>NC_142131.1:64918636-65547727 GCF_024610735.1 Ursus americanus | reverse complement strand
ACATAGATCAATCCTTAAATAAAGTCTAAAATGCAGTCCCAAACCAATTCAGGGTAAGATTGCATAAAGCTGACCTACTCCATTCTAACATTCTGCAAGAAGCTAAAGAAAATCTTCTCTTGGAGGAAGGCCGCATTTGTTTCCAAAGCCTCTGAATTTTTCTTAAAAATTCTAGCCTTCAATCAAAATTTACAAGGCATGTCAAGAGATAGGACCGATAGAAAAAGGAAATAATATAAAACATTGATTATTTAGACATTTGGGTTATCGCGCATGGACTTTAAAATAACTTATAGGGGCACCTGGATGGCTCAGCTGGTTAAGTGTCTGCCGTTGGCTCGGGTCATGATCCCAGAGTCCTGGGACTGAGCTACACATTGGGCTCCCTGCTCTGCGGGGGGCCTGCTTCTCCCTCTCCCTCTGCCTGCCACTCCTCCTGCTTGTTCTCTCTCTCTGTGTCAAATAAATAAATAAAATATTTAAAATAAAATGAAATAACATATATTTATATATTTATCTATATTATGTAAATATTTATATATTTACATTTACATATTTATATTTATAACTAGGATAAGTTATTTTAAAGTCCAAAAAATAATGATTCAAAAAGTAGATGACAAGGGGTGCCTGGGTGGCGCAGTCCTTAAGCGTCTGCCTTCGGCTCAGGGCGTGATCCCGGCGTTCTGGGATCGAGCCCCACATTGGGCTTCTCTGCTGGGAGCCTGCTTCTTCCTCTCCCACTTCCCCTGCTTGTGTTCCCTCTCTCGCTGGCTGTCTCTCTCTGTTAAATAAATAAAATCTTTAAAAAAAAAAAAAACAAAAGTAGATGACAAGATGGAGACTTTCCTCTGAGAAAGGGAATCTATATCAAAGAAATTAAGTGAAAATTTTGGACCTGAAAAATGCTATACTTAATAAACTCTTAATTTCATCCTGGATATGTACTACTACAATACAATAGAATTTTATGGTAGAGCAACATCTTCTTGTGGTTTTAATTTGCCTCTCTCTTGCTGGGAGAAAGTGGAGCAAGTAGAAAAGCCATGCGCTGTTGGAGACCGACTTTGTAAATTTGTCTGGCAGGATCTACTAAAGTAGAATATGCACGTAACCTGTGATCAAGGATTTCTACTCCAAAGTACATGTCCAACAGACATGCACAAAAATGTGCACTAGAGACAAGTTGAAGATTGTGTACGGGAGCGCTTTTTTTTTTAATAGGGAAAAATGAAAAACCAAATTTCCAGCCACAATACAAAAGATAAATTATGGCATATTAGCACAAAAGAATACTATATAGCAATGAAAACAAATGAAACTACACATAACATTAAGGATGACTCCCACAAATATAATATTGGGTGACGGAAGGCCAGGAATAAAAGACTACATATAACATAGTTCCATTTTTAGGACATTCAGAATCAGGCAGAACGAATTTAGATCAAAGTTCACCTTTGGGGAGCACAGCACTGTGGGTACGATCCTATTTACTAGTCTGGATGATGATTTCACTGAGTTCATTTTGTGAAAACTTACTGAGCTGCACACTTATGACTTTTATATGTCAATAAAATAATGTATATAGAGAGTGGGGAAAAGTGAAGAGAGAAGCAAAGATATAAGCCCATGTGAGCCCAGCATGAGATCCAGAGCACATCCTGGGCTCCTACTGACTCTCTTGTTCATGCTTTGGTTTCTCTGAAGCCTAGCTGTTTTCTCTACCTTTGGCTTTGTAAGATTCTTTTCCAATAATTTCCCTCTCCTCCACCCCATCTTTTTTTGTAATAAGGTACCTAAACAAACTTTGAAAGTGTTTCCTTAATATGGGACTTTTTGAATAAAAAATAGTAAAAAAAAAAAAAAAGATTTGCTAAGAATCACTGAACTTACACACTACTGAAATAGAGCTATATACGTATTTTAATTACATCTATTTAGTAACAAGAAGCTACAAACTCTTTGAGCAAGATTCTGACCTACAATCCCTGAATAACACGATTTGTAAAAAACTTTAATGCAAACAAGCATCAAAATGAAATTTTTATAGAGCAATTTAATTGCTTTTTAAGAGCAGACTAAGTAAATTTACTAAAGTAAATTTAGTAAAAATGAATACATAACCTGAGGTTTTCTTCCATTCAGAGAATGTTTGAATTAATTCAAAATAAGCAAATGTTCTATTGCCCAACCTCTAGAAAGAACCTTTGGAAATTCATTTCCAAAATACATTGATGCTGATCCAAAAAGAGATAAATTAGGTAGTGTCTAGACTAATGTGATCATGATGCAAGGTGATTAGCAATGACCATGAACGGCCCATAGTTCCTAAGGATTGTGAGAATCAAATGATCAACTACATTCAACTCTATTTAGTCCATATGTCTATTTGAAATGGTTTAACTCCAAAGAAGTTTTCAACTGATCATGTTTACCTAATAAGGCTAAACTTATATGGTTTCAATATAAGTGACTTCGTTGGAAACCGCCATTGATTCTTTTGGATGAGATAGTTACACCAATGAAGTGACTCCAGCAAGAAACCAAAATAGGTGGAAACATTGCTAACTTGAAATTCTTGAACATCAGGTCTTTTACTTTGTAAAGGGATTAGACTGCTGAGTTGTAAGAGGCTTACTGCAGCTTGTTATTAATTCAACATTTCAAATTTAACATTTCAAAGCATCTATTCACAAGATTCTATTTAATCGAATATTAATGTGCAAATGTTTAAGGCACCTCCACATAAAATATCTCTATTAACCCTCAAAAAATTTCTGTAAAAAAAAAGGAAGAATAAATGTCAGGCTCATTTTTTCAGATTAAAGTTTGGGTACTTTCTCGAAGGACATGGCATTTGTAATGGCCAGAACTAGAACTGGACCACAGGTTTCTTCCCTTCTAATAAAGTCTTCCTGTCAGTACTTTGTGTTGATAGGTATAGATACTGTACAAATTCAGTTTGATTCAGTCTCTTTATGGGAATGGCCTTATATATAACCCACATCTGTTATCACCATTCAAAAAAACAAAACAGGGCCCTTGGGTGCCTTAGTTGGTTAAGTGTCTGCCTTCAGCTCGGGTCATGATCCCAGGGTCCTGGGATCGAGTCCTGCATCGGGTTCCCTTCTCACTGGGGAGTCTGCTTCTCTTTCTGCCTTTCCCCCTGCTTCTGCTTTCTCTCCCTCTCTTTCTCAAATAAATAAATAAAATATTAAAAACAGACAAAACATAAGTTTATATTAATACAAAAAGCAAGTAAGTTGTTTATTCATATTAACTTCTTTGTTACTAGAATTTATAATTTCATGTCAATAAACTTACATCATATTATCTTTCTATCCAGAAGTAGGACAATTTAATGTTTTTTATATCAATAGCAAACAGATTTTCTGTTTGATTTATTTTGGCTCCAGTGTGAAATTTCTGTGCATGCGCAGAATGACAAGACTCGAGGACATCCCTACACTAAGGTTCATGGAGTGAGGAATATGAGAAAGTGAGATGTTGGTCATTTTCTTCTGTTTTGCAAACCACTAGATCTCTGCACTAAGCTTCCATTTTCCATCACTGGTTTGTCACTGACCTTCCCAGATCTGAGTTTCTCCTCTCCCTGCCTCTCAATGAGCCCTTCCTTCCCTGGGCTGCACTGCAGTATGCACACAAACACAGGGAACAAGGAAAAGATATTTAAAAACAACCTCATAATAAATTAAAACCCCCTCTTGAATGCAAGGAGACCAATTTTGAAGCCAATGTCTTGTTAAACCTTGCCACCAGCTGGATCTTCCACCTCCTCCAGGAAGCTTTCCCCAACACGAATAGTTCGACATTCTCTTGGCTAAACTTGGTCTACGTTGTATTTCAGTTATTTACATCCATCCCATCTCATTTACTTGATGGTGCAGCACCTGCTGGCGGAGTTTTGTTTTTGCTCATTTTTATATCTAACAGAGGGCCCAAGAGAGAAGCCCGTGGCTCCAGGCCTGATGAGGTAGATTTTGCCCTGTCTAAACATTTATTTGCCATCATTGCTCACTTTTTCTTATCTTTTTTCCAGGCATCTGGGTCAGTATTTCTCACTGGTCAATTAGAGTGGCTTGAACTCTTATTATTTAATTCTTCCCAACCAAAGAGTCTTCTTCCAGGAATTAGGGGTGGGGTTGGGGGCAGATGCTGGCAAGAGAGAAATCATGCATCCAGAAAATTTTAAAGGCTTGGCGTGGACAGTAAATTGTAACTATGCCATATTCAAGTGGATTTTTTAACCTCCTAAAATGTGTTTCTCCTCTTCCTAATCACAAAAAGCCAGTGTAAACTATTTAATTCTGCAATTACAGGATGAAGAACCGAAAGCAGCATAGCCTTAGGCAAGAAGTGAGCATCCTCATGCTGTACCCTCATTAGTGAGGATAAATGTGCCATCTCTGGGCAACCCATTATGTATCCTTTATTTGTGTATTAATTAAAAAGAGAGCTTGGTGGTATAGCATGAATCTATATGACAGAAAACCATACAATTCTCAAACTCCAAAAAATAGTGTTAAAAAGCAGTTTTAGGTTCTAATTAAAAAGGCCTGTATTTTCCTACTACACTACACTGCACATATGTTCACGGCTCTCAGGCTCCCATGCTGCCTCTGAAACACATTTTGTTTCATTCCACGAAGATCACTGCTGTTAAAACACTGGTTTTTGGATGGTGTTTGGAGAGCAGAGAGAGGAAGGGAGGTTTCTCAAGAAGAGGAGGGATTTCCATTGTTTCCAGAAAATTGCTAAAATATGTGTATGTATGTGTGTCTTTTCTGAGCATTTCTCACACGTTTTCAAAACTCTGTTTCCCACCTCTGATTTTTCCCCCATTTTTGCCTCGCCAGCTCATCGCTAACGTAAACAGATGGGATCCCCCGAATGTGAGGAACGTGATCAGACAGTGACTCCACAGGAAAAATGGAGGGGTTCTTTGCAAAGGGCAGATAAAAGTGTTCCCAAACTCAGTTCAGAAAGCAAAGGCAGAGCTTTTTATTCTGCTTTTTTTTTCTTTCAAATGACAGATACTGACTTAAATGTAAAATCTGGCAATGTTTTGTTCCTATGATGACGCATAAAAGATTGATTGACATACAGTTAAAGGAGGCTTTGAGACTGTTTTCCTCAGGACAATTAGAAAAACACTGAAAGGCAATGTGTTTGAAACAGTATATATTGAAGTTACACCGACACAGACAGGAGGACACCCAGAATATTGGCTGTTGCCCACAGACTCCTCAGATGCTTGCAGCTCCTCATCATTAATCTGGAAAGGTTTTCACTTTCATATGGTGCATAGCTGGGCTTTGCGACATGAGGCTTTGAGAGATAAAGGACAAAGGGGGCTTCCCTTCTCCAATTTTTATAAAAGAAACATTTCAAAATAAGATAAAGTGTGAAGTATTATCTCCTTATTCTTCCCAGCCCCGTTACTCACTTTCATCAGCACAAGCAATTTTGATTTTCTCAGGATATGAACCATTTTGGCAAAGGAGAGCTAAGTGCTTTTTAGGCTTAAATATTTAAATAAATAAATGGAAATCAGGGAGGCATATTTTCCAAATGGATAAGATCATTTCTAAAAAATGTTGATCGACTCACAGCTACAGCCTAATCTGTACAACTTAAGCATTTTCAAATTTATGGCATCTTTTGAGCAAAATCATGTTGCTTAAATGTACAGCTTGTATAGGTAATTAGAAACTTATCAGTGAAGAAATGGTGGTTTGCATCCATGACCTCATGATTAAGAATGGTACAGTCTACTCTCCCCATACTGATTCAGTCTACCCTAGGGTAGAAGTAAAACTGGAATTGCCAGCCATCTTTGAGGTCCACAATTTCTGAGAACCAGCTTAGCTTCTAGTCTACACCGGCCTCAAGATTTTAACCTGTAGGAAAGGCATTTATAATTATGTGTTGCAAATTTGGAAGGCCATCCTTCATGACATTTAATCTATATGCCTGGTCTTTTCCATCTAATACTGCTTTCACACCAGTTATATGTGAATCAGCAAATGTAGATAATTTAGGAGCAGGGATTTTAGGTTCAAAAATAGATATAAGACTCGAAAGAAAGAGATCCCCCCCCCCCCCGCCGCCATTATAGCTATTAGTGATCCTTAACCATGCTCAGCTCCACCTCCTGGCCCTGTCCTCCACCCCACTTCCGCCTAAGGTGCTTTAATTTGATCTTTGTTGTACACGCTGCTTGAAAGATGAAGCCCTCTGGTGATAGTAATAATCAAGACAAAAGAGAGAGAGAAAATCTGAAACCAGAGTGGGCTCTTATTATCCCTGCACCTGTGCAGAGAAAAGAACTATGGTGTCAAGTGCACAATTCATCTTTCATATTTTCCTTTCTTTAAAAACCACCCTCATTCCCTTTCTGGAATTTCTTTGTAAGAAAAACACCCATGTCTTCTCAGGTACTATTTTTAGGTAAACTCTTTTTAATCATAGTTAAAAAGAATTCTGCCCCCAGAGAAATGAATGTTGCATTTGAGTAGTCACACTGGGTCCACTGAAATGGAGCCTTCTGAGTCAAAAGATTGCTATGCTTTAAAAAGTAGTAAAATTACTTGTTACGGAGTGTATGCTATAAAATAAAAGGTAATCAATACCACAGTCCCCTCATCTCAGAGGCACGTGTTGCAATTGTAGAAAAAAGAACTCTTAGTAAGAGGCAGCACATTGCTGTACTGAAAAGTGTGAGAACAGTTATTGTCTTCTTACCATTTATCTTCACTCCTGAAGACTCTGAAGCAACAGGCAGGCCTGATTTGCTTTTGTATCTATTACCACATAACTATGGGGAAGGACTAAACTCAGCCACACAGTCTGTTCTTTTCCTTATGTAAGCTGTTTTATTGCCATCATAATCACTGAGAGTGACCCTCTCTCCCATCTGTTGATTTTTTTCCTTTGCTGAAACAGTGCTTAGGTTTCAAAAATACTGATCTCAAAATCATTAACCTAGAAAGAACCTGGCCTTCATCCACTCCATTTATGGGATGTTAAAGCAGTCTCAAGGGTTTGCTAAAATAAACTAACAGGCTGTAGAGGAGAGGAACACACCATCTGGCCAAGCCAGTGAAGCTGAGAATATATAGCCTAGGTAATTACTTTAGGTGAATCTATTACAACACATGGAAATGACAGAAAGTTTGGATATTTTTTTTTTCTTCACCCTGTGAATCTTCTTACAGTCTGAACGATGGACTAATCCCTGGAAGGAAGAGGAATCCAGAGCTCATGTAAAGAAATGATATGTGAGGGCTGGAACCTTGATGACTTATTCCTAAAGACCTTTATTGTTCAGCGAAGACGGCAATTCTTGTGCTTTATGGACAGATTTGTCGGAGGGACTATGCGTAAACAATTTTCGTACACTGAATCATTCAGTACACGAAGGAGTCCAGGAGTGTGAAAGGAAACCTGTGTTGAGATCTCTTTATGCCCCATTCATTTACATTTTGTAAATATGGATAGCTTACTCTCTTTCCCTCTCTCCCTCTCTCTCTCTCAGATTTAAGAAGAAAACTTGCCCGACACCTAGATTTTATCCATTAAGAAATATTCCTTGAGGGAAAACAGCTTATAAATGGCCACTTTATTTCCACCATTCAGAATCAGGACAAATCTCTTCGCATTTTCTTCATTTTCTCATCTCCCAGCTACTGATCAAGCCAAACTGATGGGGTTCTGCCCTTGTCATTCAACGGCAACAGGAGCTTCTTTTTTGCCAAATACAAATTCACACAATTTCACATCGAATCATCTAAGTTCTCAGGATCATCCAATGTCATTGTCTCCTCCTTCTCCTAACATGATCTCACCCTTGCTTTCAGGGCACCACATCTGCTGGCTCCGTTCTGCCAGCTTTGTCAGGTCCTTTTTTCTTTCTGGGCCCTAAATCTCTATTTTCACAGGAAACAGGTTATGGGCCTTTCCACAAGCTAATCATCTTTTTTGATGACATTAGAAATCATCACTATGCAAGACAGAAGAGGTTAAGTAAAAGCCCAGTGATTAATCAATTCCTTCCTTCCTTCCTTCCTTCCTTTCTTCCTTCCTTTTTCTTTCTCCCTTCCTTCCTTCCTTCCTTCCTTCCTTCCTTCCTTCCTTCCTCCCTCCCTCCCTCCCTCCCTCCCTCCCTCCCTCCCTCCTTTCTGTATAACTTGAGTAGGCTTGACACACAATGTTACACTAATTTCAGGTGTACAACACAGGGATTGAATAACTCTGTATGTTATGCCATGTTCACAAGAGTAGCTACCATCTAAAAGTAAAGACCCAGTAATTCTGAATTTAAAATGAAATATCAGTATGAATGTGTGATGTATCTCCTAGCTGTAACCACAGTGACCAACCCAATAACAATGAGTACCCAGCCTGTTTTCTCTAAATACCATTTTCAACTAAAAGGGACTGAGGTTCCTAAGAGAAATGGTTGATTTCAGGTATAAAGCAAGAAATGTGTCCAAATTACCCAAAAACCAAACTGAAGAGGCTTTCTGCAACATTAAATGAAATAATGGATCTAGGCAGTGATCATCTGTGATTACTAATACCAGAAAAAGCAAGACAACCAGACATTTTGTGCTTCTTGATGAAAATATCTAACACCATGGGTGAAATATTCTGGGCCAAAAATAAATAAATATTCCAAGTCTGGTAAAAACCTATAGATCCAACTACTAATTTACAGGAAACAACAGGGAAGGAGAAGATAATGGGGTAAATGACACCATGGAGATGCAATCAGAAAAATATAGATTGTGAGAATCTCCATAAGACCATAAATTTATTTTATCAACAAATAAATTGTAAGGGGCAGAAAGGAGAGGAAACGTAAAGAAACATAAGAGAAAAATCAACTAATTATAATGTAAATTATTCAGACCTTGATTTGTAATAAATTTACGGATAGGCAAGGAAATTGAAACATTGACTCAATATGGGATAATTTTAGAAATTTCTGTTGTTTTAGTTGTGATTACATTTTTAGGAAGAGTCCTCAACTTCTAAAATGCCATACTGAGTAATGATGGAAATTATATGTGATCCAGGATTTGTTTCAAAATAATCCAGTAGTGTTAGTGGTGGTGGTGGTGGTGGTGGTGGGGAGTGGGGGAGCAGGGAATGCACGGATATGGTTGAAACAAGACTGGCCAGGAGTTAATGGTTGCAGAAGTTTGGTTAAGGGCACACAGGAATCCATTGTACTAGTCTCTACTTCTGTGCTCACTGTAATCTCTAATTTAAAAAAAAAAAAAAGTTTAAAAAAATCTATATGGTGATGTTGACCGAATCTGCATTAGCCCTGCCTCTCTTCTGCACACAGGAGTTATATATCACTATTCCCTGACATCTAAGGGCTTATAGGAAACTCAGACTTAATGTACACAAAACACAACTCAAATATCGTAAGTACCACTAAAATAATAACAACAAGAGCAATAAAGCCCGTTTTCTGTTTGTGTTTCCCATTTCAGTAATTTTTGCAGCACACACCCAATTGCTCATCCCAGAAACGTGGGTGGAAGTCTTGATTCTTCCCTCTTCCAAACCTCTTCATCCAGTCCATTACCATGACTTACTAGTTCTACCTCCAGCAATTATTAAAATGAATCCAAATCCATCTCTTCTGCCCCCTTCACAATCTAGGCTATCATCATCTCCCACACAGACTACTGCCACCTATATATTGGTTGTGGCGGACAGAGAAGTAGAGCAATAAAAATAATAAAAAATGCTCTCATTATCCATCCCTGGCCATAAGACATGACAAGCTCACTGTCCTGGCATTCTTCACATTGAAAGTGGCTGGTATTAGAGTCTATGTTGTGATCTCCACTAGCCTCTGACTTGTCCAGTGTTGGACCAACATCACTAGTTGCTTGCTTTTCATAAGAGAAGACAAAGACACTGAATCAGACTCACATGTAATCTGAGCAAACATGATGCACACTTTTATGATTCCATAACTGAACAAGGGCCCAGGGTTCCTACAGTGTCTAGTTCTGACTTCTCTCCATTAGAACAGACCTTCACCACTCCCTTCCTTTCAGGTTTAATATTCTGAGAAGCAAAAAACCCTAGGTATTACTGTTTCAACTGCTTTATCTCACATGAACAAAATTTCATTTAATTAACACCAGATGTGAAAAATATTTATGGCCTGATTTCATGAACCAGCAAAAAAATTACCTAATTTCTTTATTCAAAAGAGTATATTAAAAACCGAAACCTATTTGACATCTCAATGTGTACAATTAGTACGATTGTAATTTTTCCTTTTTTCAAGAGAAATAATCATAACCATTCACTAGGAAGTTTCTTGTATAAAGAATTAAATAAAATCATGAGTCATTAATCTATAAAGGGTCATCATGGGATAGTGAGAAGTCTTATAATTCTTCGGACACAGGACTGAAATCCCACTCAACCATCACCAGTTCCACACATTTAGACAAGTTATATAAATGCTCTCTGCCTCTATTCCCTCATTTGGAAAATGAAAATAATAATAAAACCAATCCACATTTTATAGTGAGGATTAAATGAATTAATAAAAGTAGAATGGTTACAACAGTGCCTGTCATCTCGTGAGCACTCAGTAAGTGCAAGCTATTATTAGTTGCAGTACAACCCTAAAAGTATTTAAGAAATTTATTAAAGAACAAACACGACAGTCCATAAACCATCTGTGTTATTGTCAAAGACAAAATAATTGATTGGACCCAAGGTCTGACACAGTACAGTAACTCATGTGTTACTAAGTTTCCAGACTGGAGGTTTTACATAATTGGAGTGGTCTAGGCTTCTTGTCAAAGCAGAACTTGGTATTGTCTACCTATCTCAATAGCAGATACAAAGGACCCCCTACCCAGAAGACATGATTTGGAGATTTCAGAGGTAGATAAAGATATGGTGGTTTATATCCCTACAGGGACATGAATTCCCCTTTTAGGCCACTTTGATGATAAAGTGATACTTGCAGAAGGACTCTGCATAGCTTCTGATATATAGCAGGTGTAGAATACAATGGGGCATCTCCATTTTCCCATACAGTTACATTTCTCAAAGCACCAATGCATAAAGGAGCCTGAAGAGCCACCTGCCAACAGTTTTCAAAATGTGTTCTGTGGACCACTTCTCCTCTATTGCCTCAACCTCCACTTCAACCCTTACCCTGCCAGCAAAGATCTCAAAGTTTGCTTAGCTTTGGAAAAATTGTGTCTTTATATGTATGACAGAGTTTACAACACTCAGGAGCATATTAAATGAAGTGGGAAAGGACGCTGCTTCAGTTCTAAGTTATCTGTTTATCTCTTGGCTCCCAGCTTTGTTCCCTGCCCTCCCACTTTGTGCTGCAGTGCTGGGAACCACATTTACAAGTCTTCCTTGCCTAAGGGAAGAGCTGCTCAAACTGGAGGACAGCAAGAGGGGAGAATCCGGTATGTTCTCACTTCCCTTTAGTGACATTTCCTTCAGGGGTTGTATCTCTACAGTGTTTTCAGACCCACTGGAAAAACCCTTTCATGATGCCAGCTCTTAAAGCCAGCCCCAGAATGGGTTCAGCTCCTGCTGAGTTGCCCAGACTCTGGAAGTGACACTTGGTGGTGGTGCCACTTTCTGTTCTAGCTCATCTCTGCAATACTCCACAGTCCCAGCACATTTCTCAGCTCTTCCACAACTTGTGTTAACAAATCCCTATATTACAGTCTGTTTGTTCTATTTTACTATTAGAACCCTGATAATGCCATGAGTATTTCCCAATGTACATAACTCTGAAAAAGTTTTGTATTGTAAAAGCTGTTTCCATCCTTCCTGGGGATAGTCCAAGGTTTGGGGAGTGTCTGAGCCACTCAAAAGGCAAAGCAAATTTAGATGTCAAATATTTTGAAAATATATATGCCTTTAAGTACATACTTATATATTCTTCTTTTCTTCCTTGATGAAATTAAGAAGTTGTTCAATAGATTTCACCCCACTTTGTCCTATGAAGTCAGAACCTTCCTCTCATTTCAAATAATGGCTTTTCCCAAAGGAAGTGTGTCCTTTCAGGATATCATAATAAGCTAATGGACTGAGTGATCAATGTTGTGTGCGGTGGAACATTAGAAATGTGCCATAAAATATGGAAAACAATTTAGCCACTCTCTAATGCAGGCAATTCTTGTAAAAACTATACATGAAAAACATGTACCCAACCATTTTTTTCATGCCTTACGACAAGATTAGATGCAATAAAAACCTTGTCTTAGCAAATCAGCACGTTAGAGGATGCTGTCAGCAATAACTTTGCAAAGACATGTCCATTACCAAAGAGGGGCATTATCCTAAATTTACTCTCATTGAAGATTGATGTCAGCTATAAGCCACCATCTGTCTCTAGATTCTGTGTTATTACAATGCTGTCACTCTGCACAGTGGGAGTAGTTTGCGGCTTCTTGTTTTCTCTCCACTTTTTATCATTTCAGATTGGAAGATGGACAGGCAATTGTCAGAACAAAACAACAAAGTATGACTGACCATGTGAAGTGTAAGGATCAAGTCCAAACAAACTACTTTTTTTTTTCATAAGTAAGATGAACAATGCATAAAATGAATTGTTTGCATGTGATTACCTAACAGTGATTTATCCTAGTGATTATCAGCTATTTTTGAGGCAAGAAAGTATATTTCAGAACACTTGGTCAATTTCACAAATTCCCCAAACTAAATACCTTAGTGACACTTTCACCAAGCAAGTAATAATTTTCTTAATTTGAGTATCTTTTCTTTTTTAAGGGTAAAAGAATAGATGTTCTTTGTCCCAATGCTGCTTATCTACTGAATAGAAGAGCTTTTCTATTTTTTGATTCCTCTCCCTTATCAGGAATAAATGTTTTTTGATTCCAACTTTCTTGATTCTTCTCCCTTATCAGGAATAAATGTTTGACTATTCGGTTCCAGTAAATATTTATTTATAAATTATATACATAGATATGCTACTACACTACTATACTCTATACATTGTAAAATTACACAATATATATACGTATATATATATATATATATATACATATACATATATATATATAAATATACACAATATAAAATGATGGGATAAAAATAAATGTACGAAGGACTTCGATTATTTTGACCCACATTCCTTAAATCACTTCCACCAGGGCACTAGATGAGAGCTCCCAGCAGTCAGACTACGCTGAGAATTGGGTTTTGATGCTGAGGTTCCACGTAAATCTTGTCTTTTGGAGGTAGGCTTGCCAGATAAAATACTGAACACCAAGTTGAATACTGATGGGATATACTTACACTAAAAAATTATTCATTATTTATTGCAATGCAAATTTAAGTTGTTTGTTTACTAAATCTACCAATTCATCCAGTGGTCTGAGGATCCACCTCAAACTTGTCCTGTCCCATCCTGTCTTCGTTTCTCCCCAACTTCCTCACCAGGTCTGTGGTTATTGTCTATCAACACAGAACTGACAGGTATAAAGCTGCGCATTTTGTTATGATTTCTTTAAATGATATGCAGTGGGCTCTGTGTTTTCAGGTTTATCCTACATGGTACCTGTCTAAATAGGACATCACAAAGCCATCCTTTGTGTATCATTTAATTGGTTGTGTGCGTGTACATGTAGTGGTGACTGAATAGGTTCATTCATCAATCATTTATTCAATGCCTAGCATGTTTTAGGCATTGGGCCCAGTACTTGTGGTATTAGGAAGCAAAAGACATGATTCCATTTCTCTGAGTAAATGCCAAGATCCTAAAAATGATCTATGTGGCCTTACACAGCTGGTCCTGTGGCAGCCGTGAAAATGTACCTCATAGCTCTGAGGATATAATATTTTTTCCCAAATATCTCCATGGTCCATTCCCTCACTTCTTTCAGATCTTATTCTCAATTGCCTTTTGTGCGTGTGTGGCAGAGGGGGACAGGGGAGCTTTCAATTGGCCAATTTCTAAAATCACACTTCTTCCTAAACTTATTATCCCTCTTTAGGACTTATTTTTCTCCTTAGCATTCATCATTAACATATTCTCCATGGTTCACTTGTTTATATTACTGTCTTTCTACCCTATGGGTATACAAATTCCGTGAGGGTAGGATTTTTGTTTGTTTTGTTCATAACTGAGAACTGTGTGCCTGGAACAGAGTAAATGCCCAACAAATACTTGTTAAATAAGTGAACCTCTACTTTCAAGAAGTTAAAAGTCTCATGGGGGAGACATAAACCAGTGAGATATCTTACTCTAACCTCTAGGGGATGGGAGGATAGAAATATAAGGTAAGGTGATACTTGTGCTGAATCATAATAGTTCAGTTTGTCTTAGGTATCCCTATGCAGGCAGACCTGGGTGCCACGGTCAGCAAACAGATCACAAGGAAGCCAAAGGCAGGTAGGGAGTGTCAAGAGTAGGAGAATGACAGGCAGTTGGGGCAAAGAACAGGGGAGAGTTTTTCAAAAGAGGAGATAAGAGCAAATTGCCTACTAAACAAACTGATGGTCTCATGGCTGCTGAAAGTATTAACAGCTAATAATAATAATAATAATAATACATACTGTTTATTTAATGACTACTGTGTTCCAGGTTTATTGCTTCATACATGTATCATGTAAGATAGATAAATCACGTAGATAAATTCAAATTTATAGATACGGAAATTGCAACTTGGACAACCTTAAGACAGAAGCTTTCAAATCGGTGGTAAGGGACAGAAGTAGGATTTAGATCCCAAAATTGTCCAAGTATTTTTCTTTACACTAAGCCTTTCTCCTAGATTCCCACAGCACTCTATATGTACCTTGTTCATAGTACCCAGCACACTGTGTAACCTCTTCTTCATTTGTCCTTTAGGTATAAAATGATGAAGACTTGAGTTTAGTTCCATAAAAAGCCAGTTGGTACGATTTGCTACAGGTCACCAAGCTGAATGAGAACAGCAAAGCATGCTTCTGGAGTCCAACTTACTGGCTTAACTCTAAAAACAAATTGAGCCTCCAGCATCTATACTCAGCAGTATTTGGGCCACTTCCCTAAGATCCTTCCCTAAAACCACGAGCTCTAGATTAAAAACAAAACTAAACAAAACAACACAAAAAACTGTTGGCCCTAACTATACATTCTTTTCTTAATTCTTCCTTCTTCTACCCCACCTCTCACCTTGAAATTTGGAAGCTATAGATATGTAGCATACCTGATTGGACACTATGGTCCTTCATGGCTGCAAACTACTATCGTATCTAACATATAAGATTTTTTTTCAATCTCCTTTAGAGGTGATGCAACCTTTAGAGGTGATGCAGTCTTTGTTGACAATACATGGTCTAGGGAAATACATGTTTCTCATAATTGACTTTCTAAACTTAAACACATCTTAAGAATACAAAGTCATCTTAGCTACTAATCATTGGCATAGTGGACAAGACTGAAGTCAGGAGTCCAGAGCTCCTGCCCTGGCTGTGTCCCTAACAAGCTATGTAATCTCAAATAATTTACATTTTCTGGTCTTCGGTCACCTTAATTCTAAAAAAGGGGCTATAGTAAATTAATTCCAAAATTCCTTCCAGTTGAGAAACTTTATAAACTTATGTAATGAATCCTGCTTGTTGCCTATTTTTCCCATTTGCTTTTGGAAGCTATAGAGCTCATGGCGTTAAGATAACATGAATGGTTTCACTTGTTGGTGAGAGATATATAGTACTTTTCTCTGTTGCGTGACCTGAATTTGCCTTGTAGGACAGCAATTGTGGACTTCCATAGATATCTTAGTGAGTATCATAAACTTTTATTTCCTTGAGGGCTTCTGCAATCTCATCGATGGAGGCCTGAATGATACGGCAACATCAGAGAGATGGATTTCCTTCACAGTTCAGTGTCAGAGGTACAAATATTCATGGGATCTTAGCTGTGGCACTACATGAACTAAAATGAGGTAATGAATTTGCACTGTGCTCCCTGGCTTTAAGTTAGACATGACCTCCGAATCACATTGTTTTAACAGAGTGCAATCATAGGTCACAAATCACAAAGGTTTAAGTAATGTTCTTTTCCATCAAGGAAAACTGATTTAATCAAATTTGATTTTATATTGTGCTCCAAATTTAGAGAACTTTAGAATGTCACCGAGTTACAGAAATCTATTAAAATATGGGAATGTCAGAGTTTGGAGTATTTCACAAAATTTTAGTGTGCACATATACACATGAGTTTTATTTGTATACATTATATAACATACAACTATATTTCAGATATACCTCATCTTATGTCCTGAAAATTGCAAGAATAAAATGATCAGAGCATGAATCACAGGGCACTTGTGAAAGCACCAGGGCACTTTATTCTCTGTTAGAAATTCTGTATAATGATTAATTACTTTCCTATTATGAATAATCCTCTTTACTCCATTTATTTGTTTCAAAAATTCACGTTCTGTGGCATTAGTTGTTGAAGAGCAGGTTCATGCTTATATTTTTCCAGTTGTTTCTAACTCCTCCATTCTCTTTTTCATTCCCTGCTTCATCAGGAAGGGCCAGTAGCTTTTTCCTTGGAGTGAGTTTAGGTTTTTTAGACTATTCAGATCAACATATCCATGAAACAAAGAAATCTTATTTTAAAAATATGGACTATTACATAGTTGCCTAGTAACAGTCTCCGTCTCTTTGTTGTGTCTTAGCAAAGACCCCCATCTCATCAGGGGTGAAAGGAGAAAGAATTAAGAGTGAAAAAGGCATCAGATCCTTCATTCTGCAACACGAGTACAGAGTGATACTCAAATAAGACTGTAGTACTGGGGATTTTTTTTTTTTTTAATTATAGTACATTACTAATGTGTTCTGCTCATCACAGAAAAATTAATAGATTACATCTTTTAATAGTATATTATTCCACTCCCATTCTGTGTAGTTGAATTTGGGAAGAAGGGTTATGAGTTATTTAAATGTGACATAAGGACAAAAATCTTCTTAGAAGAGTCTTCTTAAACAATAAGAGATTAGACTAGATACATACATTCATCCATTAGACAGTATCAATTCTTTGTTTTATTTCATATATTAGTTTCTATCAAACCTTAACCCTTGCCTACTTTTGGAAATATATCAACTACCACATTTATTTCAAATTCATAAAACAATATGCTAACCAGCACCTTTGCAGCATATAAAAATTAATGCAAAACACAGATCAATTTTACAAATACAGTAAAATAGTTTGACAGAAAAAGGATGGCACAAGATTGTGTGGTTGTTTGGAAAGGAGCAAGGTAAAGAGGAGGCTTTATTTAATTTAGTTTATTTTATGTGGTATAAGGTAGAGCTGAGCAAATTCATAAAGGAATTGGTACAGTAGAGGGTAAGCAATTAGGGATTCAAGTGAAAAAACAAGGAATAGTTGGATCAAGTCTCTTTACTAACTGGGATGGAGATGAAATCAAGGTTCAAGGTGGAGGGTTGGTCTTGGAAGGAAGATCCAGAAGGGGAAATAGCTAAATGGTGAAGAGAGGGATTTTGAATAAGTATTCCCAATAATGAGCTGATCTTGACTGTAAAGACTCATACTCTGCCTAATCACCTAAGTGCTAAAGTAGGATCTATTGGCGGAAGCTATAGGACACAGATTTCAATGAATCCCAAGGAAGCTTTTCCTAGCAATATGATCTGTCCATGAGTAGAAAGAGTGATCTCAGGAGGTACTGGGTTCCAATCTTTGCCACATGTCCAGGAAACCTACTAGTTGGCAGATGGCAGCAGAGAAGATAAAAAATGAAATGAGGGAGGCACATGCCAAGCTGCATGAATGAAAGCTTTCAGCGACCAGTAGAGATACTCGGAAGGCCCAGTTAAAAGGCATCTAGTCTTCTTGTGATGACTTTCTTCAGTCATTTGGGAAAAGGAGCCAGAAAGTAAGAAGAATGAGGTACTCTAGCTAGAGGAATGACCAAGTGGATACAACAGCAATTGTAAGGGAAAATAATAAAACTAGAAAGACAATGATGACCTGGAAGAAACAGGTTGGAAGGGTTAAAAGACCAGATGTTCCAAGGACAACAAGATCAGTGAAAATTACCTCTTAAAAGGATCTTTGTCCTCCCTGCAACTTGAAAGTCCTACTCCAAACCAGTTATTCCTTAACCTGTCTAACCCGGTGTTGCCCAAGAACTCAGGTGGTAAGTTTATCCAAAACTAACCTGGAATGATTTTCTGGTCATAAAAGAGTCCATTATATTTTATTTTTAGAAACAAGGCTTTAGGGAAAATGATACCATAGTAGTATCATTTATAGTGTCAATAAGTAAAAAAGATATACTCCCTCCCATTCAGAAAAACCTTGCTACAATCCTCGATAGGTTCTTCAACTCAAGTTTCTCATACTTTGCAAGTCAAATGAAAATCTCAAAATAAACAAAACAAAAAACCATCAATCTAAAATTACTGCTAACCTAAGGGGGCAGTTATGCAACCCTTAAATTGTAAATACACTTTGAACCGCCTCTGAATTTAAGCTCCTTCCCAACTGCCCTCATACCTAATTTTTCCCTTTAACATGAACTTACTAACTTGGAATTAGAAGAAATGGATAAAAAGGTATTTGTATTGATTTTTCATCATTGATGACCATTAAAAAGTATTTCCACTGAAGGCAAAAACCCGTCAAACAATAAAGTGTGGTCAGGAGGCTGTTCCAAGAACACTTCATCAAACGCAAAAAGGACTTTCATCAGAAGACTGTATTCCTCAAAATAGTTGCCTGCTGAGCTTGAGATGTTATGTGGAAACAAAACTTAAGAAAAGACAGACTCTCATCCCCGTACATCATTAGTGAGTATTTAGGCAGACATCCACCCAAGCGAGCTAGACGATTACTCCTATGGAGATAAAACCGTCATACAGAACCCAATCAGTCAACTTCTGCAAATAAAATGCCGTGGTCCATAAGACCCAAAGCTGTAGATAAATCATGCACCCTGTAATATATGACCCTCGCATCCATAGGCTTAGAGATATCAATTGTCACTTTTAAAACAAATGCTTTAGTGGCTGGATGAGATAAGAGGAAACCCGATTTCTGTAATAGCAATGTACTAGTGTGTCAGCACACCCTCAACCCATGATTTATAAAACAAGAGAGTAGGGAGAAGGGATATGCATTGAAGAGTTGCAGAGATAAGCATGCATTTGAATCACAAAGTGCCAGGATTTTACCAGGACTACAACATCATGGTCTTTCCCTCAGAAAATATAAATTCCTGCATAAGAAGAAGAACATTTTGTAGTAAAAATGAACAGATGTTTCAGGAACATTTTGTCATCACCCTTGTTAAGCATCTTTGTTTCTTCTCTTCTTCTTTGCTAATAAGCCGTTAATCCAGTAAAAATAAGAGACTACTACTTACCTGATCAACTCAATAATAGGAACTTTCTGTGTCCCTAGAGGTAATGGGGGATTTGGGTGGAAGATGAAGACACAGAAAGGAAGGGAATGGTGCATCCAGGTGGCTTTTGTTCTCACCACATTTATCAGGCATCACCAAGAGTCCATCTTACTAAAAACTGTTTATATTCAATCACTGCCACAGTGATTTAAAGGACAGCACTTCCTACAATAAGACTCGACTCTGATAATTTGTCCAGGGGAAGCACTTTACTTCTTTGACTAGATTATAAATCCTCCAAGGTTGAACATCTAATTATGCATTTCCCCCTATGGTCTAATACAGTCTTGTTTGTAAAAACAAAATTGCTTGAAAAACTCTTGTAAATAAGAATGGGAAACCTGCCAAGCTAAACTCTTCCTCCAGATCACTGCTAGCTCTTCGGTGTCATGTTTCAGCGAAAGTAAAAGCAAACAGTCAGCTTTTTATTTTGAATAATTCAGATGAATTCTTTAGTTTCTTAGAAAGGATGCCTTATTAAATCCACACATAACCTATGAACCAAATCTTCAAATGCTCGACATCCTGCTAGTATGCTCCTTAGCCTACTGGGTATGACCGTCACAAGTGAAAAACACCATTAAGGATCATTATCTCTGACAGTGTAGAACCGCACACTTACTACTGAGATGACTCTTTCGAGCTTCTCTTTATGCTGTACTTTAAAGGCCAGCTCTTTGCAGTCCATTAGAAAATGCAGGTCCAGAAACCTTGGTATTTACCTTTCAGGTACAAGATCTTGCAGGTATGTGCAGGGAGCCCACAGCACAGGTAAATCAGATAGATGTTTATTAATGAGAAAGTGTTTCCTCATCTGACTTAGCACAGTTCTAATATGTGATGTACTTTTGCACACATATAGACTTATTCTTCTTTAGAATGAATTATTTTCAAAATTCCCTCAGAATTTTTTCTGTATGAAGGGCAGGCTGCACTGCAGTGTTATTCCTGGATTAAGTCAACCAAGTCATCTGAATTAGCCACTCATAAGAGCACTTCAATATACTGTTTTTAAATGCATAACATTCTGTGTACTTTCTTCCTTTATTATGTATATAATATCATTCGGTGATTAACTTAAAGATGATTCACATATAAAATCATGACTAATTACCTCTCTGAGACCAGGCTAATTTGGGGTCATGAAATTGTTCTGCACTTGAATTTTGGTGAAGTCTGAACAATTTTGTAAAACTTTACTAAAAATCATTGAATTATACAATTTAAATAGTGAATTTAATGGTTATGTAAATTCTATCTCAGTAAAATTGTTTGTTTTTTTAAGCCATTTGGCATTATTTCCTACTTGAATTTGATATGAATGAGGTTTTCCAAGCAGATTTTATGCTGGGCTAAAATCTACGCCTGTTTGTAGATGTTCAGTAAGCACCCCTATAACTGAGTCTCCTTTCACATACCTGATCTTATACAGTTTGGGGAATTCCACTGAACACTGCCCAGAAAAACCAAATAAGTTCATGAGTTACCTGAAACAACTCATGTATCATAGAGAATACATTAGAAGTTTTCAAATGAACTCAATATAGCTTTAGTGGTAAGCAGTCTATTGACTGATAATCCCACAAAAGAAAATGAGAGGAAGAAATTAGGGTTTTTAAAGTAAAGACTGTGGATCATGCTGTGTATTAAGATGTACAATCACCTATGCAAGAGTGAACCTAAATCAACAGGGAGACTCCATTGAGTTGGTAGACCAGCTGCAGCTCACAGAGAAATATCTGGACAGGAGGTGGTCATGAGTACAGTCTTGCCACAGGCAATAAGTGGTTAGTCTCAGGTAGACCCCAACTTTGGGCTCAAAGCGGTATTCTGGAAAGAAACTAAAAGACTAACAAAATAGGCTACTGACAAAGAGATATGGGCACAAGAATAAAAACTGGGAAGCCATTCCAAGTGGATTCAACACCACTTAGAGGCTGACTACAAGGCACAGTGGCAGAGCCCAGTATCTAATATTGAGGTAGATGGTTAAAGTGAGCTAAGCCACAGGGTGACATGAAGTGGATTTGCCTGAGAGACTTACGTAGACTCCTTAAATTTTCCTTGATTTGTTCCAAAACCTTGACTGGGGATTCAGGTAGGGGCTAAGTGGCCCCAGCTGTAGGGAATAGAGAGCTATAACCTGGAAGCCCAACACATCATTACAGTTTGTGTAACTGGGATGCACAACCATTCATTCATAGACTAGTGAAATATTTAGGCTGACTGAGACCTCCTTGCTTCTTTGCCCTCCGCCTTGGGCAGAAATTGCAACTTGACTCTTACCTCCCCTCCCTTCTTACACATGCATTGTGGAGTTTGGAGATGATACTTTCCAAGACTGATTTGCCTACAGTAAAATTTGGGTTCAGGGTCACTTGTTTGTAACATCCAACTGAGTATGCTATGTTAAGATAATTGGAAAGGAACTTTCTACAACATGGCATTCGTATTTATGTCTAAAATCTAAATCTTCAACTGATGAATCATTGAACAGTACATCAGAAACTAATGTTGGCTACTCGAATTTAAATTACACAAAAAAGGAAAAAAAGAAAAAATAATAAAATCTAAATCTTAAAATTTGGAAAGCCATAACACGGAGCAAATCGTTTGTCAATTTATAGACTAAATTGAAGAAATCATCAATCTCTCTCCCTCTATGTTCACAAACCTAGGCAAGATGCTGATAATGAACTTCAACCCAGCACCACTTTTAAATCAGCCCTCTTCATGCACACAAACCCACAGAATCTCAAGCTTTCAATCACATTAACATGAGGACTTCAGTAGTTTACCATCCCACCAAAATAAGAAAAACACAGAGAAAACTAAATCACAGCAGAATGAAAATGCTACTTATTTATAGCCTGTGAGTCCCCAAAACCAGAATAAAAATATGTAGGGTGAGTGTCCAAAAACAATTTTTCAAGTCAATACAATAAATCAGGCCCAGATGTCACAAACACAATAAATCAATTGAAACTGCCAAACCACTTTTCTCAACCTACTGGATTTAATTAAAACCACCACTCAGTTCCTGAGAGGACTTCTAATAGAGAAGATAATATCACTCAGACTCAGCCATCCACCCAAACCTGATGTGGGAGATGCAGTATGTTAAACTCTCATCTACAGGCCTTTTGAACATGGCAGAGATTACTCCACACCTGCAGCAATGCACTACGGTCGCTTTTAGGGACTCTTCTCAGCCTCCCAAAGCACTCACTGAGAATGCCATCAATCAGCCTTTGCCATTGGAACACAGTAAGTGCCAAATAAATGCTGCAGGAATACCAACTATCTATACTTGATTTTGTATTAAAAATACTGCACCGTCACTGAAAATTAGATGAACATATTTAATCAAATGTATAAGACAAGGGGTGACTCAGTGCTTGGTGTTTTAGATTCTTCAGTGAATCTTCCTAAGACAACCCAACGATAGCTCATTGTTTATAAAAATTTGTTCCCAAACAATCAGTATGTGCCACTCAGAAGAAAGAAAGAAGGAGGGGGAAAACATGAAGCACTCACGGGCAATTTTGAATTCATGAGGCTGACAAAGGGCACAGGTTTCCAGGCACCTTCTAGGACGGGAGGTTAGGAATCTCACTGGCCCTTAAATAGAAAAGATCCCTTGAGTTTAGTACAGAAAAGACACGGAAACACCCAACCAAGAGGTTGTTTTAACTTGAAGGATCACATTATTTACCAGGAACAATCTCTAAACTCAGTCAGCAGAAGCCTTCCTGGCACTTTCCTTGTGTATACTTGGCTCCATTTTATAAAGACAGAACAGACTATGTTTGGCATTTTTGCCTTGAGTTATTGACATGTTTTAAATTATGCTGTTTTATGTCCATTCTTAATAGAACAGAAATCTGCTACAAACGATCTTTATTAACAGACCGCCTCAGGTGCTGAGACTCTCGATTTAACAATGTCTCCAAACAGACAGGCAGGGAGCTTGTTAATAGGCTTTTCCAACCCTTTGGCTTCTGTGAGACGTAAGTGGATTATGGAGGTTTGTTTGTCAGGCTATCTTTTTACATCACTGTCTGAATAATTGCCACAAAGGCCTATTGCTTTGGCCTAATTAACAAAATGTACAAAATCCTGAACATAGAACTTTTATTGATTAGCCATCCCTATGGGAAGCTTTTGAACCCCCATGACTTCTGGCCCCAGACAGATGCTCTTCATGATGTTACACACTGGACCATAGCCTGTTAATATAACAAGCACTTAAGCACTTTGGGCCGCTCAGAAAGTGCCACAAGAAATCACGTTTTTTGGTTACAGTTTAAAAATCAGAATCCTTGGGATGAGACAAATTCTTATGTAAATTTCACCATTTGTTTACTATAAAACAATACTATCTGTTCCATTTTTTTCCCCATAGAAATGGATCCTTGAAGAGGTGGTTTCAATTATAAAAAAATATATGGTTAAGAAACAAAGTAAGTTTCATTTGAATGAGGAAAAATATGAGGATAAAACATGAAGGAAAAGTCAGAAAAATGGAGTAGACATGAGTTAATTTATTGTTTAATCAGTTTTCATTAACTAAATAATTATTTCAACAAGTACTTCATGGCTTGTGTTCCAGAGGTCAATTTTAGGCACTGGGACTAACATAGGAGCAAGAAGACAGCGTCCCTGCTCTTGTGGATCTTTTAATATTGAGGGTAACAGATTTTTTTTTAAGCCCGGGTATCAAGGCTCAACAACTATGTCAACCTTAGATTATACTTAAGTTTTCTTTAAAAAAGTAAAAATCCCATAAGATAAAAAATTCTGTTTGAGGACACAGGAAATTAGATTGGCCATGGGAAATTAATTAATTACAACATTTTATGGAATATTCGGCAGGCATATACTGAAAAAGACACTACAGACATTTTGGGAGTTTAAGAAGACAAAGGACGCAGTGTTAAGGAAGTTCAATTTAAAATGGAAAGCAGGACAAATAAAAATTTCTTAATGTACCTATACATACAGATACATTAGAAAGTTCTGACTAAATTTATGGGTTTTTTTTAAATCAGTAAAATAACTAGGTAATAATCGCACAGTAACTAAGACATTAAATTCAAACATCTGAATGAGCTTTGGCTGGGAGCTCAGCTAGAGCAACATACATAGCGTTGAATTAATTCAGCAAGCTTCAAGACCCTGGGAGTAAATTACATTTTTTTTTTTTTTTTTGTATTCCTAATGCAAAAGGAGCAGCAGTAGTCTTTTTTTTTTTCTTTTAAATTTGTAGATAATATCTTGTCTAATCTTGGGAATGCATGCTACATTTTGGAAAAAAATTTATCCTGGACAAGTTTACATATATGGTTATAAGCATACACATGTGGGCATTTGTCAACATGAAACTGAATTGAACAAAAATGAGATGAGCACCTGTCATGTATGCATCAGCTTCTATGCTCAATGCTAAGTATTAAGATGAGTGTCATAGCAGCTGTCTTCAAGTATAACAAAAACAAAAACAAAACAAACATCACAGTAGCAGAGGACCAAAAGGTTAGGTAGGTCAAGATCAACATGCTGAACAGAATATAATAGCTTGAAAATTCTCCAGGAGAGGATAGATAATGCCGGGAAAAGGCAACCTCTACTGTACCAGCAGCTCCTTCCAAAAGCCACTAGGAAATTGAAATAAAAGCAGAGACGTTTTTTTGGATCAACAGCATAATAATAGCAACACCAATAATTAATAGAAACTGTAATTTGGGGCACTTGGGTGTCTCAGTTGGTTAAGCATCCAACTCTTGATTTCCACTCGGGTCATGATCTCAAGGTCATAAGATCAAGCCCCGAATTGGGCTCTGCTTGGGCATGGAGCTTGCTTAAGAGTCTCTCTCCCCCTCTCCCTCTGCCCCTCCCTCGTACTCCCTCTCACTCTCTCTGAAAAAAAAAAGAAATAGAAACTATAATTTCTTAAGAATTTACTTTGTTCATGGTCTACAGTCATGAACATCATTAATCTTAACACCACGAAAGTAGGTATTACTATCACTTCTATTTCACATGTGAGGACACAGAGTGCAGCAAATTGTGCAAGATCACAAAGCAAAGAAGAGGTAGAGTCAGTATTTAAACCTAGAACCAACTACGAAGCCCATCTCTTTATCCAAGCCCTAAATTTGCCAGGGCCTTGATCAATGCACAGGCATTTTTAGTGACTGTGGAGTGGGGGAGGCCGCGATTCATCACTCTGCCCACCCAGTTGTTTTCCCTGTGTTTTGCAAGGGATCATGTTTAAGGTAAACTGGCTATCACGTGCCTAGACACCAGTGATTTACAATTACTTCTTTATTAAGAAAACGTTCAGTGTGTGAGTGGTCTCTCTCTGAAAAAATGCCAACAAAGAGGCCTTGTTAGTTTTTTGGCAGAGGCACATCTAAACACATAAAAACAAGTTTAAACACTATCATTTATGCATAATTCTTTCTTGGCATCATCTCTCACTTGCCACAATTTGCAGCCAGAAAACACTTATTTCTACTTTTCTTACTCTAGAAATAATCCAGCCTTAAGTGGATCTAATTCCTCCCCAGAAAAGAAACAGCCCTGTCAGGCCTTGGTTGTGTGTGCTGTGTTTGAGACATCAAGGTTCCCATTTACTGCACAGCTGCATGGACTCTCCGAAAGCTGGTGCTAAGCCAGAGCTCTGTACCCACTGAGATCTGTAGTCTGGAATGATAAACACACAGCTGCCTGTGGTGAGGGCCACAGGCATAATAGATGGCCACATCTCGACCAGAGTCAGGCAGCGCCAACACAAATCATTAATCCAACTGCTTATATGTTAAATATCACAAAAACTGTCCGAAATGGTGCGCTGTCTCTATGGAAGGCAGTGATAGGTGGGGGAAAAGGTGGAAGCAATTTAAGGGAACAGGCGAGAGTAAGTGGCTCTAAGTCCTTTGTAAAGTCCTGCTACAGAGCTGATTTACTGCCGTGAAGCCCTCTTGCTGCAAATAGTTCATAAAGCCTATGACCTGAGTACTTGCCCACGGGACCACAATAACATTTATCTAGCATAAATTAATGTGTTTCAACCACTAATTCAATTTGGCCGTCTCATTCTTCGGGTTTTGGCAAAGCCCAGCCTTGCTATAAAGTCACTTGGTGACTCACACAAATGGCTATGTTTGCTAAGGAGTCACACACCACTAGGAACAAAGCGTGCTATTAGTCGAGCAGTCATAAAAATATACCTCCAGAGCACATTTGGGGCTGTGCTAATTGAAACTTCCTCTTTAGAGGAGCCTGATCAAAACCAGCTGTAGGAGTCAAGCAGGAGCAGATTTCAACATCACATTAAAAACCCAACGGATTCAGAAAGAGCTGTGGGTCTCAAAGAAGAGGGCACTCCGGCCGGAACACGCGCTCTAATTGGCTCCCGGACACGACACGCTGCAGAGCGAGCTTGTGACCGGAACCTGGCGAGCGGTGGAAAGAAACTTCTCTGTGAGCAAATTTGGAAAAAGAAACCCGTGGTGCAGTTCCCCTCATAAAATCCCAGATCTGCCAACCTTCTCGAGGAACATGTGGGAAAAACCACAAAAGCCTAGTAAATTTAGGAAAATGAAGTGAGATATTGTTCTGAAAAGGGAAAAACAAGAGCTTAAGTATCTTCATTGGCAATACAGCCTTTTAAGAACATCCAATTGGTATTAAAAACAAAAAACAAAACATCCAACGCACAGAGGAGCAAACGAACAAAATCCAAATAAAAGCAAAAACCTGGATGAAACACAAAAACACAGACCATATTTAAAGAGGAAAATGAGAACTATCTCATCCTCTCTGGCTGTATGTGAGTTTCTCATTCCAAGACATAAGGAGTGCATTCTGCCAATGTGTGTAGAAGCAAAATCCATCCATAGGTTTGCAGAAGATGTGGAATAATCAGGCATTTTCTGTGTTTGCTTTACTTGAGGGTGGGTTAGCCATTTGTAAAGGAAGCCGTTGCTGATACATAAATATAAATAACATATTCTGCCCATCAAATATGTGAATTTTATTTAATTTAGATGAGTGGAGTGCCTGGAAATATTAAAAGCAAGTTTTGTTTTATAACACCTTTAAGTAGCATATAAATTAGGAAGGACTGCTGGTCTTTTTAATTTATTTACTCATCAGTTTAATGGAGTGTCTAGTTTGGGAGCTATGTCACAGTGATTTGTAAAGATAGAGGGTGGAAAGGTTTATTTATGTAGATGTGGAAAGGATCATTATGTTTTATGCCACAAAAGGATAAGAGTTAACTGTATGTAATTTATGAAATATAATGATATTCTGGGGGATATAATTATAGCCCCACAAGTAATAACCATGAAAGTTGAAATTTTGCTTCATTTCCACCCTCTTTTTGGAATGGATTAAGTGGCTAACCTCTTATTTTCTTCCCTCTTATCACATATAAAACATATTAAACTGACTCACTGAGTTTAAAAACAAAACAACCTCACAAAAGTAGGAGTTAGATAGTTATATAAACCTGTCTACATTCCTTTTTGTGCAAAAAAATTTGCATCCAGAGTTTAACACTCACTGACATAAAATGTGGCCTCTGGTATGTGTGATATGGTCTTCTGAATGTGTGCAGATAGGAGTAGAAAGTAGTTCTAATGCTTCTTTATTATTCATATGACTAGTCAGATACTGAATCATTCTCAACGCATAATGCAATTCACAGTTGGAATGCTGTGCCCTTGATTTTATTTACCTTGTTTGTCCAAGTACTGTAGACATTAGGGAGGCTTAAATTTAGTGCTCTTAAGCCTGATGAAGGAGGTTGAAGAATTTGGAAAATTTTCTAAAGATAAATCAAGATTAAATGATGAAAAAAAATAGCATGTAAATAAGCCAAACACAACAATATTCTGATTTAAAAGGTGGTCTGGAAAGAAGTTATTGACCCAGCTTATCCCAATTTTCTCACTAAAATATTTTCTTTAAAATTCAGAAAGGATAAATCCTCATATGTTGTCAGCACAACTCAACTTGAAGTTAACTAATACCAGAATCAAGGAGGTTCCAATTACGCAAGAATTAAAACAACACAAAATAAAATGATTTACAGGTTCCGTACAATTAGAAACAGTGGAAATCAGTCCACTCAGAAGTGATTTAAAGCTCCTCATTTCTTTCCTACTTTTTCACCCCTGGCTCAGAAAAACTGTCTATAGTAAAACCAAGCCAGGCAGCTGTTCTCAGATTCAGGGTGCTACACTGTCAGGCAGCACTATGCTGTCCTCCCCTTCCCTTCAGGTGAGCTGGGATTTCTGACTGAAAACAGAAAGAGACAGTCCACTGTAACTCAGAGAAATGCAGGCAGAAAGTGGGTGGGTTTCTCTGGGAGGTGGTGTTACATACTCAAAAGTTAAAACGCAAATGCAGGATCAGGACCCGGGGAAGGATTCACCTCACGCCAGCAGGACTGTAGTAGATAAAAGGCTGCTAAACTGTGGAAATTAGGTTAGGAGTTGAGCATGCTCTTCTCTCTGAGAAGACGAATAGACCAGAAGCCACGAGAGTGTGCAAGGGTAAGCAGATAAATCTCTCTTTATTCTAGGATGAATTTTAAAAATTCATTATGAAGCATATGAAAAGTATTACGTAACAAGAAAAAATTTTTTTCATTCTATATATTCAAGTGAAGAGATCTCTGAAATGATGAGTTAAAAGAATCAAATATTAATTTGAATATTATTTGGTAGCCTCATGTGACAAAGGTTGTCGGTCTCGCAATCCTCCTGGGCTATGCATCTAAAGCTACATTTCTCAGACTCCATTAGAGATGTGCGGTCAAGACTAGGGTTTCCTCAGCAGAAGGTGAGCAAATGGATGTCACTGGATTTAAAACAAAAAAAAATAAACACTTGCTCCGAACATCCACTTTTTCCCTAGTGATCAGAAATTGTGATAACTAAGAAGGACAAAAATAGAAGTCCAGGAACCACCAAGGATTAGGAGACCCACGCACTTGTGCCAGGACCCTGAAATCTACACTCCAGGAGTAAGAATGATTTGGATACAGACACTGTTGCAGAGACGGACACCAGCTTCAAGTCACTTTAATTCAATTTTTGTGATTGAAATGATCCCAGATTGCTAGTGCCCGTAGTCGTCTACTAAAACCAAATGTAAAAATCACATCATATTCATCCTCAATTGACTGATTTTTCTCAGGTAATGTTCACTGGGGTACAATTTACATTCAGTTAAACTCTCTTGTTTTAGTGCATAGTTTTATGAATTTTGACAAACACACCTGAGTAACTGCCTCCATCATAAGGATGTAAAGTTCCCTCATATCTCTTTGCAATCATTTCTCCCACCAACCCCTTCCCCACAGCAACTGATTTGATTTTTGTCACTGTGGTTTTGTCTTTTCTGCAATGCCATATAAACAGAATTATGCAGTATATTGGCTTTTGAGTCTGGATATTTTCACTTAACATAATGCATTTGAAATTTATCTGTGTTTAAGTAAATCAGTCATTTTTTTTCAACTTTATTGCTAAGCAGTAAGTAGTCCACTGTATGAATGTACCATAGTCTACCATTCATCAGTTCAAGGGCATTTTAATGGTTTCCAATTTCTGGCATTTTAAAATAAAACTGATGTATATATCCCATTTATATTTATAAATATCTCAAATTTATATTTACATTAATTAATTTATTTATTTATTAGTTTTTGGTGGGCATAAATTTTTATTTTTCCTGGGTAAACGCCTAGATGTGGAACTGCATCTGGTACATATACATAATTTTTAAAAAAGCTACTTGTTAGTTTCCCAAAATGGCTGTAACCATTCTGCATTCCCTCCAACAACAAGTGAGAATTCCAGGTGTTTCATGTACTCTCTGCACTTGGTGTGGTCAAGTTTGTTTGTTTGTTTTTGTTTTGTTTTGTTTTTATAATTTTTTTAAAGATTTTATTTATTTATTTGACAGAGACAGACAGCGAGAGAGGGAACACAAGCAGGGGGAGTGGGAGAGGAAGAAGCAGGCTCCCAGTGGAGGAGGAGCCTGATGCAGGCTTGATCCCAGAATGCCGGGATCACGCCCTGAGCAGAAGGCAGACGCTTAACGACTGTGCTACCCAGGCGCCCCTGTTTGTTTGTTTTTTAATTTAAAAAAAAATTAGTGATTCAAATGCACATTTGGTTTCTCTTTGTGGTTTTAATTTTTGACTTCTCCTCATAACTAATGATGTTGAATTTCTTTTCACAAGCTTATTTTCCATCACTTTATCTTCTTAGGTATTTAAATCTTTTGTCCATATTTTTTACAGGAATTTCCAATTGAATTACAAGAATTCTTTACATATTCTAGATAGAAGTCCTTTATCACGTATACATTTTGCAATTATTTTATCTTATTCCATGACTTATCTCTTCAGCATCTTCCAAAGAGTAGAAGTGGTTAATTTTGATCAGGTCCAATCTATCACTTTTCTCTCTTACAGTTTGCACTTTTTGTGCCTTAAGACATCTTCATCTAACCCAAGGTCAGTAAGACTGCCCCTGTGCTTTTTAAAAAAGCATTATAGTTTTAGGTTTTACATTTAGGTCTATTCAAGTTATCTTTTGTTTATGGTGTGAGGTATGGATTGATATTCTTTTGTTTGCATATGTCTCAATTGTTCCAACAACACTTATTGAAAATACACATTTCTCCACTGAATTGACTTGAAACCTTTTTGAAAATCAACTGACCATATGTGTGTGATCCTATCTATAGACTGCTTAGTCTATTTCAGTGATCTATACATCTGTGCCTTCTTCTCAGGTACTTTCAGTCTTGAAATTGATTTTTCCCCCCACTTTTTGGGGAGCTATTCTAGCTTCTTTGCTTTTTCTGTGTAAGTTTTATAATCAGCTTTTCGATTTTCACATGCACAAAAAGTTTCTTGGTATTATGGTAATTGGGATTCCACCAAATCTGAAGAACATTTTTTTTTAAAGATTTTATTTGTTGGAGACAGAGCAAGAGCAAAAGGACAAGCAGGCAGAGCAGCTGACAGAGAGGGAGAAGCAGGCTCCCCGCTGAGCAGGGAGCCCAGTGCAGACTTGATCCTCCTACTCTGGGATCATGACCTGAGCCAAAGGCAGGCGCTTAACCGAACCATCCAGGTGCCCCGGAAGAACATTCCTGAGAATTAACTTCCTACCAATTTCGACTTCCCCAATCTATGTTGAGAACTACAAAACAATGTTCAAACAAATCTTACACACATTTTGTTAGATTTACCACAAAGTATTCATATTTTGGTGTTATGGTAAAAGATACTGTTTTATTTAAATTCAGTTTCTAATTTTTCATTGTTAGTATAGTGATAAATGATTTTTTATATTGGTTTTGTCCTCAGTGATCTTGCTCAATTCACCCATTAGTTTCAGCCGCGGTTTTACATAGTCTTTGTAATTTTTTTGTTTTATGGCAGGCCATCGTGTTATTTGTGAATAGAGACTGTTCTATTTTACATCTATTCAATGTAAATGAAAGGATTCAGAATTCTGGAGAGTGCTGAAGGAGGTGAATCTGTACCATTTCTTTCCATCAGCTCTTTACCCAGTAGGACTTTTATGCTATCCTATTAATATCCCTCTAATGCGAACAGGGTTAGCCTGATTTACGTGGAGATGAGATGGCCGTTCTAAGAGAACATGGGAAAGAGGCAAATGCATCTCTGACAAATCTTTTACTTCTGATTGACTTCTACCCCAAGCTGCTCACTCTATCACACCCTGCCCCCATATACGTAATCAACACATATAAACCAGTTCACTAATAGATGTCGGTCTCCCCAAGGGAGAGCCTCAAGATTCTTAGATTTAGGGTATCATCTAGTTTTTCTTTTCTTTTCATTCAGCACTGGTTTTGGTGGAGATAGACAGCAGTCCCTATTAGTACATATCTTGTTAGCACTTACACCTAGGGATTGGAATACTTTTTGTGTGCTTTCTTTGAAAGACAATAGAAGATGACAGATGTTTTATTATTATAATGATTCCTTTTCCCACCACACCTAAATCAATATCTTTTATACTTGCAAATTACTTGCTGAGAGTTACTTTTCCATTTAATGAGATTCGGGTCCAATATACTTGATTCTAAGAACTCTATTTGAATGTTCACTTTTTATTTATTTTTATATCCTTGGAAATTTTTTAAAAGTCTAATATTTACTGGTGAGAAAGAAAATAGGTGCTGCATTAATAAAATTCCAGGAAATGTATAATGAATAAGGTAAAGCAATATTAACAATGGATAAAATAGAAGTTAAGACAAAAAGAAATTATAAGGAAAATGGTGTACCTAATAACCAAAAAACAATTCACTAATTAAGTAGGCTAGATAAATCAATAACCCAACAACCAGATAATTAGTAGTGGTGTTAAAAGCAGTTATAACATCAAGTATAATATCAGCCATAGCACATACAGTATATGTAGACAGAGATGTGCCAGTACTAATGTTAGACAAAATGGAATTTAGAGTCTGCGGCAGTCAAGGAACTGTGCCTCCCACACTTCCTTCCAGGAGGACTTGCTGCCAGGGCAAGGGGAGAGATTACTGACTGACATCCTGCAGCTGCTGCATCTTCAGATCCCTCATGGGATTTGTTCTAAGGCCATGCATCCCCTGAATTGCTCGCAGCAGCCTGAGTATCATAGAGGTGGTAGAGGAGGGCAATTTCTGCCCAGGGTAGGACTTCCGGATACTGGACAGAATGTCACATTAAGCTACTTTGTCAATGACATCATACACATCTGGGAGGATGAGTACAAGGTGGCTAGTGGACTTGACACCAGCTGGAGACACAAGAGCTACAGTCCTACTAATACGACTCTGAATTGCTCAGTCTCTTTACAATTCTATTTTTACCTCATACTTTGAGACCCTGTGGCTTTATTACTAATTATCTAGATGATCTTCTAAGTGGATTATTTCTTTGCTTAGTTGGCAGTGCCTGCCTTTTGCATTTTTAATGTCTTGATCCTTGCTAGTACAGACTCTCTGAGAAGTAGATACCAAAACAAAATTAAACATGTAAGAAGTTATTGGGGGAAATCTTATGAAGGAATGAAGGAGGGAAAAGAGGAATAAGCCTGGAATGCCTTCAGTATATGATACCGGTCTGTCTCCTGTGAGAGTGGAGAGAGAAGGAAGGAGGATTAAGTAGAAAGAGATTCTGACAACAGTAAAATTCCGAGCGAGTCTCAACCACGTCAAAAGGGAGTCCCTGACTAAAGGCTGACAGGGTAATTCCATGCTGAGCAGAAATAACTTGTCTCTATACTCTCAACTGTGTTCCATCCTTGGCTGGTAGTAGTTTGGCTTAAGTGGATCCAAATGTGGTATCTGAAGGCTGTCAGTCAACTATGTTTTCCCTGGAAGTTTCTTTTGAAGGAAGATATGAGCCATACACTTCCCTGAGTGCCACAGTCTACCCTACCTCTTAGACCATGCAGATCTACTTCATGTATGTTCAACAGCAACTCCATGGTTACTGTGAGCATCCTTTCCTGAGAAGGAAACTCAGAAGGGGGAGTTAGTGAGACAAACTATTTAAGCTCAGAGGATTTACACAATATTGTTAACGAACCATTAAGAGACATATAATTCTTATCTTAAACAAATTATCTCAGGGACCAGGAAAAAAGGAATAAAAATACCACCAGTACTAGTCAGCATTAGGTTCAGATGTGTATGACTGAAAACTTTAAAGTAATTGGAGCTTTATAAAGATAGAACTTTGTCACTCACACACACACACACACACACACACACACACACACACACACACACACATTTTTATGGCTGATATGCCAGGACAACTTTATAGCATCTTCAAGAATCTATGTTCTAATCTCTCTCCACCACCGTCCTCAGTATGTGGGTTTCCATTTGCAAGGTCATGTTATGATTCAATATGGCTGACAGAGCTCTAATGATCATGTCTCGTGTGCCAGATAGAAGAAAGGAAAACAATAAGAATGGATACCTTTTCTTTTAAGAAAAATTCCAGGAAATCTCATGCAACACTTCTGTTTGGATCTCCCTGCCTATACCCAGAGCCATCATATAAGACTTCACTACTGTTCATACATAATACTAAGAGAAACATATCATGTAGTAATTGGCAGCCCTACCAGAATTTATTACATGCTCACATCTAGGTAAAAGTGAAAAAGAAATATGCCAGAATATCATTAGATATCTCTTATCAAGAAAAAAAAAAGGATAATAAAGATTTAGAGAGATATTAGGAGGTAAGTAAATGTTTCTGCTGCACTAATCAAATCATCTTCTGAAACTAGTATATCTGATACAAAATCAAAACTGAACACAACAGTATCAGAAAATTACAGACACACTATACTAATGAAAATGCATGTAAGTAAAATATTAGAAAAATAAATCTGTCATAGCATAAAAGGCAATAAATAATACAGTTTAACCAATCCAGATCTGTCTCAGGAATTCAAGTAAAAATCATGAAATTTACCATATGATGTGGCTAAATGAGATGAAGTGATAATTTCAATATGCAAAAAAATTTTTTGACAAAAATAAAAACTGATTACTCTTTACAAAATATTTACAAACTGTAAGTAGGGGATTATTAAAGAGTATCTATTAAAAACCTATAACACATCATACTTAATGGTTAAACTTGAAAAGTATTCTTATTTAAGAACAGACAAATATCATATGTCCATTGACACTATTTGACATTTTTATGAAGTCCCTAGCCTATGCAAAAATACAAAAAAAGTATTGGGTTTTATAAGAGAAAATGTATGAACATTTGTGGTTGATATGATTGCTTTACATATAAAATTCAAGAAGCTCTAGAGATGAACTGTTGGAACTAAAAATGAGAATTTAGTAATTCTGCTGGAATCTAAGACCAACATTCAAAAATCAAAATCATCCCTTTAGTAATCCATGAGTACCCAATCTAATAATGTAACAAAGCCAAAATACCATTTATAATAGCGATAAATATTTAAAGATAAATATAAATAAATCTAACTAAAGATGCATAATTATAAGGAAAATTACATTACTAAAAGAATAATTTTTTGAAAGCCTGAATTAATGAGATATAGCATGTTCATGACAGGAAGACAATATTTAAAGATGAATATTTTCCCCCAAATTCATCTATAAGTTTAAAAGCATTTTCAAAGAAAATCCCATATATTTCTTTTTTTATTAACATGGCAAGCTAATTCAAAAATTTAGGTGGAAGAGTAAAAAGCCAAGAAACTAAGGCCATTTTGTAGAATAATAAGAAGAGGCAATTTCTCTGGAAGATACCAAGACTTATCAAAAAGTCATAGCAGTTATAACACAATGTGACAACATAATGACTTTTTGTTAAGTTGCCATGTAAGTCACCTAGTCTGTGGTACTGTGTTATAGAAGCCCTGGAAAATGAATATATTGTGATAGAAAGAAAGCTCCCCCGCATTTCCAAATGCTCCTGGGAGGAGCATCATACCCATCTGAGAAACTCCGCTGTTTCCTATCCCAACACATACAGGCACACTAGCAAGCATGGGGAAGATTTCACTTCAGCCACTAAAATGAACAAATCTGATTTTATATATATAACTCAATGGAGAAGTCATCCAAGCATAATGTTGAGTAAAAAAATTAAGTTGCAGCAGCATATTATATATAGCATGTTATCACTTATATGATATTTAAACATGTAAAAATAATGGATATGTTGTAAATTTACAAACATCTGGCAGAAGTACAAAAACCCAGATTTTCCATCTCCAGAATTTTGGTTACCTTCTGGGGAGAGAAAGAAGAGAATGGGGGAGAGGGTTAGGAGGGCTACAAAGTTGCCTAATACTGCTTCTGTGAAGTTTTACTGCTTTCAGGAAAATCTACAGCAAATATGGCAAAGTAGAGTTATTTGTTAAACCTGAGTGGGAGATTAGCTAGTACGTTAAATTATTCTCTTTAGTTTTCTAAATGTTTTAAGTTTTCCCCCCAAAAATGGGGGGGTAAGGTAATCCTATATTATTATATGATAAAACAAGCCAAATATAGAAGCACAGTTTCCTTACCAGCAAGGATCACTTTTAAATTATAGGTAATAGCTGGTAAATTTGGGGAGCTATTTGGAGGATATAATTCGTTGCATCTCCCTCATTTACTCCTTCCCCTTTGTATGGACTCCAGCTAATCCAGCAATTCATGTGCTTGCATTCTCTGCAGCTGTGTGCTAATTCTAGACTAAACCCCTCAAATTAGCAATGGATAATAATACACTAATTAAAACTGGAACACAAAGCAATTTTTCTAGAAGCAATGTGAAAAACCTCACTGATTATTATCTGTGTATACTATAACAATTTTAGAGGTTCGTTACTGAAGCCGAAAAGAAAAATACACTAAGATAAACATACTCAAAGTTGCTTCTTGAGTAGTGTTGGTTTTACTTTTCAGCTTTGGAACATGCACAGATATTATTATTTCTGGATCTCCTTCTTCCTCTTTCCAAAAAAGTTCCATAACAAATACATCAAAACAACCACCACCACCACCACCAAATAAGATAGCTGATAGATTTAGAAAGAATTTTGTTATATTTGTAATACAAAATTACCTCCTCTAGCTATATACTTTCTCTTTCTAAAGCTATTTGACAATTGCCTGATCCCAGGTAGATGAAATAATACTGCTTCCTTTTTAAAATTAAGTAATTTTAAGTTGTATTATTGCTAAATTACTGAACAAAAAAGATAATTGAGAGGACACTGTTTTTCTCAGTCTTAACTAGATGTATAACTCTGGAACTCCTTCAATATTTAGAACTATTTAAGGACTTATAGCTTCATTAAGCCAAAATAAAATGATACATAATTTAGCAATATAAATTTTATAATTAACTACCTAATCATTATAAACACAACAGACTTAAAAAGAATTAGAATGAACAGAGTTTATGCTAGAGATTGTTTCATAGAATGGTTTCCAGATTCACTCAACTTCAATGAGTACGTAAGGCTCTTTTTTATTCTCTGAGCTTGCTTGCATAATCTGCAAGATAAAAAATGTTAATATGCCATTTCTACTATTCTCTTTTTCTGTTTAAAGGCGGTTTAGGAAATTCTGACATTGTTCATTATAAAAGATACTCAGAGATTCTTCATTCTAGAAAGAAAGGGGAGGAGTAGGGAGGGGAGGGAGAAGAGAGTAGGTAGGAGCAGATAGGAAGCTATTGAAGGAGTTCAGGTAAAAAAAGGTTATAGTCGGCACCACAGTGTTAGTAGTAGAGATAAGAGAAGGAAAAAGGCTGAGGGATAGGATGGAGACAGAACCAACAGGTGTGTTTTACGGACGTAGTTGTGTGTATTGGGAGGGCACGAAGAGAGAAAAAAGAGTACACAATTATCCTGAGATTTTTGCCTGGAGTAACTGGATAGTTATTTACTGAATGGGAATGATGAGCAACAGAAATTTTGGGGAAACTGTATAGAGTTCTGATTTGGCTACATTCATTTGAGATGTCTTTTAAGCAGTCATGTAGGACGGACAACCAAGCAGTTGGATATTTGCATTTGGAGTTATAGGGACAGGTAAGAATTGAACTCTAGATTTGCCCATCATGAGTCTCAGGTGGTATTTAAAGACATGCTACTCATTAGGTGACCCAGAGAGAGCCTGTAGATAGTGAAAAGCTCATGCCTTAAAGAACCATTATGTGACTCATGTAGTGCCTACAAGAGAATTGCTAAATTGGAAAGGAATAAGACACTATGGATTATATGGTGTGGTTTACCCATTTAGTAAGAGTCAGCGTCTAAACATGCTAACTTATTGTGGATGATTAGAAAAGCATGACTTTTTCATAAAATAATATTTATGGCTTCTCAATACAGATGGAATTTTTTCCCCAGTGGATTTTAATTTCCCTGAATCACATAAGACCAAAGACTGGGGGTTTCTATTTTCAAATCAATTTTCGGCGATAATTTAGACAGATCTTGTACTATTCCTTTTTTTTTTTTTTTTTTTAGCTTGCTGTAGACTTTGTTCCTTTTGAAGCCTATATGGTTTTTATTCCTCTCCTGTCAAGTGTGCAATAGGTACCGCCACGCATTAGTGAACCACTAAACCTAACCCATTGTATCTTTTTGTCATATTGGCATTAATGGCAAATGTGAGCAAGAACCATGAGGAGGATAGGCTCTGGGGACAATTTGGATTAATACGTTGAATTGTCTAAAATAAATACAGACTCCACGTGTACTTTTCATTTCCTAAGCTATGCAACAATTATAGTTATTCCACTCAAATGTCTGTAGCAATGAGATCAGTGACAAAAATAGTGCTTGAAAAACAAGAGAAGAAATGGCAAACATGTTATTTATTTGCTTAAATCTATTATAATAGGGCTGACAGTGTTAGTCTCATTAACAGAGGGACCTTTCTTTCCACAAGCCAGCTGGAGTAATAAAGGCAGCTATGTGACATTTAAAATGCAATTGCTCTGCTATCTGTAGATTCTGTTTCTGATGCTTACTGATCACAGAGGAAAGCGATCTGAGTAGAATGCAAACCATCTTGTTCATCATCTGCATTCTCAACAAAGATAGCATTAGGGTTAAATGCTATAATATGGCAACAAGGATATGCTGAAAAATTATTCATGTCGAAGTGCTTGAACACTTATTTGAAGCATTTATTCAATTGTTCTTTTGCCATGTGACGGTCCAAGAGTTGGTAGAAATACATCTGTTGTGTTTTTCTTAAATAGGCAAAAGGAAATTATAATTAGGGGGATAGTGCCTTATGCATATAAATATACTGCATCTTTTGAAACAAGTTGTTCCAAGCAAGTGAGAAGCATGCAGATTTCCTGCTTTGAATGGTTAGTAAATGCAAGCTTGTTTTGGTGCCTTTGTTTTAATGACTAAATAATAATCTTGAATAGAAACATGCCTTTAGATTTTAGGCATGATATGACAAAGTGAGTTTGACGATAAATGCAAGAATCTGAGTTATGCAAAAGTCTTTGCATAAGGATTTGTTTGAAACTTCAAATAGGCAAATATTACTCAGTGATTTTCAACTCTCCTTAACTGGATTCCAAAATGAAGGGTTTCAGGGGAGGATTCTTGAGCCTTCCATTTTCTTGGTCAGATGAAAAATAGGAAATTCAGAAGCAAATAATGGACTATATAATATATCACTTGGGTGGCCAAGCTACTCTATACCTCAAAGGTTCAGGCTAGAATTTTAATGGGTTCCAATTTTACTTGACCCGATTCATCCGTTTCCACTAGATATGCTTTTCCTTTACACACTAAAACCATAGAATGAACTGTAAATCATCAGATTATAAAATTTTATTCTGACATTTTTAGGAACTACATTTATTCCACTTTCTGCCTATGTAATGAGGTCTTGCTACTTCCTATTTTATTGTAGAGGTGAAGAGCTATGCAATTTTGACTCATTTGCATAGTACCCTAAGTGAGAATATAAGCCTAGTTTTTTATTTGAAAATATTCAAATCTAATACTACCAGGATTATGGAGACTATATGGTTTTTCATTCTCTCTCACACACGTACAAAACAATAATTACAGTCAGTACTGCTGAAACACAGAGTTTGATAAAATATCTCAAAGGTAGAATAAAAAAAGTGGAAAGTACTAAGAAATGAGAAGAAAAAGACTAGCTAAAAAGATAAAGGGAATTTCTCAAAAAATGTGTTTCCCTTCTCCTATTTCCATGTCAACAGTAAGTATAACTATCAGAGATCTTTAGGAAGTCCAGCACATCTCATCACCTTCTATGGACCAATTCCATTAGTCCAGCAAATGACACACATTTGACATTCAGAATAACAAACAGGAGATGCATAGTACCAGACAGAAGCAGAAAGAGTACACCACTTTGGATGGCTGATGAAGGAAGTCTTTATGATGGAGATGACATAGAACTGGGCTTGATTTTAGCTAAGATGGAGTGTCTTCTAGGCCTAGAGTTATAGGAGAATACAGTGTGTACTGGGGGGAATACTGCTCAGGGCTCATTTAGAATGATAGTAGATGTAAGAGAAGTCTGGAAAAGGAGTTTGATGGCAGTCAGATTGTAGAGAGGCAGTAAGGGTCTCAGGAGTATTAGCTAGACAGTGTGGATGTGGTGGAAGATGAGATTTTAGGTCTCCATTGAGATCAATTTGAATACTGAATTTAAATACAGAGATTTATGAGAACTCTGACGAGCATTCTGAATATAAAAGAGATGGTTATACTATGTGTTAGCACATAATGCTGTTCTTGCTGATTTTAAAGAACAAGCTGAGGAAAAGTTAGAATACTATTATTTTTCTATTCAGGTTTAAATTGTAAGGCTGTGGATTAAATAACCTCTTGAGAATCTTTCCATCTCAATGATCTATGAATAGCTATCTTTCTGATCTGGTTCTTTTTGAGTATGTGAAATGTTTCTGATATAGCAGAGATTAAATGTCCTATGAACATTTCTTTATTAAAAATCTGCATGTAAAAAGAAAGGGATGCAATATAGAACTGCTACTGTAACAAATGACCAGCTAAGATTCAAGATCTTTAGTTTTAACAGCAATGAAGGGTTATATTATATTCTGTCTATTTTGTCGTAATTTTAGGAAAGGATTGTTAGTGCACTAAATTCTTTCACTGCCTGAATATAAAATTCAATGATATTCATGATATTCTGATTGTAAGGCCAAGATATAGGAGAAATGCAAAACATAATAAAGCTTCGTAGGAAAACAGAAACAAGGCCATTTTCATAAATGAAGACACAGACCAGTAGTTGCCCAAATGTAAAGTATAATAACTAACTCAGCTGAGTGTACCAAAATTGAGAGTTGATTAGACTAAACCATTACAAAATACACTGATAGTTTTGCAAACAGGACATGAAAGTTATAAAATTACAGATTTATTTCTCAGATATTAGCACACATGCATTCTACATTTCAAAAAAAGGCAGTCTGTATCCTCTAAAATGAGCTTGTAATATGCTTTAAAATAATACTTATCAATACATCTCTAACTAAATGGCCAATAGTTTTTAGCTATTATGAAGTTTACTGCTGAGAAGCTGATTAGGTAATTGCTGAGTAGATCTAATTCCACTGTTGACTGAAATAATAAAACTGTTTCCTGAGCTGGTCATTGTGATCATCCCTTAACCAACCTGACTGGGGTATGCATTAATTACAGAGTGGTTAGCACACCAAACCTTCACCCCCACCACATACACACAATAGGAACAGTTGATCTTATAGATATGATCCTATTAGGAAACATGCTTTATCTTGAAAGAAACTTTGGCATAATATTTGAGAATATGAGTGGGCTTTGGAGTCCTGCACAACAAACATGGATGTGAAGTTAAGTGAGCTAGCAAACATCACACATTTAGCTCAGTACCCACTACGGATTAAGAGTAACTATTATTAGCTATGAGTACTAATATTTTCCTTAAAGAAAGTTATGTGACAAAACAAAGCTTTTAGTTTAGATATAGAAATCTGATTTTAAGGAACTTCATGATTAGTGGCCAAACTCTAGGAAACCTGGTTTTCTTCTTTACATTTACTTTCCTTCCAACTCCTTTGTAGAATACAAATAAGTAAAACTAATATAGGTCAAGATCAAAGAATTTAACTAACATATCCAACCAGTGCAAGTATTTCAAAGCAAACATTTCTTCTCCCTCTTCATGCAATGGGCACTTGGTTAGTTGTTGCTGGCTTATTTGCAATGAAGTACTAGTGAGTAATGGGTTAAGTTATGGGCACTAGAATCCGTTTACTTGGAGTTGAAAATTGTCTTCTTTGTTTACCAGAAAATCACCCAATTCTTCTGCATTTCAATTTGTGTTTCTTTGAAATAGAAATAACAAGAGTACCTTACAGGATGGTTATGAGAATTGAACAAAATAATTCAACTAGAACACTCATAATAGTGCCTTGTCTATAATAATCACTAATAAAATGTTAAGTAATTTTTACTATTATTACAGTTTTTCTTCAGAAAATACATGTTTGTTTGGACGTGATGAGATTACGAATCCATATCCACATCAATGAATGTTCTCTTTGACCAAATATGAGCATTTCTTACTCCACTATCTGGATTCTTTTCAAGGCAAAGGAGAGCTAGGGGACAAGCAAAATCTGTACAATTTTTGTTCCTGTAACTCTTTAGAAGTGCTAATGTCAGAGGAATGTTTGATGAAACGGGGAGACAGAGGAATATGTTCCAAATGAAAGAAAAGGGCAAAATCACAGCAAGAGATCTGAATGAACTCGAGATAAGCAATATGCCTGATGGAGAATTTAAAGTAATGGTCATAAGGATACTCACTGGATTTGAGAAAAGAGTGGAAGACCTCAGTGAGATCCTTAACAAAGAGATAGGAAACATAAAAAAAGAACCAATCAGAGAAGAAATACTCAATAAATGAAATTAAAAATACACTAGATGGAATAAATAGTAGACTAGAGGAAGGGGAAGAACAGATCACTTACCTGGAGGACAGAATAAAAGAGAGCAATTAAGCTGAATGGGAGAGGCAAAAGTAATAATAAAAATGAGATTAGACATAGAGAACTGAGCAACACCATCAAGTGTAATAACATCTGCATTATAGGCATCTCAGAAAGAGAAGAGAGAGTAAAGAGGACAGAAAATTTATTTAAATAAATAATAGCGAAAAACTTCCCAAGTCTGGAGAAAGAAACAAAAATCCAGATCCGAAAGGCACAGAAAGCCCCCAACATAATCAACCCAAGGAAATGCACACCAAGACATATAGTAATTAAAATGGCAAAAAGGAGTGATAATAAGAGAATTTTCAGAATAGCAAAGAAAACTGTTACATATAAGGGAAACCCCACAGGGGGTTATAAGCAGATTTTTCAGCAGAAACTTTCCAGGCCAGAGAGAGTGGCATAATATATTCAAAGTACTGAAAGAAGAAGAAGAAGAAGAAAAAAAGCTGCAGCCAAAAACACTACCCAGCAAGGCTAACATTCCGAAGAGAAGGAGAGATAAAGAGTTTCCCAGACAAATGAAAGTTAAAAAAATTCATGACTACTAAACCAGCACTATAAGAAATGTAAAAGAGAACTCTTTGAAAAGTAAAGACATAAGTAGGAGAAAGAAAAGTAGAAAACACAAAAGCAGTAAAAACACATATATCTATAAAAATCAATCAAGGGATTCACAAAATAAAAGGATGTGAAACATGACACCGTATACCTAAAACATGGGGAGGGGAGACAGGAGTAAATTATGGATTCAAACTTAAGTGCCCATCAACTTAATATAGACTGCTATATGCAGAAGATGTTATATGCAAACCCAATGGTAACCACAAATCAAAAACCAGTAATAGATAAGCAAAATATAAAGAGAAAGGAATCAAAATATATCACTAAAGAAAGCCAGCAAACCATGAGAGAGGACAGTAAGAGAAGAAAAGAACAGAGAATAGTTTCAAAAACAATCATAAAATAAGTAACAAAATGGCAATAAGTACATACCTATCAATAACCACTTTGAATGAATATGGACTAAATGCACCAATCAAAAGACGTAGAGTGATGGAATGGATAAAAAAGCAAGACCCATCCAAATGCTGTCCACATGAGACTCATTTCAGACCTGAAGATACATGCAGACTGAAAGTGAAGGGAAGGAAATCATTTATCATGCAAATGGCAGTGAAAAGAAAGCTGGGGGAGCAATACTTATAACAGACAAAGTGGACTTTAAAACAGACTGAAGCAAGAGGCAAGGACACTATATAATCATAAAGTAAACAATCCAATAAGAAAATATAATAATTGTAAATATTTATGTACCCAATACGGGAGCACCCAAATACATATAGCAACTAATAACAAACATAAAGGAAGGAATTAATAGTAACATAATAATAGTAGGGGACCTTAACACTCCACTTACATCGATGGAAAAATCATCCAAACACGAAATCAACAAGGAAACAGTGGCTATGAATGATACATTGAACCAGATGGATCTAACAGATATATTCTAAACATTCCAACCTAAAACAGCAGAATACACATTCTTCTTATGTGCACATGGAACAGTCTCCAGAATAGATCACACATTAAGCCATAAGACAAGTCTCAATGAATTCAAAAAGATGTAAGTCATACCATGCTTCTTTTCTAACCACAATGGTAAGAAACTAGAAATCAACTACAAGAAAAAAAATCTGGAAAAAAACATAAATGCATGGAGGTTATATAACATGCTACTAAACAATGAGTGGATCAATGAAGAAATCAAAGAGGAAATTAAAAAATACACAGAGATAAATGAAAATGAAAACACAACTGGTACAAAATCTTTGGGATGTAGCAAAAGCTGTTCTAAGAGGGAGGTTTATAGCAATACAGGCCTACTTCAAGAAGCGAGAAAAATCTCAAATGAACCACCTAATCTTACACCTAAAGAGTCCTAGAAAAAGAAGAACAAACAAAAGCCAAAACCAGTAGAAGGAAGGATATAATAAAGATTAGAGCAGAAATAAGTGAAACAGAAATTGAAAAAAAAATCAATAGAACAGACCAAAGAAACCAGGAGCTGGTTCTTTGAAAAGATCAACAAACTTGATAATCTTTTAGCCAAACTCATTAAAAATAAAATAAATACATAAAAATTAAAAAGAGAGAGAGGGGACTCAAATAAAATCAGAAGTGAAAAAGGAGAAATAACAATCAACATCAAGAAATACAAAGAATTACAAGAGAGTATTATGAGAAATTATATGCCAAAAAATTGGACAATCTAGAAGAAATAGATAAATGCCTAGAAATATACAGTCTCCCAAAACTGAAGTAGGAAGAAATAGAAAATTTGAACACAACAATTACCAGCAATGAAATTGAATCAGTAATCAAAAAATCCCAACAAACAAAAGTTAAGAACCAGATGGCTCCACAGGAAAATTCTACCAAACATTATTCATACCTATTCTTCCCAAACTATTCTAAAAAATAGAAGAGAAAGGGCAGATTCCAAATTCATTCTATGAGGACAGGATTATCCTGATGCCAAAATCAGATAAAGACACTACAAACAAGGAGAACTACAGGCCAGTATCTCCGATGAACACAGATGTAAAAATCCTCAGCAAAGTATTAGCAAACCAAATCCAACTATACCTTAAAAAATCATTCACCACGATTTGGTGGGATATATTCCTAGGATGAAAGGGTGGTTCAGTATCTGCAAATCAGTCAATGTGATACATCACATCAACAAGAGAAAGGACAAAAACCATATGATCAATTCAATAGATGCAGAAAAAGCATTTGATAAAGTACAATATACATTCATGAGACCTTCAACTTAGGTGTAGAGGGAGCATACCTAAACAAAATAAAGGCCATATATGAAAACCCACAGCTAACATCATACTCAATGATGGAAAACCGAGAGCGTTTCTCCTAAGATCAGGAATAAGACAAGGGTATCCACTCTCACCACTGTTATTCAACATAGTACTGGAAGTCCTAAACACAGCATTCAGACAAGAAAAGAAATGCACGGCATCCAATTTGGTAATGAAGAAGTAAAAATTTCAGTATTTCCCAATGACATGATACTATATATAGAAAACCCTAGAGATTCCACCAAAAAATTACTAGAACTGATCAATGAATTCAGTAAGGTCACAGGATACAAAATCAATGTACAGAAATCCATTGTATTTCTTCTATACCCTAATACTCAATCAGCAGAAAGAAAAATTAAGAAGACAATCCCATATACAATTGCACTAAAAATAATAAAATACCTAGTAATAAACTTAACCAAGGAGGTAAAACACCTGTACTAAAAAAAAAAAACTATAAAATATTAATGAAAGAAGTTGAAGACAACACAAATGGAAAGATATTCCATGTTGATGAACTGTGAGCATATTGTTAAAATGTCCAAACCACCCAAAGCAATCTAGAGATTAATGCAATCCCTATCAAACTACCAACAGTGTTTTTCAGAGAACTAGAGCAAACAATTCTAAAACTTGTATAGAACCAGAGAAGACCCCAAATAGCCAAAGCAATCTTGAAAAAGAACAGTACCAGAGGTATCACAATCCTAGATTTCCAGATATACTACAAAGATGTAGTAATCAAAACAGTATGGTACTAGGACAAAAATAGATACATAGATCAAGAGAACAGAATAGAGGTCCCAGAAATAAGCCCATGGCTATGTCATCAATCAATCTTCAAAAAGGAGCCAAGAATGTGCAATGGGAAAAAGACAGTCTTTTCAAGAAATGGCATTGGGAAATCCGGACAGCTACATGCAGAAGAATGAAACTGGACCACTTTCTTACACCATACACAAAAACAAACTCAAAATACAGCAAGGACCTAAATGGGAGACCTGAAATCATAAAAGTCCTAGAAGAAAGCATGGGTAGTAATATCTCTGATGTCAGCCATAGCAACATTTTTCTTGCTATGCCTCCTGAGGCAAGGCAACCAAAAGCAAAAATAAACTACTGGGACTACATCAAAATAAAAAGCTGCTGTGCAGCAAAGGAAAACAATCAATAAAACTAAAAGACAACCTACCGAATGGGAGAAGATATTTGCAAATGACATACCTGATAAAGGGTTTGTATCCAAAATAGATAAAGAACTTATGTAACTCAACACCCAAAAACCAAATAATCCAATTTAAAAACGGGCAGAAGACATGAACAGACATTTCTCCAAAGAAGACATACAGATGGCCAAGAGACATTTAAAAAGATCCTCGGCATCAGTCATTATTAGGGAAATGCAAATCAAAACCAAAATGAGGTATCACCTCACATCTGTCATAATGGCTAAAATAAAAACTCGAGAAACAGGAGATGTTGTGAAGATGTGGAGAGAAAGGAAACCTCATGTACTGTTGGTGGAAATGCAAACTGGTGCAGCCACTGTGGAAAACAGTATGGAGGTTCCTCAAACAATTAAAAATGTAACTACTCTATAATCCATTAATTTCACTACTGGGTAGTGACCCAAAGAGTATGGAAACACAAATCTGAAGGGATATATGCACCCCTATGTTTACTGCAGCATTATTTACAATAGCCAAATTACGGAAGAAGCCCAAGTATCCTTCAGTAGATGAATGGATAAAAAAGAAGGGGTATATACACACAATGGAACATTACTCAGACATAAAAAGGAAGGAAATATTACATTTTGCAAGAACATGGATAAATCTACAGTGTACAATGCTCAGTGAAATAAGTCAGTCAGAAAAAGACAAATACCATATGATTTCACTCATATGTGGAATTTAAGAAACCAAATGAACAAAGAAAAAAATAGCCAAACCAAGAAACACTGTAGAGAACAAACCAATGGTTACCTGAGGGGAGGTAGGTGGGAGGAGGGGTGAAACAGGTGAAGGGGATTAAGACTACACTTATCACAATGAGCACTGAGTAATGTACAGAATTGCTGAATCATGACATTATACACTTGAAACGAATATAACACTACATGTGAACAATACTAGAATTAAATTTTAAAAGGAAATAAAACACTTAGATGAAAATAAAAGAAAGAGTGTACAATTTTGTCCTACAGGGCCAGAAAAAAAAAAAAAAACTACCTTAGTGGCATGCTTTAAAATTTCTCGTTATTTTCTTATTTGACAACTAAATCAAACAACCAATACTCTTACTTTCTCCCATCTAAACAATTTTACAGAGACTACCTTGCAAATGTCCCAAGAGATAGGCCTGCTCACAGTGAAAAATGTACTCAGCAGGAAATTCACTTAATGATAATGATTATTCTTCTATGTAATGGACATTTCATTGTCAGTAAAGTGTAATATTAGTCTGTTGAAAGCTTTACATATGCAGCCAGCTCCAAAGACATACTAGCTTAACCTGCATATCTCACTTTCCACTTTTATCATTTGTCTTTTTGCATATCAGTGAAATCATTTCATGCTTGGTATGTGGACTGCTTTATGCTAGTGTCATTTGCTTTTATTGAGGGAAAAAGCTCCACAGTGTGTATGGATACATGGATTCATGAATATATTTTACAGATATCCTCAGATAGAAGGGGGCAACTATCTTCCCTCCATGTATGAGTATATAGCTAGAGATTACTTTTGTACTTTCAGTAAAGTAAAGACTTCCTATATATCCACTTTTTATAATAGCAACATTTTAACTTGGTCAGGATTTTCACTCGGTAGAGGTCAAAGACAAGACAGGGTAGTGTACTTGGATGGCTGACTGAAAGCTCTTCCTTACACAAATAGAAAACCTCCTCTGTATGGGTTTCAAAGGGTTTGGAATGTCACAATCAGTTGTGGATTTAGTATTAGTGGCCTGTTTTCTCTTTAAAACATAAATACTTTTTGGACCTAAATTTACGTCACCTCTACTTTCAGATGATGTTCCTCTGAAGTAGGAATTTTGCACTTCATCAGAGTCAGGGGCAGTAAAATGGGGGAAGAGGCCAAAAAAGGATGAAGATGTGTTTTGGACTCTTGAACCCTGAAAATAAACCTAGAATTCTTCCTAACTAAAGTATTAAGCAGATGAAATACACTTAAAGTCATATTAATAAATGAGTAATTTATTCTTGTATAAAGACAGACCAACAACATATAGGCAATATATTAATATGTAAATATGCCACACAAATCAGGATTTTTATATTAATCCCATCTGACCTCATGGGAATATACTTACATCATTCAAAGCAAAAATAAGTTGTATGTCCTCACAAAAGCACATATTCTGCTATAACTTAGATATACCTATATCTCATATTCATGTAATTACATTTTAAATCTCTTTAACATTTAGTGTTATCATGACAGATAGATGATAGATAGATGATAGATAGATAGATAGATAGATAGATAACTGATGGATAGATAGATGACCTATAAATCAACTATACATAGAGATACAAAAAACACCTTATTAAGCATGCAGTATCTTTTGAAATATTTTTAATATCTGCTATCCCCCAAGATCTAAGAGGGTAGGTTTCAGATGCAACTATTCCCAACTTTATAGGCTAGCATTAGAACGATGAGCAACCCTAAAAGCTTTTACGATTTGCTGATGTTGTATATAGCAGGAAGTAGGTTCCATTTTCTAAGACAGAGCTATCTAAATGCATTTCACCATAGAATTACTTTTAAAACATAATGCATTGCTAGAATGCTAAAGGAGGTGAGATATGATCTACCTTTGGATTAAAACTGAGAGCAAAATAATGATCTGAGAGATAAATTTATTTCTGTAAGAAATGTCCCAAAGCATTTATTTTGATAACATCAAATATTACCACCAATATATGCTGACATAAAATAATTCAGGTAATAGAGATTACATCTAACCAATAAGATTAAAAAGTAAATGTTTCCTAAGTCATTAATACATAGATTGACTATCATGTATCATGTGCTTTCTTGTCCAATTTCCTAGCATTTAGGGGCTCAATACAAAATGTGTAAAGCCATAGTTTACTACAATACATAAAAATATAGTTAGTATTGTTCTTAAGTTTATTCCAAAATAATGACTACTGTTTTTTATGAAATGCTGTATTATGAAGAATTTGACCGATAACAATTAAAAAATAAGTCCTCAAATTATGCCACCCAGAGAATGACAATTAGTCCTGAATAAACTTTATTAGTCATCTCTATGCATTTAAACATGAAATTCTAGGTAGATAGGGATAGGAAGACAAACTGGGTTATATAAAAATGATACCATGTCGAAGAAGAAGAAGAAGAAGAAGAAGAAGAAGAAGAAGAAGAAGAAGAAGAAGAAGAAGAAGAAGAAGAAGAAGGGGAAGAAGAAGAAGAAGAAGAAGAAGAAGAAGAAGAAGAAGAAGAAGAAGAAGAAGAAGAAGAAGAAGAAGAAAGAGAAAGAGAAAAAGAAAGAAAGAAAGAAAGAAAGAAAGAAAGAAAGAAAGAAAGAAAGAAAGAAAGAAACCATGCTTTTTTTTTTTGTAATTCTCATGAAGATGTAACTTATATAAAACAGAATTTTCCAACTTTGTTCAATTGTATGTGCTTTGGCAAATATATAGAATGGTATAAACCCCGCTACAGTCATGATATTGATCACCTTTTATAGCCTAAAAATATTCTCTCATGCTCTTTGCTGCCAATTCTATCCACCAGCCACCACGGATCTGTTTTCTGCCACTAAAGTTTTACCTTTATATAAATACATATAAAAAAATCAAACAGCATTTTGGCTTTGTGTCTGGATCTTTCACTTAGCATAATGCATTTGATAATCACCCATGTTGTTGTGTGAATCCATAGCTCATTCCTTTGTATTGTGGAATATTGTTCTATGTTATAGATGTACCATATATCCATACATCACACAACAGTTGGTGGACAGTTTGTTTCCAGTTGTTGTAGTTTTTATCAGTTTTAAATTATTATGAGTAAAGCTGCATTTGAGAAGACTGTGTGTGTGTGTGTGAGAGAGAGAGAGAGAGACAGAGAGAGAGAAAGAGAGAGGACTGGGGGCGTTGGTAATACTGACTACTACTGAAATAGTAGTATTGCTGAGTTATATGGTATATGTATATTTAATTTGATAAGACACTGTCACATTGTTTTTCCAAGTGACTATAAAATTTGACATTCTAATCAGCAATGAGAGTATTGTTATTAGCTCCACATCTTTGATAATATTTAAAATTCTCTTATTTTAGTGAGTGTATAGTGGTTTCTTGCTATGGTTTTATTTTGTGTTTCCTCAGAGACCAATAATTTTTATCATCTTTACACATGCTTATTTGTCATGTGTATATTTCTTTGGATGTGGCTATTTTGTTGTTGCTGCTGTTGGGTTGTGTATTAGTGTTCTAGGGTTGCCATAACAAAGTACCACTAACTGGGTGGCTTAAAATATCAGAAATGTACTGTCTCACAGTTTAGAGGCTCTAAGTCCAAAATCAAGGTGTGGGTAGAGTCACACTCCCTGGTCTGTAGGTGAGAATCCTTTCTTACCTATTCTTAGCTTCTGATGATTGGCTTATAGCTGCAGCACTTTGGTCTCTGCCTCTGTCATCATGGTGTTGCTCCCCACCCAGTGTCTGTATCTCTCCTTCTCGTCTTAGAAAGACTTTGGTAATATTGGATGAAAGACCCACTCTACTCCAGTATGACTTCATCTTAACCATTCTACATATAAGATCCTATTTCTAAATAAGGTTACATTTTGAGGTAGTAGGAGTGAGAACTTCAAAAGATCTTATGAGAAGACATAATTCAACTTATAAGAGGTTGAGGGTTTTTTTCTTATAATTGAGGTGTAGAAATTCTTCATAAAGTATACCTAAAAGTCCTTAATTCTTTTATCATTTATCTATAAGTTTAACCTGACACCTGTGACACATGATCTTGTTTACTGATGCTTTATAGTAAGTTTTGAAATCAAGCAATAAAAGTCACCCAGTTTTGTTTTTCTTTTCAAAATTATTTTGACTATTCTAGAGCCTCTGCATTTCTATATGAATTTTAGAATCATCTTGTCAGCTTCTACATACACACACAAACACTTCTTGAATTTTGATTGGGATTGCACTGAACCTACAGATAATTGTGGGAGATTAGATACCGTAAGAACATTAACTTTTAGTATTCAAGACCAACATATATTTCTTCATTTATTTAGATCTTTAATCTCTTTCAGAAATGTTTTAGCTTTAATGTAAAAGTCCTGCATTGTTAAACTCATTCCCATATATGTTATGTTCTTTGGTTATCATCACAGAAGTGCTATTGGTTTCAAAATTTCAATTTTCAACTAAGTCTTAATGATCCATAAACATGGCATCCATTTCCACTTATTTAGGTCTTCTTTAATTTCTTTCAGCAATATTTTTTAGCTTTCCATTACAGGTATTACATATGTTTTGTTAAATTTGTCCCTTGGTATTTCATAGTTTTGATGCTATTATAAACTGTACTGTTCTTTAATTTTATTTTCCATTACTACTGATGTTAGTTTTCTATTGCGATTAACGTATTACCACAATACTGGTGACTAAAGACAACATTTATTGGACTGTACTTCTGTAGATCAGAAGTCCAACACATATCTCACACAGTGTCAGGCTGTTCTGGAGAAGAATCCATTGTTTTTGCCTTTTTCAGCTTTTAGAGGTTGGTTGCATTCTTTTCTTGTCTCCCATCTTCCTTCATCATCAAAGCCAATAATGTTGCATCTCTTTGACCTTTCTTCCACCCTCATGTCTTTCTAACCACAGTCAGAAAAGACTCTTCACTTTTGAGGATTTAGATATTAACACCACTAAGAGTGGGATTAGAGTGTGCTCACCCAGATAATCCAGGATAATTTCCCATCACATCTGTGAAGTTGCTTTTGTCATATAAGGTAACATACTCACAAGTTCCAAGTATTAGGGTGTGGCAATTTGGGGGGAGTATTATTCTGCCTGTTACAGAAATAAGATGTAGATGTAATTGGTTTTTGAATATTGAACTTGTACCCTAAGATGTTGCTCAACTCATCTCCTAGTTTCATAGCTCTCTCTCTTTTTCTATAGATTCCTTAGGACTTTCTACACATCATATCATCCTCAAATAGTTTTACTTCTTGCTTTCAAATATGTATAGATTCCATTTCTTTTTCTTGACTTGTAGACTTCCTAGCCTAATTTCCATTTTTAAGAGAAAAGCTTTCAGTCTTCAGCATCAAGTACAATGGTAGCTCTAAGTCTGTGTAGATTCCCTTAACCACGTTTAGAAAATTCTCTTCTAGTTTGTTGGTATTTTTCCCCTGAATAGATGTTGAATTTTGTATACATATCCTTGTTCACAAAATAAGGACATCTAAATTCACCTCAGAATAGAAATTACAATAAAATAATACACGTAAAAGAGTCTAACTTTTTTGTGAGACAAATAGAGCACAGACGCATATACTATTTGTGCCAATATGGTGTAAAGTATGTAAAGTAAAATCATATTTGTTATGAAAAAATAGACAGAAAGCAAAGCACACATATTCCCCTAGCTCTTATCCTAAATAAAGTTTTGTTTCAGTGGGAAAATTAGACTGGCCTCACCATGTGAAAGGCTCTAAGAGGGACACTCAGCCTCTATACACCATCAACATACAGAATAATGGAAGGGAAGTGCAGTGTAGAGGATACCTAAATAACTGCCTCACAATGGGGTTTATGGGGTAAAAAAAGTATCCTTGTTGAGAGGGAACATGTCCATAGTTCAGTGGTTGTTACCATTCTTTTCTTTTGGTCTAACCCAAATGGCTATGCCAGCCCCTTGCTAAGCTACTGAAAAAAGGTATAAAAAATAAATACCTTCTCCCAGGACACCCAAATTGGTCTCTGATATTTACAGTATGTACTCCACAGTAATCCCTTTTTCTCCCTCTTAACCAACTCCCAGAAGGCCAGGATCTCAAAGTCTACCAATCTCTTTCTTCATTTTTCCAGGATAATTGCAGGAACACACAGCCAAGTAGCAGTGAATGTATGTATAATCACCTTCCTCATATTATTAGTGTAACGCCTACACAAAGCTAAGTAAACAGAGCCATTCTAAAAAACAAAGTTATTTGATTGGCACCTTCTGTGCAATAACAAATGAATATGGCAGTTCACAGCAATTAATAAAATGACCTGGTCTCTATACTTCTCTGGTAATGTTCCACACATGGAGCTCATTATTTCATTTTTCCAGTAAAAAGAATGGAGTCATGAAGGCCAAGGTTTCATGCAGTCGTTAACTTGAGTTCAAGTTAATTAGGCATTTAGTGTTTATCATTTGACAGATTTCCTTTATCCTCACTCCCTTAATTTGACCTATCATAGTTTCTTTTCACATGAAGCACTTCTTTCAAATGAAAACATCTGAGGCAGAGAAGTGATAAACAGGGTGGGAAGTGAACTCAGTGTCTACAGATACCAACATTCTAAGTTTGCAGTCACTGTGATGGTGAATGTTCATACAGGCTATGATGGTTAATTTTATGTGTCAACTTGACTGGCCTAAGGGCTGCCCAGATTACTGGTAAAACATTATTTCTGAGTGTGTCTTTAAGGGTGATCCCAGAAGAAAGTAGCAATTGAATCAGTAGACTGAATGGAAGTTTCCCTCACCAATGCAGATGGGCATCATCCATTAAGGGTCCCAACAGAACCAAAAGGCTGAGGTAGGGTGAATTTGTTCTCTGCTTGAGCTGGGACATAGATATCCTGCCCTTGGACATTAACACCTCTGGTTCTCAGCCTTTGGACTATGATCAGCACTTAGGTCATTGGTCCTCCCAATTCTCAGGCTTTTGTACTCAGACGGGGACTTACAACATTGTTTGCCCTGGTTCTGAGGCCTTTGACTAGCACTGAAATATATCACCAGCTTGCCCGCTTTACCAGGTTTTCTGCTTCTCCAGCTTGTAGAGAACAGCCTGTGGGATTTCTTGGCCGGTGATGGGTATTAAGGAGGACACATATTGCATGGAGCACTGGGTGTTATACGCAAATAATGAATCATGGAACACTACATCAAAAACTAAGGATGTACTGTATGGTGACTAACATAACATAATAAAAAATTATTATTAAAAAAATAATAATTGTATGAGCCAATCACCCCATATATATATGAATGCAAATACATGTATATACAAACACATAAATGCAAACATATATAGAGAGACAGACAGACAGATATCCTATTGCTTGTGCTTCTCTGGTGAAACTAACACACAGGCAAAATGAACATTACTGTTTAGAAGATACCAATACAGCAAGAGAACCATCTCAAATCATAATTCTCTAGCTCTGTATCTCCTGAAAACTTCCAGTGGGAGAAAAAATTATTTCTCAACAGACTGAATTTAAAAATCTTCCCTTAGGATTAGGGAAACATTGCAAGGTTCTGTCCTTCCTTCATTCTTCCCTTCCTCCTTTCTTCCTTTCTTTCTTCTTTCTTTCTTCCTTCCAGCAGCTTTTTCTTTTGATATTTAGGAGGATATACATTGTTCTAGTGGCTGTCTTGCTGCTAACACGCTAATATAATATCTCAGTTCCTTCTATTATTTCTAACTACAGCTGAGACATACAGAATTAATTATTACCAAAGCATCAGTCACAGAGCATTTTTAAAGTTGTGATAATTGTTAAGCAGTCAAAAGTTTTTCTGAACAGAAGCCAACTTTGGAAAACTTTTTTAACAGTGTTAAAAGGTAATCACTGAGGAGTCATAATTACTATCTCTTGCTTTTATGATGGATTTTTATGAGATGTTTATACATTGTAACAAACCATGTTAAAAATTATACCATTCTCCCCCTTTTACATTTAACTGCATAAAAATATTTCTTAGAAAAAGAACAACCTAATTTCAGGTATCTCTTCACATGCCAAAAGATACATTCCTGCTTGCCCACGTGATTCTGCATGTGTAGCTCATATGATCACATTCATTATGGTACAGCTACTCCCTCAAACAGTTTGTCATATGTTTTTCATACAGTTTAGTATAAAACATTTTTCTGTATTTGAAGCATTACTTCCTATTGTCTTGAACCATCATTGTTAACACAGAATTTTGTCATCTTAATAAATTAAATCATAATTGAGAGCACAACAATTCTAGTTTTACAATCCTTTTACTGTGACTCTAATTAATAGCATTTAAAAGTCCTTAGGCTTGTATTATGCTTTTATTTTCAAATACTCCCAGAGAGCAATAGCAAGCCCCAAAGCTTCTGGAATACGATGGAGATTTCTACTGACCTCAAACTGCCTTAACACTTGTGATTTCATATGCAAGGTAATTGCTTTAATGCTCTTTGTTGGTAGTTTTGCTATCATTTACATACTGTGGCCTCTTCTAGACAGCTTTGTCCTATGATGCCCACTAAATCAGACTGCCACAATGCCATGAGAAAAAGAAGACAGTAAGTCTGAAGCTAAAAATGCAAGCCAACCTGAGACTGGTAACAGAAGGTGGAGTTACATGTTCTGGGCACTGAGATCTTGGCTGAAGAACTGTTTGGCAGTGGTGGTGGTGGTGGCAGTGAGGAGAAAGGCCTTGGACAAAAAGGGCAGAAAATTCTGAATGTTACACTTCTTTTCTCCTATGCCATACCACAGTACCTCCTGAGAGTACCTCCAGCAGTCCAGCCCTAATTTTGCCTGTTAGTTACAGTACTGACCAGTCATCAGAAGGGATTCAGGAGTAGCTGGATATGAAATTAAAAGTAGCTAACTAAGGAAGATAACTGGGGAAATCCTCAACATTCTTTCATATTGTGATTGAAAGTAGCATTTCTCAAAATGGATATCACAGAATATATTCCTATGTGAAGTGGTCATGAAGAAAGCTGTTTCTGACCAAATGGCCAAATATATTTGATAAACATAACATGTTGTAAAATAATAATACATGTATATATTGGTCTCTGTTCCTGGTTCCTAACACTTAAGAGCTCCTACAACCCTTGTAAACAGGGATACTAGGAAAATCTTTTGATTTAATATTTAGGCTTTGATCGTGGTCACTGACAGAAGTCCTAAGACTTTCACGATTTCCTGACTGATGGAAGCATCTGACATTGAGCTCCTAAGTCCCTTGGAATTTCCTGAGTGAAGGGAATGTTTTTTGTTCTAATCAAGCAACTCTTCGATGAGGGCTGGTCACCAGAAAGACCAAACCAGGAAAAGAACCTTGGAACTTTCATACTCAGCCTTTATTCTCCAGAGAGGGACTAGAAATGGAGACAATAATCAATCTTGCCTATATAACAAAGCTTCCATAAAGTTTCAATAGTAAGGAGTTAGGGGAGCTTCTAGGGTGGTGCCAGGAGGGTGGTGTACACAAACCTCACGGGGATAGAAGCTCCTGCACTGGGGGCAGAGATACAGAGACACAGAGCTAGAGAATTATGATTTGAGATAGTTCTCTTGCCTTATTGGTATCTTCTAAACAGTAATGTTCATTTTCCCTGTGTATTAGTTTCATCAGAGAAGCACAAGCAATAGGATATCTGTCTGTCTGTCTCTATATATACATATATGTTTGCATTTATGTGTTTGTATCTCTTCATCCAGCTGTTCCTCTGTATCCTTGATCATATTCTTTATTATGTAGTAAAGTGGTAAATAAATGTGTTTCTCTAGTTGGGTAATCTGTTCTAGCAAATAATCAAATCCAAAGAGGGGATCATAGGAATCTCCAATTTGCAGCCAAGTTGGACAGAAGTGGTGGGGACCTGTTACCTGTGATTGGTGTCTAAAGTGGGGAACAGTGTTATGGGACTGAGCCCTTATCCCGTAGGGTCTTGCTAACTCTGGTTGGTGTCAGAATTAAATGGAATTGCAGGACACCCAACTGGTACTGCAGAGAATTGTTTGGTGTGTGGGGAAAACCCATACACCTGCTGTCATAAGTATGCGTATATGAGTAAAGGAGATACAGGGAGTTTTTCCTAGACATGTTATTCCCACACTGTGAATTCATGATGTACATTTCTTCATGACTACTTATCCTGAAGAAATCAATGTTGCCAATTAAATTTACTAACTAGTGTCCAATGTATTTAACTACATAATGTAGTTTTTCCCTTTGTAACATTTTTAACCTCCCATGGAACTAATATCATGCAGAATCTATTCTGTAACATGCTGGTCTGAAGATTTTCCAGATGTATAAGTTAACTTAAGTTTGTGGAGGCATCAGATCCTTTTGGAGGTGTGGTGGGTATAAACTAAATCTAAAGCCTTTAAAGTTGGTCATTTGAGTGCCTGGAAGTGTGTTTCTACAAGTATGAACTAAATAAAAGAAAACAGCAATAACAGTTTTCAACACTCCCAAGTCCACAATGTAGATCTTAGCTGTACATATGATTAAGTACCAGTATCATACACCTTCACTGAAAAGCATAATATTTATGTCAAAGTTAGTATTTGAGCAATGTTGGATTTTGGCTACTGTGAAGGCTAAGATTTAATGATAACAATTAACATATACTGGGAATTATTACCAAAAAAATTTCCTCAAATTATCTCAGAAAACCCTTTCAACAACATGGTGAAAGGAATAGGATGGTGATATTATTCTTTTTTTTATTCTATCTTTAAAAAAATGGTATTTTCTTTTTTGACCCTAAAGGCCCTGTGTTAGTTATATTTGTGCATGTTGTATATATGTTGCATATAATAGAATAACTCTGTGTGTGGAATAATTTTGTGCCACAAGGACCAAACAGAGGTCTCAGTGTCTTTATCAGGCATGATCCTAACATTTCATTCTGTCATGAATAATACTAGCAAGTAATTTGATGTCATTTTCTAAGACATTAAGTTGAAATCATATTGGCTATCATTATTTGCTCCTTTGGAAATACATATAATCCCATCCAAATATGTTATTGTTTTTCTCTGTCTTTTTGTACACTATTGATATTTAAGATAACCCATCATTTTTTCTTCTGTCTTTCAAAAAAATTGTTATAACCTTTGGGATAAAACTGGTTTGTTTAGTTTTTTGGGGTTTTATTTTGGTTTTCATTGGTTTAATGTTCTCCCCCAGAAGCCAATGTAGCACTGGGTACAGAGAAGGTACTCCATGGAAGCTGTGACTTCCTGTGGGTCTTAGGGCTCATGACACTCTCTTAGACATCACAGAATTTATAGAATTATATTCAAAACTGCTACAAGAGTGAATATTTTCTTTTTCATCCAGTTGTTCAAATTTTTAAACAAACTTTCTATTGAAGTATAACATAGGTAAGTACACAAATATAAGCATCAAGCTCCACTAACTTTTATAAAGTAGGCATACCAGGTAACCAACACCCAAAACTATAATATTATCTGTACAAATCTCCTTATGCCCCTACCAGTCAATCTCCCCACCAAAGAAACCACTATCCTGATGTCTAACACTAAGATTTACATAAGCGAATTATATTGCATATTCTCTTTTGTGTCTGGCTTCTTTCATTCAACACTGGTTTCTGGTTTTGTTTTGTTTTGTTTTGTTTTGTTTTTTGGTGTTTTTTGTTGGTTTTTTTTTTTTTTTGAGATTTATCTACAGTATATGTAGTAGTAGTTTGTTTATTTTCAGTGCTATGTAACATTCGATCGTAATTTATTTATCTATTCCACTATATATGAACATTCAAATTGCTTACACTCTTTGGCTTTTATAAACAGTGGTGCTATGAACATTTTTCTACATTTATTTTGGGTATTTACTCTAAGGTGAAATCACTGGGTCTTAGGGTATACCAAAGATTTTCTAAAGTAAATACTGTCGAATTCTTTTCCAGAGTGATTTCATCAATTTACTCACCAGCAATATAAGAAAATTCAAATTGCTCCACATGCTCACCAACACTTGATACTGTCGCTTTACAGACTGTAGCCAATATGTTGTGTCTGCTGGGCTGTTGTCATTTTTACATTTTACACTTAATTCTCATTTTTTTCAGATATAATTTAGATGCAATAAATGCACCACTTAAAATGATACCAAATTTGATAAACATATACATCTGTGTAATTTCCTTATCAATAAAAATAGCAAACATTGCCAACACTCCCAGAAAGTTCCCTTGTACCTCTTTTCAGTCAATTCCCTCACCAACAGCTACAAGCAAACATGATCTGATTTCTGTCAGTACAGGATAGCATTACTTGGTGTTGGACGTCCTATGAATGCAACCATATGGTATGTACCATTTTGTATATACTTCTTTTATTAAAACCAATGTTTTCTACCAAGTTTCTTTTTATTGCTGAATTGTAATCCATTATATATAGATAGATACTACAATTTGTTTATCCATTCAACTTTTGATGAGTAAAATTTCTTCAAGTTTTTGTTTGTTAAAAGTGAACACTCACAAACAAGTAACTGTGTGGTCATCTTCCCTAAGTGTGTCATATGACAAGTGAAACAACCTAAATGTCCATCAATAGATGAATGGATAAAAAAGATGTGGTGTATATAATATGTATGTGTGTGTGTATATACACAGATATATATATAATGGAATATTACTCAGCCATAAAAAAGAATAAGCTCTTGACATTTGCACCAGCATGGGTGAACCTAGAGTATATTAGACTAAGTAAAGTCAGTCAAACAGAGAAAGACAAAGACCATATGATTTCACTTATATGAGGGATCTAAAAAACAAAACAAATAAACACACAAACAAAAAAGGTGGAAACAGACCCATAAATGCAGACAACAATATGGTTGCCAGAAGAGAGATGGGTGGGGGGAATAAGCAAAAAGAGTTGGACTCTTTCAGTTATGGAATGAATAAGTCACGATGATAAAAGGTACCCAATAGGGAATATAGCCAACAGTGTTGTGTGGTGACAGATGGTAGCTACACTTGCAGTGAGGATAATGTATAGAGCTGTCAAATCACTACGTTGTACATCTGAAACTAATGTAACATTCTGTGTCAACTATACTTCAATAAATAAAAATTAAATTAATTAAATAAATAAAATCCTGTGAGGGAAAGGAAGTTTGGGGACTCAAAATAACATAATTTACCGTTAATACAATTACATTTATCAGACATTGGAAATATTTTTTGTTTTTAATTATTCAAAATCTTTTCTCCTTTCAGTTATATATGATTAACAATACAACTATTTCAATATTCCTTCCTACAAAGGGGATATAATAATTTATTAATAATAAAGTCACACATTACCATTTCATGGATGCAATGGCTTCTTTCCATTCCCACCATCACGTTATCTGTGCAGACCAATTCCTAAATGGAAAATATTATCTATGAGTATTCATAGTGATAATAAGTTAGTTACATAGAAGTCAATAAAAATGAAGATAATAAAACCTCTGTGATTGAGAAATGACGTAATATTTATGTCATAATGTGCTACTTCTTGAGCAAACAGGAAATGTAGGATCTTTACTCACATAATACATACCAAGAATCATAACCACATATTACAAGGTAAAATGTTATTTCTTATTAATTCGTATGAAAGTTAACATAAAAGTTCTTGAAGTATACATAAATATTAAAAATCTTAACTTTAAATGAGGGCGGAAGTTCTTTAAATATGTTAAAGAATTTGTTTATTATGGTAACTAATATGGAAGACTGTAAGTAATAATTCTATAAATTTCAGAAGACAAACAATGTGGAAAAAACTGGCATTGTAAGAATATTTCAAGACTTATCTATAAATTAGGACAGTAGAAATGTAGAATTTTTGTACATCTTTGCACTGTGCATTACCTTTCATTTCATTTTTTTAAAGATTTATTTATTTGAGAGAGACAGAGAGGGCGCATGAGCAGTGGGAGGGAGAGAGAAAATCTCAAGCAGACTCTGTGCTGAGTGCAAAGCTTGATGTGGGGCTAGATCTCACAACCTGGATATCATGACCTAAGCCAAAATCAAGAGTCGGATGCTTAACCAATGGAGTCACCCAGGTGCCCCATTTTCATTTCACTTTAAAGATTCTCCACTACTAAGGCAGGGAAGAAAACAATTGCTGTCAACATCCTCACTCATTAAAGTGTTGGGAAAAAAAAAATCTAAAAAACATCTGCTTTTTTCAGTTGTTTTAGTCACGAAAGGTTTTTCCAATTTGTGCTGTGCCATCTTAGAATAGTATTTCCTTTACCCACAAATCCTATTCAACTGGGAAGACAGATGAATTAAAAGAGAAGAAAATTTTCGACTCATGATAGTTAAAATATTAATATTTTTCTTAGAAAAATGATATTTATTAGATATCAATTAATTCCAAACAAAGGTAAAAAAAACAATTTTTAAAAATTCAAACATTGTTCACATCCTTTTATAAATATTTTGACTTTTCCTTGCACTCAGTATCTCTAAAGGTTGCATTTGTTCAAACTCTCAAATATGCTACTAGATCTTAAGTCTATACTGCTTCATATCTTGTGGTTGATTGTTATTAAGGCTGTTTTCCTTAAACAAACAAACATGCAAAACTCTCCTTTTATGTTGTCTAAATTGTTGTTCCATAAAGAAGTGACGTTCCTAAGCATTTTATTCCTTTGGTCTTGGCTTACTAACCCTAAGACATTTTGTCAAAGAAATATTATTTTGAAAACAAGGAGAAAGAAAAGAAAATCCTGATACCCTTGTCTATGTGGGAATTCACAATGAACTTCATTCAGAAATATCTCATATGAAAACTTCACACATACAACTTCTAGGGAGTATTTTGAGAGACATATGCAATATGCTTTGGAACTATCGCAGCTGCAAAAAATAGAAAGGATAACTTGGTTTTTAAGATTAAATGAAAGCAAATGCTTGGGCTGATGTTGGGGAAATGAGAGAAGTATTTTGTAATTATGACTTAGGTCTCTTTAGAAGTTTACATCTTTTCTAGTGGAAGAAATAATGGGTGTTACATTTACAAAAGACTTAAATGTCCACTCTTACTAGCATAAGCATGGTATATCCAGGTGAAAGGATAGTCCTAAGTCAAATCACAAAGTTCAAACAAGTTTTAATCATTATTTTGCACAGCGGAAAATCTTAGTAGTTTAACGTCAAGGCAGAAATTAAATTCAGGGGTGCAGAGTAAGATCAACTATGATTCTAAAAATTTAGAAGATATAAACACAACCTGTTGTTTCCAGTTTTATGGCCAAAGAATATTTTGATTCCCTCTGCTTCTTCAAATCTCACCACCAACAAAAACCAACTACTAGATAAAAGAAAACATTCCATCATAAGGGGAATACGAAAATTGTCATGGCTCAAAGCAGTTTTTAAGATCACCTGCTAAATACTCTTAAATGATAATCAAAATGAGAGATCAGGGACAATGTATAGATTTTCCCATAGTTAAGATGGCTTACAAAATGATCATGATTAATTATGAGATCCAGAGTTGTCTAGAAAGATTTAAAAAAAAAAAAAAAAAAAGGCCCAGCAGAGATCCAGTTTGCTCTCTCAGAATGGTGGGGAAGATAGAAATTAAAATCAAAAAAGAAAAAAGAGATGTATACAAAAACATCAAAAACAAAATAGAGGCTATGGATTACTTCAGATTCTTCTAATCTTCTAGCCACCACATGCCCAGTTTGACCCCACATGATTTCCATTAGCAGTAATTAACATTCAAAGATAAATATCATGCAAAAGGGTCACAGGCATGTGCCACAGCATCACATAATCCCAATATAACAAAGAATTTAATTAGGAAAATTTTAGAAGCAGAGAAATAGTAGTGTGATAAACTCACCTACTTTCATTTTTCAGTAACATAAGATAGACAAAAATGTGCCATCTGCATCAAAGCCAAAGTTCTAGGATAGAGGGTCTGGCTATGTCAGCATGAGGGACATGCAACTGAGAACTCCAAGAGTGAGTATGTGCTTAATACCATGTTGCATATTTACAGGTAAGCCTAACATGGGCAATGGGGATTGCCGAGTTTCTCTAAGTCAGGGGTATTTTTCCTGTAAAGGGTCAAATAGTATGCATTTTATACAGAAATATGGGCCTTATGTTCTTTTTTGCACGTACTCTACTCTGCCGTGGAAGTACAAAAGCAGACACGGACAGTGTACAAACCAGTGAGCAGGATGGATTTCAATAAAACTTCACTTATGGATATTAAAATTTGAATTTCGTGTAACTTTTATGTTTCATGCATTATTCTTCCTTGAATTTTTTCAACTCTATGAAACAATTCTTAGCTCACATCCCATTCAAAAACAGGAAGCAGGCTGGATATGGACCTTGGGTGGTAGTGTTCGCTGATCCCTACATGAAGCAACAAGAAATACATCAAAAGAACTCTAGGCCCTGGAACAATGCTAGGGAACATGAATACCAAAGTCAAGATATGCAAACCAAGAGCCCTGGAAACAACCTTACATACCAGGAACGCCGACATGAGCTAAAGACCTTGGCTGCAGACCAGTTCAGTCCACTGAACCAGCTCTCAGCTAAGCTATCAAAAGGGGGAAGGCCACCAAGGCCACGCAGTTGTGTCTTTCATTAAGTAACCACAAAGCTCTACCAGAAGAACCACACATTAAAGCATGCTTTTTACAGAGATTGAAAATTTAAAAAGGCCAACTGAAGAAGAGACATGATAAAAAGAATTATTCAAAGAAACATAGGGAATGTCAGAAATGATAGATAGTATAATCACTTTAAAAGTTTTCAAAATGGAAAAAAGGAGTTACAAATGTTCAAATAAAGGAATAAAAAAGGCAGAAAGGGCTGGAAATTCCTGGATCTTAGGGGAAAAAATGTAAGTGAACAATAAAAATATAATAGTTCTGAAAGTCACATTAAAGACATCATACAAAAATGAACATAAATGAAAACAAAGCCAAAAGTGTAGTGGATGGGCTGAAGTAAATCACATAAATAAAACAAAACAAAACAAAATATAAAACATGACTATGGAGAAACATGGATACAACAAAAGATACTAAACAACAGATGTTCCCCACTTAACAATGGTTTGACTTAGAATTTTTTCACTTTACAATGGTGTGAAAGTGATATGACTTCAGTAGAAACTGTACTTCAAATTTTTTGATCTTTCTCCAGGCCAGTGATAAGCAGTATGATCCTCTCTAATGAAGCCACAGCTTCGAGTCAGCCACACAATCAAGAAGGTAAACAACCAATATGTTTACAACCATTCTGTACCAGTACAGCCATTTTGTTTTTCTACTCTCACTACAGTCTTTAATAAATTACACGAGATATTCCACACTTCAATATAAAACAGACTTAGGGTTAGATAATGTTGTCTCACTGTAGGCTAATGTAAGTGTTCTGAGTATGTTTAGGGTAGACAAGGCTAAGCTATGATGTTCTGGAGGTGTATTAAAGGCATTTTCAGCTTCATGATTTGTTCAACTTACGATGCATTTATCAGTATGTAATCCTATTGTAAGTCAAGGAAGATCTGAATATGTGAGAGACCAGAACAAGTAACACAAAATTCAAGTACTCAGTTAGCCTGTACTGAAATACGGCAGCCTTGAATCTACAGACTATCACGGTGTTCCCAGGAAAAATGGATATAGAGGGATTGATATAAATATGTGAATTCTGGTAAATTCCTCAGTCTTTAGAGATAAAGGAAGAATAATATAGGTATGCATGAGTGAATGAAAGAGCAAGTCACATTCAAAGGGGATGTCAGTATCGGAAACCGGGGATGTACTGTATGGTGACTAACATAATATAATAAAAAATCATTAAAAAAAAAAAACCACAAAGGGGATGTCAGGTAGTCATCAGAGGTCTCCCAAGAAATATGCAGTTCCAGAAAAAGTGTAGAAATATCCATTAATTTCTAAGAAACATTGTTATCCCAAATTTATATGCAGGAAGTGATCCTGTATGTTTAAAGTTAAAGACAGACTTCTCACTCTTGCAAACTGAAATGTAGCCAAACAAGAAATAACACATGATAAAGAGCTTAGGGAAACAGAAACTAGAGAAGAGTGGTTAGTGAGAGTTGCATCCATTTATGCCAAAACTAAAGATTAAAGAGCTAAAGGAATTATAATTAGATAATCTAATGTGAATGTTATACTTCTCAGAAATGTTAAAATGATAATATAATTAAAAATAGGAAAAAAATGGAAGCTAAAAGGGCAAATGTAGGAGGAAGTGTGAGTGGTATTTTCCTCATATTTCTCAGCAGGGAGTCAAATATTTTTCAATCTTGAAATATATGGTTAAAAATAACTCTTTTTAGACATGCAAGTATCAAAATATTACCTCTCAAGTACAATTTCTCAGTAAGTATTACTGAGTATGCTCCATGAAAAGGATGAATAATGAAAAAGGAAATTATAATTCTCAGGAAACAAGAGAGCTGGAATGGATAACTGTCATATGTGGCCAACCAATCCTTCAAAAATGCCAACAACATGATAAATTCTCATATTGTGAAAGTCCCATCTTCCTGGAGGTGTGACTAAGAACACTTGCTTCTCTAGCCACCTTGCACCTAGTTGCAGACACATGGTCCAGGATCTGGTAGGCTTTCACAGGAGTCTTTAATTCTAAGGCAAGAAATGTAAGAAACCCAGCTTTGTTTAATTTTGTTATTGGATTTGGTGGGTTGGTTTGGCTTTGTTTCCTTTCTGGAATGGCTAGCCAAATATGTTCAGATTGTAGTAATACTTGTCAAGTAACATCTCTACCACCTCAGATACGAATGACAGAAGTGGTGGTAGTGATGTCTTAATCACAATGGACCTTCGATATGGTTCCTCATATTCCTCACTGAATATTAGTTATGAACATAGTCCTCCAGCTCTCCTACTTACTGTGTAAGCTACATAGTATTTTTTACTAAAATGGACATTTTCACTAAAAATAAAAGACTCTGATTTTTTAAATTCTCCACTTAAAAGCTATTTTTAGGAGGTATGTCTTGCATACATACACATGTATATGCAGCACACCCCCACACAAGCTTCAGTAATTCTGTCTCACTTCAGATCCTTTTCTTCAGTTCAAATCACATAATATTAAGCTCAATTTTAAGTTTAAAATACTATGCATGATACTACGCCATTGTGTGAAACTATTCCTATCTTTTACACTGCTTGTGTGTGAATGAAAGGAGATGAAGTTGATAGTCACCAAAACTGATCGTTGAGTGAAGGATGGTGAGATTTACAGTAAATTTTTGTTTTCTTTTCTGGAACTTTCCATTTTGCTTCACTTTTTTTTTTCTTTTTAAATATACAAGTAGGTTTTTTTTTTATAAGGCCATAAAATAATTATACCAAAAACTGGTACAATTTAGCGGCTTCATTCCAAACATTTATTGCAAATTTAAGAAATATTTTCCCCTGTGTAGGCAATTGATCATATATAAGTGTACATGGTGTGTGTATGAATGTGTTTGTGTGCATGTGTTATTTAAGGATCATTACAAACTAGTCCAGTATTTAAATTTTTTTCTATTGTTTATTATGTATTCATACCTCATTTATTATCTGAATAAAAATTCAGAAATGTAGAAGTCAGAATTTCATAGAACTATTACTCATTACAGCAAAAATTAATACCTGTGTATACATATGTATTTCTATATGACATATATGGCATTTCAGAAAGAAAATAAGACAAATTTAACATTCATTGTTCTAATGTGCCAAAGCTTTCCTCTTCACAAAAAAGTCGGAAATAAGAAAAAATATATACACTTATTTTCTTTTCAGATCCCAAAAGTCATGAATATCTACAGAAGCTGATCTCCCGTAGTAATATGCAATGCTAAGTGCTCCATACCCACGAACAACCTGAAAGAGACTGCACTCTACATAATTATGCAAATAGATTTTTTAAGAAAAAGAAAAAAGCAGAAATGACAATATGCTAATATGGCAGCAGCACTGAATACGATGAGGATTATTAAAATACAAAGTGTTTGTTCATGCCCAGAGCCTTTTTTTACTTAATATTTTTTCATGGCACACAAATCTCCAAAGGAAATATTCAAGAAAGAAAGCCCTCACATCATAATTACCATAATTATACTTTTTCATCTTAAAATCCTCTACACACCCCTAGAATAAATATTATATGTAGTATATAGTATCATAATTAAAGTAAATGTTCAAAGAAATGATGCTTTGATTGCTGTTTGCTACATATTCTATCTAATGAGCCAGAACTACACAGTGCATATGTGTGGTATGTGTCTATTTGTTATTATTATTAGCATGGTGGCTTTGACTAATCTTAATTAAAAATCTGCATAAAATGTTTCTATCCCATTGTATAGAATACACTAGAAATATATAACAAAAATTAATATTGGAAGCAGTGAATAATTTAGACTACTTGCCAAAGAAATGTTTTAAAAGAAAGCTTTCAAATGGAGATAAGCGTTGTAAAAGCACATCAGAGATGAGCGGTAGCTGCAAGCTCTTTGCTCAGCCATGTGAATGTATTGTTTAATTATGGATCAAGTTAGTCTTTAGCTCCTTGACCACTGTGGATTATTCTTTCCACTTTCTTCTATGAGATCATGCTGAGCTGGGTGATACATAGATAAAAACTTGATATTATTCACCAGACTATATTCTCTAAAGAACATCAAAAACGGATAAGAGGTGGGGGGGGGTGCAGAGAGGCCTTTAAAAGGCTTTGATTTTGAGTAAAAAGAGAAATTCAATTCTTATTATTCTAAAACAAAATACAACCCACTCTGAGCAAAAGATTTAAGAACCAGAGATAATATTCTTTTGTAGGGTTAAGTCCATAAAAAAAAAAGTGATCAAAATATAAAAATGAAATTGTCCTTTTGCTGCCAGCATTCACAGTTCAAAGAATAGCTGAATGTGGTATGCGTATAATGGTAACTAAGGGGCAAATCACCCATACCTCTCTGAAAAAGAGAGCAGTAATGAAAAAGGGAAGTGAGAAGTAATTCCTGGTTTTTTGCCTTTTCCAGAATGTCATAACCAAAATAATGGCCAGTGCCTTCTTGGACAAAGCAAAAATATTTTATTTCTAAAGTTCAGAATCTCTGTTTTTAAATAATAAAAAACGAGTAAAGGTAATCCACCATTTTTTTTTTTTTCAGAAGGAGGCAATCTTGTGTGACTGAAGGATACTTAAAATGAGCGTAGGAAAAGCGTGGGTGTTAGCTCCCTCTTCACCACTAACTAGCTATGTCTTTTGGTTAAATTTCTTGCAGTTTCCTTTCCACACCTACAAAATGAAGGAGCTAACGAAGATACCAGGGAAACCAAAAATACCACAATTCTAAGATCTCAAGTACTTGTTTGCAATTCATTTCCCAATCTCCCTTAACCTCTAGTCCTCTCACTTCATTAAAAGTGTTCTTGTGTAGATAAACACAGTAACGTTCACATTGCTAGATACAATGACCTATTTTCAGTCCTTGTTTCCTGACGTATCTCTCTTCTTTTTCCCACTTGTAAACCTATTAATTCTATTTTCATTATAGCAGTCAAGATGATCTCTCTCCTCCTTCTCCTTTCTTTTCTTCTTCCTGTCCTTCTTTAACACTTTCTAAGAATTTTTTTCCTAAACTTTTTATATTTTTTTCAACCAACACTCTACAGATAGGGCCTTTCCCACTGAGGGAGTCTGAGTCAGGTCAAATAGAGACAAATCATTTAAAATGAGCATTTACAGAGAGCTGTCATGTAAGTCAAAGATAACAATTCTTCAGTGATAGGGATTTTAGTGCAGCTCCAAACCGATTTTGTCCCTTGAGTGGCTGCTAGGCTCTGGTTTTCACAGCTATCACGGTTGTGAGGCTAATAATTTTCAAGGCTTCCACAAAGCTGGGAAGAAGAGGATAGATATAAGGCAAGTTCACACACCATTATCCTGGTGTTTATACTAAATTTCATTCAGCCATTTTTCTTGAACAAAAGTTCCTTGACTGTTGTAGGATTTTCATTAATTTGAAGAGCTCAGAAAAATGTTGATTTTGGCCATTTTGCACTGTTGTTGGTGCTTTTATGGAGGAAAGGATTTTCAGAGGCTCTTAATCTGCCATTTGAAAGTGTTTCCCTACAACTGACTTTTATGGGATTTATCCCCCAAAACCTGATTTTAGCTCAAGTTTTCGAGATTGCTGAAATCGTGCAGAGAACCCTTAGCAGAAAAAATCACGAAAGAACTGTACTTTGATGCATCATATTCAAGCAAGTGAAAAATCAAAGATAAAGTTCTAAAGGAAGCCAGAGAGAAAAAAGAAACTTTACCAAAAAAGTAACAACATTTTTCATCAGAAACTAGTTAACCCGTGAACAACACAGGGGTTGGGAGTGTCCACTCCCCCAACACAGTCAAAAATCCACAGATAAACAGCCTATTGTTGTCTTGAAATCTTACCAATAACATAAACAGTGGATTAACACATACTTTGTATGTTACATTTATTATATACTGTATTCTTGCAGTAAAATGAGCTGAGGAAAGAAAATGCTATTAAGAAAACCATAAGGAAGAGAAAATACATTTGTAGTGCTCTACTGTAAAAAATCTGCATATAAGTAGACACCCACATTTCAAACCCGTGTTGTTTAAGGGTCAACCGTATACCAGCCAGAAGATGGTAAGATGACATCTTAAAGGCAGGGAAAAAAATAAAAAAGGACACGCTAGCATTCTATTCCCAGTGAAAACATCTGTGAAAAACAAAGCATAAATAAAATCTTTTTATAACAAATTAAAGGTGAGGAAATTCATTATTAGGACCACTGATGAATATTCTATCACTTATGAATTTTTTTCACAGTCTTTTTCAATTACACTCTTTATTTTGAGATACATTCACCGTATAGTTATAAGACATACTACAGAGAAATCCTATGTACCCTTTTGCAAGTTTCTCTTAATGGTGACATCTTGAAAACTATACTACATGTAAGATACAGACATGATATAGTCAACATTTTAAAAGTTCCCTTTCCATTTTTTAAAAATTTTATTTATTTATTTATTTGTTTGTTTATTTATTTATTTATGAAAAAGAGAGAGAGATTGAGAGAACGAGTGGGAGGAGGGGCAGAAGGAGCAGCAGACTCCTTGCAGAGCAGGGAGCCCGACACGGACCTTGATCCCAGGACCCTGGGATCATCACCTGAGCCAAAGGCAGATGCTTAACAGACTGAGCCACCCTAGTGCCCTAAAAAGATCCATTTCTAAAAGGATTCCTTATAATTCTATGTATAGGCACAGCCACCTCCTCCCACCATCCCCAACCCCTGACAACAATTAATTCATTCTCCATTTCTATCATTTGGTCAGTGTAAGAAAGTTACATAAATGGAATCAAAACACCTTTCAAGATGGGCTTTTTCTAAACTGAGCATAATTATCTCAAAATTCATCCAAGTTGTTTCATGTATCAATAGCTCATATATATATATATATATATATATATATATATATATATATATATATATATATATATATATTTTATCACTGGGTAACATTTCATGCTGTAGGTGCATCACAGTTCATTTAACCAGTCATCTGTTGAAAGACAACTGAATTTTCAGTTGGGGCTATGTTGAATAAAGCTGTTAGGAATATTTGTATACAGGTTTTTATTTGAGCACAGATTTCATTTCTCTGTGACAAACGCCTAAGAGATTGATTGCTGCTGCATTATATGGGAGTTGTAAGTATAGTATTATAGGGTACCATCAAACTGTTCTCCAGATGGATTATCATTTAACATTTCCACTGACATTGTATGATTGACCTAGTTTCTACAAATTTTACCGATGTTTAGTGTTGTCATTATATTCTATTTTAACCATCATCCTGTTCAGTTTGGTCAAGGGGAGGAATGAGCTGGCCTGCTAGGTTAAGGGTTGGAATCTGCACAAGTCACCTTCTTCTGTTGGTTGGTGAAGGGGAGGTCATGAGACACCTTGCCATTATGTTTTTCCTCCAGCTCTGGAATCTCTAATCAGGTCTCCTTCCTCTTACCTATATTAGTTTCCTACTGAGGCTATAATAAAACTACCAGAAATGTGGTGGTTTACAATAACACAAATTTATTCTCCTATAATTCTGGAGGTCAGAAGTCCAAAACTGTTTAATTTGGCTAAAATCCAAGTGTAGGCTGGGCTGGTTCCTTCGGGAAGCTCTTGGGGTGAATCTTTCCTGCCTTTTCCAGTTTCCAGGGGCTGTCTGCATTCATTGGCTTGTGGCCCCCTTTTCCATACTCAAAGCCAGCAGCACAGCCATATTCAAACTCTTTCTGCTTCCCTCATGACATAACCTTCCTTTCCTCTGGCCTCACTCTTAGGATTCTTGTGATAACACTGGGCCCTACTAGACAACCCAGGACAACCTCCTCATCTCCAGATCCTTAATGTAATCACATCTGCAAAATCGCTTTTGCCATGTAAGGTACATTTGGATTCCAGGTATTAGGATGTAGATATCTTTGGGGGACACTATTCAGCAACCATACCACCTTTCAGAGTTCACTGGTTGTCTCTTATCTTATTTCTAGTGTACTCTGTTGACTTAGTAGAGAGGAGAAAGAAGAGATAAGTGTTATGTATTCAAGGTTTGTGTCCTCTCAAATTCACAAGCTGAAATCCTAACCTCCAATGTAATGATATTAGGAGGTAGAGACTTTTGAAGTGACGAAATTATGAGGGTTCTGTCCTCTTGAGTGAGATTAATATCCTTATAAAAGAGACCCCAGAATGCTCCCTCACCCCTTTTACCATTTGAGGACACAGGGAGAAGATAGCCATCTGCCACCTGGAAGAGACAGTTGTCCTCACCAGAATTTGAATGTGCTGGCACCCTGATCTCAGTATTGGAGCCTCCAGAACTGTCAGAAAACAATGTCTGTTGTTTATAAACCACCCATCTACTGTACTTTGTTACAGCAACCTGAATAAGGCAAGCATGTGCCATCTTGCTTAGACTAGCAGCATACTATTATTTTAGTCTCGAGCTTTGTGTCATATTTAAATTTTATTAAGTACCCCTTCTGTTTGTTTTTTATTCAAACCATCAATTAAAATACTGAACAAGACAAGGCCAAAACATAGAGTCCTAAAGCACAGTTTGAGAATGTCTCACTTTGGTCCTATTGGAATATTGCTGGGAATTATGAATCCATTTGTTTGCATCATCACCAAGTGTACTCTTCTCCATCTTTTCTCTAAGTATAAAAAGAAATTTTGCAGGATGCCTTAATGAAATCACAGTGAGGACAGCATTTCTTTCATGAATAGATTAGGGAATCCTATAAAAATATAAGTTGTACTGGTTTTCAGCACGTTTTCCTTATGCAGTAGACTCTAAACATCATTTTCTAAATCTAAGTCATTCCAAGTTCCCTACTTCATTATATGTTATAGAATTATGGCAGAAATAGTCCTATCACTGTTTTGAAATATCCCAAATCCATCACTTTCCTTTTTTGAAATTTTGGATTAGTACTCTGATTGCATCTTTGAAACCTTTATACTTTGATCCTGAGCATTGTTAATGACAGTTCCAACATCAGATCTGTGAGAGTCTTGCCTTCTTGGGATGTCATTCTTCTTGGTCTGTAGAGAGATCTTACTTAAAAATAACCAAGTCCCTTGATTAATTTCATGTTTCATCTTGGTATTGAAATTTCTTCTCTAACTCCTATTTCTTCCATGACTTCTTGATTTTCAAAATCACTGTCACCACCTCAACTCTTCACCCATCCTTCTCCTCCACATGTGTGCTACAGCTGATAGGTGGCAGGCACCGTGTTCGGTGTAGGGCATGTAAAGATGAATAAATCAATTGTCTGGTAACAGTTCAGTCATCTGTCACCACTGTGCCACCTCCCCTCAGCGGTGATCCTATCCTTTCTCTGCTCACAGTGTCTCTGAACATAGCCTGCACAGCCCTTTCTTATCTGTAGCAGTTCCTCAGGCCTCAGTAACTCTGGCCCCTAACCCCCTGATACTGCTCTTCTAAGCCTACGCAGCTCTTTTAGTTTCATTCCTTGCTATGTGCCCCTCTTTCTACCTCTTCCACATGTTCTTTTATATTTCCTACTCTTGGGAAACCTTCCTGTGCAGCTAAGGCAGTTCCATGTGAGTGGAAACTGTGCAAACTGAAGTGCATTTTCCTACCGCACTCCCTGAGCAACATTCCCTTTTAAGACTCATCCAAAAATCAAATCTGATTTCTTCCTTTAAGTGCTTTTGAAATCTGTTTTTTAAATATCTTCATCCCATGTCTGGTTATGGTCAGTGTTCATTTCCACTTAACCACTTCCCATCGTGAATAATTTCTTGTTTCTTGATCAGCACTGGATTCACATAAGCAGCATCTTAATTTCTTCATTTGTCTTTCGAAAAGTAAAAAGAATATTTTAGATGCTCTTTCTTCCACACAACTCCACTCCCAGATGGTTGAAACTTATCATGACTTTACCTTAATAGTGTTTCCCTTTTTTCCTGCTGTTTATAGTAAAAAATCATGTTTAATGACAATCTTGATTATTTTTTCAAAATGCCTTTCCTAAACAAAGACATTGAAACCATTCTTTCACCAGTCCCTTCCTGAAATATTATAAAATTTCCACAAAAAGCCATGTCTTTTTTTTTTTTTTTTTTTGGCTCTACTTAGAACAAACAAGCTGTCTGCAGAGCTATCAGCAGGGTTTATTTTTCTTGGCCTAAATGCAAACCTCTAGTTATTAATATGGGCGTGAGTTCTTCTTGCTGACAATTTAAGATAAAGTAAATTGGAAGTGACATAAAGGAGCGTGTGTGTGTTAATGTGCGTCACCGAGGTTCTTTCCTGACATCCTGAAAGGTCTCCTCTGGATGGCCCACACCGGCAGCCGCTGCAAGCAACCCCATGCTATTAAAGGGTGGGCATTCTCATTGATTTGTAAAAGTGACAGATGCAGCATGTGATTGTAAATTAGCAATGTGAAGTTAGTCCCATGAGCTCTCCAGGCAGGCTCCCCCAACCTCCCACCCCCCAGCAATTATTTGGCTGTTTCTCAAGCTTTTTAACATTTCCTCCGACTTATTGTAGTGAGTCCTTTGGGTTTTGGTGTATCTTTTCCTTCTCTCTTTCTCCTTTCTCTGCAGTCATTCAAACCAAAATAGTTTAAACATGGAAAATTATCTTAGCATTGTAATTGTTCTTATCTTTACCTTCTGTAGCTCTGGATAATAATATTGTTTTTGGACACTGACCATATCATAGGGCTTCACAAACTACACTGTGAACAGAAATCACCTAGAGTGCTTATTAAAAATGCAGATTTCTAAGCCCCCTGCCCAGAGATTCTGATTCAGCAGGTCTGGCAGGCAGCCTGTGAGTGTCTGTCTATTTACTGCGCTCTCCAGGTGACCTTTAGGCAGGTGGTCCATGGGCTGCCTTTAAGAAGCATGAGATTCAATCCTTAATCATTTTTCAAGCTTAAATTAGGTGTTTCTATTTTTAGCAAGTTTACATTTTCCTTAGGCAATGTTTTTAATAGTGAAGATTGTCATCTTCACTCTCTGGGGTTCAGCTGGGTTGAAATGAGGTCTCGTGAGACCTGAAGCATTCCACCGTGTCACAGGGTAAGAGGAGCCTGGGCCCCGGTCGTAGGCGCTGCACTTCATGCTCTCTCATGTTATGTCTCTGGTGGGGCTTGCTGAGAATGCACCTCAGCCCAGCCTTGATAATAGCAACATGTCACTCTTGAGAGATTCCTCGTTTAGATATTTTATATCAAATCAGATAGTACCTTTACGGAGCCACATTTTTAAAAAAGAGCATGTTCGTATAAAATATTGAAACACTATTAAATTTATAAGGCAACTAATGCTATAGCACCTTAATCAAAAGCAAAATACCACATGATGAAATGTCATGACTTCGAAATGCGTAGGAACAAACTTTGGCCCAGACTAAATGTCAGCAGTAAAATACTTGGTAATGAAATGAGTGAGACCAAAGGTCAGGCTTCCATAAAAATCCCATTCTAGCTCCAGCGTCGTTTTAAATCATTGCAGATTATGTACGGTAAGCTGTCTATATTTTCAAGTGAGATGTCCTTCCCATGAACTTTAGGCTGGGTATTGCTCATGAGAGGAAAAAGTTCCAGGCTGGGAAGTTTGTACTTTGCAGGCCTTTCCCTCTTCCTCTTTTTTTTGAATGGTAGAAGCCTGCCTTGGTGACTAGATCTCTTTTTAGAAGAAGAGCCTGTACTATTTTATAGAACAAATGAGTGACTTATGGCCTCCCATGTCCTGGTTTGACCTGGAAAATCCCACCCTATAATCTGTTGTAGATAAATTATAACTGTTTTGTAGGACCCTTTTAACTCTCAAAAATGCCCCAATTATGGTCAATTTCTACAAGTCTTAAGATAAATGACCAAGTTACATCATGATGCCATTTTGCTTGGAATCATCCACTGCTGTGGTTCTCCACCTTGAACATGCATCAGAATCACTTGGAATACTGATTAAAACATAGAGTATGGGGCCCTATCCCCAGAAATTTTGGTGTGGGTGGGACCTGAGAATTCATTTCCTATAATTCCCCAGACAATGCTGGCGCTGCTGGTTAAGGGACCATGCTTCAAGAACCAATGCCCTACTGGCTTCTTCTTTTACTCAGAGTAAAAGCCAAAATCCTTACCAAGGCCTAAAAACTCAAAGGATCTGGCTGACAGCTACCTTTCTGATCTACAACCTGCTAGCCTGCTTTTTCCCTTCCAGCCACACCAGCCTCCCTGCTGCAACAGGAAGAAGCAGGTAGTCTTCAGCCTTGGCACAGTTTTTCCTGCCTGGAGGGGTATCCCCAGATATTCCCATGGTGTACTTCCACAATTCTTGCAAGTATTTACAGGATCTCAGTGAGTTTTCCCCTGACCGTCCTCATTAATATCACAACCCAACTACTCAACACTCTTACCTCACTCAAGTGTTCCTTTTTTTCACAGAACATATCAATTTAAAACATTTTACTCCATTTACTGTCTACACCCCTACCCCAAACGTAAGCTCTGGGAAGAGATGTTCTCTGCTTTGCGGAATGATCCTGAACACCTTGATGAGAGTCTGGCATATGATAGGCATTTTATACAGGTTTACTGAAAGAAGGAATACATCGCCAACTTTTCTTGTGCCTTTTTATATAAATTAGTAAAACATGTGATGGCTAGAAGACTACCACGGAATCCTAAGGTACTGTATACACGTAGGTAAATAGAGGCATATAGCTTCAGGATCAGAATTTAATGCCCAAACTTTGGACTTGTGACTCTCTCATGTCCAACCTTTATTCATCAAGTTTGTAAAACTTTATGCCATACCTGTGAAATCTTTGTGCTGTTCAATTAGCACATAAATGTCACACATCCCTAATTTTAACACATCTGCTGGTCATTCATTCCCAAACTATCTTCCTTGTTCTTCCATCTTTTACCACTACAGCTTCAAAAGTCCAACACTAACTGTTTCTATGGAAACTATTAGACATGTAACATCTGTAATGCACAAGAAAAAGAGGTAATAGGAAAAATTGATCCAGAAGTGTCACTTGCATTATGCACTGTTTTTTCAAACCTCTGCAAAAACTAATTCTGCAAACAACACTCTGAAGGTCAGACAAAGTTAGGTTAGAAAGATCACTATTTCATCAGAGGCAATGATTCACAAGTTTATAATGAATTACACTCTGTTCTCTTATAAGACTCTTTGTAATCACTATTTATTTAAAAAACCTGTCCTTTGACTTGATTTAAAAATCATTTTCTTTTTATCTCAAAGTCTGTGTGGTGGTGGAGACCCTCATTATCCTACCATCACACACAACCAACCCTCAGCAGAACAATTAACGCTCAATTTCTGTTTCTCTCCTATTGTATACCTATGTGTTCTTGACCTGTTGTATACCTACAGGTACAGGAAGATTGTGGGCTGGATTTTTTGAAACCAGTTCAGTTAATTTGGCAGCCTTTTTAAAGCATATCATTTTTCTATCCCTTCCATCAAAAACATGTCACTGGACTTCCTCTTCATGTTTCAGACGAAAGAAAATATTCTTCCTAGAAACTGTATCCAATCAGAGAAAATAAGCTTAGTAATTAAGAGCCATATAGGCTTCCTAGAGGTAAGATACATTTTTCTTTAATAGTTCAGCTGCTGTCATCAATTATTCAAAGCCCAATTTAGATGTTGTTGTTCTTTAAACTCTACTGGTTAACCGATTTGGGATTAATGTGTTAGCACTGGCCATAAGCTACCTCACCCTGCGTTCACTGTAAACTGCTCTCTGCTCCGTGGAACCGAGTTCCCCTGGCTCTTAATTAACTACTCTGACCATCCTGTAAGGCTAAGCAGACTGATTAGCCCCACAAATGGAGCAGCAAACACACTGATGGCTCATTTTTATTTGACACGGAGGTTTAGGGGTCTGTTTCAGGGGTCTCAGTGCTATTTTTCTCCCAAATCCATTTTGTAACAGAATGTTTTCTAAATGACTATTTCTCCTAGAAGAATAGAAATACAAATATGTCAAAGCTGTCAAGATTGTTGACTCCTAAGATAATCATTCAACAAGAAGAAAACACATTAAAAATAAAACAAAACGGGGGGCCTGGGTGACTCAGTTGGTTAGGTGTCTGCCTTCGGCTTAGGTCATGATCTCAGGGTAGTGGGATCGAATCCCATTTTGGGCTCCCTGATCAGCGGGGAGTCTGCTTCTCCCTCTCCTTCTATGATCTCTCTCACTCTCACTCTTTCTCAAGTAAATAAATAAAATCTTTTAAAAAATAAATAAATAAAACAAAATGGAGAGAACTCAAGAAATTCAAGTGAACCATGGTATCTGCACTATTTTCTCAGATTTCCTGATTTCGGACCTGTAAAGACGTATGCAAGATCTCTGAACTACCCCGGGGGGCCTGTCTCTAAAACCTTTCCTATTGTTTCATGATCTTTTTTGCCCTCAGCTTGGAATCCGTCTGTTGCCTTCCCTTAGCTTTTCCATCCAGATGCTGTGCTACCTTCCCAAATAGTAGACAAATTATTTAACTAAAGTAATATTTTCTCATTTTTCCATCTTCTATTAAAAGGAAGTATTTTAACACATTCTAGTGGCCAGCACAGTGCCTAACACTACATAGTGTGCAATAAGTTTTCAGGGAGTGAATAAAGAATTCTTTACATCTTCGGTCTCTCTTTGAAATTCCTCGTGACAATATAGCAAATTGAGTATGACTTTTGGGAATAAACCAGAGAAAATAGTCAGGTTACTTCAATATCAATTATTGTGTGATTCTATGTAATGCTGGCTTGTTGTTGTGGAATAAAATCATTTATTTCAGTGATCCTTCTGATCAAGAAAGTCTTTTCAAAGAAGTCATGAAGAAAACAAATTAGAGGGAATTAAATCAAGTCCCTCCTGTCCAGATGTTTTCTGTAATATGTCCAGAGAAATCACTCCATATTTTCCACAGCAATTTGGGCCTCACTGGTCTTCACTTTGAAAAGGTCAGCATGTCTCTGGGTTTTCAGTTCCTCACTACTTTCATCCTCTGTCTGCTTTCATTGCCAACATTCTTCCTTGAGTCTTTCATGGTCTAATATGAGTCCTTGACTATTTTGCTTTGGGGAGTACTGGTGATAAAGAGGTATTCACTACTCAGGAAGACATGGGTGATTTGTTCCAAATTAAAACATCTTTGAGAGTTTGAGGAGAAAAAAAAAAAAAGATTTGTCTCTTTCTCTGTTTTTGCTCCTCCCACCAACCAAAGTGATATATTGTCCTGGAAACAAGGGATCACTTTATTCTCATCAGATTGTGTTTTGTTTAATATCTCCATTTTTGAGACTCACCAAGTAACAGTAGAGTAGTTTTTTTCAAATGATTATCATCATTGCATCTTCAACTCAGGACTCTGAAAGTTTTCTTCTCAACATGACCAGGGTCAGCTTTAGTTTTTCTTACTATATATCTTTCTAAAGGACCACTAGAACATTAATCACATATCAAGGAACCACACATTTTCCATCAATAAGCCTCCCAAAAAGGCACGTGAGTAACCAAACTCTTCTGCCTTTATCACTTCTAATACTTTTACTCTATCCCTCATTAAACCAATAAATGGCATGAAAACCATGGGGCGCCTGGGTGGCACAGCGATTAAGCGTCTGCCTTCGGCTCAGGGCGTGATCCCGGCGTTATGGGATCGAGCCCCACATCAGGCTCCTCCGCTATGAGCCTGCTTCTTCCTCTCCCACTCCCCCTGCTTGTGTTCCCTCTCTCGCTGGCTGTCTCCATCTCTGTCGAATAAATAAATAAAATCTTAAAAAAAAAAAAAAAAAAAGATAAGGAAACTTAGTCACAGAGACTCTATTTAAATTGCTCAAGATCACACTACTGAGCCAAGATTCAAACCCAGACAGGCCAGATCTTCCGTATGTGATCTTAATCCCTACACTTCCCTTAATCACCCTTAGTGAATATATTAGCTTCCCATTGTCATTATACCAGGTTACCCACAAACTAAGTGGTTTAAACAACACAGATGTATTATTTTATAGTTCTAGAGGTCAGAAGTCCGAAATGGCTTTCACTGGCTAAAATCAAGATGTTGGCAAGTCTGGGGCACCTGGGTGGCACAGGTGTTAAGTGTCTGCCTTTGGCTCAGGGCGTGATCCCGGCGTTCTGGGATCGAGTCCCACATCAGGCTCCTCTGCTGGGAGCCTGCTTCTTCCTCTCCCACTCCCCCTGCTTGTGTTCCCTCTCTCGCTGGCTGTCTCTCTCTCTGTCAAATAAATAAATAAAATCTTTAAAAAAAAAAAAAAAGATGTTGGCAAGTCTCCATTCCTTCGAGGCTCTAGGGGAAAATCTGTTTCCTTGTCTTTTCCAGCTTCGAATGGCCATTTGCATTCTTTGGCTTGTGGACTCTTCCTGCATCTTCAAAGTCAGCAGGGTAGCATCTTCAAGAACCTCTTTCTCTGTTTCAGTCATCACACCAGCTTCTTCTATAACTCTGATTCTCTTTCCCCCCTTGTAAGGAGAAATAATCAGATAATCCAGGAAAATCTCCCCATCACAAAATATTTAATTTAATCATACCTGAGAAGTCCCTCATACCATGTAATGTAACACGTTCCCAGGTTCACATGGACATATTTTGGGGGGGGGCATTATTCACCCTACCACTGTGTGTTACAATTTATGTTAAAGAAAAGAACCTGAATTGTATATGGGAATTAGAAGTGACTGTTGTGACTCTTGATCCCATTCTCTAATACTTTTTCACATCTCAGTTATGAATTATTTCTCAAATAAGACTAAATCAATACTATCTCTTGGTTTCATACAGGAAAAAATTGCTTTGAGGTCTTCCTAAGTGTGTATATACTTCATGATTATGGCTGTAATTTTAAACAGACTGTTCTTTACTTGCTTCTAGACACACACAGACACTAAGTCCAAAGGTATACAGCCAAAGACCTGACTGTATGTGGAGTGTCTCCAATGTGAGAATAATCTGTTACCAGCCCAGACTGCCTTGATGTGCACCCAGGTGTTGCTGAACTTGTAAACAGCCATGATTACAGATGGCGGGTGGATGGGCTAAAGATAGCTCAAGACAGAAATTCCATCTTTATCCCCTTACCATTTTCTCCTATTAGACAAAGAAAACCTGAAAGATAAATTTAAGAGACAGGGTAGTGTGCCAAGTACTTAGCAAATCTCCACTGGAGAAAAAAACTAAATACAATTCTAAAGCCAACAGATATTATTAGAAATTTCCTCCCTCATATGTAAATTAAATATGATAATTACTTTCTTTCATGTTTCCCTCTGCAAAGAATGGAATTGTAACAATTATCCAAGTGGAGGAAGTAGCAGGGGGTGACAAAGAGTCACATTATTAGATATCCTCAGAAACACCTCATCCCAGTGGCTTCTGCGCAGACTCCTGCAAGCATCCCGGGCAAGGAGAACAAGAGAACCATGGCCAGCTCAATATTACCAAGTCCTCTTCCTGACAAACATCTAGAAATGTGTCATGTATTAGGAAAACACTAACTTTATACCTACATACTTAATATATGCACCAATCTCTGTTGTGCTTCAAGAACGTCTTTCTCATATACTTAGCATTTCAAAACACTATTAAAAAAAAAATTGGGGGAGACCAGTCAAAGGGATGGACAATTTGAAATTCCCCTTGATATCTTAACATGCCTATTTAGGGAACTGTACACAATTGCAATCAGAGCAAACAAAGACAATTTACTTTTACAATGAAGTAGCTTAATGCTTTCCGTAAAGGTGTAACTTGATTAATTTCTTTTATGAGGCTAAGCGGGATGATCCAAGAAGAAAAATGTCATGTAGCTACAGAGTATTATGATTCATTATAATAAAGGCCAGGATAATAACAACCTAATAATAGAATATGAATAGACTTTAAAGCAACAATGCAATGGAATTTATAGAAAGCAGCAAGCAGCTCTAAAGAAAACAGTATGGGGACTTCTCATGGCAAACAATGAATCCTGTTTGTCCCAGGGAAAATGAAATTCAAACTGGCTATCTTTCAGTCTCTCTTCTAGCTTTACATTTGCCTTGGCAGGAGAAGCTCCGGTCTGCAGAACACCCGTGCCCTTTCCCAGTGGATGCAGGAAGAAGTTACTCCTATCAGCTTTTGTTTAATGTTATAAATCTGACTTACTTGTCAGCATCATGATTCATGATAGCAAACAGAGAGAGTGTGAAGCCCGCATTTCTGTGGGTTGGGAATAGATTAGAGTGTTTAGACAGCTTTCATGTCCAGTCTCAGCCAGTCTTGCTGGACATAAAAGAAACTTCAGAAAATTCTCCAGATCTACTACAGACTCAGAGTGAGAACCAGGGAGATGAATCATTTCTTGCTGAAGGTAAGTGTCATGAATATATCATCGAAGCCTACACTAGCAACCTTAGGGAAAAATCTTGTTCTTGTGTGTGAATAAAAAATGCACATCAATCCTAACTAAAATTAGAGATATGCGTTGAGGAGCTTTTCTGTCTTTATCCTCATGGGCTTGTGAAAAATTACCTGAAGGAGGGTGCACTTATATGTATGTGCATTACGCTTGCTGCCTGAAGTAGGTGGCGGCTATTCTCTGTTCAACAACAAATGTTTCCACTGGTGGCATGAAGTCCACTCTTTGTGACCATACTTCATGACTTAGCCCTAGATTTGCTCCCTCTCCGGTTACTCAACACTTATTAGGCAACCACTGTGTATAAGAGATACAAATTTAAAAGAAAACCTTAGTTTAAGAAAACTGGGTCAAAAAACATTGAAACATTCTCCCCCAGAAAATATTATCATAGGGTTTTGTAAACATGCTTATGGAAAAAAGAAGGCATTTTCTGAGGAGGTCTGAATGTAAGAGTCAGAGGCTGCTTCCCCAAGACATAACACATGGATTTAATTTTGTGGGCTAATTAAGCGCTTGACATTTTGGAGAAGAGGGGAAAGGAAGAAGTATTTTGGTTAGAAGGGATAGTGTGGAAAAATCATGGAGCAAAAATGAAGAAAATACTATATTAGAAGAATTGCTAGTATATCAGAGTGTTGGAATACGGGGCTTCTTACTCAAGCAGGGGAGGAAGGGCTGATGAACCTAAAAGGGCTGGTTAAATCTGCTACACAGATTTTAAACTGCATTATATATTCATTGTTTTCTGGTGCATTTAGGTTGATTTGTGGGTTAGAAACAGAATGTTGGTGGAACATGGCTTGAGGAGATGATAACAGACGCAGGAAGCATTGATCAGATGAGAGGGAACGAGGGCAGTATGAGAGTGAGATTCAGGGGTGCCTGGGTGGCACAGCGGTTAAGCGTCTGCCTTCGGCTCAGGGCGTGATCCCGGCGTTATGGGATCGAGCCCCACATCAGGCTCCTCCGCTATGAGCCTGCTTCTTCCTCTCCCACTCCCCCTGCTTGTGTTCCCTCTCTCGCTGGCTGTCTCTATCTCTGTCAAATAAATAAATAAAATCTTTAAAAAAATAAAAAATAAAAAAATAAAAATGAGAGTGAGATTCAGAGTAGACTGGAGATGAAATCAAAGTATTTTGTGATATACGTAAACACACACACACACACACACAGAAGACCATGTGTTTATCTTGAATCACTGTGTAAACTCAGTCTTTTTAGGGAGGAACATAGTGGAGTAGTAGAAAGAAGATAAAGAACTTGACCAGGAGCAGATTAAGAAAGTACATCCAGGTGGAGATGTCCAGGACCAAGCTGAACTTGGAATGCATATAACTCTGGACTGAACGTAACAGTTTGGGAGTCAGCATGGTGGTGCTGGTGTGTCATGCCAAGGCTATAAAATAGACTCCCTAGAAACACATGTCGGAAGAGAGGAATGTGGAACAGATACCAAGGTAATGCTAATGAAATATGTGTTCAGTTTGCTCCTCTGAGAAAGTTTCACCTCCAGTGATTATACATGGGAAGAGGGAGCATATGGATTTGACCCAGAGATGATGCTGAGTCCTCCAACTCTCTTGGACTCCCCATGTGTCTTCTCCACCTATCCATTATAAAAGTCATACATGTACATCAAGCTTTACTGAGGTGTCCAAAAAAAATGAGATCACAATATGGAAAGAAAAGATTTCGAATCTCTTATAATTCAAAGGAAAAGCAATACAGAAGCTAAACCCCTCATGACATGTCTTCCCATGACTGCTCCCCCGTTCCCAACTTGGCTTCTTACAGTTTCCAGAAATCCTGCCCTAAATCTGCTGTATGAATCAATAGCCATCTTTTAAGGATACAACACCCACTTCCTAAAGTGTCTTCTAGGTTTCTTCCTTCCCCAGAAAAACATTTCTGTACATCTGGGTTATTTCGTCTAGAATAACATACCACACGGAGCTGTAGATAATGCAGTTCAGAGTGGCTGTAAGGACTCCAGGTCTAGTTTCCTTAAGTTCTTCCTGTGAGGATGTGAAAATATGTTTTTTGAGTGTCCATTAGATAACTGTTGGAGTACTAGTGTACTTAATTCTCTACTGTAGTACGATTCATACTATGCCTATGAGAAATTGGTGTTGTTTAAATAAACCTGGGCCACATGGGGTGATTCAGGTTAGGCTACCTGGACATCAGATCTGGGTGTTCAGTCAAGCTTCCAACAACTCTAATATGACCCTGTCTCATCCACAGACATAATGATCAGTAATTGTGTTCCACACAACAGGGAGCCAGAGGATTGCCCTATGTCCATGCCCGTAAATGTTTCTGGTCTTGTCACATATCCCAGTGGCACTGACTCCCTTTTGTTTTTGTAGAACAGATTTATCCACATGGAGTGTGTGCCAGACCTTTTCATCCACCCCAGCTTCTTGTTGACGATTGTTAATCCAGGGAAAGCCATATTATAATGGGGGTGAAGAGTCACTAGAACATGTAAACATGGGGACAAAAGTTGGTATGGGGAAGGGAGTGAGGGATACATTCAGAAAAAGGATTTTTAGGAGGAGAAAGATTTGAGAACATTTATGGTCTGCGAGAAAAGCCTAAATAGGGAGAAAGAGATGCAAGACACTGAAGAGATGGTGTAACTGACCATTCAGGAGCCCAGAGAAGGCAGGAGGGTTTGCAATGAAAGACTGAAGTGGAAATATGAAGACTGCGGGCTCTTCTTCCTCAAATGGAAGAAATGGACAAGCACCATGAGAACGTTTTTATGTTTGTCTATCACAGGTCCCAGTCTAACTGAAAAGCCACATAAGGATAGAAGCCTATTTTATTCCCCATAGGGTCTGTTGGTTTGTCCCCTTGCTTACACAAGTGCAAACTGAAAAGAGGTGAACTGCTTGCCAACAAGAAGCCATGCTTCTGTTGGGAAGAGAGGGACAGTAAGCAATTATGATAAGTTAATACTCATAATCTTATAAGTTATAGCAACTTTGTAATAATTTTCTAAATATGGTCAGCTTGCTCTTGTACTAAAATAGGAAGGGACTGAGAAGTCTCTTACAAATGTGACAGCTTTTTATAAGAAAGAAAGAAGTTTAACATAAAGAGACAAAAACTAACTTACAATTGTGGCAGAATGGAAAACCTAATTTTGTAAGATTATAGAATTAGAAGTGTTTTGTTTCTGCTTTTATTTGGAATCATTGCATATCAACTTCATGAATTTAAAAGTTGTACAAACCAGAAAAAAAATGCTAGAATGATTCTGAAACAAACTAACCAGTTTCAGAAATGTCTAGCTGAAATTGATTCTCGCATTAAACACAACAGTAAATATGGCCATCATGCCAAAATCACAACCAGGAATCCATGAAATACCAACAGATATTGGAGGATAGGAAGGGAGGAAAGAACTTTGGATCTCACACTGAAACTCAGTAGTTGAAACTTATTAATAGACATTACATACAATCTATTTCTTCTCTCTCTGTCTCTCCCCCGCCTCATCCCATCCTCACACACACACACACACACACACACACACACAGAGCAAGAGGATTTGATACAATTCTGTAGGATTCCCATAGAAGTTCGCATTCTGTTCTTACTGGCTGGAGAAGCTGGATTCTATTCCTAGCTCTAACAGGACTCTGTCTCCAAATTACCACACTGAGGACTTGCCACAATAAATATTATCTTTAAAAACCCTTAAAGCTCCACAGAGAAGTATCTTGTAATTACTCAGTGATATGTTACTTAAATTGGCAAACCAGGACAGCAGCAATGCCACAAAGTGTGTAATAGCAAAATAACAAATGATGGCCAAGAATGACACTGGAACATTTCTGGGCACGAATCTTTGTGATTATAGAACTTACTTGATGGGCAACCGCATGACAGATTCTGAGACAAAATAAAGATAATTTTTCCAAATTTTAACCAGAAAATGTATATGTTTCTCAGATAAAAACAACCTCTATTACTTCCTAAGAGAAGAATTACTTTGTTCAGAGCAGAAATTGCCTAGCTCTGGTGATGTGATGTATAAGTTATTCATGGCAATTAGGGGTGACCTTGTGACCTGCTTCTAGCCAATGAGATCTGAGCTGAGAAATTTAGCTGAGAAAAGTGGCATCACAGAAACCTTTCTTTGTAAAAGATGACATGCAAGACAGATTCTGTTCTTTGCTGCTTCTCTCTGTGTCCTTTGCAGATGTAATGGCTGGATCTGCAGCAGACATCCTGTGACCACGAGACAAGCATGGGTATGAAAACCAACTTTCCAAGATGGCAAAGCAGAAAGGAAAAAAGATCCTAATGACACCCTTGAGCAAGGAAACCGACACTACCACCAGGGAAACTTTGGGTATCTTGTTATGTAAATAAAATGTTTAAGCTAGTTTTTATTAACATTTTGGTTTTTGCAGCCAAATATATTCCTAAATGATACACCACTGGTTTCTCTGATTAATTAGACTGCCCTTACTTCCTGGCCACATTCTTGTTTCATTTTTCTCTGGCATTTGGTTTGATAGAGAAGCCCAATCTAAAGTCCTCAAAACAACCGGCCCCAAAGCTTTATCCCTTTCCTTGTCAACTATCATTACAACATTCTATTGTCTACTGCTTGCCTACGGCTTCTGTCCTAGGAGCCAATCTCATCCCCCTTACCTCTGTCTACCCCACAAGTTGGATATGATTTAATGAGTCCATCTTCATATTACCTCTACCTCCCACAGAGCTCTTATCACAGAAGAAGGTACTTCTTAACCATGTCTACCATGACAGCCCCACCTCGTAAACTTGTCCGACTCTATACCATGACTAATCTCACTTCATCAATATTTACTGAGCCCATGCTGCACATATAGGTTGTAAACAGAAAATATCATCATTAAGTGTGTGGACTCCAAAGGTAGAGCAACTGGGTTCAAATCCTGTGACACCAGACAGCTTTTTAAACTTTTTTTAAAAAGACTTTATTTATTTACTTGGGGGGGGGGCACAAGTGGGGATGGGGGGGAAGGGGCAGAGGGAAAGGGAGAAGCAGACTCCCCACTGAGCAGGGAGCCTGACGCAGGGCTCAGTCCCAGGACCCCAACCTGAGCTGAAGGCAGACGCTTAACCGACTGAGCCACCCAGGTTCCCTGAGAAGGAAATCCTTCTCTGTTATGTTTTAGTATCATGCTTCAACCTTACAGTTCAAACGTTTTCATATGTAGCCTCCAGCCAAGGAGCACAGCAGATTAAGACATGTCCCAGGGTCCATTTGAGGCTCCCTTTCTTTTCTATCATTAATTCCCCCATTATGACTAAAGCTGTCTATGTATATATACACACACACACACACACACACATTATATATGTGTATGTAAATACACATACACACATACATTAAATATATACACACATTATAAATATATATACACACACATTACATATATATGTACACACACAGTATATATATATCCACACATGTATTATGTATACACACACGCATCATATATATATACACACACACATTATATATACACACACACATATTTTATATATAGATATCAGCTAAATATTGGCTATATATCTATCTATATACATATTTTAATGTAAATATCCAAAATATATGCATATGTTAAGGGAACGATATAATGACTTTCCACATACATATGACCTAGCTTCAACAATTATAATCAATAAAGAAATTTATAAAAAGTCACTCAAAATACATGTGTCTTAATAGGCTAACACACATGACAACTTGTCGATATTTATACAACTATTTAAATATCTATGTAAATAAATCCTTATAAATATTACAAATACTTAAATATTTACACAAATATTTGCTCCCTAGTGGCCCTTCACAGAACAAGGAATGTTTGTCTTAAGGTCATTTTCTGTCTTCTTCATCATCTAGAATAGGTAGGAACCTCTCTGGTTAGAGGGAAGACACATACACACACACACACACACACACACACACACACACACGGACAAAAATATCATCCCTGGCAAGGCGCCAGATTATGCTTCCATTCTTATTTGATGGCTCACATAGCTTTAGTATCTGCCTGTATCCATTGGCTTATCTTACCCTTTAATCTTCTGACCTCTTCCATCGTGCTCTTTTCACCTCTCTACCCATGCTGTCTTTTGGACCCAGAATTGAGAAACTGCTTTCCCTGCGTCACAGCCTCAGGGCTGCACTGAGTAACTGCAAAGTCTGTTCCCTGCAGCCCTCACCCTCCCTCTGCTCTTTTCCCTGCCCTCAGTCACCTCCTCGTGTTAGTTAAGTCTGTATCTCCCGCCCCCATAAGACTGAATGCAGGGACACGACCTGTTCATTGACAAATCATCTAGAACAAAATGCATAGCTATAGCAGCTGAAATGTGTCCTAAAAAGACTGGTTCGAAGATTCGCTCTCCCTGCTGCCCACACTCCCACGGCAAGAGAAGCCACTCTAGACACAAAATCATAATTGCTCCCTGTTGCCTCGTGTGTCTGACTGACACGCCTCAACTTGGTCATAGAGACCTTCTGCCCAAACTCCTGCCTTTCTCATGGATGGCATTGCTTTTCTCACACAGAATCGACGTCAGTTAAAATTCAGCCATTCCCTGTTCTTCATCCAGAACACGCCTCTTCCTCTGGCCTTAGCACATTGTGTTCCTGCTCTCCTGTTTTCTCTACCAACAGTCTTTGAGCTCTTTCCAAACACCCCCAGAAAGAAGAAACCACTCACCTAACCTTCCATTTTCTGCTCAGGAGGGCTTCCGGCCTCACACACCTCCTTTAACTTCGACTTCTCTTTCTTCAGCAAAGATTTTGCTCAGGAAGGACTCACGTTCCTCGCCTGGGTTGTTTGTTGTCTTTATGAGACCCAGGCCCTTGCAGGCTATTGCCTTCCCATGATGCCAGCTAAGCCTGGTGCAGGGCTTTTCATCAGGAACATACCTGATAAATGTCATTGATCCATACGCAGCAATAAAGACTTTTTTTTTTCTGTTGGTGATAGCAACTTCTCCCACAAAAAGAGGATGGACTTCCTAACCCCCAACTTGTTGTTATTGTTGTTTTTAAACATGCCGCCTGATAACATATTCCAAAGCTTGTTTTCCTCAATGTTTCATACCACTTAGACTAATGGAAAAAAATTCATCCTTTAGGTACTTGTTTCAATTGTGATATACTAGCAAGTGCTGCAGGAAAACAAAAAAACAACACCACAAAATCTATGACTATAGGGTGCTTCTTGAAACAAAAATATCTGCCCTTTCTTTATGATGGAAAAAAAACAGCAAAGAAAAATACTCTGCGCTGGCAAGGGGCAAGTTCAGGCATCTAATGGATCTTTTTGTCAGCTGTCATTTGTTTCTACCGAGTGCTACATACCCTTTAGCGGAGATGAATACTGCTCATGTCTACAGAAAGACCCAGGGTGGCTTGGGGTGGGTTGTAGGCATTTCAAAGTCATTCTTCTTCTACATCTCTGCCTGTGTTGTTCAAGTGCCTATTTTCAATTTGCAGTTGTGCTGGGAAAACGTTTTGATTCTTGATTTAGAATGTGCACTCCCAGAAGGTTCCAAGAAGGTTTCAGGCAGAGAGATAAAGCCTGTCTCTTTATGCTTCTTTGCAGCATGTGCTCTGTGGCAATAATACATACCCCACACTGTGCTTAAATCCCTGTTTTTATGAAAGTCAGTCCAATTCCTATCTGGTGGGTCTTTTGACATGCAAGTACTGTTCCCTGAGGAAGCAAGCCAGTTGCAGGGCTTTCTCTCTTCCTTCCTTTGTTTCCCACACTGTACATGATTCCTAGGAAAATTGTAGCATGAAAGGCACAGGAGAAACTGAATCTGCAGTGAAAAAGTCAGCTGTAAACATATATCTGACACTGCTGTCAACAGTAAAAAGACCCTTTTTTTTATGAAGATAATAAGGCTAAGGTTCTATGTTATGAGCAAGGGTGAGACCAACATGCAGGAACCAGCCAGCCGAGTACCAAATTACCCAAGCCCACTAAGGGCCCGCAAACTCTTTTTCCCAGGTAATACAATCTGCAAATAAATCAAGTCCAAGAAGGCTGAGTGAAAGTTCAAATACATTATAAGCTAAGACCCTTAAGCCAAGAACATACAATCAGACTCTGTCTGTAGCCAGAGGGGTTTGATCTCACCTCAGAAACAGCCTTCCATCTAACAAAATACTAAAAAGGCTTCCAAAAATTGTACCACTCTTGCCAAAATGTGTCTTTCATCGCGTTAGCGAAGTGCTATAAGCTCCTTGGAGAGGAGATTCTATATTTATGCAGAATGTTGTCATCTAGATGCTGGTATTTACTAGATTTTATTTCATAACATTTTTTCCCCCAATCAAACTAGCTGGATTGAATTTCAAAATTGAGCTTTCCTTTTGGTGGTGGTGGTGGGGAATGGGGAGGTTGAAGAGCATCAAATCAAAATCTAATGAAGTTTCTAATGATCAAATAAATAATCACTTGACATTTATTGCCATGCTTGGCAATCTGCAGGATTGGAATAGAGCAGAGATGCCTAAAGCCCCATTTCCCATAGATTTACATTATGCTACCACACAGAATTAAGCTGACATAAGCTCTTTAAGACCCACTAAAGCAGCAGATTTTACACAACTTGTTTAGATTTTTTTTTTCCTCCTCCATGATCCCATATTCCCTGAATAACTCTTTCTATCCATTTTCTATTCCTTGTTCTTTTGAGAGGCCTGCTGGAGTCTTCCCTTCATGTCATTTCAGGCTATAACCCTGCAGTTTGAGTTTATCTTTGCTGTAAAATGCAACAGTAATTTATATGCTCCCTTCCTCCAGCCTCCTCTGAGGCACTGGCTGCCAGCTGTCTACCCAGCAGTTTAAAGAAAGAGTGGTAATGAGGGAGAGTGTGGCGGGGGAGGGGCGGCGCCACATCAGAGTGCTTTATTTCTGCTTCCTGAGTGAGCACTGGATCCACATAAATGGCATTTTCTGGTGCTGACTGACAGCGGCATAACCTCCTTCCTCCCCTGCAGCCCCACCTCCCCCCTCCTGCCTCACACCAGCCTTATGGGGACAAGTTTTCTTGTTTCTTCCTTTCATTTCTGAGTCAAGGAGAACAGAGTGAAAAGATGAGACGAAGCCTGGGGGCAGCTGTGATGTGGCGTGAGGTGTGAGTTTTGAGTACAAACCTTGCCCCTCTGTACCCAGAATATGCTTTTGGAGCTGTAAGACAAAGCTTCCCAGTGGCTTAATGCACTCAACACCGTTAGATTTTAGCTGGACTATTGTGGGGCTGTTTTTTGATGTGATTCAGTTGAGGTTTCTTTTCTTTTTTAAAAATATTCCAGAGGTGGACTTATTTGCCTTGTATGTTTCATAAAAAATAGAGCACTGTCATTTTTGTCTCAAATTCAAAATCTATCCCCCCCACACACACACTCTGTCTCTCCCATTTTGGGGGTTTAAAATTTGCCCCCTTTCATGCATGGTAGCACACACAACAAGTTCAGGAAGTGCATTTCAGCATAAAGCAGCCACAAAGGGAAAAAATTTTCCCTTATACTGCTAAAATCATATGGTTCTCTTTTGGCAGTCCATTGAAAAAAAAATTCCACTCCACAAAAGAGAAAGAAAAGGTTTGAAATTCTCTGTATATATGTTCAGTATTAAAGCTGCCACTGTGTAGAAGACAGAGATATGCCTTGGCATATCCAATTTCTTTTCAGTGATATTTCTGAATGTGTTGACTATTAACATCTCCAAGGAAGACCCTGTCACTTTAGGGTTCACATCTCTCACATCTCCCTTTAGCTTCATGTAATCTCAATTTTTGTCCAAAACTGATATATCTCGGCAGACGCTGGCAAAGCAAAAGCTAGGAGCTCTGTTGAGCAAGGCTGAGCGCCAGATCAGCGGAATACAATATGAAGGAAGTGCGGAAGCAGTACTTAACTCTTGCAGGTGCTGGCCCTTTCTTGATTCAGTCACAACAGAAGGTCTTTTTGTATTATTTGTCTTTCTTTAGTTAAGTCCATTGACCACAATTATACTTTCTACTGAGAAATGATTTGCCAGTCTGACAAAGACTTCAATATCTTTTTGTGTGTGTGTGTGACTCTCATTATTTATTCCTCGATAGCTGGAAAGTATAGGAAAGATTTCCATGTCTGGAAAATGTAAATTTCCCTGAGGTTTCAAAGTGAGGATGGGAATAGCTTCTTTCTGGCTGTTTAACGTAATAGCTTTGTGATGTTTCATTATAACTACAATTTGGAAGAAACTTACAGAGAGAAAATAAGAGAAAGCTAACTGGAGGTTATTCTCCTCTATGTATCCTTCTATACTTTCAGCAAAATATAAACTGGAGTCTCGCCAACATTTCTTATTTCCCTTCCAAATGGTACCAGATTTATGAGGAAGGAAAGTAGATCAGAAAGACCGATGTATTTCTGGTGTTTTCTAAATGCATAACTCACACCCATTTTACTATTAAGGAATCATGGTATGAATGTACTTACTGGTTCTAAGGCCTCTGAAAAGTACAAGATTCCCAGAAGCTACTTCTACTATAAGAAGTTCTCCAAGACATAAACACTTTGGAAAGCCCAACGGAATATACCCTATATCCTACCTATAGATTGGCCTGGAATCAGAGCAGCTTTCCAAACCCAAAGCAATATGAAATGTAGTGACTAGAAAAAGTGTACGGCAAAGAGAATGCAGACAAGCCAGATCCACTAGCTTTATGAAAATTCTGAGCATAAACCATTAATCATAGAGCAATCACACCTCCCACTTTTTTGATATTGGTGGAGGTTTGGAGGAGTAAAATGTAACCATGGTAGGGAATCATTTCTCATTTAAACGAAGGAAGCAGATGAATCTTGAAGTTTCTGTACATCATGATATATTGCAAGGGGCATTTTAAGAATGCAGTGTTTTGAAACCTGGGATTGATTGTTGATCCTTCTAAGTCAGCATTTGCTTTCAATGATATTTAAATAGGGCTGATTTACTTGAAAGAAATTATCTTTACACAGAATTAACTGTGCTTTTCAGTATATAAAAAGTTTAATCCACTTTCATATAATAGACCTGGATATACTATAAAGTATCCCAATTAAACAAAACCAAAACAAACATAAAATCTCCAGCTCCCTATAAAGATGGAGATTAGCACAATCACTACTTCCTACTAGAAGGACCTTGTGATAAGAACAGAAGTTAAAAAAGGAAAAGGATGCAGGATAAAAGAGTAGAAATGATTTAAAAAGATGTCAGGAGCAGACTCTGCTGGAGAGTGACTAGCAGAAGGCACGAATTTATCATCTCTGAAACATGCTCTTTCCTTTGGTTCTGAGCAGGATCCCTAGAGAAACTGAATAGATGAATCAAACTAAAAGGCGTCAACCCTAGAAAATAATACATAAAGAATTATGGTGTAGAGGTTGGCCAATAATTGAGATGACTCATTTATATATCTTTTTCTTTTTTCCAAACTTAATGTCCTTTGCACTAACCGTGGTTTGAGATTAATCTTAGGGTTTAAAAAGAAACTACAACAATGTATAACATAATAGGAGCCAAGTCTTTCTGTATTCCCAATCGGAAATTGTCCTTTGGATTAACAAGTCACTTTTAGCACCTTCTCACTGTATTTAGTAGTGAATTATCCATTGTGATAGTTGGCATAGTAAATGCTAGCATCTAGACCCAAATTCACATCACTGAGACTATTATCACCCTTCCCTAAATTACTAAGTACTAATTTGATCTGATGATGTGTCATTCAGCACAACCTTCTTTAAAAAATTCTGCAATTTTAATTTTTTTAAGCTAAATACATACACTCAGACTATTTACACACATAAATGCACACATAGCCTAACTTTCACTGAAAATGTTCTTTTCTAAGATGGAAATTTCATTTTGCACCTGAGTTAACTGAACAGCCACATGGATCAAATGTTTTTCCTCCACACAGAACTGTCGCAGGTAATAAAGCTGTCTTTGTAGTAAACTGAAAACTCACTATGTAAAACTCACTAATTTGGTGACTATGTTAAACACACATTTATATAAAATAGTTCCGGCCCTGGAGGAGCTTATAACTAGTGAGTGGGGGGGGGGGAAGCTTACAAAATTTGGAAAATTGCCAGCTACAGTCAGCAATAAGTGCCAAGTGAGTGGTGTAGAGAATAAAGGCTCTCAGATTTTAGAGGAGAGCATTGTTTTCCATTGGGGTGGCTTGGGAAGCATTTGCATAGCTGAAAAGTTATGGGTTTAGACTTGGAGAAGGAAAGGGTTAGGTATGCAAGAATAATGGGAAAGACTGCCAAGCAAGACAGAGGAGGATGAGAGCAGAGAACGCTATAGATAAAAGCAGGGATATGAACATGGGAGAAAACATTCTGTTAAAGTTCGTGTATGAACAGATACTACAGGTACCAAACACTGTCTTATATACTGGGGATATTAAAGTGATGAACTCTTCGATACCCAGGGATGCTTCATAACAAAAGCCAACCCTCTCGGGCAACATGATGTAAGAGCCCTGTGTTCCATCCTGGCTGTGTATAAACCATAGCTGGTGTTACAATTCCTCATGTCTCACAAAATAATAAATACACAACCACATACATCAATAGGGACCAAATAAACTCAACACAAATTCACTGAGTACCATGCTGGGTTAGCTACAGAACTGAGAACATAGCTGGTGATTAGAACAAGGAAGAAGTCTAGGGTTTTTTTTTTGTTGTTGTTGTTGTTGTTTTTTTAAACAGGTTCCATGTACAATGTGGGGTTTAAATTCACGACCCTGAAATCAAGAGTTGCATGCTCTGCAGAGTGAGCCACCCAGGTGCCCCAAGAAGGCAGTAACAGAAAAGCTCAGAGCTTTGGATTTGAAAACTTTTGACCTGAGTTCCAGCTCTTTGACTTACTCATTTGCAACCACGGACAATTTAACTTCTTTCAACCTCAATTTCCTCATCTTTAAAATAAGAATGACAATAACACCTACTCCCTGGAGCTCAATGAGAAATCTATAAAGAAATTCACGAAAAGCACACATACGTGCTCAAAAAAAAAAATGTTAGCTGTTATTAGGAATGCCCCATGAACCTAAATTCATTCTCTGCAATCCCTTCCCTCCCGTCCTTTCTCTTTTTTTTTTGGATTCGGCAGCCTGATTTCCATCTTGCTTTCTTATTTGTAATGAGTAGGGTCTGGGGAGGTAGAGAGAACCAGGTTAACAGTAACAAATACAACAAGAGTAGCTAAAGTTATTTGAGGACACACTGTATGCCAGTCACTGTTACGAGCACTTTACATGTATAAATTCATGATAATGAATATATTATTCCAGTAAATTATTTATTTGTACAAATTGTCATTCTAATAAATCGCTATATGTCATTCTAAAAGTTTCAAACCCCAAATAATACTGGCATAGAAAAAGTTTGACTGTGTGCAGTGAGGGCAGGAGAAGAAAACAAGAACCAGAATCTACCTATATTATTAAGCTATATTTTTTCTTTTTTGTGTTTGCCAGGTAAAATAAATAAATAAATAAGACTGAAATACATATCCTCATTGTAAGAGAAACACTGTATGCCCGACAATCTCAGCCAGTAGTTTATATGCAACAGACACAGGGAACATATAAACCAACAGAGATACCCAGACTCCTGTATGTGTGTGTGTGTATATATATATATATATATACACACACACACATATTTATTTATTTGACAGAGAGAGAGACAGCCAGTGAGAGAGGGAACACAAGCAGGGGGAGTGGGAGAGGAAGAAGCAGGCTCCCAGCGGAGAAGCCTGATGCGGGGCTCGATTCCAGAACGCCGGGGTCACACCCTGAGCCGAAGGCGGCCAGTTAACGACTGAGCCACCCAGGAGCCCCAGACTCCTATTTTTAACACTGGGCATTCTCCACATCATGGTATGTAATCATCTATGAAATAAACAATGAGGAGCAGCATTTTTAAGCAACTGTGGCATTCTTAACTTTAAATATTTGATGTATGTAATGTTTACCTTCCTCAACAAGTAATCAGAAATAAAAAAGCTTCATTCAGCAAAGTGCATGACTGCTGATCAAAGTGCACAATTTTTTCTAAATTAAAGTTTTTGCAAAATGGAAATAAACACACTGGAGAAAATATTTCATCGTTATCAGTAAATGTATGTGTTTTAGGAAGAGTTTTCTGGATTACCATAATAATTTTACTTAGAAATAATGTAGCATTCTAGATGTTTGAAATCATTTTTAAAAACTTCATAAATTTGGACCCACAACCCATACTGGTCCTCCAACTACTGTGCAAAACAGCAGGACACAACTACCCATCTCTTGAACTAGGACTAACGATATCATCTGAAATACCTCTAAACCTCAAATATTTACCAAATAATCATACAACAAGTTAAAAGCAAATGAATAGGAAATACATCATTAGTAGTTTTTTAAGACTATGGAGAGCTTTAAAAACAAGAGCCAATTTGTTTGCATAATAATAAGATTTGCTCCACACCAACACCCTAAATTACAAAAGCTTGTTCTGTGATAATTGTAGAATTTAGAGAATAATTCTAATTCAATGGTTATGTCATGTAAAGTGACTTTTGGAAAATACACTAACACTGAATGATCTAAGTCTTATAGGCCCCAATACATTCTGTGTTTAACCAGTTACTCCTGGCAGCAAAGAAATGTGGTCTCCATCCTCAACAGGGAATTTTCTTTCTTGGACAGAACTTAGAGTTCAGGGTCCAAAACAGACATAAATCAATAAAAATCTCTACACTAGAATTTTCTTGTTAGAGGGAAAAAAAAGTGGAGAAAAATGAGGTTTGGGATTTTATTTCTTTTCTTCTTATAATTCTCTTGTCTTTTCTAGGCTATTTCTTCCTTCTCTTCTTTTTTCTATTTTCTCAAATTTCCACGTTCAACATCCCATGTCCAAAAATTTCTCCAATTTCATTAATTTCTGCTTCATCCATATTCTTCTTCAAATTCTCCTTTGAATCCTCTCCTTTTCTAGATTCCGAGGTCCATTTGGGGACCTAAATGGATGTGTGGATGTGTGTATGCATTTATACACACATATGGAGATTTGCAATTAACAGTAACTTTGAATGGCAGGAGTTGGGGCAGGGTGACCAAGGGAGAGGGAGGTCATGCTTGTGGTGCTTAAGAGCCATGGTCTATTGATGAGGAATCAGAGACCCAGTGAGTTCTGTCAGTTTTAAGTCATCTGGGGGCTAATTGCAGACCTGTAAACTGACCCTAGGCCCCTTGACTGCAAGGACCTGTCTGCTCTTCGAAGCTTCAGAATATTTTTCAAAAACATTAAGAAGCATTAGAAGTTCAACATTAGTTTTCAATGCTGTACTTCCAACACCAATTCACATGTAGCATGAATGCCTAAAGATAAATGAGTTTACAAAGTTTGATGCTCAGTAGAAAAACAAAGTAAAGGAAATGAATACTTCAGAAGGAGTCAGATTATATTACCCTGGATTCTTAGCCTCAGGTTCAAGAAGTGAAGTCAGGCAACGTGGAGGAACCGCTTGGTTTAGAATTCCTCTGAATTCCTTTAGTCCCTTAGGCCAGTTAAAGGGAAATGATCTGACTGTTCTGCATCTGCTAGTGATTGAAGGCAAATGGGAAGCATTGCACGAGTTCCCGTTCAAGAAATATATAGCGCACATGGCTATTGTGAAAGCAAACACTGCAAATCGCAGCGGACCTAGCCTGACTAATGAATGCGAGACACCTCCAACATATGGGGAACTACTGCCTGAACAGAAACAGAAGGCATTACCAAAAATGTGCCAGAGAGAAAAAACAAAAATAATTTATTGCAAAGATGTGTGTGTGCTAGTTCCTATGTTATCCTCGATATTTAGTCTGCGCTAAAGTAGAGACGGTTATATTTCCAATGAAATGTTCTTGAGAACAAATCCCCCACCCCCGCTTCAGTTTCTAAGCATTCTTCCCAGGCACTCTATGTGATGACATAATAGAAGTCTGATTATCTAGGGAAACTTTACAGGCATTTCAACCAACATTACTGGCATGTAGCACTGGAAAGATTCCCGTATGGATTTGGAATGGGCTGTGATTAAGTAAAACTAAAATTTGTGTTTATCGAGGGGTGTGATACATTACAAAAGGAGGTAAAGTAAGGCCAAGCTATCTGCACTTACCAGAGTAGATTAAAGTATAAATGACGGCACAATAGTATTTACGCCTTCCCAGCATGCCCATTTTAATAATGCTTGCTCTTGACCTCTGTGAACTAGACATTCAGGGAACAAAAGTATGTAGGCGGCAGTGGTATTCGTTTTGGTCCAGCAGGATTTCTTGGATCCAAAGGTTGAATGGGAATCTTCTTTCTAAGCCAAATGTGTCCTAAGCCAGTAATTTCTCAGGCTCAACTCAAACTTAACTTCAAACTTAAGTTTGCCAGAAGAGTTAGAAAGAGCCAGAAAGAGCCAGAGACAGCCAGAGAGAGAGACAGAGAGACAGGGAGACTAAGAGACCTCCTTTAAGAAAAACAGGTTTAATTTAAAAAGAATGAAGGCACAGATTGTAGCTTTTGCATTTCTCACACGCTAGGTAAAAATAACAGATTACCCTAAAATTTATTTTGGTATTTTCTCATTCACATGATTCTTCTCAAACCACCAAGTACCCAGCACACCCAAACAGCCCTCCTAATGTCCAAAGACAGATCAACTCCAACTCTATTGGTACTGTTATTATTTTCTCTGTGATTAACCCTAAAAAAGCTTTTTGTTCAGAACAACAACAACAAAATTGGCTCATGTTCAACTCTGAACCTAGAAACCTCTGAGAGTTGACTGTTTTTGCACAATAATGCTGCCAGATTATATTTTAGATCATTTAATGAATAATGTTGAAATAACGTTATTTTTCTGGAAAATTGCTTATATTCTAATGCAAACCCAAGACAATAATAAATACTTGAATATTAACTGTTCCAAAAATAGTGTTTTCAAAATGAATAGAGTGGATTAACCTTAAAAAGAATATAGAACTCTAGAGTGTTCTGGAATGTTTTGCATTTTTTCCTAAACAATTTGAAAAACCATGTCAAGTAAGCGAAGAAAGAGTAATAATAAAGGGATTTGTTGCATTCATGTTCATATCACATTCAAGAGCCTGTGAAATTATTTTGCACGGAAATCTAAAATGCTAGACTAATTCTTGGAATAACTCAAAAGCGAGCACTTACTTGTTCACACTCCTTAGTCCCTTCCAAATATAATAAGAGCAGCTTTGGAGATGCTTCTCCAAGCAAAATAGCTTTTGGAGGAAAAAAAAATCTTCAATTTAGTTCTAGCTATAGGACTTAGATTAGTTTGTGGACGTCTGAATCTATTAGTAACAGTATATTCTTACCTATGAATTAGAAATTTCATTTTGGAAAAAAGAAAACATATGACATAGAAATTTGTCTTAAGAGAGAGTGTAACAGAACAACCCCCTTCCTTACAGTTTAGGATCTCCAGTACATGGGGAGTGAAAAGAATCCCTTTAGCCAAAAAGAACCCAGTTGTACTATACCCAGTAAGTGTCAAAACTAGTTCATTTAACAGTTAATAGTTAATAATAGTAATATTATTCATAATAAATTACTATATTATGAATAATATTACTAATATTGTTAGTAATAGTTAATAATAGTAAGACTGATAGGGCTTTGGTCATAATATGCCCAAGGTTGCTGGGAAAGGCAGTTTCCAGGCTTCAGACTTTGGGGCAGGAACTTCATCAAACATAGGAAGGGTAGTCAAATGGTTCTGGGCAACCAGCAAACATAACAAATGTCAACTAGAGCCTACGCTTTGGCTTTGTCAACATTAATATATTCCATCTTAAATATCCTAACAACATGCTAGTGCTTAACACAAATATTCTCTTCCTCTCCCCGTAGAGGAACAATCAAAATTCTCATCAGTTAAGGTATCTAGCACTCTTCCTCCAGCTCTATCACTATATAATGACAGACTTGCAACTGAGAGCTATTGTGATATTAACCATCTCCAATATACCCTGCATAAGATACTGGGGAAATAAAAGAAGAGAAGGTGGAGGGTGGGTAGAGAATCACTGCAGTAAAAACAACTGTCTTTGTTTCTGAAATTATTTGGGGCTTATAGCTGGCACTAATAAGTCCCCTCTTCCACTGTCTACTCTATACTCATCTTCCTTCAGTAACACCTCAGCTAATTTGGGATTCTTTTCCTGGTAAGGTTATTTAAAACTTCATTCATAAGGAATCTTCCTGCATTGGATATAATTAATATAATATAATATAATATAATATAATATAATATAATATAATAATATAATATAATACAATATAATATCCCTGCCCAAGGGGATATTCCTCTTTATTCCTCTTTACCATTGTTTAGCAGTTATCCTATTTTTCTTGAAAACTAGGAAAAAGAATCCCAGTAATTACAGGAACCCCCTTTTTTGCCAGTTTATTCAATGGTATGAGGAACCTATAATGGCCAGGAGCAGACTCAGCTTCTAATCTGATGGAACCATTGTCTGGTGAAAGCATTCATACATTAAGTCCTAATATCTCCAAATCAGTAGAGTCTCGAGAAAAGATGATGTGGAAAAAAAATTTGGGAAGTGTATCATTGACTGTAACAGTGAAGAAGTCACCCTTGCTTCTGTCCCTTCATTGCCCAGACCCATGTTTTCTGGCCATGGGAGAATGATCACAAAATATCAGCCACTGGTTTGTTCTACACATGATTCTATAGAACAGATGCCAATCTCCCAAGGTCCTCCAGAAACTGCAGAAGTTAAGGCTTCAAAAGATCTATCATTTTTTCATAAGGCCAGATACTTCATATATGATGATAAACAAGGCATTTAATAAGTCCACAGACAGGTTCTCTGGCAGAAGCATGGTAGAGAAGGAAAGGGAACTGAAAATACAGATAGTCATCTATTCCAGAAGAAGGAGGATATATTTCAACTAGTGTCATATGGCAGACTGACTAATCTAAGGTATAGGACCATATCCAGTCTCAGCGTTGGTCACTGTTGCTAGTAAACTAGTTCCCTGTGAATGATGGTAATCAGGTTAGCCTCAATGAGTAAATATCTATTGGTGAGCTCATGAAAAATTTCACCCCTCATGCCATGGCTGCATTGCTGATGATCCTACAAGAAAGCACGGAAGTGACTTCTCAGCCAGGGAAGAAAGCTGACTGATATCCATACAGCAGAGTTGCATGGATGTCACTATCTACGTGAGTGTTGAAATTCTCTGCTGCACCAGAGCCTCATCATGATCATTCACATGGAAAATACGTATTTTCAAACTCAGAAGTTCACCCAGATAATTCTTATGCAATCTTCTTTTTCACAAAATAACACCCTCCCACCCCAAATTCTGCTCCTTTCACAATTACACAATTAGCTGCTATTTCTGTATCAGTGAAGATCTATATCTTAACCAGACAAAGTGGATAATGAGATTCACCACTTGGAATTATGCCCACAGGGAGGATGGCCCTTTGCAGTGTTCTTCAGACCTCCATAGCTACAAAAGTCACAACAAGCTGCCTCTGGCTGTCAGCATGCAGTGCAACATTTTCTGTTCCAGCAGCATCCCTTCAAGTCATGGAAACCTACGTATGAAGCCATAGGTATTGACTGGAGTAGGGATGGCAATCTGAGAGAAGTGTGCCCATTGGGAATGCTCACATAATTTATCTGTGCTTTTAAGCTGGGTCTCTGTGTATCACTGTAATTCATATTAAACTGTTGCTAGCCCTCTGACTTTATAGCTTACTGGAAAGTTCAAAATGGATACCTCAGATTACACAGGCAGCTGTTAACTGATGACCAGGCATCCAGTCTGTATGTGTGACCAGGGCAAAACTAAGAGGCGTTTCTCAAAAGGAGAACGGTTATAGGTTAAGAGTCACAGCTTTGCTCCAAAATCACTGGGTGTCCATGGTAATTTTACTGCTTCCTAATCTGCTATAAACACTCCAGCACCATCGTCGAGTCACTGGTTCAAAGGAGACAGTATCCTCGTTATTTGCCTTGTAGCCCCGACCAACAGAAGTGTTTCTCAGACTCTGTTCATCTATCAAGTATAAACTGTTCCCACACATTAAACAGGTCTATCAAATATTTTATTGTTTGCTTGTTTGAAAGATAGGGGGCATAAGATGGAGCAACTAACTTTAACTTTAAAAAGGCAATTTTGACGTAAACAGAGTCCAGAAACATCATCGAGGTCCCAGAACTCTATAGTTATTTCAATGGAATTTTCTACTCTCTGACAGTCCTGTTGTCCTTTTATGGCTTCTAGAAGACTCAGTACTTTCTAGGTTCTGTATCACTATACATATAATGATAGCTATTATGGCCTTAATGTAATTGATGAATCTAAATAGCCATTTGTCAGGTAAAGGCCAAGGCTTCTGATGTTCTCTCCTTATCGACATAAATTTTAAAAAAGAAAAAAGATTTTCCAGCCCAGCAGCTGCATAACAGTTACCAAGGCCTAGGCTGACTTGCCCACATATACAATAACAGCTGCAGTGGAAGATATCGCCTAATTAAGCTCACAATAATCACTGTCATTGTCCCAGATGCATGTGTCTTTTGCTCAGGTCCACCAAGTCAGTTAAACAGCTTTCATAGGAATCCTCCCTCAGGCAAGCAAACTGCTTCCAACACGTAAGCAAGGACACAATCTATCCCACGATCTACTTTACGTGTACTTTCTAAACACGTGACACTGAAGGAAATCACAGTCCTCCTTCCCTCGTCCCACATCCTCAGCACTCCTTGCCAAACACATTTTTCCAAGTTTTTGCTGATATACAGAAGAGCAGTGTCTCAATGGCTTTGATGTGCAAGCTATCTTCTCCCAAATTTCACACTGTACTCGATGTTACAAATTTCAATCCCTCTAGAGCACTCTGTGTGATGTGACTTTTGATATCGGTCTGGAGGCAGTGAGGACTGGTGGAGGTGAAGCTTGAGAAGTATTGGTTTTTACTTCAAAGGTCATGACCCCAGGTAAGGTCAGTTCAAGGGCTTTAGGCACAAAAGCGACAGCCTGAAGGAGATGAGGAGAGTGGAGGGGGAGAGTTATTGCTTCTTCTGACAAGGGATCATCAGTGGGATATGAGGGCTTGGGGTATCCAATACTTCCCTCACATGATTTCATTTCATTATTTAGGTTATATCATATCTCATTATTCAATTAATAGTAGCATTTCAGAGAGAAGTGGAAAAGAGCCAATTATATCACTGACGGAAGAGGTAACAAACAGTAAAAGTGATCAGTATCAGAAAATTCAGTTCTACTGAATGGAAAATTATTCCTCTGCTCATCAATTTTTTTTTTTAAAACATTTATGTAGTAGGCAAAACCCTCCTTTACTTTTCTGTTTCTATTTATGTAGCAAGTGTAGAAATATATAAATATTCACACCATGAAAGTTAAATGCTGCTGACTTTTTCCCCCTTGTACGGCAAATTAATTTGAAAAAGGATCTTAACTGTAAGAACTATTTCATGCAGTGGAAGAATACAGAGTGTAAATTCATTGGAAAATAAGGTTTAAAAATAAAATTCCAAATTAAATAACCATTTTATAATGACACTAGGTGACTCTAGGGCATGCTTTACTGGGCTATTAATACATGCCTCAAGCAGTTGAAGGCACCCAAGGCGTGCATTAATAGACACTAAAACACGCCCTGTCATGCTTTAATGCTAAATTAATTAAGCAATAACGTGACCTGTATGAAGGTCTTTCTTGGTCCAGCAATTACCGAATGGAAAGAGATAAAGGTATTTGCAGACACTACTTGGCCAAACAATTGTTAGTTTGCATACACAAACAGAATAATGTTTTTATAAATTATAGTTTGTGGGGGTTTTTGGTCCTCAAAATAATTTCAAAGTTATGTTTAGGACAAAGAAAGACAATTTTTAGCTCTTTTAGGCCATAGCCCTATCTGTTGACTTAAGTTATTTCCTTTAAGCTTACAAATACAAATACACATCTTGTTTGAATATCATTTGATCAGTGAGTCATAAAAATAAAAACTTAACAGAAGCATATTCAAAGGGCACGTATACTTGCTATAGGAAGCAAGTTTACAGTCAAGAGTTTCTCACTGCACTTACAAATTCTATCAATCATTGTTTTCATCTAATTCCTTTGATGCTGAATTTTTCATATTTTTAATGCTGAATTTTTCTAAATTTAACTTCAGAATTACTACTAGTGAGAAAAAGCTCTTAAAACATTTTAAATGATAATTGCTTTGTAAATACAGATGCCACCCTTCACATGAAAAGAAGATAGGAAAATTATACATCAGGAAATACATTAAGCATATGGTATGGTATAATTCAGCTTTTCCCCTGATTGTGAACAAGGACTTTTGTCTATTTCGTACACTGATGTTATCTCAAGTGCATAGAAAAATATTTGGTACACAGTAGATCTCAGTAGGCATTTGTTGTGTGAATGAATAAATGAAAGAATGTTTGCTCTGCACCATGTAGTATATTAAGGAAACCAAAGCAAAAACATGTGGTTCTTGTTCTCAAATTTCTCACAACCTCTCAAGGAAAGAAAACAATGCTTTTGTAACTAGCTATGATGTAATTCTGGTTTTTTTATCTTTACGCTTAAAAATTCATCTTGAAAGCTATTTGGGAGGAGTTCACAGTGGCCATTTTGAAAGTACATGTTTTTACTAGGCTGGATGGGAAGCTGCTCCAGGCAGGAACAAATGAATGGACGTGCGTTAACAGCAGTGCTAGGGCTGGAATGTGGGTGGGGGGTGCCAGAGAATGCAGAGGAGGACAGACTGGAAGCAGGGATGGTAGAAGACCTTGAACACTTGCCAAGAGTTTCTTTTAAAAAGAAGAGAGCAGTCAACTTGTACTCAATGTCATTAGGGGTTTCTATATTATCTAATAGAGGTTCCTTAATGATTATTGCAAAAATATGTTTAAAAAAATAATGGCCGGGCACCTGGGTGGCTTAGTTGGTTAAGCATCTGCCTTCCGCTCAGGTCATGATCCCACGGTCTTGGGATCGAACCCAACATGAGGCTCCCTGCTTGTGCTCTCTATCGCTATCTTGGTCTCTCTCTCTCTCTCAAATAAATAAAATCTTAAAAAAATAATAATAATGGCCAAAGAAGCCAGATCAGAGTGAATCAAAGAGTAAACATAATGGCAAAGATAATTTTTAAGAAGGAAAATGATGGTGGACCGCTCCCTCATAATTAAAATCACAAAGCTATACCAGTCAACTCAGTGAAGTATGTAGAATTAAAATGGAACTGGATTAAGGGCAAAGAAAGAGACACGCATATATCATATAACAGAAAGTGATATATGAAGGAAATGGCAATCCAAATCACTTGGAAAGAATGGACAATTCAGTAAGTAATGCTGGAATAATATAAAGCCACAACCATACTTTACTCTAGAAACACAAACACACATACACACAAACCTTAGAGGGATTAAAAGCCTAATGCTAACAAGTAAAACTTTTAGAGTAAAATATATTTATTATATTGCTAAAGAAAAGTATTTCTTAAACAAGACATATAAAGTACAAATCATAGAAAAGATTGTTATTTTATATAACAAATTAAAATTTAAAAATTCCTCATGACAAAAGGCACCATAAACCAAGTTCATAGATACGTCAAAGTTATTTACAACGGAACTGATTTAGAGCTATACTCAGAATATATAAACAAATCCAAAAATCAATATAAATAATCCAGTAGAAAAGCAGGATATTACAGGAAAAGGTAGTTTATAGAAGAAACCTGGATAGCCAATGATCATAGAGTGATTCATCCTTGTGATTCTCAGTACAAATTAAAACAAGGAAATACCATTTCATATTGATTCAATTGGCAAAACTGAATGCGTCCGATGGCCTATGGGAATGTACAGCCACATCTGAGAGAAATTTGACAATACCTATTCAAGATGTACAAACCATAGTTCTCAGCAATTATACTTCTACATATATTCACTGTGGAAAATCCAACACAAGTACACAATGTATCATATGTAAGGAGGATAATTTTAGCATACATTTCAAGCAAAAAACTAGGAAGAATTTTTCATTTATGGAGAAGTGAATGAATAAGCTACTGATGATGCTTATGCAAAGGGGAATATTTTAAAGTAATTAAAATATATCAATACAGGGAAACCCAAAACATAACACTGAATGAACAGAGTAACTCATCAAAAACTATGGACAGAATGATAGTATTTATGAAAAATTGTAACTGTACACAAGCACCCTCTATTTTTATGACTATATATAGTGGTAAAAGTACAGAATCACATTCGAATATAAAACATTCTAAATTTAGGACAGTGCTATTGCTAAGAGAGGCAAAAGTAATGGGAATGAAGAAAAGTAGCTGAGACTACCATTTTATGAATCAATACTGTCAAAATGATAACATCTCTTACATCTGCAAAAAGAATACATAAGAAGTTGTCACAACATTTTTGGGTTAATTCAGAAATATAAATTAAAAATTAAATATACATAATTAAAGTAATAAGTGGTATGTCAAATGTCAGCAAAATATTTGTAAGTAAATATTTCATTATGTATTTTACATTACAAATTTTTTTTCAATTTTATTTATCTATTTTTTTAGAGAGAGTGCATGCTCAAGGTAGGGGAGGGGCCGAGAGAGAGGGGGAGAGGGGGAGAGAGAGAGAGAGAGAATCTTAAGCAGACTCCAGGCCCAGTGCAGACCCAGACTCAGGGCTCTATCTCGCGACCCTGAGATCACGACCTGAGCAGAAAACAAGAGCCAGACGCTTAACCAACTGAGCCACCCAGGTGCCCCAACATTACAGATATTTTAAATTCCACGAGGAAAAGGGTCATTCTCTTAGATTACACAATAGACAGTACTTTTGTGCAGCTATGTGGATTCATGGCAGACCTGGCCAGACAAGTATACTTGCTCAGTAGATAATTAGGGAAAAGATCTGATCTCATTATTCACTCATTTAACAATTACTTATTGAGTATGTACCATGTTCTAAGCAACAATCCAGATGCTGAAGTTCTAAACAGACAAAAATGCTTGCCTTCATGGAACTTAATTATTGGTAGGTGGAGACAGAAAATAAACATAATCAATAAGTAAAACAGAAAATAATGTGTGCAGGAGAAGAGAGAAGAGTTGGACAAGTGGTCAGGTCTACCAGGGTTAGGGAATAGCAGTGGAAGAAAGTGTGGAATTAAAGAGGGAGTGGTAAGGTTAGTCTTACTTAGAAGCTGATTTCTAAGCAAAAACTTTAAAAGTTGAATGGGGGAGGATACATAGGTATATGAAGGACTGGGGGGGGGGGCAGTCAGTTCAAAGGCCCCAAGGCAGGAATGTATCTGGTAAATTCAAGAAATAGTAAGGAAATCAATGTGGCTGAAGTAAGTGGAGTAGAGGGCAAAAACTGGGAGATGATGTGAAAGAGGAAACAGATCCAGACCATGTAGGTCTTCACAGGCTGCTGTAAGAATTTAGGTTTAGTTTCGATGATTTTGAGCAGAAGAATGATGACTTTCACATAAAAAGACATACTGGCTACTATGCTGAGAAAAGAAAGTATGGAGAGGACAAAATCAAGGATAGCTGTTAGTAGGCTGCTATAATAATCCAGGCAGGAGATGATGATGGCTCAGATATGTAGAAAGATAGATTGTGGATATATTTCAAAGTTAGAACCGACAAGATTTACTGAGGAAATACATGTGGGGAGTAAAATCAAGATAAGAGTCAAGAATGACTGCAAGTTTTATGGCCTGAGCAAGAGAAAGGAGGAGACACAGAAATTTATAGAGTTGGGGTTGAACATGTAGAGTGTATTTGTGAAGAAAGAAAAGTAGTTCAGTGTATGACAAAGAAATTCAAAATTATACCAAGAAAAAGGGGCTCCTTGGGGAAAAGGAATCCAACAGTATGTGTTGCTTGGAAGTCAAAAGAAAGTCTGTCAAGGAGGAAAAAGTGACATAGCAATCTCTGTTCAATAGATGTGTGTTAAAAGCCTGACTGGACTGGATTTAAGAGGTTAAGTGGTAAGGAAGAATTGGAGAGGCTTCACAGAGAGAACTATTTCAAAGAGTTGTGGGGTTTTGTTGTAATTTTATAAAAATTTCTGCAAAGAGAAGCAGAGAAATTGAGTGATAGGCCGAGTGGGGCAGGGGGGTGGGAGGGTGGAATCCACGCCCTAGTGACCTCCACTTGCTCAAGTGGGGTCAAGTAAAGAAGATTTTAATAATGAGGGAAACTGATTTGCTTATATGTTGATAGGAAGGTTGAGAAGAGAGAGACAGAGAAGGAGAAAGGGAAAGAGAGAGAGAAAGAAATTGAGAGGAGACTGTGAACCCAAGTGGAGTGTCTGGCACTGGATAAGAGAAGGCTGTTTGGTCCGCCACAGTAGGAGGAAAGATGAAATGTGTAGGTGCATACTCTGCTAAGAACATAGTAGACGGGAGGATGGGACTTAGGCAAGTTCTCTTTCAAGTGCTTTAATTTTCTTAATGAAATAGGATATGAAATCATTTCTCAACTGTGAATAAGAACAAGAAATGGTGTTAAAGATTTGAGATGAGAGGGAATTATGTCAATTATTTGCTTAGGAGAGTGGGTGAATGAATGCACTATAGAAATATAAGATTGCTGGGCATTATTAGGGATCAACTGTGAGTTGCTGATCATGAATTTAAAGTGAAACTATAGCTATTCATTATCCTCCAGTCATGCTCAGTTGTATGGGTGATATTTATTTATTGAGAGTGGGTTTTGCTAAGAGGTCATGATGAAACAAAATACACGAAATAGAATTGTAGATGCTTGTAAGAAAGTAGTTAAAATGATTGTAGAATTTAAGTTGGCTAAGTAAGAAAGAGAAAATGAGATAGGCATGAGATATTGAAGAGATCATAGGATCATAGGTTGTAGGCACCGGTAGTTGGGATTCCTCAAGTTGGAGAATTAGAAATAGAGGAAATAATGAACTAGAAAGACAGGAGGTATTAAATGGGGAGTGGATACTTGAGATTGTGAAGGGGAGTCAGTTATTAGCAATAACATGGCTAAAATACTGACATGAGAATTATTAGCATGTAGATTGAACATGAAACTACGACGGTAAGGTACCCAAGAAGAGCAAAGAGAAAGAGAAGAATAGAAAAATATTTGCTTCTGGGAGACCCAGGTGGCACAGTCGGTTAAGCACTTGGCTCTTGGTTTCAACTCAGGTCATGATCTTAGGGTAGTGGGATCCAGTACCACATTGAGCCCCAAGTCAGGCTCTGAGCTCAGAGCAGAGTCTGCTTAAGATTCTCTCTCCCTCTCTCTCTGCCCCTCCCCCACATGTGCACTCTCTCACTTTCTCTCTCTCTCTCTCAAATAAATAAATCAATCTTTGGGATGCCTGAGTGGCTCAGTTGGTTTAGCGTCTGCCTTCGGCTCAGATCATGATCCAAGGGTCCTGGGATCGAGTCTCACATCGGGCTCCTCACTCAGTGGGGAGCCTGCTTCTCCCTCTGCCTGCCACTCCCCTTGCTTGTGCTCCCTCCCTCTCTCTCTCTCTGACAAATAAATAGAATGTTTTTTTTAATCTTTAAAAAAAGAAAAAGAAAAATGTTTGCTTCCTTTCACATTTCCCTCTGGGAAAATATAAGCTCCTCTACTCATCCAACACTATTTCTAAGATCTCTCTGCTCACATTTTCCCCTCTTTGATGGAGGTGCAAAATAGAAGCAATGAAGCTTTCATACCCAAGAGAAGGGAGAGGCACAACAGTTGGAAGAATCAAAGTCAAAAGACCACTACTGCCTTATTTGTAATTTTTTCTTCCTTCTCCATCACTTCTGATGTCACAACTGTGCTAATTTTATAGTATTGTAAAGGGCTGGTAAAACTGGGCTTGATCCATAAAATGTCCCTTTACCAGTGTCTTTTCAAGCACATGTATGTTAAAGTGGCCATAAAAAGAAAACTGTGGAATTTGTGTACTGGGAAGAGATAACTGCTGCATCCTCTAAAGAAACACTATTTGATTTGGGGACCTTCAGACAAGCTCTTTTGAAATGACATGGCAACAACATTTCATTCTAGCTGATTAATCCGCATTCTTTTCTACTCAGATATTGGTACCTTGAAGCTTCTGAAAAGAAAGATTGAAGTACTGTCTGATATGACCACTACATTGGTGCACAAGCTTTAACCTTCCAATTTAAACTTTAGTTATAACTCCACTTTCTACAAGCATAGAAATGTCGGGTGCTGGGTTTTTGTTCACCTCTCTAGCATGCTCATTGAAGAGGCACTTGGGTACATTTTGTTCAAAGTCAATGGGACTTCCGTCAGTGAAAGATTTCAGCAGTGTCTACAAAATGAACATTTGGTCTGATGTAGCGTGCTGTGACCCACAGCTATAACAACCCGCTGTGTCTGCTCAAACTTCAGCCATCAGCCAGCTCCATCGTGTAATGGAATCTTAGTCACAGAATGGCTACATAACAATGGGTTTCACAAGGTCATTTTAAAAGAAAAACTATGGTTAGTATGAACAGTTGCTAAAAATACAAGGTTATAAGTATAACAAACACAAAAGATACCACTGATGTTTTACATAGACCGAATGCATATGAAGCATAAAAAAGTAACCTTGTCTTGCAGTTTAATCAAATACTATTTTAAAAACATAATATGTAATTTTAATACATAATACATAAATTGTGGACTAGCAAACGGAATCACTATGGAGCCAAGGAATCAAGATCAGGAATATAAAAAATAGTGATATTCATATAGACTCCATCGGTTGGGAATCTCAAAATCTCACAAAGTGGATGAGATTTGTCACCAAAAGAAACTTCCAATAGTATGACTAAAAAAGACAAAATTTGTCAATATGTTGAAAATGAAGATTTAATTCGTCTTAGAAAATAGGATTATGAAGTCACTAAACATTAAACATAATATAATCTTTATAACATAATAACTATAATAAAGTATGAAGTAACTATGTTAATAAAAAATGTTTTAATGACTAATGGGTAACCCTAAAAGAGAACCAGATAGTACAAATTACTCAATATACAAAGGAGAGAGTGCTCTAATTCAAAATTACTAGTCCTGGTTTTTACAAAAACTATCCCAGAACTGGAGATATAATTTTTCATTGAAGGACCAAACCTTACCAGCCTGGAGATACATAGCCTATTGAAAGTGACCAAAGCCAAGTTGTTCATTTTCCATTATTATGTTCTTTCTGGCAGATAGCAGATTCTATAGTAGTAAGAGATAGGTGGGTGCTACAGGCCTCTTCCCCCGCCACCTTGATGCCAGGTGAGGACACAAGGCAAGTAAGTCTCAGTCTAAGTTTGGTACTCATGTAAACACTTATTCGTAAACAAAACAACAAAACAACAACAAAACAATCATATGGCAAGTTCCAGCGGCTCAATGACATTTTTAGACTCTCTGATAGCAACTCTGAGCAAAGATTTACAGGAGGCAGATTTGTCCTGTTTATTGCTCATGTAGTAGATCAATGCTTCTGCAGGATTTCCAGATGGTCCTGATCTCTTTGGATTATGTTATGGCAGAGGGCAGGAGAGTTAACAGCACTAGAGCAAATCTACAATTGCATATTGTTTGCCTCTTCCATGTAAACACAAATCGTAATCCTACTTTCTGATTGGAATAGATAAAAGAATTCGCCAAATTATTATCCTCAGACCATGGACTTGAGGTCATGCTAAATGGCTCTACAAAAATAACACATCTGGAATAGCAGCTGCAATTACAGATACCGCTTAGCTGAGTGTTCAGTAGCTTACTTTCATTTTTTAGGACACAACCGGGTTGTTTTGGGGTTTTTTTGTTGTTGGTTTTTTGTTTTTTTGTTTTTTTGAGAGAGAGAGCACAAAGTGGGGAGGGGCGCAGGGAGAGAGAGACAATGTTAAGCAGGCTCCATGCCCAACACAGAGCCCAATGTGGGGCTCGATCTCACGACCCTGAAATTAAGACCTGAAGTAGAGCCAGACACTTAACTGACTGAGCCACCCAGGCACCCCGGCCCCAAAAGATTTTTTTCAGTGGCTAAAGCAGTGAATTAAATGGAAACAAGATGAGACCTCCACCCTGTATCCCTTAAATCTGTGCTATTCAATAAGATGGCCACTAAGCACATGTAGCTATTGACATTTGATTCAACTAAAATTAAATGAAATTGTAAATTCATTTTCATAGTCACACGAACCATGTTTCAAGTGCTCAGTAACCATTTCCATCATTACAGAAAGTTCTGTCAGACACCATTGCTTTAGATCCCTAAAGGTAGTACTACTTTAATCCCCTCCCCCACTCTGGGATGTTTGGTTTAGATTTACTATTTGGACAGGGGGAGGGGAGTAAAATTTCACAGGCTTCTCTTTGGACTTCCCCAAAATTAAGGGTCATATGCCATAGGCCAAGAACTCAACGTGAGTATTTAAGCCAACTATGACATATGTCGATCTCAATTTAATATTTAAGGGCCAGGAAAATGACCACTGGATAGGTAAGCTGTCCCAATGGGGCCACTGCAAGCCAGACACTGGTCAAGAATGCTGCTATTACTTGGCCCCCAAATGCTTCCACTCTTACAGGGGAGCCATGATACTTCATTTTTCAGGGTTTGATGTCAACTTGGATATGAAGCCCAACACTCCTAAAAATACTTCAGTTTTTCCCTTTCCTCAGTGTATAGTCAGCCAAGTACATGAATGTAGATCTCTTTAAGAAATGGTTGAAGGGATCACCACAGTATATTCGCGCTACAGTGCCCTTTCTTGGTCTCCCTGGCTGAAAATCAGTTTGATTCAGAAACTGAACAAGAGACCATGATTCCTTCTTAAGACAAGAACCCTCAGGCCTCTGGGTCACTTATCTTGGTTTTCTTCTGATAGTTCAAGCTGAGTAGTACCTATGTTAGCTACACATATATTTTGTCTCTAGGGATGTTCCAAAGTATCCTTATAATTCTCTACGAATCGGATCCCCCTAGTTGTCACTCCAAACCTGTAACTCTAGTCATAATAATTGCATCCATTTGGATTTCTACATGTAAGAAATGCCCCTTGGCCTTTGCTATTTCAGGGTCCTATCTGTTCTGTAATGCCTAATCCTACTATCAGTCTAACAGAAGAGAGCCACCATTAAGCTTTTTACTGATATTTGTGCTCCTCTCACATGTGGATTCCCTATGGCCTTTCCCTGAAACATAATCATCTGATAGGCCTTCCAGCTTTGTATACCTCTAGTACACCCAACCTTCTTGAGTCTTTCAATTCCTTTCTTCATCATCTGTCAAGGCACTTCTGGCATTTCAATGGCATTTAGTGTGGGCCATGATTTTCTCATGTTTTTAGGAACCACCCTAATCGCTAGTTTACTACCCATCTCCTGGGATCTTCCTCAGGATATTTAAATCCTATGTATCTCAGAAGAGTGCTCCCATATAAACACTTCCCTACCCAATCTTATAATCTTGTGTCCTTAATCAAGGACTCTTAGAATTTAATCCTTTCCATTATATGTTGGTTAATTATGACAGCTCCTTTGGGGTACTGTCCCTTTCTTTATTAGACTCACATGACCCTAGATGAATTATATAGTGACTTAACCCAAGTTATAAGGCTATTAACTAAGAGACAGTCAGGAGACAGATCTTGAGCTTGGTGTTTACAAGTAAGAGTTCTAGGGATTCCTCTCAGTCAGAGAGAACTTCTTTGCCCAAGGACTGCCCTCTTCTTGCATTCAAGAATTGGTTAAGTAAGGAATATCTGTAAAGGGTATTCACAGCTGCAGAGCTCCCTGTGGTCTTCTGAAGTCTCAGGGGCAGCTAGCTGTCTTGCAGTTTAACTTCGCTCTGTATAACCTGGCTCCCTTACACTCTCATAGACACTGTTCCCCAGGGCATTCTCCAGTAACCTTCCTACATGCATATTTTTGCCTCAGAGTCTGTTTCCCAGGGAAACCTGAGCTAAGAAAGTGTGTGAATTTGACTTGTACTCTTATTGTCCATTGTGTACCCCTTTCATAGAATCCCACCCAAATTACAGGCAAAAATGCTGAAATTCATTTGCAAGAGGTAATGTCAGAGGCCAAATAGAAAAAAAAAAAAAAAATGCATGTTTAAAATGCTGAAAGTGAGAAAAAAAAAAAAAGAGTTATATAATGTTTCCAAGGAGAATAACACTAGCAGGCTGTGTTTCTTTGCAAAAAAGGTGAAGGGGGGGGGGGGTTGGGGGAAGATAGTGAAGGAATGGAAGAGAGGAAGATGGGAGATTTGCCATCAAAAAAATTTATGTAAAAGAACAACAGTAAAACTGAAGAGAATGCAATGGGAAGCCCAATTAGAGGAGTAACACCCTATTAGAGGTCACTGAGGTGGCAACACGGTAAGACACTGCCAGTCAGGAAAGCTTATAGGTGTTGCACCATCGTATATTCAGCCTAGATGAGAGCAGATGGACACCTGGTGCTTTATACTCTTGGCTGAGCCACATCACACCTCATTAATGGTATATCTATTCCCTTTCTTCCCTCAGAAAAACATTAAAAACTTGAGATGAAAGCATGTCATTCTAAAACATATTTGGCTCAAAGAAAAAGATGCTTCCCAGGACTACAAAAGATCTTTCTTTAATGAAACTTTAATTAAACTTTGCTTTAATTTGGATCACAATGAAGAAAATAAGGGACTTTTCATCTTGCCCCACGTGGAAACTGTCAGTGTCTCCCATGAATAAAATGTTGGCATTTAAATCCCTTGCAATCTATTAGCGATTTTAGCTCCATTCATAGCTAACCATGACAACAAAACCAATTGTTCCCAATTTCATCTACAAATAGATATAGATTTATGAGGGGTGCAAGTATCAGAACTATATTTTTACATGTTCTCTAATGTCATAAGAACAATGGTAATCAGAGGGAACAAAGGCCAGGAAATAAAATTTGGAGGAAGCCACAGCTCCATCCTTTAGGGTTAATGAAATAATAATTGGCATCTTTTAACCCTCTCAAAAGCAGCTGCCAAATGACAACATACAATTAGCATGAACTAATACTATTCAGAACAGTTCTTAGGTGATACATGTTTTAAGTTATCTATAAAGAATACATACTTGAAAAATGTCAACTTCAGAAAAGACTCAAGCTCAGCATTTGAATGTGTCATGTCTAGAATCTGGTTTGTTTCATCAAGAATGTTCTAGTTGTCAATACTGGTGTCTGTTACCTCTCCACTGAGAAGCACTCCATATGTCTCAGATCTGCTCTTGACCACAGACACTTGCCAAAAAGAGGCAGGAAATGTGTCCTCATTTGTACAGAGTCAAAGAAAGTTCATAATTTTTTTTTGGAAAAAGAACTTAAATGCCTCCACAAAATGGAACAATAAATGAAGCCTGGTCCTGAGAACTGAGAAGTGTCGTTAATGGATTTTCCCCCAAACACAGCTTTCTTAATCATTTTGCTACAGCAGGACAAAAACTGGGAAAGGACTGCTTTCACATCGACGGCAGAGTTCTGCAAACCATAGTCACTGGGCCAGTGGCAGCCCTCTATTTTTTGCAAATAAAGTTTTACTGGAACATAACCATGCTCATTTGTTTATGTATTGTCTACAGCTTCTTTTATGCTAGAAAGACAAAGCTGAGTAGTGACAGAGACAGTCCAGCTTACAAAGCCCAAAATATCTTCTGTCTGGCCTTTTACAAAACAAGTTTGTAAATCCCTGACCTAGGGGAAGGAAAGCAAGTTTGAAAATAGATCCTATCTGCCAAGCACCTCCTACCAGTAACAAAGCAACATAATAGCCAAAGCAGTTACTAAAAGGCCTAGGCACATGTTGCTTATAGTTTAGCTTAAATTTATGCATGCTTTTGCTACAGAGTAATTCCTTTAAATGCATGTCCCTTTCCTTTTGGTTTTGTTGTTACATATATATGTTGAATGTAATAATTATAACTTGCAGTGAGATTAGTGCGCAATCACCTTACTGTCACCATGCTATTAATTTTCCAAACATTCTATTAACTCCCTAATGTTAGCCACGTTGGTTCTCTCCTATGCCCTAAGTAATTTGTTGAGTTTCAATAGAATGAGCATCTGGCTGAATAGGAGGAAAAGGAGTTTCTAATATAAGAACAGAAGATAAGTTTAGAGTGCTTCTGCTCAGAACTCAGGAGCCATTCTGCGAAGTATACCCTGTGTTCCCAGAACATCTTAACAACTAGCCTTCACTTAGAATGTTTTCCACTCCTTTCCCAGTTAAGAGGTAGGATTGTTGAATTCCTGGTCCACAGACCTATAGCGGCTAGGTTTGGGAAAGAGGGGGCACTGGAACATCCGAGGTGGAGTCTACACTGAATGATCAGTTCTTACAGGTGATGCATCTCAAGATGCCTATAGCTCGCACAAGACAGGGGATCTCATAGGACACGGAGTCAAGTCCCAAAGACAAGTTAATTTATCTGCAAGTTAATTTAATACCACTTTTTAACAGGTTATTATTTTGAGGGATTAATCAGCAAAATGCAGAATGCGTGGACCTCATACTTGTAGTGGGAATGACAGGACCAAAAGAGGTAAGTTACATCTTCTGTAACCTCCAGCGATTCAGAGAGTGACTAGGAGCAGCCTTTGCTTTGGAGGCCATGATACACACAAGCCCCGTCTCCTCTCCCCTCTGAACTTCTCTCCCCTCCGTCTGTGGAGGCCACCCCAGACAGAAGGAAGGGAGGGGGGAAATCATGCTGTTGCTGAATATAACCCTTGGAAAGCTTCTTAAAATTCTGCATTGACTGGATTTAAATGCATGTTTAAGTGAGTGTGAATGGGTGTACACTTACCCTGAATTGACAAAATTGTGTTTTCCACCATCAACTGAAACGACCTCAAGAACTAAATTACATTAGAGAAATTTTGAAGGTATATTATTGCACATATGTTTGTGACTAAGAAATTCGTGCCAGCCCAGAAATAATATTCTTAAAGTTCTCTCTACCTTGACACTGTTGGCCCATTATGAATAGCTCTAACACATGCTGAGCTTAAAGTGAAGCTAAGTCTGAGAGCAGATCTTATAATGCTGCAGTGGGAAAGTGCTGGCTGAAGCATATGAATCACAGTCACAGTATCCCTGCCCAACTGGCTAGGGTCCTGCGCTGCTGTGCTCAAGGGGCTCTTCACTGAGCATGGACAGTCAACATCTTCAAAGGTGACGCAGCCTAATCTTTTTTAAGCTTCCAAGACTCCAAAAGTCCCTGAACAAAAAGAGAACCCAAAGGATATGCAGTGGAATATATATATTTTTATGTTTTTGCAAATGTCAAGAAGTTTTTTTTTTCCCATTCAGTAGTTTTGTGCTTTCCACTAGAATAGCCCTCATTAACATTTTTTTTCTTTTTTTTTGTTTAGTCTTCTGCCTATCCCCATCTCCAGTGAAATACAAACTCCTTGAAGACACAAATAGAAACAGTTTCTTTAATTGCTAGAGCATCAGTACCAAGTCAGCCCCTGGAATCATGCACACAAAAAAAGCAATTCTTTGTGACCCTTCACGAATCCCCCAAAGCAAACTCAATGTAGTTTCTTCTGTCCTTTTCTCCCACCCTCCCTCCTTTCCATCTCTTTCCCCGCTGTCTCTGTGATTTTCCCCCCAGGAGACTTCACAGTCCCAATACGGAATCCACCATTGTAATCAGCGTAGTGACATAAAAATATTATCTTCCAATAGGGAAAATAAATAAATTCATACTCCTACTTCCTTGTATGAGTAGGGTAAAATGTTTTGACTAAGAAAGCACAGGGTTCTGAGAGAGAATGAGCAGTTTTTCTTCACAGGGTAAGAGCTAACATACCAAAGAACAGGAAGCAAACCCTCAGAACATGCTATAGCTTCTGACCCTATTAAGATGCTAGTATTTGGCAGATGGGCAGCTCATGGATCCTCTCAGCCCTTGGATGCCTGGGCAAGGTCTGACGTACCTGGAGCCTTTGGGTTGGTCTCCTCTGGCTAAGAGTGGCCTTTTCTGTTCAGCCACACAGATATTTTATATGAGTTACAACATGAACAAGGACAGCAAGCACCAAGAGGTGACGTAGTTCCCACAACCTCTGAAGTTGCTCCTACATGGGTTTTCCTCAGCATCTGTGGCACTTGAGAAACTGAGCTCTTACTCTGTTACAACAGTTAGGATTACAGACTCCAGCCTGGGTAGGCTGTGGCCCCATGGAACATCCTTTCCCTCTGTTCCTCTTTTTCTGCACAGAAAGGGACATCTTGTCTTGATATGCACTTCCACTGAAGAGAGTTCTTGCTTGCTGCAGTGTCCCTGATACATTCACGGCAGGCTGTGAACTGGCTTGTAAAAAACAGTGTCCTGTCACTCTTACTACAACCTCATTGGCCTGTATAACCCAAGGGCTCTGATACAAAACAGCCTGTGCAGGAAAGGGTTTCTCAGAAGCAGGCTTGGGTTTCTCAAACCTTGTACACTTCCCAAAAAGGACCTGTTTTCAGGACTGGCCCTTGGCCAGCTTCTGGGAAATGAGCTCTGAGCCTTGGAACATTCTGCCTTATAGTAGTGCTTATATGTGATGTGCCTGAGAACTTGTGCCATGCTGAACCAGTTTGGTAGTTCCTGCTAACAGTGTGATTTACAGGGAATGCCTGTCTTTGCTGTGAGGGGCTGCAGTCCGAGAAGCCGAGAAGCCGAGGTCAGTCACGCAGGTGCCGCATGCCTCTGTGACTGACTTCCAGTAAAAGTCCTCAACACCGAGGCGAGCATTTCAGGTGAGTACCCTCGTTTGGCACCACTTCGTTTTGCTACATTTTAACATAGAATCAACACCTCACTTGACCTAACTTGAATTTTCTCCACGATCTCCTTTATTTACTTCAGCTTTGGAATGATGAGGCTAGGTTTCTAGATTTTTTGGTTTTTGTTTCTGTTTAAATTCTCCCCTCCAAAGCCATCAAATCAGGCTGAGAGATTTCATCTTCCTTTGGCTCTGCTCAGCCCCTCTTCATCAACCTTCTTTCCCTGGAACTTTCACCTGCCCAGGCCTTGTGCTTGAGCCTCTGAGTCTTTTCTGATTAACTTGCCTCTGACCTGTTAATGTGCTCAGCCATCCCTGCAGCAAGTTCCAATGTCAAACCAGTACTCCAAATGTGTTCTTTCTCTATATCTATCCTCTGTGCAGCTCACTTATTGTCAACCGAGGATGCAGTTTTTATTCTCAAGATATCTGCTTTTCTACCATAAAGAGACGAACAAAAACTAACTGCAAAATCCTAAAAACTTAAATATATTTCAGAATAAAGTTTCTATATTGTTCCCAAGACCGTGGCTACTTTATACTCAAAATAAAATCTGATGTATTTTCTTCCAATGTTGCAATATATTTGGGTCTAAAAATATTATATTCATCAACCTACTTCCATTTGTAACAGTAAAAAAAAAAAAATCCTACTTAGTAATTCTGTTAGTTTTCTATTGCTGCTGTAACAAATGACCACAAACTTAGCAGCTTAAACAAACACGTTATTTCACATTTCTGCATGTCAGAAGTTTGGGTTGTCTTGTGTAATTTCTCTGCTGTAGGTTTCACAGGCCAAACTCAAAGTGTCAGCCAGCTGGGATTGAACTGAAAGGCTCTGGAGGAGAATCACTTCAAGGCCGAGTCAGACTGGTGGCAGAATAATCCTTTCGGTTGTAGGACTGAGGTCTTTTTTGGTAGATCTCAGCTGAGGGCCACTCTTACCTCCTACAGGTCTCTGTCCCTGGTTCTTCCATTTGGGCATTTCAGCCACTGAATCCTTCTCATTCTTAGAATCCCTCTGACTTTTCCCTTCTGCTCCATGAATGTTCTAACTGCAGCCAGAGAAATTTCTCTGCTTTTAAGAGCTCATGTGATTAGATTAGGTTCGCATATTAAATCCAAGACAATCTCCCTATTTTAAGCTGTGTACCCTTAAATAGATCTGCAAAGTCCCTTTTGACACATAACATAACATGTTTACAGGTCTTATAATTAGGATGTGGGTGTCTCAAAGGGCCATTAATCTGCCTTTGACAGTAAACATAACTCAACCCACATAACTGAAAGACTACCGAGTAGAGTGAACTTTAGGGACAGCTAAATTTGTCAGCTCAAAAATATCCACAGAACTATGTGACTCTCCATCTTGGTTACTCTCTTCTTTGACTTGGCCTTATTCCTAGGTCTTCCCCATGGAGCAGGGAAGTTGGCCACTATAAGCTCTCTGTGTCCGCAAGTTAAGAGGTACATGTGGTGTTTGTGAGATGAACATGGGCATCTTGTTTTTACCAATATTCCCACCAGGATGTGATTTCCTATCAAAGGAGTTTGAAACATCTATCTCATCACCATAGGCCCAGCAGCAACAGACCTGGATACCTGATATTAGAGCTATAATTCTCTAAGAGGACAGGAGTTGGAAGAGTTTAGAAAGTGGTACATGTGTAGTTGGAAACAAAACAGAGCACAGGTACGATATTAAAAGTGATCCATCTTGGGGCGCCTGGGTGGCACAGCGATTAAGCGTCTGCCTTTGGCTCAGGGCGTGATCTCGGCATTATGGGATCGAGCCCCACATCAGGCTCCTCTGCTATGAGCCTGCTTCTTCCTCTCCCACTCCCCCTGCTTGTGTTCCCTCTCTCGCTGGCTGTCTCTATCTCTGTCGAATAAATAAAATCTTTAAAAAAAAAAAAGTGATCCATCTTGTCATTTACGTTCACACAACCTAGGAAATGAACACTTATGACAGGCATGTAGTCTCAGTTTTTACACTGATATCAAATGATCAAAGTAAAAATATATTTCTTTCAAGTTCAAGGGTGGGTTGATTTAATCTTAGTCATGACATTCATTACACTTTAAAATCTCAAATATCTTTAAAGAAAGGTATGTGACTTAGCATATATTTTGACTCCAAATAACAGAAAACATAGCAAGCAAAGTAAACAGTAAGTATATGTTGTATTATCTCATATAACAAAATGTGTGGAAGTCAGGTAATTCCAGGGTTGGGTAAGCAAACGTATCTTCAAAGATGCAGATTTTTTTTATGTCTTATTTAATTCTCCAGAGTTTGGACTTGTCTTAGGTTTGTTCTCTTCAAGGTCCTTAGATGGTTATTCCAGTTCTGGGAATCATACGCAGGGAACAATGTCAAGAAAAAGAAAAGGAAATATCCCTCTCATTTGTTTCTTTAACAAATCTGGAAAATCTTTCCAGAATTACCCTAACATCTCATTGGCCAGAATTATGTCACATGACCACACCTCGATCAATCGTCATGGGAAATGAGGCCATGAATTGGCTTGGACCAGTCAAGATTCTCCCCTCAAGCTGCTTTTACAGAAGTACAGAGACACTCATAAGATGGTGAACGAAGTCTAAGGTTTGTCAGCAAGAAATAAGAAGGAGATGACCACTGGAGAGATGATAAATGTGCCTTCACAGAGTGTGAGAAATAGGTACGCTTTCAAATGTTCTTGGATAATAAAATATTGAAAAACAATGGAAAAGCAAAATAGAGCAGCGGTATTAGCCTGTCAACAACCGCCCAGCATTTTTAAATGTATTGAAAGAATTAATGCCTTTCTTTGCAATGAAATGACAAAGTCTTGGTTTAAACAAATGCAAAGAATGAAGCAGACCAAATGAGACCCTGGAGCAAGAATGATCTTCCTAACAAAATAGGATGGGATGAAAGGTGTAGACACACAAGATCCACACAGCAAAGACATTAATGCCTGACCCGTTCCACCCAGATCTACAGGGAGAATAAACTGCGTATGAATACCAGAATGCATGTGCTTCAGTCTTTATGGAAGGAAGAATAGTAAAATACATGTATCATTCTCTTGGCAAAGTCTGGTTCAGTCATGTTCCACAAATTTTTAGAGTCCATATAAATTTTTTGGTTAAAGAATCCTTCCAAGTACTGTTCTCTACATGTATAATCAACTTCACTACAGGTAAATACTTAGAAACTATGAGACCATAAATTCAAGAAGCACCGAGGTGGTCAGTATTTTAATTCAGAGCCTAAATCAGTGCTTGGCCCTTACTGAAGAAATGCAGAGAGGGAGGGAGGGAAGGAGGGAGAAGAGAAGGGAGAAGAGAAGAGAAGAGAAGAGAAGAGAAGAGAAGAGAAGAGAAGAGAAGAGAAGAGAAGAGAAGAGAAGAAAGAAGGAAAGAAAAAGTAATTCTTTTGCTCAAAGTAGATAAAATACAAGAAGCATACCAATTTACAGCCGAATTAACCAACCTATTTCTGAAGGGGAATGTTTTAACTTGTCCTTTTAAGACACCAGCGAGGAACACATTTTCAAGACTAACATTCATTTTGCCATAACTGATAAATGGCTTATCTGATTGCAGATAGTTTTAGAAAATAGTTTAAGCCATATTTTCATCACAATGGCACATCTTAGATTTGCATCTTTGCATATATCCCCGACTCAAGGTTTTTTAGGGTAAAAGTTCTTTGACATAAAAAACAAAAATACCCTCAGTGTCATGCTTTTCTTCAGTCATTGTGAACCACCATTATTTTCCACGTGCTATGCATGAATTACATTCAATAAAAGTTGAGATTAAAAAAAAAAACCCATAAAGCTTATGTAAGTTCCAACCAACATAACAAAATCAATGAAATTCCAAGCATGTCTGTGGCTGCATCCTGAATTCATCTCAGATCCCAAGTGATACAATACAAATGAAATGGAACACTTCACCCCATTCTACAAATTCCCTCTGCAGCCTTTACAGCAGGATGAGTTATGGTGCAGCTGAAAGACTCCGAAGCCCAGTGCTTTGTGCAGTGCTTGTTTTGTTACATGTGACACAGTGGGTCTGGGAGAGTCTGGACTAAATTATGGTTTGCTCTAGGTTTGAAACAGCAAGCATTTTACATAGATCAGTCCTTCTCTGAGATGGGGTGGGGGGGGGCAGACTGTGAATCTTTTCAGGAGCAATATAGCATCCTACCAGGACTGAGGCTGAAACCACACTGTGCCTGTTGACACGCTGGGCACGTTGCCCGCATCTATTCCATAAATGTTCTCTTGGCCCCTTTCCTCACAAGCTGAATGCCGGGAAGTGACAGGTGCATGAGTACACCAGGCTGGCTCAGTGTCTGACTGTTTGAAAGGCTGGGACTTTCTGTCTGACAGGATTTACCCAGTCATGATGGATGGTGGCTCGAGCACAGGAAAGAGAAAGGGAAGCGGGAAAGGAAACTAACTGTATTACACCATGGGGGTCTGTAAAATGCCCACCTATGAAACGATATGAGGAGCTCAATATCTGACAAGAGTTGAGGGAATTAAGAGTAATTTGATTACAGGTGCTCAACTGGCATTCATTTTCCTCTTATTATCTGAGAACCCTCCCTCGAGAGAGAGCACTAACCTTCAAAAGGAGCAGATGAATGGCTCTATTAAAAGCACTGTAGTTTGTTCATGGCTCTGTAGCATCTGACCATTTTATGAACCCAGTGGAATTGTAAATAGGAAACAGAAGAGAGGAAATGTCTTCCTCAAACAGTGTACAGATGACTCTATCTGTCTTTAGCGATTTGTAATCCTGAAAGAGAGTTTGCACATGGACAGAATGATGTAGAATAGTGATATCTGCTCCCATGCCCTTGCACCCCCACTCTGAATATATCTCTTAAAGGTCAGACATTTCCAACATTATGTTTTGTCAAACTGTGATGGTTTCTTATAAAAAATAAATAAACAAGATACCTAAGGTACATGTGCTTGGTTTTAAATAAATTGCTCTTGATATTTTATATATATTTGGTTCATTTTTAATCAGTGTTAAGAATAAATCTTTAGATATTTTTGATACCTTCTTGCAAGCACAATTTCTGTAATAGTAACATCTATGAATAAAACATATTTGACCCAAATAATTCATAAATAAATAAATCTCAACGGTTTATCTCTTATGAAACCATATGACAACACCAACTTTCCTTCCACTAGTAAAAAGCAGGATGAATAAAATTTACCAATTTTAGTATTACTCTTGTCTCATTTAATCTTTACTTAGAAAAAATAAACTAAATGTTTCACTGGTGTTATGACTTAATAGCTTACTTCTAGTGTGTCACTGAGGAAGATAAACTAATATCTATAATCTTACCAACAGGACTAAGAATTTGGATACTAATCTGTAACATGCAGAAGAATGTTCAAAGATTGAAGAAATTTAGGAACAATAATTCATGTGTGATATAAATAACTGTGTAAGCTCACTTATTCTTTCAAAGAAATCTGCGCTGGGGATACAAATTAATGTATTAAATTCCTGATAATAGGAGTCTGAAGCTTTCTCTCTTTTATCAAAATGTATTAACTGTACATAAACTATAAAACATCACTTAAGTATATGAATAAAACCTGCTCTACATGTGTACTTTTATACACACCAAAAGTAATACCAAAAGGTGGCAACTATATCAAAAATATTTAGCTTAAGTCTACTCAGTAATTTTACTACTCCAAAAACAACTTTTGAAACTTCTTCGAACTTAAGAATTTGTAATATTTCATTCAAAACATTATAGAAATATACAAAAGCCAAAAACTAATATTTTTTTTTTACCCAAAGAATTAAATAGGTAGCTTAGGAATAGGATCTGAATTCAACTGTGAAACAGTGGTAATGACACTATCTCTCATTAAGAGTAATCTGTGTTAATATATGAATCCAAAAGTATTTTCATCATTTAATAAAATCACAAACTGTGTAATAACCTTTAAATAATCATTATTTGTCACATTTGTATGACACACACATGTGAGTTTTCATGGTAACAAATACATAGTCAACTCTTTGAGTCACACTAATATGAGATTATAAGATAAATAGATAATTATTTAATTAAATAGGTCGCACAATCTCAGAACTGTAAGTGTTATTTTTCTTGACTAATGAAACATTTACCATAAATTCTAGCATAGAAATTTACTATGAACCAAATGGTGGTATTAGCAGTGTATCTTCTTTACCATAACCACTTCTACCAAAAATTAACTAACAGTTAGTGATTATGTACTGCTGTGTCAGGCACCAGAGAAAGGTTTTCCTCTCATTATCATACTTACTTCTCATAATGTACTAACAATGCCTTCATTTTACAAGTGGAAAAAATGCAGCTTAAGAGATTAAGGAACTTGCCCAAGCGTTTAGGAGACTCTTTAACAACCATAAAGGACTTTATCCTCACTGTACAACTGATGGTTCTCCAATTCTCATGGGAAACAAATGAAATTAATGCACTGTGACTGGTCTTCTGTCCTAAAGAAAGTCACACTAAGATCTGCATCTTTCTTAGAAGAATGAATTTTCATTTTCATGATTGTGATGTAACTTCTAATGCTTGCAAATTTTCTGTGGAGGTAAAAATCTCTGTTCAGAAAAAGTGGTAGTATGTGGTTTAAGATTTTATTAAAGTTAAAGTGACTTGTACATTAAACCTGCCTAAAATGAGGAAAAGAAGTGATTTGTTGTTATCACTGCCCTTCAGTTCAGTCCCAGGGGAAGTTTCAAAAGGGCCAGCACACCCTCTTCCTTGAAAGCAAGCGACCTGCAGCAGGCAACATTCTGCATGTCCTCAAACCCCTAAGAGGTTGGTAGCACACATAAAATGGAAATGACTTCTCATAGGCACAGAGCTGAACCTAGAGGAAAAATACCTGAATGTTGCAGTGTATTTGGTGGTGGTGGTTGGGGGTGGGGGGCGGGCGCAGCTGTCAAATAAAATCTTGGTGTTCCAAAGTGTCTACTTTATTGCTCATTTAAAGGAAGGAAAGTTCAACCTTGCCCCCAGATGGAACCTTCATCCAGAACCTAAAAATCCAAGGTCATCGACAAGTTGGATGGCACATCTGGATGTGAACTTTGTAGTCTGACTCCAGGGCCACATTCCCCAAGCCTGTGCTCCAATGACTCCTCTGACGGTATAGTCAGATAGCCATTATTGTTCCAATTTCACAGTAATAAATAACATTTAGAAATACCAAAAAACTTGCTATTTGTATCCATTCATTAAATGAAGAAACATGGATTCCAGACCAGTTCTTGAGGACTCTTTCTAATCTACCACACAGTCTCTGGTTAGCAATCTGATAATAAAGAACTCACATTACTCTAGTGCCTATTATACATTAAGCTTTGTGTTATACGCTGTACACAGGTTATTGGTACCTGTTTGAAACAAACAAATAAAACCATGGGAAAGTTATTATAAATTCATTTTACATAAAAACAAAACTGAAAATCAAACATAAGAAAATTTTCAACGTCACCCAACTAAAGTTACAAGGCCACATTACAAAAATAATACACAGAACAGCATAGAGCATTTTCTGGTTATCGAAAATCTTTGCTTTGCTCTACTACTTACCACAACTCCTGGCACATACTTGCAGAGTGAAAAACAAAACTAAACAAAAATTTTATACAAAAAAGAAAGGCTAATATAACAGTAAAGTCTCACAACAACAAAAAAAACCATTCAGTGTAAGGAAGTAAAAATTTAAAAAATTAGCAAGATCTACAGAATTTTCAAAAATAAGAATATTCAAAGAAATGTAACAAGATCCCAAACAACTGATAAAATTATGATCACTCTGATATGAACCTGGGAAAATTTCAGTCAGGCAAAACATAAGAGACCTAAGTTTGGAAATCAGTTTTATCTACATTTTAGTGTCTTCCTCTGGAAGGAAAGTCAGTAAGTAGAGTATTACTTTATGCCACTGCATACATAGATATAGAGTAGATATGTACTCAAATTCATGTATACATTCTGTTATACTTGTTTACTATTTACTTGAAGCATCTAAATTTAAATGATCAGGGAATAATTTACTTTAAGAATGAATACTGTGGCAGAGAGTTGCTGCTCACCAAATATCCCTAGATCTCAAGAAGTTATGTGGACTCACGTGGCTAGACTCAGTGACTGAAAACTCTGAGCAGAATAGATGGGTGGGTCTTCTAAGTCAAAGCACAGAAGAGTTGGTATGACTCCTGTATTGCACTCTCTTCTCCTGCCACAGCCACTGGTAAAGGTTCCAGGTGACAATCTTCAGGCAGAGCAGCCTGAAAAATTAGTTTGGGCTTAGATTCTAATAGAAAAACAAGCTTTGCTGAAAAGCACGAAGCTCTTCATACTGTTCTTTCCATTTCCTGGCAGTGCCTAGTTGACTGTAAGGTATTCTTATCTAGTTAGTCATTTTTACCAGTAGTTTTCTGTCAGAATTGACTACTTAAAGAGGGATGCTTAGGCTGACTTGAGATGTGGTGAATTGGTAATGCCATGGAAATAATGCCATGATTTTGGACTCATGGAGAAGGAAATATAATCCTACCACACTATTTGGCCATTCCATGTACAATTTACATTATTATAATAATGTAAATATTATTTGCTTTATTCAGTTGAACCATGAGAGACTATGGACTCTGGGAAACAAACTGAGGGCTTCAGAGGGGAGGGGGGTGGGGGATTGGGATAGGCCGGTGATGGTTATTAAGGAGGGCACGTATTGCATGGTGCACTGGGTGTTATACACGAGTAATGAATCATGGAACTTTACATCAAAAACTAGGGATGTACTGTATGGTGACTAACATAATAAAAAATTATTATTAAAAAAAAGAGAATGTATCACCAAAACATATACAACATAATTACGGCGACAGATGAGAATGTGAATGTTATCAACTTTGATAATGAAGAAGACAGGAGATCTTAAGTAGAAACAGGAGGTAAAAGGGAAGGTAATATACTCATGTTACAGTATGGAGAGTAAATAAATAATATCAGAATTTATACATCAAGAGTCAGAGTAGATAAAACATAAAGATACAAATGGGATCATCAAAACATGTGCCTATCAAAATAGGGTGGGTGGAGACATAGAGTACACAGAGTACTTTAAGTCAAGATGAAGTTCTCCCATTCCATTCTGGAGAGTCATTTTTTTTTTTAAACTAAGAAATTACATTTTACATTTTATTTGAAATTCTCAAAGTAACCTGAAGCACCACAAATGGAAGTGGTTAGTACTGTTGATGGGACAGAGAGAAGAGCTGAGAAGTGACAGAGCAGGGATTGTTATCTTTCATTCATGGTCCTTTCATATAATTTGGGTTTTTCCATGTGCAGCATGTATTTTGATTAAATGACAAACAAAAAAACAAATATAAATTCCACCAGTGATTTTGATCTTCACCCCCTCATTTAGGTATGCTTCACACCTCAAGAGGAGAATAAGTCAGATAGTATTCAACAGATATGATTAAATCAAACTGTTTTTCATGGGCTACACTTGTGCCAACAGGTCTCCAGAGCTGTGAAAATGTAGCCCAGAGAAGGTGATGCCAAAAGTCAGAGAAACAGCAAGGACTATATAGCATCAGTATCCTAACCTCTTGTCCTCATGTTATACACAAATACACTTAAATCTCACAAATTCTTGGCTGTACATGTTAAGAAAACTACATTATTGAAAACTGCATAATCATCATCTTGGTTTTGTTTCCCCAGAATGTAGAGCCTGAAAGAGTCCATCCTGGAAACAGGAGTAAGGAAGTGGAGGGGTGGGAGATACAGAAAGGAGGAAAGGCCACCACTAGCATGCACTACTGAGCCTGCCAGAGTGGACAGGGGCTCAGATCCAGCAGTTCTTCCCTGGAAGTGAACCAAATGCTTTCCAGAATTGTTGGCCTCAAGTTCAGGGAGCTAGAAAATTTGTCCTCAGCCGACCTCTCTGTTAATTGAGGGTTGTCGTGAGGCACTAACTCCCTTATGACTCAGGGATGAGCTTGCACACTCAGGGCTACGCTTGCACACTCAGGTAACTACAGAGAAGGCCCTAGGTCAGAAATCACGAGCACAGATGGTGAATGTTTGGTGGGACTCTGTCAGAGCACTGGAGAGTTCACGGTAGCTTTGGCTGAAATTAGAGGCTCAAGAGGGGATGTAATGTGACATGGGGCAATAGAGACATCTGCTAGAGCACCGTAGTAAATAAAAGCACTTGCCTTTGGCATGATTTAGAATGATTTATAGCCAATTCTGCCACATCTCTATTCCAGCGTATATGTCACAAAATAAATTGTCAGACATTTAAGTTGCTCTTACATTTAAGTACTCCATTATAAGAAGAGGGTGGCATCAGTCTTATGTTTGTCTACTAGTAATTTGAAATCTCTTGAGATATTACTTTTCTATATATATTGTAAAGTGAATTTCACTTGCATGCCCATTACAGACATATGGCTATCCTGAAGACAAGCACACAAATTTCATAAGCTCATATTTCTTTTTTGACACTCTACTCTTCCCACAGGCTATGTTAGCCTAGTAATAAAGCAAATAGTGCTTTACTAAATGTTATTCACACTGATTATATAGTTATCCACTAAATGGCCTTTGACACACATTCTCGTACCTTTTATATTCATTGCATAGAATGTCACACACACACACACATCACATCACATATTTTATGGGCCAGTTTAATATGCTCACATAAGTGGATGTTCATATGGAAGTTAAACCTATCTGCAAATAGACCATAAAGCTATATTGTACTCACACATGGGGCGTTTTTTGTTTGTTTTTTTTTTTAAAGCTTTTAGGAATTTTTTTGTAAAGTCTGGGAGTGGCTATGTTCTTTATTAGAAATAAATCCCTACTAAAGAAAATATTATTTCAATGAATATTTCTATACTTTAAAAAGTCCTTTTCGTGTATGTAGCAGGGACAGGAAGAAGGCTATAATTACCGAGCTTTAGAAATGTAATTAACAAATAATGAAGCCTGCTCTCCTGAATATATGAGGCCATCAGTCATCACAGTCTTTGCCATGTTTTCTTTCTTTCCTTCCTCACTAGTGCTGACAGAAGGGTCAGATTTGTCCAATTCAGCTTCCTTTCTTATGACTAATGGCAAAGCCACTGTCAGATGAGCTGGACCCTAAGCTCCTTTCCAGCCCTAATATTCTACCCTTCCATTTTAGATCAGTGAGGTGGTTGGTGAGCAATGGAGGCAATAGCTATGCTAACTGAATAGAGAAATATCAGTAGCCCATACAGTAACTGCATTCATTACCTTAGTACCATCACATCAACAACAACACAGAATATCACAATAAAACCTTTCAGTGGCTTCCCTGATTAAGATAACTTACTGGGTACAAAAGGGAGAAACATGCAAAACTTACTTTTATTTATTTATTTTTACTGTAAGTATTTTGACATCAAATGTTATAGGAGTTTCATGTGTACAGCATAGCAATCTGACAATCCTATACATTCCGCAATGCTCACCAACAATAAGTATAGTTACTGTCCATCCCCATACAATGTTATTACAATATTATTGACTACATTCCCTTGGTAGATCATTTGTTCTGCCACAGATCCAACAGGACTCTTTGGCAAATATGATTTGGGGAAATATAAGTTTCAAGTAGAGCAATATCATATGCTTATCTATCCTACCTAACTGTAATAATTTTGACTATAAAGTTTTAGTTTTCTTAGATTTTTTTTTAAATTATCACTTGTATTTTAAAATATTTATTTAAAGTTGTGTAATGAAAGCTACCACATACCAACTGTGGACTGATGTGAAAATTAAATAAATAAATAAATAAATAAATAAATAAATAAATAAATAAATAAATAAATAAATAAAATCTAGTGGGGAAGGAAGGAAGAAAGGAAGGGAAGATACCACAACCGAAACTTCACTGTTTTGGTTGATTGCCCAAGTGCTTAGAAAATATTACAATGTCTTGGGATGCCTGGATCGCTCAGTGAGTTAAGCATCTGCCTTTGGCTCAGGTCATGATCCCAGGGTTCTGGGATCAAGTCCCACATCAGGCTCCCTGCTCATCTAGGAGCCTGCTTCTCCCTCTGCCTGCTGCTCCCCCTGCTTGTGCTCTCTCTCTCTGATAAATAAACAAGATCTTTAATAAATATTTAAAAAAAGAAAGAAAAAAAATATTACAACATCCTATTAATGTGACAAAAGATAAAGAGAGTCAGGAGAAGAAATCGATAAAAACCTGGGAAGGTGGACATCAAAGAGAGATTTCAGAACAACGAAAAGAGACTCCTGTTCCTATAGACTAAAATGATGGGTTGTTTCTAGAGAAACTCCGTACACTGAATGAACTGCACTGTAATGAACCATCATTTCTCTATGAAGACTATTATCATTAGATTTGATATATATTACCAAAACTGACCTAGAGAAATGACGCCCACATTTAAATTCAGTTTCTAGAAATGGGACAGAAAGAGGAGAGGAGAAATAGATCAGGGAAGACTCTGCTGTGTCATGGGAAATGGCCCCAAAGGGCACTATGGTCTCCTAGACACCTGGGGAAAGTTTCTTGTAGCCTTGGGGTTTCAACTATCATTTCAGAGAATACCCAGCCCCACACTCTGCTTGGCAAGCACTCACCTGGGCCCCAGGGCCAGAGCTGCCTGAGGGAGTGTGAGGGAGTGCTGCCCACCTACCCTCACACTGCACCGTGTGCAGGAGTTCATGGCCGCTGCCGTTACAGGCATCCACACAGCTGCACACTCTTTTAAAAGTACTTTCCTATCTGCAGCCAGTGACTGTAAACTTAATGAGAGCACCTGCTGCCCTTGTGCTTAGTTAATTCATAGTGATCTGCCTGAACTTAAAAAAAAAAAAAAATTCAGAAAAGCCTCTGTTCTTCAGTAATAAATTATCAGTCTCTACTTTGGCCTGAAGGGTCTTTGATTCATGTCATTTTACACTTACACTAAGCACTGATGACAGTGGACACATTTAGTTTCTCTAAGTAGTGTCGGGGCTGGGGAAAAGGAAATGGCTACTAAGGTTAAATAAAATGAGAAGATCAATTGTCTGCCTGAATATTGACAACTGGGGAACTAGTCATCCTTGACCTCACAATGGAGACATTTATTCACTGAGGAGTAAAAGCACTAGCTAATAAAATTTTTGCCATAGTGACTGGCAGAGCGAAAAAAAAAAAGTAACATCATTTATTTCTAAAAAATAATTTAAAGCAATACAATAGAGCAAAGGTAGTCTTTTCAACAAATGGTGCTGGAGCAACTGGACATCCACATGCAAAAAAATGAATCTAGATATAGACCTTATACACCTCACAAAGACGAACTCAAAATGGATTACAGATTGAAATGTACAATACAAAACCATAAAACTCCTACATGATAACATAGCAGAAAATCTAGAAAACCATGGATTTAGGAATGACATTTTATATAAAATACCAAAGGCTTAATCATGGAAGAAATAAATGATAAAACAGACTTTATTAAAATGAAAATTTAGCTCTGTGAATGACACTGTCAAGAAAATAAAAAGACAAATGACAGACTAGGAGAAAATATTTTCAACAGACACTTCTGATAAAGGGTGGTTATCCAAAATACACAAATAACTTAACACTCAACAATAAGAGAATGAACAACCCACTTAAAGAATGGGTCAAAGTCCTTTAACAGACACGTCATCACGGAAGATACACAGATGGCAAGGGAGCATATGAAAAGATGGATGGATGGATGGATGGATGGATGGATGGATGGAAGGAAGGAAGGAAGGAAGGAAGGAAGGAAGGAAAAGAAATGATGCTCCATGTCATGTTAGTAGGGAAATGAAAACTAAAACAATGAGGTATCACTACACACCTATCAGAATAGCCCAAATGCAGAACACTAACAACACCAAAAGCTGGTGAGGATGTAGAGCAAGAACTCGCACTTACTGGTGCTGGGAATGCAAACTAGTACAGCCACTTTGGAAGACAGTTTGGTGGTTTCTTATAAACTAAATATACTCTCACCATACAATCCAGCAATCATGCTCCTTGGTATTTATCTAAAAAGGCTAAAAACTTAAGTCTACACAAAAGCCTATGCACTAATGTTTCTAGCAGCTTTGGTCATAATTGCCAAAACATAAAAGCAACCAAAACTTCCTTCAGTAGGTAAATGGCTTAATGAACTGTGGTTCATCCAGACAATGGAATATTTTTTAAAAAGAAGTGAGCTATCAGGCCATGAAAAGACATGGAGGAAAATTAAATGCATATTACTAAATGAAAGAAGCCAGTTTGGAAAGGCTATATACTATGTGGCTCCAACGATATGATATTCTGGAAAAGGCAAAACCGTGGTGACAGTAAAAACATGAGCAGTAGCGAGGGGTTGGAGGGTGGGGTGGCAAAGGAGGAATGAATAAGCAGAGCACGGAAGATTTTCAGGGCAGTGAAACTCTTTTGTATGAGGTTATAATAGTGGATACATGTCATTATAAATCTGTCTAAGCACACAGAATGAACAACACCTAGAGTAAACCTTCATGTAACGTGTGGACTCTGCATGATAATGACGTGTCAATGTAGATTCACTGATTATAACAATATACCACTTTGGTGAAGGATGTTAATAATGGGGGAGGCTATGTTCATGTGGGGTCAGGGAATATTTGGGAATTCGGGAATTACCTTCCATTTGATTTTCTTGTTAATTAAAAATTGCTGTAAAAAAATAGTCTATTTTTTTAAATTATGATTTATTGCTTCAAATTTCTTATACTTTCCAAATAACTTTCTATAAGCTAAATATATTTATTTTCACTTATCATGCTATCTTATCTCAGGATATTTGGAGATACTAGGTAAACAAGAATAAAAAAATACAATTAAATGTAAATACCATTTTTGTGCTTGCCAAAATATTCACTGAATAAAATCTTCAGCAAAAGTTGTTCCAGACATATCAGATTGAACCTATGTGCTAGACCGTGGTTCTAAATATGAGTTGTTATATTAAAAGGCCATTCAAAAATTCACAACAGGCACATTAGATAGCCTTGCACAGGTTCCATGGATACTGTATGTGGGATGCTTCCAAGAATAACTCGTTTCTTTTTTAACAGTGAGTGACTCATTACAAACTTTATGAAAACTAGTAAGACGATGAGGAATGGAGGTCAATCCATTCATAGATATTTATTTTATCCTTTCTTACTCAATTTTATTGAGATATAATTTGCATAAAGCATAATTCAACCATTTACAGTGCATAGTTTTGATGAGCTGTGATGCCCAAATAATTACCACCACAATCTAGAAATAGAATATTTTTCTCACTCCTGAAAGTTTCCTTTTGCCCTATCCCAGCTAATCCTTCCTGACCTGTACCCCTAGCACCAGCTCCCAGGCAACCACTGATCTGCGTTGTCGCTACAATTTTGCCTATTCTAGAATTTCATTTAAATGGACATATTCTTCATGTCTGACTTCTTTCATTCATAATGTTTTTGAGATTCATCCATGTTGCTCTTTTACCAATAGATCATTCTTTTTTATTGCTGAATAGCATTCCATTATATGGATATACCACAGTACATTTATCCATTCACTTGTTGATAATTACTTGGGCTGTTTATTGTTTTTTCAGAATTATTTTTTAATTTTTATTTATTTTTTATTTAAATTCAAGTTAGTTAACATACAGTGTAGTACTGGTTTCAAGAGTAGAATTTAGGGAGTCATCACTTACATATAACATCCAGTGCTCATCACAAGTCCCCTCCTTAATGTCCATCATCCATTTAGCCCATCCCCTCACCCATCTCCCCTTCAGCAATACTCAGTTCGTTCTCTGTAGCTAGAGTCTCTTATGGTTTGCCTCTCTGTTTTAATCTTATTTTATTTTTCCTTCCCTTCCCCTATGTTATCTGCTTTGTTTCTTAAATTCCACATATGAATGCAATCATATGGTATTTGTCTTCCTCTGACTGACTTATTTTGCTCAACGTAATACCCTCTAGTTCCGTCCATGTCGGTGCAAATGGCAGGATTTCATTCTTTTTTAATGGCTGAGTAATATTCCACTGTACATATATACCACTTCTTTATCCATTCATCAGTTGATGGACATTTGGGGTCTTTCCACAATTTGGCTATTTTCTTAAGATTTTATTTATTTGAGAGAAAGAGAGAGAGCATGAGAGGGGGGAGGGTCAGAGGGAGAAGCAGACTCCCCAGTGAGCAGGGAGCCGGATGTGGGACTCAATCCTGGGACTCCAGGCTCATGACCTGAGCTGAAGGCAGTTGCTTAACCAACTGAGCCACCCAGGCATCCCATAATTTGATTATTTTTGAGAGTGTTGCTATAAACACTGGGGTGTGCATGTCTCTTCAAACCAAAATTTATATCCTTTGGATAAATACCTAAATGCCTAGTGCAATTACTGGATCATAGGGTAGTTCTATTTTTAACTTTTTGAGGAACCTCCACAGCATTTTCCAGAGTGGTTGCTTCAGTTTTCACTCCCACCAAAAGTGCAAAAGTGTTTCCCTTTCTCCATATCCTTGCCAATATTTCCAGAGTTGTTAATTTTAGCCATCCTGACAGGCATGAGGTAGTATCTCATTGCGGTTTTGATTTGTATCTCTGAGATGATGAGTGATATGGAGCATTTTTTCATGTGTCTGTTAGCCACTTGTATGTCTCCTTTGGAGAAATGTCTGTTCAAGTCTTCTGCCCATTTATTAACTGGATTCTTTATTTTTGGGTTACTGAGTTTGATGAGTTCTTTATAGATTCTGGATACTAGCCCTTTATCTGTTATGTCATTTGGAGATATCTTCTCCCATTCCATTGGTTGCCTGTTAGCTTTGTTTTCTTTGCTGTGCACAAGCATTTTATCTTGATGAAGTCCCAATAGTTCATTTTTGCTTTTGTTTCCCTTGCCTCAGGAGATGTGTCTGGTAAGAAGTTGCTGTGGCCAAGGTCTGAGAGGTTGCTGCCTGTGTTCTCCTCTAGGACTTTGATGTTTTCCTATCTCACATTTAGGTCTTTCATCCACTTTGAATTTATTTTTGTGTATGGTGTAAGAAAGTAGTTCAGTTTCATTCTTCTGCATGTGGCTGTCCAGTCCTTTCAACAGCATTTGTTGAAGAGACTATCATTTTTCCATTAAATATTCTTTCCTGTTTTGTCAAAGATTAGCTGACCATAGAGTTGAGGGTCCATTTCTGGGTTCACTATTCTGTTCCTTTGATCTATGTGTCTGTTTTTGTACCAGTACCATACTGTCTTAACGACTACAGCTTTGTAACAGAGCTTGAAGTCTGGGATTGTGATGCCTCTCACTTTGCTTTTCTTTTTCAATATTACTTTGTCTACTCAGGGTCTTTTCTGGTTCCATACAAATGTTAGCATTGTTTGTTCTAGCTCTGTGAAAAATGCTGGTGTTATTTTGATCAAGATTGCATTGAATATGCAGATCACCTTGGGTAGTATAGACATTTTAACAATGTTTGTTCTTCCACTCCATGAGCATGGAATATCTTTCAGTTTCTTTGTGTCTTTTTCAATTTCTTTCATAAGAATTCTATCAGCATACTGATCTTTTACCTCTTTGGTTAGGTTTATTCCTAGGTATCTTATGGTTTTGGGTGCAATTGTAAATGGAACCAATTCTTTGATTTCTCCTTCTGCTACTTCATTATTGGTGTATACAAATTCAATTGATTTCTGTATGTTGATTTTATATTCTGCTGAATGCATGCATCAGTTCTAGCAATTTTTTGGTGGAATCTTTTGGATTTTCTACATAGAGTATCACGCCATCTGTGAATAGTTAAAGTTTGACTTCTTCCTTGCCAATAAGGATGCCTTTTATTTCTTTTTGTTGTCTGATTATTGAGGCTAGGGCCTCCAGTACTATGCTCAACAGCAATGATGAACATGGACATCCCTGTTGTGTCCCTGACCTTAGAGGAAAAGCTCTCAGTTTTTCCCCTTTGAGGATGATATTAGCTGTAGGTCTTTCATATATATGGCCTTCATGATGTTGAGGTATGCTCCTTCTATCCTTACTTTCTTGAGTTTTTTTTTGTTTTTTTTTTTTTTTTTTTTTATCAAGAAAGGATGCTATATTTCGTCAAATGCTTTTACTGCATCTATTGAGAGGATCATATGGTTCTTTTCCTTTCTTTTATTAATGTGGTGTATCATGTTGATTGACTGGAAGATACTGAACCACCCCTGCAGCTCAGGAATAAATCCCACTTGATTGTGCTGAATAATTCTTTTAATGTACTACTGGATTTAATTTCCAATATCTTCTTCAGAATTTTTGCATCTGCATGCATCAGGGATATTGATCTGTAATACTCCTTTTTAGTGGGGTCTTCGTGTGGTTTTGGAATAAAGGTAATGCTAGCCTCATAGAATGAGTTTGGAAGTTTTCATTCCATTTCTTTTTTTTTGGAATGGTTTCAGAAGGATAGGTATTAACTCTTCTTTAAATGTCTGAATTCCCCTGGGAGGCCATCCAGCACTGGACTCTTTATTTTTTGGGAGATTTTTGATTACTGATTCAATTTCTTTGCTGGTTATGGGTTTGTTCAGATTTTCTATTTCTTCCTGCTTCAGTTTTGGTAGTTCATATGTTTCTAGGAATTTATCCATTTCTTCCAGATTGCCCAATTTGTTGGCATACTATTGCTCTTAATAGTCTCTTAAAATTGTTTGTATTTCTGCAGTGTTGGTTGTACTCTCTCCTCTTTCGTTCATGATTTTATTTATTTGGGTCCTTTCTCTTTTCGTTCTGATTAGTCTGACCAGGGGTTTATCAATTTCTTAATTCTTTCAAAGAACCAGCTCCTAGTTTCATTGATCTGTTCTACTGCTTTTTAAAATTTTCTATATCATTTATTTCTCCTGTAATCTTCACTATTTCCCTTCTTCTGCTAGTTTTAGGCTTTTTTCTTTTTCCAACTCCTGAGGCGTAAGGTTAGCTTGTATATTTGAGACTTTTCTTGCTTCTTGAGGAAGGCCTGTATTACTATATACTTCCCTTTTATGACTGCCTTTGCTTCATCCCAAAGATTTTGGACTGTTGTGTTTTTGTTTTCATTTGCTTCCAGGTTTGTGTGTGTGTGTGGGGGGGGGGGGGGTGTTGGTGTTTTAGTTTAGTTTTGTTTTGTTTTTTCAGAGAGGGAGGGATGTGAGAAGCAGAGGGAGAGGGAGAGAGAGAATCCCAAGCAGGCTCTACACCCAGCACAGAGCCCAATGTGGGGCTCAATCTCACAACCCTGATATCATGACCAGCCAATTATCAAGAGTCAGACATTTAACCAGCTGAGCCACCCAGATACCCCTGCTTCCATGTTTGTTTGTTTCTTAATTTATTCTTTAATTTTATGGTTAACTCATTCATTCTTAAATAGGATGTTCTTTAACTTCCATGTTTTTGTGATCTTTCCAAATTTTTTCTTGTTGTTGACTTCAAGTTTCATAGTGTTGTGGTCTGAAAATGTGCATGGTATGATCTCAGTCTTTTTGAACTGGTTAAGGTCTGATTTGTGACCCAGTATGTCATCCATCCTGGAGAATGCTCCATGTGCACTTGAAAAAAATGTGTATTCTGCTGCTTTAGGATGAAATGCTCTGAATATATCTGTGAAGTTCATCTGGTCCAGTGTGCCATTCAAAGCCAATGTTTCCTTATTGATTTTCTGTTTAGATGATCTATCCATTGCTGTAAGTGGGGTGTTAAAGATCCTTACTATTATTGTATTATTATCAGTGTGTTTCTTTAAGTTTGTTATTGACATATATTTGGCTGCTCTCAAGTTGGGAGCATAAATATTTACAATTGTTTGATCTTCTTGTTGGATAGATCCCTTCTTATCTATTGATATTATGAATAAAGTTACTATGAACATTTCTCATGGGTAAATACCTAGAAGTGGAAATGTTAGATCATACAGTTAAGTCTTTTTAAAAAATAACTGGCAAATTACACAAAATGTTTATACCACCATGAGTGTATGACAGGTCCAGTTTTTATACAATGTGTCAAATATTTCGTATCATCAATCTTTTTAATTTTAGGCATTCTTGTGGATTTATAGAAATGTTTCACTTTGAATTTAACTTTGATTTCCTGCATGACTAATAATGTTAACCATCTTTTTGAGTGCTTATTGGTCATCTTTATGTATTCTTTGGTGAATAAATAGCTCAAATCCTTTGCCTATTTTTTAAATTAAGCTATCTTCTTACGATCTATTGCAATAGCTTTAAAAATATATTCTGAGTGCAAGTACTTTGTTAGATATATGTTTTAAGAAAACATGCTTCCATTCTATGGCTTGTCTGTGTATGTCTTTAATGGTATTCTTTGATGAATAGAAGTTTTTAATTTGGTAAAGTCAGATTTCTCTTTTTTTTCCTTTATGATTTCTGTTTTTGTGTCTTCTGCAATTACACAAAGATTTTATCATAGGATTTTCTTTAGAATTTTTATAGCTTTGGCTTTTGAGGTTGGGTCTGAAATTTATTCGAGTTTCATTTTTTTTCATATGGAAATCAAACTGCTCAGCACAATTTGTAAAAAAAAAAAAAATCATACTGTTTCCTTTGAATTACCTTGGTGGATGTATTAAAAATTAATTGACCATATTGTTGTAAAATTTCTGGACCTTATATAGTTGGGTATAGCTTTTATATCCAGTCTGATTATCAATGACTATTAGACTTTTTAGACATGTATATTTAATGTAATTATTCATATGCTTGTGTTTAAGTCAACCATTTTGCTATTTATTAAAAATATTTTCCCTATTAGTTTTTTGATCTTTTATTCCTCTTTTCCTGTTTTGTTTTAGAACACCTGAGTTCTTACTTTTCTGTTTTCTCTACAGAATTGTCTTAGTAGCTATATCTTTAGGTTTTATTTAGTAAGTCATTGTTCAAAAGTTTACAGTATGCATCTTTAACTTATCACAATATGCTTTCTAAGAATATTATGCTAATTTAGGTATCATTTAAGAATCTTACAACATTATACTCTTCCCTTCCCTTCTTCCATAGTATACAATCATGCAATTAGCATAAGCCAGTGTAAGTCAATAACATTTTTGTTTACAAAGATTTAGAATCACTTTTCAAAACTGTCCTTTTCTCCATCAGTATAAACACGTCCTCATCTCCAAAAGGGAAGAAAATATGATGAAAAGATGCATTGTTTAAAACTACATAGTAACTCATCACATATTTTCTTACACTGAAAAATAATCTTTACTTATATTTAACAAAAAACTGCTTGATTGATTGATTGATTGATATTAAATGGGACCAAGATATTGGAAGATACAAAGATAAATCAAATATAAACCCTGCTTTCAAATAATTTATATCCAATTATGAATGGAAAAAGACACGATTTTTTAAAAAAGATTTTATTTATTTATTTGTCAGAGAGAGAGAGATGGAGAGAGGGAGCACGCAAGCAGGGGAAGCAGCAGGCAGAGGGACAAGTAGGTGCTCCGCTGGGCAGGGAGCCCAACACGGGACTTGATCCCAGGACACTGGAATCATGACTCGAGCCAAAGGCAGACGCTTAACTGACTGAGCCACCCAGGAAAAAGACACGAATTTTAAAGGAGTACAATATAATTCAGTAATTATAATAGACTCGTGAGAGGTACAAAATGTTGTGGTAATTCAAGTGACAGAGAAAAAAATGGTAGATAAATCTAGAAGGGACCACTGGGTTGCCTTTGGGGAAACTACTAATCATTTTAATCGTGTAAGTACTATGATTAGAATTTTCTTTCAAATATAAAACTGATAAATGCATCCAATGAATAAGAGAGACAAATTAGGAGACTTCAGCAATCTAGAGGAGAGAGTTAATGGAAAGCTGAAGCAAAATGGCAAATAAAACAAGACAAAAATGTAAAGGATCAAGCAAATGACTTGACAAAAAAGATAACAAAAATGGCTGTAAAGTGATAGTACTCAAATATAAACTGAAGTAACAGAGAAGAAGGAAATTTTCATAGAAAGGTGACAGTGTGAACCATAGGGATTTGACAAGTTTAAGATGCCACTGAAGCATCCATATGAATATTGATCAGGTAGAAGGTGAATACATAGGATTGAATTCTGAAGACAGTTGTGATTTCTCATGTAATTTTACCCAGAGGTCTGTACAGAGATGACAGTGAAAGTTGCTGGATAGGAGGAGATATTTAGTGAAGAATATGTAAGAAGAGTGGGCCAAGACAAACTTTGATGACAGGAATGAAAACTTTAGGATATAAGAACAGAAAGAGAAGCTTAAGAAGAAGATATATGAGAAATCATTAAAGATTTGGGAAGACATCCAGAATAGTGATTTTAAAGGAAGTTGGCGGGGGCGGGGGGGAGATCTAAAAGAAGGAAAGGTCACCAGCAGTAATGTGACGTCAAAAGAATGAGAATTAAGAAAAAACCCTTCATTTGAAGACTGAGAGGCCACTTATACATATGACAGCAATTTCAGTTAAACTATTCGAGGAAGTCAAATTGCACAGGGTTGGAAAATGAAACTAGCTATAAACACAAAACAACATTTAAAAAAAAAAAAGAAGTCTGGTAAGCAAAACACAAAGAAACAAAAATATAGAACTGTAAACTTAGCCTGAATACACAACCAGGCATAGAAAAAAGAATTATCAGTAAGCGGAGAGGGAAGTTGAAAGCCAAGGTTTTTCCAAAGGAAGAGAAGAAAAGCAGAAGAGGGAGTTTCACACTGAAAACATGTCATTATTCTGCAATAAGAGAGAAGAAAATGAGAAGTAAAGACAAAAGACAATTAAATGTGACGAGAGAAAGCTTTATAGAGTTCTTGTCTGTTCTCCATCTATTCTGTAAAGCAGGAATGTGAAGAGTGGGGATAGCAACAACAACATAGGAGCAGGAAGGAGTGGTGATCACAGCTTTGAGGAGAAGGACTAGCAGGCAGATTGGACTGTCAGGCAGTGGTGAGGACACCTAAGGTCAGATAACATAAAAATAAGTGGATCTCCATTTGGAGTAAAAATTTTGGAGATCTATCTTGCCAAACTGTCTACCCATTTAAAGCTTTGCTAAAATGATGCTAACGCCTGCCCAGTAAATGAAGACACTTAAATATCCTTTACTGGAGAAAACTATATACCAAAGTGCCATTTTGCTAAAGTCACTCTAAAACTTCTTCCTTTCTAACCAGGATGCCTAAATCCTTACTTCACTCTAAATAAACATTTTCTTGTATTTTAAATATTGTTTTCCCTCATGCAAATGAAATCATCTGGAATATTAAAAAAAAGTTGTTACAATAAAGGAGTTAAATTTACACAGATAAGGTTCTGTGTTTAGCAAAACCTTAATTTCTTGGATTATACAAAGTCTTTGTCCTGTCAAAACTTAGGATTTACTTCCCAGTAAAATTTACATTTTACAAGAAATCAAAAAATATGTATTAAGCCTTCTGAACAAATGCTTACCAGAGATAGTTAACCTGCCGAACCTGTGAATAAACATTTCTTTGGTAGCACATGGTGGTATTCACACAACAATTGGGTTCCAAAATATGTTTCTTCAGTGTTATATAAAAACATCCAGTTTGTGTAATGAACAACAATAGTGCCAGTAATCAAAGAAAATCAGGATTGTCAACAATGAGAAATAATGTCTCCTAGCAACCAAGTTTCAATTACTCTTTGTTTGCTAACAAGCACTGAGATATTTTATGCTGGTAGCTTTATTCCAGAGAGTAATGCATTATCAAAGACCGTAAGAGAGAGCTCCTGTTTTAACCAGCTCTGGTTTCCAATCAAACATCTTGCAATTAATTTTATTAGTGTTTTAGACGTAATTTACTTTGAATAAGCCATAACTATGATTTGTTATTGTCATGTTCTAAAAGAAACTGTAATGTGGAATAATTATTTGTTTAAATAATGGAATCATTGGCATACAGATGATACTCCAACAAAGTAAAAATTTATTATCATTAATAATAAGATTAAACAAAATCATATCCCAGAATAGATCCCAGGAGGACCCTTTAGCTATTTTAGTTGAACTAGAAATAATACTACTAATTAAGATATAACACTGACTGTCATAGCAGTAGTCACAAAGACCATTTACTAGTGCCTAATAAAAACCCTCCACTGCAACATGGATACAGTACGAAAATAAACCCTAAGCTGAAATCAATCCACGTTATGAACATGACCTACCAAACTTTGGGAACAGTTTTATTCAAGGCATCTGTACCAATCCCTTTATACTATTTAAATTTGGCAAATGACCATTGAAACTGAGCTGTTTCAGCTGCACTCCCTCTGCATTTGGTGGATGGGACTTTTACCTCTTGCTTTGTTACATGGAGACAATCCAAACCAAGGAGCTCAGTTTGTGAGTGGGATTGTGGTTGCATTCCTGGTGCTACAACAACTATTTCTCTCACTGCTGGATTTTAGCAATCCATCTCATCTGAACTTACTGTAGGGAAGAGACTCATGGGAAATAGCACCCCTCAACACACACACACACACACACACACACACACACACACACACACACTACTGAGGCCAGGAAGATAATTAGTCAAAATCTGTATCAAAGTAGCCACAGCTACAGTTGTGTAGACACTCAAAAATGTAATCAGACCGGTCATTTGGAAATACATTTCTGTTTAATAATATCTCACTTTTTACTGAGTGGTATTGGTATTGTTTAGGAATGGACATTCTATGCTTTCAATTTGATTCTAGGGCTATTTGGGGCTATTCAAATCAGCTTTTGTAAATATTTTGAAGTAATCTACTTGTCTATTATTTGTATTATATTTAGCTAAAGCTGAAGAAGGATCTGATTTAAACTTACCTCAATAAATAAAATTATTTATGTAAATGAATAAAATCACCAAACTGGAATGCAACAATTTCTGCCTAAATGTTTCTTCAGTTTATCATAACTATAGTAAAAGAAATTTTTAAGACGTTTTTCTTACTCTGATTGCTTTTTTTGGCTAAAATATAAAAATCTCTCCTACTTTGTAGACTTTGAAATATAAATATGTTCATCCATATCTTAACAGTATCTTTGGTTTTTGGTTTCTTATTACTTCACAAACAAGAGCAACAAATCATAGATCTTATGACAGTATTTTAGCCTGCTCTTAGCACTAGTTTACACACGTCAAGACAGAACTACTGCATATAAAGTCACATCAGCACACAAATAAGTGACTCTACCTGTAGAAGATCATGAGATTGTCTATGTACTAGGAAGTCAACTGACTTTTTAAAATTATTATTATGGAATATAATGAACACTATCATGCAGAATACATGTTTTCAGAACAAATATATTTTCTGGCAAACAAGATTATTTTTCTGTAGTCAGTAAAGAAGATTTAATTAATCAGAAAACAGGAATTTCTATAAAATGCCATTTTCAGAAGAAAGTCTTAATTTAACATGTTTGTCCACATGTCATTGTTGCAGGGGATATTGAGAACAGATCCGCTATAGTCTGCTTTTGAACAATGAGTCAGAGTGAGATGCTGAGCGTCCAAATGTATCATCTTTCAGAGGCAATTCCATAGCCACCATTTTTACGGTTTTAATATGAAGCTTTGCAAAAATATTTGCCAGTTGACCATGACAAATACAAAATGATTTGTCTCCCCATCCTTGAAACAGTTAACAAATGTGAAAAGAAACTTTTTTTAATACTCACACAAAACAGGAAAACACTAGTCATAAGAATAAAAGTCAAGAGACTTGTATTCTAAACCCAGTAGAAATGAGTCTTAGGTAAACTGTGTAACTTTTTTGGGTCTTGATTTTCATAGTAGTGAAGTGTGTGTGTGTGTGTGTGTGTGTGTGTGTGTGTGTGTGTGTGTTTATTTAAAACTAGATTTTCAAAGAATGCCTTTTAATTTCTCCCAGACATGGAAATAATGTTTGAAGACAGGGGATAGGGAGAGAACCAACACTGTGACAGCGAATGCTGAATATGCTGCTGGTAGAAGTAGGGTGCTCATAAATGTGTCCCTGAGTAAGACAGAAATGCCTTCATTGGCAATCTTTTCTTTCCACTGGGAATTCTGGTAAATTTGGAAATCACTGCTCTAGGTACTCCATTGGCCTGAAAGTTTTTTACTCTCAGTATAAACTAACAAGTTCCTAATTGCACAGATTTATACATAAATATATGCACAGGCCAGGGTGTAAAACAAATTTCTGCTGGGGAACAAGTACATAGTGTAGACTCAGCACACCAGGCTTCTTTCCAGAGTTCCACCGTTCTGCTTTTGAACCATTACCAATGCCTTTCAGCAGTGCTGTCAACGGAGCTCAGATAGGGTCTTGAACTCCAGAGAATGAATGAGATATGCCAAATGAAGCATAATTACTTTATTGACGTCATTCAGCTTTCAACTCACATTTAATGGGGGAGCTTCTACTGCTTGAACAGTGGGCCGTTTGTAGCACATTATGCAAATGATAAGACTAATCTTTTGCATTATACATAAGAGCTGCTTATTGTGCATTAACTAATTTATCTGACTACGCAGGGGCTATGAATGCTGATTTTTATTAAGCTCTTCATTAAGTGAAAACGTAGGCATGGCAAGTGCATATATTAGCATGTGCCTGTTTTGTGTGGATGAATAAATACATACACACATCTAGTTACCAAATGACATTCTTTTGGTGGCAGAAACCATCAAGTATGATATTTTTTTCAATCAAATCAGTAAGATGAGAAAGTGAGAATTAAGTAATCAGAGGCAAAGACTCCTGTATTGTTAATATTCATCATACTTATTTTTATCATGGTCATGAAATTGCTTTTTAAAAAAGAATGTGTAGTCTAAAGTCCATAGTTTAAATCTTACATAAGTATCCTACTATTTTTGTGATTATCATAAAAAGCAAATGAAGAACAAGTGAACACAAAGCCTAATTAAAGCAGTCACTTCAGTTTTAAGCTAAGTTTATTCATTTGAGAACAGAGGGAAAAAGATCAAAATGATATTTTATTAAATATGCACTGATTAATTTGGTTCCAATCTAGGCACAGGCATGTCTAGACAGACATGTGAATAATGTTTTATATAACACTCCAGTAAGAAGCACATTTCATTAAGGCACACGTTTGAAGCAAACACAGACTCTCCACACAGACCCTCAGAGAGTTGTTTAGAATGTGACCACAGAGGTTCACAAGAGATACCAAAAATGTCACACATTTTATCTTCTTGATGAAATTTATATAGATTTACTTTAATCAGCAATGTATACTGGGAAAACTATTTGCAAATTATTACAAGCATTTTGAGTTTATTACTTTAAAAATATTTTAACAATGCAGTTAACAGCTCGCTAATGGGTGAGTCAGTGATTACTTTTATAACTAATTTTCAAGGTGAAAAGGCTAGAGGAAATGAAATGAGCCTCTTACTTTGAAGATACTAAATAGCAACAATGACCCGTTCAACAGATGTGGAGGAGCAGAGAAACCTCATACACACCCTTCTGACTTCAAAATTGAGTTCCAAGTTTTAGTTCATTAAAATTAATGACCGATCACTGTGTATCATGCATGAAAACAACTCATTCCTTTATCAGCCAGGTAAACTAAAACACGTATTACTATACATGACACAAAACCAGCCCTGGGATTTGGCCATGAGCCCAACTTAACTGCAGAATGTTTATTAAATTATTAAAATTTATGGGTTGATAGCACTCTCAAGCAATTTATTATAGCTGTAAACCATTTTTAAGTTTTGAAAACACAATAAAGTTGATTTAATAATCCCCCTAATCTTATACACAACTTCCTCCAGAATTTTCTTCAATTACGGCTCATAAATTACAATTTATTGTGTATTAGAGAAACACTAAAAAACAAATACTTCATGAGAATTTCATCAGATTCGTTTATTCTGAAACATTTGCCAGGAAGCATAACAAATTCACATGTGACCCCTGCACTCAGAAGAGCTGAAGTTCAAATCAAAGCCACAATGGAGAGTTCCTTTGCCAAAGATAATAATGAACATCTTCCCTTAACTTGAGCCAGGAACTTGACTTTAATGAATGCAAGGGTGAAGGGGTCAGGAAAGGGAGAGAGACGCAGTTCTAGGGAAATTCTCTCCACTCTAAAAACAGCTTGAATTGCAAAGCACAGATACTCACATCACCTCTTTGTAGGACTGTTAGAGAACAAGAAAGTGAAAAGAGGGACCACAGACAGTAATTATGAGCACACATTGTGTTTTTCTCAGGGGCAGGTCATCAGGGTAGGTAAATTCACTTCGATTTAATGACTTTTAAGTGAACATTCCATACTTTTAAAAAATAGAATTGACAGTAGTTTAGGAAGAACAATCCCTAATGCTGGAATAATTTAGAACCTGTTTCATATTTTATAGTGACTTAATTCAGGCAGAATTTTCTGCTGGATCAAGTGGGTCCCGTGACTTATGTAACTGTGTTTTCAAAACTGAAACGGAATTTGGGAGGAAGTATTAGGGCCTCTTTTAATGGAATGAAAAGAAAATATATACATAATAGTTTCCCCAGTTATATGGGGAAGGAGGGACATTACTATGCCCAGAGGATAGGCAACGTGCAATGAGAAGAAATATTGCATTGACAGTCTTTAACAATTTCAGGTTTCTGTCCTCATGCTCACTTTAGGGGGCTGGAGGCTGAAACTCCTATTCAAGCAAGTCTATCACTGATCTAAAGGATGATAAAATCTACAGCAAGTGATTTTCTCGGCTTGCAGAACCAGACACTGGAGTAAAGCTGGCCCTGAGAAAACCTCTGAGGGGCAGAGGATTTCTTCTAAAATGGCATTTCTTTCTACTTGTGACTTCCACAGAATCTATCTACTTTAAAATGAGCAAGATCCTTCATGGGATTCAAGGGCAATGAAGAATGAGAGATGACACGATCGATGACTTAGTCATACTAAAGAGGCCTTAACATGATGAAGATCATGGTGGGCCATCTGTGTCAGTTTAAAGTCAGAACTCCATGGAAGACTCATTTGGGCTTTCGTTTCCCTCCTTTCCTCTTATTTATCCTGCCCTAGGGGCCTGATAAACATGTGACCATGAGAAATACCTTGGAAGAGCATTCTCTATTCTCTTCCTCATGTGTGCACGTGGGTGTGTGCGTCTCTATCAAATGACTCACCCCCACCCCTGCCCATCTTGGCCACAGTAACGTCACGTAGACATCAAGTCGAGTATGGGCCAATCAAATACCTCTCCCTGAAATATTAAGCCAATTAAGTCTACAGTGCTGAGCTGAAAGATCCTGCAGACCAGACTGAGGGTACTATTTTGTAGTGACTATGACGTCCAAGAGCACAGGAAGATAATTCACAGAGGAAGAAGCACAGAATGGAGTTATAGAGACAAGCAGGAAAAAGAAAATATAAGGCCATATAGAGAGTTAAAGAAGCTGTTGCCTTCTTTTTTCCCTATGACTTTAACACTTCCTGTGACGTCTACATATATTTCTAACTCTTGAATCCTTTATATGCTCCAGCTCCATCTACCCCATTTTAATTTGATCTAGAGTACCCAGGCTTCTGTTCTTCAAACACCAACAACACTGGGTGCACAAATGCAGAGATAGGGTACTCTGTCCTCATTATACTTGCAAATCAACCACAAACACTGACATCAGAGCAAACTCTGTGCACAACCAACATGGACAAGAAACATGCTGACCTCTCACCCCTGTGTCCACTCACCCAAGAAGCACCAGGTACCACTGCTGCACTCAGTATCAGAGACAGCCTGGACTCTCAGTGGCTCATATCCTGCCCACATTTGCCCCTACAGTAGGCCACAAAGAGCAGCTCTATGGTCTCCTCCTCCAGGCTCTTCAAGTCCTTCTCACATGAGGAGCTGAGTCAGAAATTTTAAGTGGCCTACCTTAAAGCACTGTGTCATTTGTATTTTATCCAAGAAGATCAAATTAATGGGTTGTCCACAAGTAAAGGCAGTAAGTTGTGGAGCATGTTCCAGAAGATTCATAAGTGACCATGAAGTATTTTCAGATGGGAATAACTATATAAATGTGACAGTAATAATCACCAGTTTGAATTTGGGTCACTTTGGCCAAAAGATCAGGTTCCATCTATGATGGAGTAACAAAGGCCAGATTTATCTTCTCACGTGGACAACTAAAAAACTAGAGTAAGTATATCAACCAGTGGGTTTCAGACATGGGATCCTAGGAAGCACAGGGCAAAAAGGGAAACAGGTGATCCTTTTAACTGTTCCAGCTTACTGCCTGAAGAAAGTATCCCAGCCATGCAAAGGGACAGGACACCCTAATAGACCCCTATGGTATCTGTGAATAGAGAAGACAAAGTTAAAAATGTGGGGAGTTCCTATGGGCTAGAATTTTCAGAGAAGAGTTCCAGAGTCAAGAAAACTGCAAAGAAAGCTCCAGACATTTGCACAGGTTTTATCTTCAGTCTTTTATTGAGGACTAAAAACTGCATTAATATGAGAAATTACCTGAGGTTGGGGAAACAATCACTGGAAAGGAGCAGGTGGAAAAGCCTCAGGGATCACACAAGGCCAGGAGTAGTTCATGTTCCTACCAGGCACAGTAGAAGTCCTTGGTATTACTTGAGACATCAGGGAGAACACCCAGAAGGTGACAGTCTCACTACTAGGGAAGATTTGCCTTAGCATAAAAGCCACTTAACAAAGCTCAAAAGCAACTCTAGAAAGAATAAAACTGTCTCTCAGTAACTTAACTGTATTCAAGAATACAGTTCAAGAATATTTAAAGGGGGGCGCCTGGGTGGCACAGCGGTTAAGCGTCTGCCTTCAGCTCAGGGCGTGATCCCGGCGTTATGGGATCGAGCCCCACATCAGGCTCCTCCGCTATGAGCCTGCTTCTTCCTCTCCCGCTCCCCCTGCTTGTGTTCCCTCTCTCGCTGGCTGTCTCTATCTCTGTCAAATAAATAAATAAAATCTTTAAAAAAAAAAAAAGAATATTTAAAGGAATTATAAGATATACCTAATACAGCAAAATTAAAATACCTGATCTCCAATAAAAAACAATTGAGCAGGCAAAAAAAGAAAAGCATAAAAATAAATGAATAGAAACAGACTCAAAAATTATACAAGTGATAGTACTGGCAGGCAAGGACATTAAAACGATTTCAAATATATTCTATAAGTTCAAAAACATAGAGCAAGAAAGCACATTCATGTTAAGGAGATCATAAAAGATCATAATATAAATTAGAAATTACTTAAAAATCTTTAAAAATCAAACTTTCAGATATATGTATAATATACAATATGATATATTGTACATATAGTGGAATCTTCTAATGAATCTTACTGCCTTCATGGGCAATCTTTTCTTTCCATTGGGAAATATGATATGTACTTCAGACTAGACACTGGAGAAAAATAGATTAGTGAATTTAAATGCAACAGTAAAAACTATAAAAAATGAAACACAGAAAAAAACTTAGGAAAAAATGATAACATCAGTGAGCTCTGAGACAAATTCAAACAGCCTAATACTTGTATAATTGGAGTCCTTAAAAAGAAAGAAAAGTGAGACAGAATAAAATGCTTGGAGTAAAGGCCAAAATGCTCCAAATTTGATAAAAACTATAAACCAACAGATCCAGGAAACACAATAAAGAAGTACAAGATACATGAAGAAAACCACACCAGTGCAGAACATCATCAAAGTGCTTAAAACCAGTGATAAAGGAAAAATCTTAAAAGCAGCTAAACAACCCATCACCCACAGAGAAACAAAGATAAGAATGACAGCTGATGCCCATCAGAAACAATACAAGTCAGAAGATCATAGAGCAACATCCATGAGCAGAATGAAAGAAAAAGTGGCAGCACAAGATTCTATAACCAGTGATATCTTTAAACAAAAGTGAAATAAAAAGTTCTGCAGACATAAAAAAGCACTGATAAAATTGATGATACACAGACCTACAATAAATATTAAAGGAAGTCCGTCAGGCAGAAGGAACAATAACACCAAGGTGAAAATCTGCATTGATATGAGGGAAAGAAGAGAACAGACATGTTAAGTAAGTCAGTGTAAAAAAGAATTTTTTCTTAGATAGCTTTTAAAATTAGCTGTTCCAAGCAAAAATTATAAAACTGTATTGTGGGGGCTATAACACATAGAAAGGAAGTGAATAACAACAGCTAAAGTCTGAAAGAGTAGAAAGAGAATATGCACTGTTGTAATATTCTTACAGAGTACCTGAAAGGGTATATAACATTACTTGAATATATGTGATAGCTTAAATATGTATACTAGAAAATTTAAAACAAACACATTTAAAGTGTATTTAAACACACACACACACAACACACAACAAGAGTTAACAGTTAATAAGTCAATAAGGGAAAGAAAATGGAATCAGAAATAAATATGCAATCCAAAAGCAGGCATGAAAAGAAGAGGAGGAGAACAAAGACCTAGGACAAACAGAACACACAGAGCAACATAAGAGGTTGAAAACCAACCATTTCAATGATCACATTAAATGTAAATAGTCTAAGTTCACCAGTGAAAAGCCAAAAACTGTCAGACTGAATAAAAGCAAGACCCAACTAAATATACAACAGATATTAAAATAATAATAAAGAAATATGATAAAGGTCTTTATGCCACTAAATTTCACAACTTAGATAAACTGTATATATTCTTCAAAAACCAAGCTACTAAAACTCACTCAAGAAGAAAAAGATAGGGGTGCCTGGGTGACACCGTCAGTTAAGCGTCCAACTCTTGGTTTCAGCTCATGACCTCAGGGTTGTGAGATCAGCATGGAGTCGGCTTGAGATTCTCTTTCTCTCTCCCTCTGCCCCTCCCGCTCATGCCCTCTCTCTTTCTTTCTAAAATAAAGAAATTAATCTTAAAAAAAAAAAAAAGAAGATATAGATAAACCTGAAAGACCCATTTTTATTAAGGAAATTAAATTTGAGACTGAGATTATTTCCCTAAAGAAACCAGATGAGTTAAGTGATGAATTCTATAAACATTTAATGAAGAAGTAATACTGTCTTCACAAACTCTTCAAGAAAATAAAAGAGAAGAAAATACTCTATAAATCCAACATTCTGATACCCAGATCAGATAAAAACATAAGCAAACTTTAGATCAACCCTCTCAAACACACAGACATGAGAATCCTAAATACAATTTTAGCATATATATTTCAATAGTATATAAATTAAGGGAATATATCATGACTGATTTTTATCACAGAACGCAATGTTGGTTTTAACCCTTGAAAATTAGTCAATGTAACGCACCATATTAACAGACTATAAACAAAAACCTACAACTAACTTCACATTTAATGGTAAAAGATTGAATGTCTTCCCTCTAAAATTAGAAACAAGGCAAGGATTGGGGCACCTGTGTGACTCGGTCAGGTAAGCATCCAACTCTTGGTTTAGGCTCAGGTCATGATCTCAGCGTCGTGAGATCGAGCCCAGCATTGTGATCCATGCTCTTCCTGGAGTCTGCTTGAGATTCTCTCTCTCCCTCTGCCCCTCTTCCCACTAGTGTGCACATGCGCACACACACTATTTCTAAAAATAAATAGATAAATCTAAAAAAAAAACCCAAACAAGAAAGATACAAGGCAAGGATTACCATTTTCACTATTTCTATTCAACACTGAACTGGAAGGTTCTTAATCAGTGAAGCAAGGCAAGAACAAGGGAAACCATAAGGCACGTCAGTTGGAAATGTCTACGTATGTACACACATGCACAAACACACACACACAACACATTTTACAGTTCAATAATAGGAACCTATATTGAATGACTGCATCTATCTGATTGTCCAAAGTAGGCAAATCTATAGGAACTAACTGGTTGCCAGTGGTTGGGAGAGGAAGGAATGGGCAGTGAGGAAAGGGGAGTGACTATTAACAAGCACAGAATTTCTTTGAGGGTGATGAAGTATTTTAAAAATGAGACAGTCAAGGTGCTTGCACAACTCTGCAAATATACCAAAAGCACTGAATTGTACACTGAATTTTATGCTGTGTAAATTATAGCTTAAAAAGTTTTTATAAAAAATAAGTTATACAAACTCACAATTAAATTATATTAACAGCAAAGGTAAAAATACTCAAAACTCATCACTTCCTTATTATTTTGCCACATTTTTAATATTATGTTCTTGAGGCTATTTATATCTATTTTATTTCTAGGGTAGAAAGACAATCTATTAGTGTTCTTCTGCACACATCTTCTAAGTTCTGAATTCACTGTCATCATGTTGGCAGATTAAAACTGGACACAGAGAATACTGACACCACAAAAATGGGCAACCACTACAAATCGGAGCTTGCATCCTCCAGACAGCTGGCTTTTAATCATTTACAAGTACAACACTGCCTGCTTTACTCCAGCCTCTGCAGCCGGGTGCCATGTGGACTACAGAAGGTAGCCAGGAGTGACAAAATCCTGAGGGGAAATGCATGAGACAATATATTTCTGCTTGACCTTGTAACTATAGAATGACGTCCCTGGAAGGAAAGGAAGGAAGCTCGGTAAATACCTGGTTTGTACACATGATTTGGGAAACACTTTGTTTCAGACTGGAAGCTATAGTCCAAGTGTACTTTGTTGGTAGATTACATAATACTTCATTTCTCTTAAGTGGTTACTCATAAAAAATGGCAAGCAAATAAGAACTACCAGTTTTCTTTTTATGTAGATACACACCTATGTGTCTAACTATTTCTTGCTCTGTAGCAAAGGCCAAGGTAATTAGGTCAACAATTACATTTTTTTTCCCTTTCCCTCAGTGTTGCATTCAGTAAACGGTGGTATTTGTTAATTTTAAGACTTTAGTATAAATAACAACATTTATAAAAGGTTTTCAGAGTCTGGAGAAAAAAAATTAAGGTATTGATTTCTATTACTGGAAGTTTATTTTAGGGGTGCCCAGGTGGCTCAGCTGGTTAAGCATCTGCCTTTGGTTCAAGTCATGATCCCAGGGTCCTGGGGCTGGGCCCAGCACTGGGCTCCCTGCACAGCAGGGGAGTCTGCTTCTCCCTCTCCCTCTGCTCGTGCTCTCTGTCTTGTTCTCTTTCTCAAATAAATCAATAAAATATTTTTTTAAAGAATTTATTTTAATAATTACAATATCTATTTGTATATACTGGAAAGGATTAGGAAATTAAAATTAAGTATTAAATATGTGGTTCCATCAGTTACTAACACTGAAAACACTGAGTGTCCTAGCTATTTATACTTTCTGATCCTCATCTTCCCCATCTATAAAATGGGGTTAATAATTGTACCTACCTTTCAGAACTGTTGTGAGATTAAATGAGATGATCTCTCATAAAAAAATTGCAGTACACTTCCTGGCACTTAATCAGCACTTAACAAATGTTTGCTCTTTATATATTTTGCTGTCAAGATTTAAGTAGGCAATCATAATATTTACTATAGAAATTCTTGGTGGATTTCATTCCAGAAGTACATATCATATTTATTCCCTAAGATTCATTATATTAGTTTTCCCCATGCAATTTCTTTGCATATCTTGTGCATGTGTAGGCAGTCTATTCAGACACAAGACCCGTGCATAACTAGGGGATTATTTGTACTTTAAGGCTTATTGAAAGGGACGGCTGTCCTATGAGGTGTATTTCCTCAAACGCTGTAAAACTGCAAAGGAAGCAGCTCTTCCTCTAGCAGGGCTGCCTTTTATCTTCAGCTGCTTACAAGCCCTCAGAACTCTTCGGGGATAATTGCAAAGTAATGTGTTACAGATGCTTGCTAGGTAATTTACTCAGCTGCCACCACCTGGGGTGATTAGACGGGATTTCCCCTCCTGACACAGGGCCTTGGGAATTTATAGTCTTTTCCCTTTCCCTTCTCTGGTGGTATCACTCTTTTCCCCCAGGGTTCACTAGGACATAAGCCATTTTAAAGTATACAACTAGTTTGCCTATGTGAGGAAATACAAGTAAACAAACTCTATTCAGGCTGGGTAAACTTTAGGGCACAGTCCCTATTTCACCAGCTTGCCTAACCTGAAATATTATCAGACTCTTCTGGACCCACCCAGCTTTAGAGCAGTGCCCTTATCTTTTTGTGTGCCACAGACACTTTGAAAGTGTTATGGGCTGAATTACATCCCTGCAAAAATAGATGTTGAAGTCCTAAGCCCCATATGTCAGAATATGACCTTTTTTTGGAGATAGAATCTTTACAGAGGTGATCAAGATGAGGTCATTAGGAGATAGCATCTTTACAGAGGTGATCAAGATGAGGTCATTACAGTGGGCTCTAATCCATTTAGACTAGGGTCCTCAAAAAAGGGGGCAATTTGAAGACAGACATGCACGCAGGAAAAACGCCGCATGAAGATGCAGGCAGAGACTGGAGTGGTTCATCTAGAAGTCAAAGAATGCTAAAGATTTCCAGTAAACCACCAGAAGTTATGAGAGAGCCACTGAACAGTCTCCCTTATAGCCCACAAAAGCAACCAACCGTTCCAAGGTGTTGGACTTTTAGCCTCCAGAACTATGAGACAATATATTTCTGCTGTTTAAGCCACCAGGTTTGTGACACTTCATTACGGCAGCCCTAGCAAATGACTTTGGAAGCCTATGAAAGCCTCTGGACCCCTTCTCAAATTAACTTTTTAAATATATAAAATAATGTATATAGGATAACAAAGGAAATCAAATACTACAACATTGTTTTAAATTTTTTTATTCAAAAACAACTCTGGGATGTACTCATATATGTACTTATCTATTAATGTATTAGATATAAGATCTAGTGGTGGGTCAAAAAACCAGTGCAATTCTGAAGTATGGTAAACATAAATGGTATTTTGAGGTCTGCAACATATCTAATATGAAAATATCTGTGATTTCTATTAGTTATAGTTGTTGCTACTATTCTATTGCTTATTGTCTATATTCATAGTTGAAAGAAATGCTAAATTCCACTTTGAAATTAGTGTAAGTTAGATCAAGTCCACTGACCACCTGAATTCCCTCCACAGACATCTTGGGGGTCCATGGGCTGCAGGTGAAGAAGTTCAGCTTTCACTGACTCTTCCCTTCTTATAACATCTGGACACTTTGTTTATTCTTACTTGCTCATTCTTCTCTTGATTAACTCCAGTTCCAGGCTATATCTTTCCTGGACACTTCAGTGGTAAGATTCTCCTAAGTCCCACTTTATTCCTCACTACCACACAAAGGTTATTCTCTTCGACCGGACATTGATGTTAGAGTTGTTACCAAAGATTCTCAGAATTTAATATTTCCTCTTGTGTGGGTATAGAGCTTTCTAATGAAATCCCCTAAATGAAGCCCCTGCTTCTTTTCTTTGTTTCCAAATATGGAATATTTGAAATTCAGTTCTTACTGGTATACATTCAACAGAAAGACCATGTTCGCTCATCAAATCTCACCTGCAAAAATCTGTTCTTTTTTCAGCTCATCCCAGTCCCATATCCTTCCACATACGCTAAATGCTCTGTTCTCATCAGCAAGCTATGAGCCCCCTGTGATTCGGACATACCCCAACTCCAGCAAGAACAATGTATGAGATCTCCAAGCTGAAGGAGATCATGGCCTCACAGTCAAGATATCTGGGGACACCATAATGGTGTCCTTGACACCCATCTATCCAGTAATCTGACTCTGCTGTTCTTCTTTACCCTTCACTTCCTGGGCACGTCCTACTATTATACTGCCCATGTGGCTTCTGTCCACGCTCCTTCCTATTCTCCTCTCTCAGAAATCTCCTCCAATCTGCATGCTGGCCTCCCTGGCATGACCCACTGACTTGCCCTGAATTGTCACTGTCAAGTGCTCTGATTCCTGACTGCCTCTCTGACACAGCACTTTTATACTATATGATAGATTAGTCAGGATAATGTCTTTGGCTCCTCATCTCAAGCACTGCTCACTTACCAATTTCAAGATGTTCTGTATTTCTATATGAACATTTTCAGATTCTGTGCATTCCTTCTAGTTGTGCCTTTTGATCCCAGGTACTAAGTATTATATGCACATCATAAACATTATAAAAATCTCACCTTTGTATTTCGTCCCATCTATCCATCATCACATAACTAATGAATATGGTAATTTTTGAAAAAAAATGCACATACACACAGAGACAAACTTAAAGAGAAGCAATTTGGTGTTAGTATTTGGAATTGCTCTGTTTGAGATATACTATTCATTTTGATTTATATTTTTCCCTAAAGTATGCTGATTCTTCAAGCGGTGTTTAGTCATTCCTGAAGAATATGTCTCAGCTTTCCTGTTTTTGAATTGTTCACATTTGTTCCTGCCAAATTTCCTATTCAAGGGAATCAAAATAACATAATTTTGATCTGTCATTTGTGACACAATAAGGGCTCTCTTACTTAAGTGTGCCCAAAATACCAGATCCACGGCTGGAAACTTTTATTTTCATTCTACCAGACACCATACAGTTTTAACTTCATTTTCTGCTTAATTCGGATTATAAATACATTTCTTCAACCTCTATTTTAACATCATTTTTCCTGTGTCCATTCATCTACCCATCCACCTATGGAAGGTCCAACACAGAATATCTATCTTCAAAGCCTATACCAGCCTGATGTATTAATGCCTCTAGAGAAAATCCAAAATGATAGTGACTGTTCTCAATATGTCCTATACAATTGCTCAGCAATTCAGTTTTGTTTTTATTATTTTGTTAGCTCTTTCCCTTCTCTGTAGCAGCTTTAAAAAATATTATAATCTCCTAAATATCCTTTTTCCTATGCTTTCAGCATATTACATGAATATCTTTTCAAAGAGAAAACAAAAATATCACTTGACCTTACATCAAACCTATAAATGTATCTGTATCTTCATGAAGACTGCATTATTTAACGTTTGTTAACAATGTAAGAAGCAACTATCCACGTAAAGATGATGCATTTATCTGTGTTCTGAAGGACTCTTCTCTTTCATCTCTTCATGGTTCTTGCTTCACCGATACCCTTGCTTAGAGCACACACTGTCCGTTTCCTATGCCTATCCCATTACCACGACTGCTTCCACAGAAGTAATACAATCTACAGGGAAGTACCTGGGACTCTGCCTGCATGTAGGTAGGTAAAGAGGCAGTCCTGGGGAGTTACCATAAACTTCCTGACAGCAACACTCTTTCAATGATTGCATGAGTTTCTGCATAAATAGCCAGCTTCCAACCCCTTAGGGTGGGATAACTTTGAGGCAGGTTCTACAGAGAATCCTACAAACTATAGTGTAATTGAGCCTCAAGTGGCTATGGTGATAGCATGCTCAATAACACTCTCTGATTGGCTTCTTTGCCTTACTTTTTTATCTACCTACTGGTGGATTCTAAGATTACCACCCAGATAAACTACTTGCATGGAACTCCTTGGCTCAGGGTCAGTTTCTGGGGCCCAACTTCAGAAAGCTGATTCTAGGAAGCTGTCCTACAGAACAGGATTCTAGAACTGGATTAACTGCAAGCCAGGCCACTGCTAGTATTAAGTGGTAGGATGAGACAGCCTGTGGTTCCTGGAGCATGATAATCTGTAGCGGTGTCAGATCGGGTATGAGTGGAAGAGGGTGCACTGATGTATTCAGTAGCTCTAGAGCCTGTTCCTTGACAATATGGAGTTATTGGCTTTTGTTGATAGACATAGAAGCTCTAATGGAAGAATACAGATCAGCCAACTCTGAACTCAGATTACAGTGTAAAAACCAAAAGTCATCCATAGCAATATTTAAAGAGACCTTTATTCACTATAGTCAGAGGGCAGGCTGAAAATCAGGAATTGGATTTGATTGTGAGAATTCTGGATTTAAAAAGGATGCTGATAGTCTAGCTTTTGGGGAAAAGACAGGGCCCAAATAGGAATGTATTGAGATTCTGAGACTGGAGTTGCAGACATAAGAGTGGATACAATTAAAAACACAAAATTTTCTGATTCCCCTACACCCTCTGTGCTGGGAAAAGTGGACTCTTCTTCATAGAACACCTGTCCCACACTGCCTAGAGATTTTGCAAAGCTCTCAGCTGAAACAAACTCTTTATAATATGGCACTTGTCTTCTCAAGATACGTCCCCATCTCTCCTCTTTGCTTTTAGAGTAATAAGAACAACCACGCCTCAACAGTGTTCAAGCAGGGGAGAACTGTCCTGAATACTCAGAGAAAAGAATTATTCAGCATGAGAGAACTAGATATATAATGTACAAACTGGCAGAACCAGCCAAAAATACCTGGGGAGAATCTTGAGGGTGCTGGGGCAGAGAAGGCAGGATATAAGACTGGGCTGGAGAGTTTACTGATGAGGGAACATTCTCTGGATTTAGCATTATGGCAAGGATCATTGGAGCCAGTGATAGCATGCTGCTAGAAGACCTCTTGATGTTTAAAACAATGATGGCCTAGAGTAAAATGGTAGGACTGCTAAAATGTCTTGACGTAGTAATAAAGAGGAGCCTAAAGTACTTGGACAGCTTGACATAAAAGGCTGATTTACTACTTAAGTCCAGTGACCTGTCAGCTACCTATAATCGCCAGGAAGGCTTCAAGGACACTGCTATCCTTAGAGTGACAAAAAATTCACTAGTAAATAGGTACCAGAATGGTTCAGAAGCTCAGTGGTAGCTGTCCTTTATAGGTCATAGTTGATAATAAGAGATGTTGCTATGAAATAAGGCTCCCTAATGTTCATATAAAATATAAAAGGATTCGGGAATGGCATAGGCCAACTGGTGGTATTTAGGCATCAGAGGCAAGCTGGACATTATAACCATAGTAATGATACTTATCCTAGTATCATAATAATAATTTTGGCAAGGCCAAACGGCAATGAGTAGGTCTTGACCTGCAGGGGATCCATGGCAATGCCAAAGAGACCACTGTGTTTCCAGGATGAAGACAAATGGGCATCCACTCTAATAACCGCTGGACTTTTATGTCCAAAAACATGAAGAAAGGGTGTCCAGGAGGCTCATGTCAGTGGCTACAATGGAAAAATCACATTAAGCCACTTCTCAACCCACAGCCCAATAAATGAATGGGCAACCAGGTACTTTAAAGGAAGAAACCTACAGGCAATATCAAGCATATAGTTCCTATATTAATACTTCCAAACAGAGCCTCTGGCCATTTACCAGAGGAAATGTACATTGGGTAAAAGGAGAATACCCAGTCTTGCGGGGACATTAAATACAAAGTCTGAGCTAATGCTGGTATCAGGAAACTTCAAATCTCATTACAGCCTTCCTAATAAAATGAAGTCCTAGCATAACTCCATCTCACAGTGGGTATGCACACCTACCTACCCTGGGTGTAAAATTGTGATACATAAATCAGGCAGCTGGAAGAATCCTCATACTGATTTCTTAAACTGTGAATTAAGATGCATTATTAAACTGCCCCAGGTTCCACATGGCAAAGGTAGTAAATCAGAAAAGTAATAATGCATTTGAGGTAGATGAGAGAGATTAGTAGCACTTCTCAAAGGCTTAAAATTTGACTCACTAATGGAGGGAAAAGAAGATTTCATTGCAATGGCCAGCTACATATGTATATGCAACTTAAAAATGGACAGGTGCCACACCACAGCCCCACTCAGGGCAGTCCATGAAATAAGAAGAGGGGAAGTCTTCTCAGTGGGCAGAGTTTTGAGCAACATACCTACTCAGTGACTTGATCTGGAGGGAGAAACGGTCTCGGCTGAAGACAGGCATAGACTCAAAGGCAGTGGCAAATGGCTTGGTCAGGGCCTGAAAGGAACGAGAACGCAAAGTTAAAAACAAGGAGTATGGGGGAGAAGAATATGGGTGCATCTATGGAAACAGAAGCAAAGTGTGCCAATATGTGTCACATCAAGTCAATTCTCAGAAGAGAACATCCACCAAAAGGTGGCTCTGTATAATGGATGACTCATGCAGTGGATATCAGCCACGCTGGTGTTGGCACAAGAGTTCTGGAAGAGAAAAATCATAATGGCAGAGATGGAGGCTATGCACATGTCCAGAATCATGGGCGCTTCTCATCAACGCTGACCTAGCTGCTGCCACTGTTGAATGCCTAACATATCAGCACTGGAGACCAACACTGAGCCCTTGGTATAGTTCTATCCCTTGAGGAGACCAACTAGCCACTTGGTGGCAAATTGTTTGGAACAAGTCTATACCACCTGGGAAATACCAAGGATTCATATGTATCTCTGGTATGAGTTTTCCTTCCCTGCCCACAGAAGACCAGCTGGCAGAACTGTCCAAGAGCTCGCAGAGCATCTTGATTGAACAACATAGGATCCCACCTAATATCACCTTAAACCTCCTAGACTATAAACACAGGTAAGAAAGGAATCAGGACTGCCACAGACACTGTTCTGCTCTTCATGCCTTATAGAGTTCTAGACAGTATGTAGATATTTGACTGATAATTATTAAAAGAAAAAGGAAAGCATTTTGAAAAAAAGCTCTCTTCAAGGATAAGTAAAAGTATATTTCATGTTCTTCTGTATGAACTAACTATACATTAAGTTCAGTGACAAACACACTAAGTCTTTTAGATGATAGTTTCCAAGAATAAGTAAAACAAGAATATTAGTGAAAAGGATCATAGTGTAATGTAGTTCTGTGTTTTTGTAATAGAAAATATTAAAAACTCTCTGCATGTCTATTAATAAGTAATCAGTTAAATATATCTCCTACACATTGAATGTTTCTGTCCACCCAAAATTCAGGCATTGAGAAACCTAAATCCCACTGTGATGGTATTTGGAGTTGGGGCCTTTGGAAGGTGATCAGGTCAAGAGGGTAGAGTCCTCATGAATGGCATGGGTGCATTCAGAAGAGGCCGCAGAGAGCTCCCTAGTTCTTTCTGCTGTGTAAGGAAACTGTGAGAACCACGAAGTGGGCATTCATCAGACTGCTGGCACTTTGTTCTTGGACTTCCAGACTCCAGAACTGTAAGAAATAAACTTCTGTTCTTGAAGCCTGGGTAATCTATGGTATTTTTGTTATAGCAGCCCAAATGGACTAACACAATATCCAACAATGGAACACTATGAAGACCTTAAAAGGCTGAAATTGCTTTCTATTACTGATATGGAGAGAAGTCTATCCATGATACACTGTTCAAAGGTGAAAAATCTGTTTATATACCAGTATTAACATTATAGTTCCATTTTAAGCAATAAATATATATATTTATAGATTCACTTTTTAAAACTTGAAATAATAAATGACTTTCAAAGGCAGTTAACCTGGGTTTAGGTTGGGAATTGAAGAGTACCTTTAGATTCTAATTTCTATATGTTTGTATTTCAATTTTCTAGAGAAAGCAAAATAACATTTATAACCAGAAAAACACTTTTTTTTTTTCATTTTTAAAAGTCTAAGGATAAAATTTAACTCCAAGGCTATGGTGGAATCCCTCAGCAACATTAGTTTATAAATCATGCCCTTTCTTTCCAAATTCACTATTGGTTGTTTACTCTTTCCAATTAGCATCTAGACGTGCTCTAGTCTCTTTCATGTTATCCTTCTACCATACCTTACACTTGCAAGAACCCCTCCATCCCACCTCACCTTCACAACCTGACATCCCGAATTCACTGCTTCTATGTCCTCACTGCTCTTTTATTCAACAGTCCACAGTGATGTGTTTCTGCCTCTAAAAAACTACAGACTTTGCTCTCACCAAAGTCAGCAAAGGCCTCCTTATGGATAAACCCAACTGATAATTTTCTGTTGTCTTATTTGAACTTTCCGTGGTGCTTGCCTCTGTTAACTGCTTGAATTTCTTTTTTTTTCTATTGAATTCCATGATTTTAGTTTTCCTCTACCAATATAGTTGCTCCTTATTATTAACTTTCAGGGATTCCTTTCATCTTCTTGTCCCTTAAATGAATTTCATCTTCAACTTAACTACTTTTATCTTTGAAAAGAGCAAAATGGATGGAGAATATATTCTAGAATTAGGAAAAACCTGGGTTTGCCTCTTGGCTCCCTCACAAGCTTATTAGGAGACTCACAGAAGGCAGCTTAGACCTTCAGGCCCTCGTGTTCTCTGTAATAAAATGGGAAGCAGTCTTCTTGTAAGGTTGTTTTTAGCATTAAACACTCACAACTATGAATGCCACATAATAAATATTTAATAGCTGGTAGCTGTTATTACTCTGCTTTTATAATCTCTCCAGGGTAATTTCTACTCTCCAATTTTGATGTATAAACTAATGACCACCACCTCTTTTCTCTCCAGCCCAAACTCTCTCTTAAATTTCTAATCCAAACTGACGATTGGACATTTCTACTAAATACCTCATGTCATAAAAACCAACATCCAAATGTAATCTTTAGCTCTCTGCCACTCCTCTTAAAAATCTGTGTTTCTCTTTTAGAACGCATGGTGTCACAGCCACTCAGTTTTCAAAATCAAAACCTGGAAGCTATCGTTCCTAGTCCCCTTTTTTATCTTTTTACATATTTAGTCATTAAACCTTGCTGATTCTTCCTCCCAAATATTTGTCACCCATTCATCCACTTAGGCCTTTTCACCATCTTAGCTTATGACATTATCAACTCGTACGTTGGTGATAGCAAGAGCCTTTTAATTGATCTTTTCTACGTCCAGGTTCACATTTTTCTTTCTCCCTGCTCTTTCTGTCATCTATTCATACACTGTAACTGCTAACTGTCCCTATGTGCTTAAAATCTTTTGACAACTCCTACATTTTGGCCTCATCTGTTACCACTACTGTCATTACAGCCTCCTCACTGCCAACCCCACCTGCGCTGCATCTATACTAAACATTGTTAAATTTCTCTAGCAAGTTGTGTATCTCCAACCTGTAATCCCCTACTTCCTCTCTTCAGTCTACTTGCTGGACTTCTTCCTTGGCTGAATTGGCCTTACCCTTGAAACCTGACCACCTGAGGAAAGATCCATTCCCAAATCTTAGCTGGTTTCCCCCAACATCATTTGCTCCCATAGCAACCTATACACCTCTATGAAAGCACTTACTTCAGGAAATATAATTTTCTGTTTCGTGTCTACCTTTTTTTCTCTGAACCAAAATTTACCAATTCAGGTCTGTTTCTCCTCTGAAGCAATTTTTTCAAACAAATGTGAGATGGAACAACCCAGGATGCTCATTAATGATGCATATTCCTGAGTCCCACTTCTGGTTTAATGTTGCAAAGGGATCAACTGTTGCAAAAGCATCAAAGATGTCAAAAGCATCACATCTTTCCTCCCCCCACAAAACCTAATAAAGAAGTAGTATCATAATAAAAAATGGCATTGTTACATTATAAGGCAACAAGGACAGAAAAACAATAGAGAGGAAAATGGAAGATGAATTTATTTTGACCAATTTTTGGAAGATGGGAAGCAAATGGTGAAGTGATAACTATCTTAGCACAGTGAAAGAACTTAAAATTTTAGTGCCAAGAGGAGAACACTGACCATAAATGACCCAATTTTCTCTAAAAACTGTCTGAGAAGTTTAGCACTTTAACCATTAGACTGAGCTGAAAATAGAGAATACTGGAAAACCTACATTAAAAGTAGTTGAATAACTCTATTCCATTTGACAGAGTTAGATAACTAAGCTTTTTTCTCCTAATTCCACATGTGTATGTGGAATACATACACATAATACACATAATACATGTGTATGTATTATTTTACAGAGCGAATTCTGAGAAGATGGTAGCGCAGGAAACACGAGGAGTCTCTCTCCCTCCCCACACACAAGTGCACAGGCAGAATCGACCTAATGAAATCATTTCAGAACTTGGGAGTCTGTAGAAGCCTTGTAACTTCCAAGTGAAAGCTTGGGGATAAACTACAGTTCATTTCAGTCTCAGGTCAGCAGTGGTTGCCTATCCTCCATCAGCCCACGGCAGACAAACTTGGTGTATGTTGCACTCCACTCCTCCATGCCCTTGGCTGAAGCAGCTTTGAGGGGATTTAAATGGGTGGCACCTTTCCCTCTCCACTACCCCCGCCTTGATTTTTCCCTTTTCCTCCTTTTAGAAGCCAGATATTAATGACTAGGACATTCAAAAGCAATTGCCTATACAGAAGAAATTAGGAGGTCACTGTGCATACTCTGGGATAGGCATGGTCTCAGAAAAAAACCCGAGATCTTAAGTTCACACCTCAGATTGATCCTCAGAATGCAGCTAGCCTACAACAACCAAATCAAAACAGGAGAGAAAAAAAAAAAAAAAACAGCAGCAGCAAGCCCTAGGGAAGGAGAGAGTCTGATTACCAGAGCTAACCACGTTATTAGATGTAAACGACCAGTTATTGACCAAAATGCAAAACAAAAAAGAACAAATAAACAAAAGGTATAAAAAGAAATGAGAAAGTATGGCCCATCCAAGGAGAAAAAAAACAAAAAAAAATGAAGAATGGAAATCATCTGTAAGAAAGACCAGATAGAGGACCTACTACACAAAGACTAAAATATCTATTGTAAAGATCTTCAAAGAACTAAAGAAAGATTTGGAAAAAGTAAATGATGTATGAACAAAACTGAAATACCAATAGAAAACTTAAAAAGAAACAAAGAAATTCTAGAACTAAAAATACAATAACAAATAAAAATTTTACTAGAGGGATTTAAAGGTAGCTTTAAGCAGTCAGAAGAAATAATCAGTGAACTTGTGGATACGACAACTGAAATCATTGAGTGTGCAGAACAAAAAGAAAAAGATTTAAGAAAAGTGAAGTGTAAGGGACCTGTAGTAAGTACACTATCAAGAAGACCAACATGTGCACTGTGGAAGCCCAGAAGGAGAAGAGAGAAAGACGTGGTCAGAGAAATTATTCAAAGAAGTAATAACCAAAATTTTCCCATATTTGGTGAAGACATGAATATAAATACCTTGCCTGAATCCAAAAAGCTAACAAACTTTAATTTTTTAAAGCTATAAGAAATATCCTCAGAGTCAGAAACAAAAAATTGCATTAAATAAAAAAGTAAAAGCAAAAAAAAAAAAAAAACACGAGGAAATGTGAATCAGATTTTGAACAGCATCACAAAAGCTCGAAGATAGTAGAGCTGTGCTTTCAAAATTTTGTGAAAAATTCTTTCCATCCTACAATTCTATGCCATATCAAACTTTCAGTCAAGTGTGATGGTAGAACAAGAAGCAGTTAAGCATACAAAGAATTCTTTGTCAGGCAGTTACTGAAAAATATACTTCAATAAAATAAGTATACAAACCAAGAAAGAGAAAAAGCTTCTTCTCCAAAGCAAGAATCTGATTGGCTCGGCCTAAGTCTGGAATGTACTTCTTTCTACTTCCATCACCCATGAAAATGGGAGGCAGGGTCATGGTACACAATTTCGTGCAGAATCCCTCACATGGAATTTTGGACCGAGAGTATAAAAGAAAAAGCAGCTCTTTGTGGTTTAAGCAGCACAACAACATCACTTACAAGCAAAGAATCTGAATTCCCAAAATGGTAATTAACTTGCTCAAGGTAATACAATTTGGTAGTCGTGAAAACAGGACTAGAATTCAGGTTCTTTAATTCTTAATTCAATCCTTTTCCAACTTCGCTAGCACTGGAACAAGAACTCCACTCAGGTAGAATTTGCAGCTACCAATTAACACTAGTCTCACATCGTAGTAGGTAACATACTAAGGAAATAAAACAGTATAAATTCAGGTATAACAAATGTTTGCCATACTGTAGTTTGACTCTTTCACATACATTTTATTTAGAAGATCACTATATCCTGGGTGGTAACCAGGATCAGATTAGGTAAACAAAGAGATAATGTAATTAAAAGTTAATGTTTATAGTGCTTGCTTTACCATTAGAAGAATATAAAAAGAAAAACCACCAAGGACCAGAACAGTTTCACTGAGCTCCGGGGAGTAACTTAAAATTTGATCTAAGTTGTGAAGAGTGGGTAAGTTTAGTATAGCAACAGAGGAAAGTTGAGGGATTCTAGGCAAGGAAATGTTCTAAAGCAACAGGGGAGAGATGGGGATTGGTGTATTTTGGGCTTCAGTGGGCAGAAATTTTGTAAATTATAACTGGATGAAGCAGAGAGATTCTGTTGTCAATTTTTGGCTTAAGGGTAACAATTTAAAGTTATAAAATAGGTTAACACACACTTTAGAATTCTTGGTGTTTAGCTAAATCATACTGCATTCAAGTCATGGTGTTAGGTGTTTTTGCCAGTTCCTTGTGGTTTTTCTAAAGTTTTGAACAGAATAAAAGGTCAAAGTTTTCTAAAAGCTCCAAGATGTTATTGGAAACATATGGCAACATAAATGGCTGGAGCTACAAAGCATGTTACCCTTTTCAACCTATTTATGGTTTAAAAATAGCAGAATCTGATTTTCAGATGAAGCAATAATCTTTACCATGAAAGTAAGGAGGAGTAAGCATATCCTTATATGCCCGCTGTGTAAATTATTTCTGTGAAGACAGACCTTCAGTCTTGGACAAGAGGGAAAAAAAATCAATATTAATCCACTCATTCTTGTAATGGAAGGATGTGGTCATATAAAGTAATACTGGCTAGCTCAGGATCACAGTCTGAATTGGAAGACAGATGCTATACGTTTGCTGTGGAAACAACAGACCGTAACATTGTATTTGATATGGAAAAATCAATCACAGTGTTACTAGCTAGAAACTGCTCCACTTCGAGGCAAGAATACAAAGGACCTCAAGCTGTTGTTAAACAGAAGAGGTTTCATGATTATTTAATCACTTGAGAGGCCAAACCAATTAAAATATCATCTGTCAATACTTTTTTCTAGGATTTGATTTCAGGAATAATAAATGTTTTCTCAACATCTATTGTCTTGACCTAAATGATGACATAGAGAAATAAAAACCATCAGGAGCAAGTTCACATTTTCCAGCAGGAAGTGGTTTCAGATTTTACTTGGAAATGGAAAGGGCCAAAGTTCCCTAAGGCATTTTTCTGGAACCTATCAGGTAAAAACTCAGGGCTTACAAAGGTCTGGCAGCGTGAATCTGAATCATCAAATAACAACCAGAGTGTACAAAGCCTTCAGGCTTCACGGATCTGGTATGAATTCCTCTCTGGCTGTGACCACACACATGTGGTGAAGTGGTACTCTACTGGCAGGATTCAGACATTTAATTCCCAATTGCTCATGGAGACGCCATCGTATAGTTTCAGTATGCTTGGAAAATGGGTGGCGTCAGCAGAGAAATGTAGGAGTTTAGGCTGGAAAGATATGTTGAGGCAGGGAATCCCTTCCTACCTAGTCTAAACTCAAAGTCTGAGGAGGCTAAATAGATCCTCCTAAGACTTTAAAGTATGTAAATGATACAATTAAATGCATATTTTAGAAAAATAGTCATGGTGGCGATATGGATGATGAATTACAGGAGGAGGATTCTGGAAAGAGGAACCATGTTGGAGACTTAAAATTTCTAAAGAATTTGAATTTAAGTAAGAGCAGTAAGTAAAAGAAGAGAAGGTAAAGTTGGGGGTATGGAAAAAAAGTAAACTAGAATGTTAAAGAGCAAGGAATTGAAAATGATGTTGAGGATTTTGTTTTGGGAGCCTGGTTAAATAGTAAGGTCTTTTGTAGATTTGGAGAAGGCACAACACATTTCAAGACTAATACAATTTAGGGTTCTTATAATGCTTATTGATTAGCACTGAACAAAGAAAGTCAGCTTAAGTCTCATTTGAATTTTGCTTTAAATTACTGCTCACCTCTTATCGGCCTTTAAATCTAGGGAATATTACTTAACATAACTGAACTCCATTCCTTCAGCAATTTTTAAAAGAGGGAAATGATTCCCGAAATTGTTATGGTGAGAACCAGGTGACATTACTAGTTACATGGCTGCCTTGTATTGAAGTAGAAGTTAAACAAATAGTACTAACACTCAGTATTTTTAAACCCCTAATTTAAAAAGTAAGGTATTGAATACAACCTTTAAAAAATGTTGTAATTTTAAAATCCTGTAAATATCATAACTAATTTTAAAGAGGATGATTCTGACGTCCTAATAAAAAAAAACTTTCATTAATTAACTATATAAATATGAACCAAAAATAAATAAAAATGCACACAAGATAAACAATTTCACAGCAGCTATTTTCAACAGAATAAAGTTGAAAAATGGAACCATCTTCCTACATGTGAAATTTTTTACAAGATGTAAAATGAGTCCAGTTATTCAACACATCCTGCCCCCACCCCCCACGGAAGATCTCTTCCTATTGTTTAGATGCTTATGAGACCTTATGGAAATAACCAGGCCTTAAAATTCAAGAATGTTCAGGTATCTCAAAATAGTTTCTTATGTTATCTTATTTTGCATTCATGCCTTACAGTTTGTAGAAAATCAATTAAAAAAACAAAAGTATTTTCCTTCTATTCCTTTACAGCCTCTATTTTTACTACTTTGACCAAGAAACTTCTTTGGCCATTAGTAAGCAGTCTTTCCTAATATTATCGTTAAGAATTGTCAGTTCTCGAACAGGTGGTATAAGCAGATAGTTAACAAGTCTTCATTCACCTCTCTCCCTCCCTCATTCTCTCTCATTCTCTCTCCCTCCTCCTTTTCCTGATTCTGATTTTCCTCTTAACTTGACATGGCTGAGAAGAAGTGTACTGTGCTCCACAAAGTACTTCCAGTTCTGTGGAAAATGTTTAAGAGTTCTACAGGTCTATAGCTACTGCCTGATTCTCTCCTATACCAAAGACAAACAGACCTTAAGCCTTACATTTGAAATCAGAGTTCACTCTAAATTCAATAGTACTTGTCAATCTCTTTCATATAATGTCTTCTCTTCAAACTTTTCACAAATACAGATGCATTTAAATCATTTCCTACCACGGAACATAAGGAATTTCCATGAGCACCCCAATACTTTATCTTCTAAAACCTAATACACCTAATTAAATAGTTTGCAAAAATTAATTTGGTGATCTTTAATCCTTCCAAATCCACCTACAGTTGCACTATACATATCACAGAGTAATTAATTACAGTGCATTACCCATGCATAGTACCATGTTTTACACACAGTGGTATAGAGACAGTAAAAAATAACTAATTATTGAAAGAAGAGTGAAATATTTTTATATAGTTGCATAATCTTTCCTATACTTGTCTATAGAGAGGTAACAATAACATCTATCTCAACATGTGTTTGGTTATAGCACATGTCATACAGCAAACTCTTAATAAATAGGGAATTTTACTATGACCTAAAATAATGCTTCCAATAGAAACATAATGTGAGACACATGTGTAATTTTAAATTTTCTAGTAGCTACATTTAAAAATTTTTTAGTCATGTAAGACTATTTTTAATAATATATTTAACCCAATATATCAAATATACTATTATATAAACATGTAACCAATATAAAAATTATTGAGATATTTTCTATTTTTCATAATACATCTATAAAAATCTAGTGTGTATTTCACACTTCCAGCACATTTCAATTCAGACTGACCACATTTCAAGTGCTCAATTGCTAGATGTAGTTAGTAAATGGCCATGGATTTAGATGCATAGATGAGATGCTCATTAACTCTGGATGTGAGTGATCTATAACTCTGGCTGAATCACTTCTTTATAAATGGATCCAAGACCTCACGAAATGGAGAAAAAGAAAAAAAAAAAAGCTCTAGGGAATGTATGAAGACCAGGGTACTGATGCTCTTATTATTTTCTTACTAAGTGGCCTTAATAAATACTGTGTTTCAAGTAGCTAATAATAAGGACGATACTATTCGAATTTAGAAAAAATAATCACATCTTTTTAAAAAGTGTGGGAAGTCTGCCCTTGCTTTAGAAGCATATTTTGAAACTGGTAAACCTACACAGAATTCTGTAGTAAGCATGGTTCTCACAGAGGCAAAAAGACCCACACAGTGTTTAAAACGTTTTTAAAATATTTTAAAGAACGTTTCCATTCTCACTGTGCTAAAAGCACAAAAGCTCTCCTGGGGCCCACCCTAGGCTTGCCAGCTCAAATGTACCATCTTTGGCAGTTAAAAAAAAAAAAGAAAGAAAATCCCTCCACCTTCTCCTCCCTTTACTACACGAGCTGATTTCACAAGATCTTTACATGCTTTATTTACTATTCATTTTCATCCTTGGGAGAGAAACTTGAAATATTTATTCACAAGACATAATTCTTTAAAAATATTTCATAAGGCAAACATTTGGTAAATGGCAGGGAAAAAGTGTCTGCAACAGTGTAATTATTGTCCCTGAAATCGCATTTTTAAGTATTTTAATAAGTAAAAGAGTTTTCTACAAAACCAGGTAAAGAACTAAGAGAATAAAAAGGCTCAAGAATCCCAGGTAAATAAGCCTGTCAGGCTGTGTGTACACATGCCTAATTCTTATGTAAAACCCAACAACATTAATCATGTCTGTAAAATGATAACCAAAACGACAGCTCTCGTTCTGCAGTCAGCTGTACAAGGAAGCATTTTCTAGCCATAACCCACCACTCTGAGCAAACAACTGATGGGCAGCGGTCCTTTTGTCAGATTCTGACAAGTGAATCAATAAAAAGACACAGCAAAAGTTCAATCAGAACAGACACCACTAATACGGCTGGCCTTTTGGGACCCACATAAGCGTGGAACTGCTTTTCCATGTTAATTTCTCTTCACTACCCCTTGGGGTTATCACCTTCTCTGGCCCCTGTTAATTAAAAACTGCCTCCTTCTAAAGTTCCTTGGCAGGCATTTCCCTCGTGTCAGACTATTCTGCTGACTGCTAAAAGAAATGGAGGAAGGAGTGTTCCAAAGCAGAGAAGGCTAGGAGGCTAGAACTCCGCTCCTTGCCCCCACCAAAAGACAGTGTATCATCAAATAATATGATTGGATGGAATTCCTTATATTGCAATTAACTAACAAAAAACACAGGAACAATTAAAAATAACACTCTATCAAAGTCAAACAAACAGCGAAATAAGTAGCTGGTAGGCAAATTAATACGTCAGTTGACAGTCTTGGCATACTATTTTTTTGACTAGCCTTATTTTTGAATTTGCTGATTTAAAAATTTTAATTGTGTATACATTTCTATTTGTTGATCCTACCTTGCACTTAGTTCTTGCATTCTTTCTTCCCCTATAACAGAGGCAAATTTATCTCTACCTATTTGCCTATCTTCCATTAATATCAGGATTGACCCTAACAACCAGGTTACTTTGTGTTTGTGCCAAAATCTCTAAGAAAAAAAATGTTTAGATTTAAAAAATGGTAGTTAGGCCCTTTTAGCCTTGTTAATGACAAACATAAATTACCTCTGTGGCTAGGTAGTCAGATTATTCCAAATTGGTTGTTTGATTAAACATGCTTTTATTTATTTTACACTAAAAAATATGTCAGTACCTTCAAAAGGAAGCACATATGCTAAAAGTGAGTCTCTCTGTTCACCCAGACCATCCCAATCACACTCCATCATTAACTATTAGTATAATTTAGAATTCCCCATTCATTTACAAACACATATACAATTATGTGAGATTGTCTTGTTACTTATATAATACAATCACAATGTATACCTCTTTTTACTCCTTGTTTTTTTTTTTGACTTAATAATGTATCCTGGAGCAGTTTCTATGCCAACTGATCTTATTCTGTTAGGCTGCTAAATACTGTTTCACAATATGCATTCACTAAAATCCAAAACAATCCATGTAATGAACATACAAGTCTCTTTTTAGTTTTCATTTTATAAAAAAAACTGTAATAAAATATTTATACCTGTCTTTTTAGATAAAATATCAGCTACTTTTTACAAAAGTAGAATTGGTAGGCAAAAATTCACATAGTTTAAAATTAGATAAATACTGCAAAATTGTTCTCCAGAAAGACTTTAGCAATACCTGTTCCACTAATAATATATAAGGTCATTGGTTTCACTACACCTTCTCCAACACCGTATATTATTATTTGTTTTAATATTCTGCTATTTGTGATTTATAGGACTTTACTTGGAATCTGTGCTTGTAAACTCAGTTATATAATACCAGCCATATAATCTCTGCCAGACATATAAGCTTTTCTTATCAAAACCCACAATAAATTGCATCCACCATCCTGAACAACAAAAGAATAGGACAAGCCATCACTTTTCTCTGTAGCTCCAGTCTTCTTTGCAATCAACCACTAGAATTATCTTGGATTTGTATCCTAAATTATTATGTTTTTCATTACTTATCAATATTTTAAAAACAGAGTCATATGAGTCATATGTTTATTTTTTATTGATTTACAACTATTCTTTGATTTCTATTCCCTGAACAAGAGTAATAATATTGATAATAATAATAATAAAAATTAGTATTAAAATTTTGTTGCAGTACTTTTGTTTTTTTTTTTTTTAGAAAGAAATTATGACTGGTAAACTTACTGAGTCTCTGGATGCCCAAAAGAGACTTCATTTTAAACTCGCAAATATGTTTATTACACTACATATAAAGTATAAAGTTAAAATACTTTTCTTGGGGTGACGATAACAAGATGGCAGACTTAAGAAGCTCCAGACTCTCATCACCCTCTGGGAACATCAAGTAAATAGCTAGAGACTAACTAAAATAGCTTTGTAAGAGGTCTGAAAACCAGTTAAAAATCTATAGCAACCTACAAACAGCCAATCATGGAAAAGCCACACTCAAAATGGTAGATAATTTCATGATGTTTCTGCCTGCCCTTACTATACTCCCTCCCTGTGGTGGCATGACATAGTCAAGAGGAAACAGCACATGTACATGTTCCTTTCTTTGGGATGGAAGGAAAAAAGTGGAATTTGTGTGCAACATTGTGGTCTTTCTGCGGGCTATATGAAGGAATGATTTCTGTATTGCCTGACTCAGCTCAGAGAGGAATGGCAGCATATGTTGGATGTCAGGTTGAAAGGCACGGACAGCTGTCTCAGGCACCATGGCACATGAAAACTTCAGGGAGAATGAAGACCTGCAGATGTGTGGGGGTAAGAAATTATGAACAGAGAAATGCACTGGAACATCTAAGTCCCCAAAAAGAAGAAGGAATAAGACTCTTAGGGAAATTAAAACACTTAAAAACAGGATTTGTATAGAATAATTGGAGGAGTACACACAAAGCCCCAGAGAAGATGCATGCTCAGAAAAGGTCTAAGAAGACCTTAAGTTTTCATGCTCGGCTGATTACTTGAGGCTTTTTCCCTGCACACAGCCAGTCTGCCAATACAGAAGGAAACAGCCAATTCAAAGGAACAAAATAAATCTCTGAAAACAAAACTAAAGAAACAAAGACCTCTGACTAGACAAAATCAAAACAAATTTCTTAAATATGTTCAATGAACTAACAGAGAATACAAATAACAATTTATGCAAAATCAGGAAAATGATTTATGAAGAAAAGGAAAATATCAACAAAAAGTTAAGTGTGCATGTGTGTATTAGAATTACAGAAATTTCCAGAGCTTAAAAATATAACAACTGAAACTAAAAACTCACTAGAGGGGTTCAAGAGTAGACCTAGGCAGAAGAATCACTGAACATGAAGACATGTCACTGAAAATCATTGAGTCTGAGGAGCAAAAAACCACAAAATTATAAAGAAAAATGGGTAAAGCATGAGAGACTTATGGGACTCTAAAAAGTAGACCAAGATAGCACTATGGGGGTCCTGGATGAAGAGAGAGAGAAAAGGACAGAGAGCTTACTGGAAGAAATAATAGCTAAAAACTTCACAGACTTAAGGTGGACAAATGGATATACAAATACAAGAAGTTCAGTGAGTTCCAAGCAGGATAAACCCAAAGTAACCTACACTCAGACACATTAAAATCAAACTGATGAAAGTCAAGGACAAAGAGAGAACCTTGAAAGTGGCAAGAGAAAGTCAATACCAGAAAGTGATTTGAAGCCATATGAAAATACAAATGTCGCTAATAAAAGTAAATATACAAACCTGTAGTGTTGTCATTTTAGTTCATAACTCCCTTTCTAATTCTTTATAGGATTTAAAAGATAAAAGTATAATTTAAATCAGTGTTAATAGATACATAATATGTAAAGATATAATTTGTAACATCAATAATATAAAGAGGGGCTAAGGTAAAGGAGAGTTTTGGCATGATATTGATGTTAAATTCTTATCAGTTTAAAATAGATGATTATAATCCTAAGATATTGTATGTGATATTCATGGTAAACCCAAAGAAAATATCTATAAAATGTAAGAATATGCACAAAAGGAAATGAGAAGGAAATTGAAGAGTGTCATCACAAAAAATCAGCTAAACTTACAAAGGTAGGCAGTAAGAGAGGAAATGAAGGACAAAAAAGCTAAAAGAAACAAAGGAAACAATTTTCAAAATGAAAATTGTATATCCTTCCCTATCAGTAATTACAGTAAATGTAAATGGAATACCTTCCCTCTTCAATCAAAAGACATATATTGGCTGCATGGATTTAAAAAAAAAACAAAAACAACCAAAAACAGAATTCAACTATAGACTGTGTATAAGAAACTTACTTTAGATCTAATGACATGCATTGCTTGAAAGTAAAAGGATAAAAAAGATATACCATGCAAATAGTAACCAAAAGAGAGCATGGGCTATTTATCCTCATAACACACAAAACAGGCTTTAGGTCAAAATTTGTTACAAAACATAGAGGAGGACATTCTGTAACAATAAAAGGATCAATTCACCAAGATGTAACAATTATAAACAAAGATGCCCCAAACATAAGAGCCTCTAAATATATAAAGCAAATATTGACAGAATCAAAAAAAGAAATAAAAAGATACACAGTAATAGTGGGATACTTCACTACCCCCACTTTCAATAATGGAAAGAAAACCAGAAAGAAGATTAATGTGGAAAGAGAGGACTTAACACTATAAACCAATTGGACCTAATGGACATAAACAGAACATTACACCCATCAACAGCTGAATATACATTTTTCTCAAGTTCATATGGAACATTCTCCAGGGTAGATCATAGGCTAGGCCACAAAACAAGTCTTAATAAATTAAAAAAGGTTGAAATCATACAGAGTATCTTTTCACAATAAAATTTAACTAGAAATCAATAGAAGGAAAACTACAAGATCCACAAATATGTGAAAATTACACAACACATTCTTATAAAACCAAAGGGTCAATGAAGAAATTTCAAGGAAAATTACTAAATATTTTGGGACAAATGAAAATGAAAATACAACATACCAAAATTTGCACAATGCTATGAAGGCAGTGTTAAGAGGGAAATTCATAGTTCTAAATGCTTACATTAAAAAAAAAAAAGCTCTCCAGTCAACAACCTAATTTTACAACTTAAATACATGGTGCGGTGGCGGGGTGGGGGGAACTAACCACAAATCTAAAAAGCAAAAACTAAACGCAAAACTATTAGAAGCAAAAATACACATTAGAATAGAAATAAACAAAAACACCTTTCTTGAACTTATTCTAGGTTATCTCCCATTATTTTCTATATGGTATTATATAAAAAGCATCTGATAACCATGTTTGATTTATGTTTCTTTGTAAGTAAACTTAATTTCCTTTTCTCATTCTTATGAAAGCATTTAGGATTTTCTATTTATTGGTGGAGTTCTGAAAAGTTCCAGGATATGTTTGATTTTTGTTCTTTTACAGATTTTGCTGAACCACCCAGGGGGCCCTTTTAAATGAAAGCTCATCCTTTTATCTTTGAAAAATTTCCTTTTATTTTTATGTTTGATATTGTCTCTTCTTCAATTACTGTTGTATCCTTTTAAAACGCTATTCCAAGGATCCTGGCCCTCACAGTTTCCATCATTTTGTCTTCTTGCTGCATACCTTGGGAGATTTCCTGGACTTCATCTTCCGCATTACTAATAAAAGTCTTCAGTAATATCAAATATTTTATTCAGCCCTTCTGTTGACTTATATTTGCATTCATAGGTTTTCCAACAAATATATTCTTGGATTTTTTTTTTTTTGGTTTGCAAATTCCAGTTTCTGTTTTTAAATGGCATATCCTCTTGAATTTTTATGAGTTTACTTATTAGAATGTTCAGGTTTTGTTTCTTAAATTTTGTCAGTTTGCTTCAAACTAATTTGATCTCATTGTTTATCTTGCTGTTTTGATTCCATGCTGTTGATTTTCCTCAAATACTGTGGTAGTATATTTATATACGTGAAAGATGTTTGAGGCTAATTCGTGTAATAGCTGGTGTGGATTTTCTCTGAAAATGTTTAAGTTTTATATCCCCAGCATGCCTCTGCTATGATCAGGATAGCAGTCCGCAAATGTGTTCAATGTGGTTTGACTTACTGATTGCTAACATTCACTGAAAAGTCAAGGGGCCTGTAGCAAGCAGATAATTTTTCACCCACTAGCTGCCAGAATAAGGAGAGATTGCCTCTGACACTGAAGAAATTGAGTCTTTTGCTTTTCAAAGGAAGTGCCTGGTTTTTGTTTGTTTTTCCAACTTCAAGTCTTCATTGATGGTCCTGAGTCACCTCAAATTGCACTGGTTCTCTGGTAGAATCTAATCTAATACTAGGCATTCTTGCCAGTGAAGAAAGTCACACCCTGAAACGAGCTGCTCTCAAGTCTCAACCTGAAGTCAAATACTCAGTGTAGGACTGGAGATAGGTCTGGGCATGGTTTTCCTCAATACCTTTAAGACGTTTAAATGATTATTCAGACAAAAGTTCTAGAGGCAGCTTTTGCTCCTTGTATTTATTCCTTTTTCCTTGATCTTTTCCTGATCTCTCCTATAGTCTTCTTCCGAAGATATTTTCAGCTATAATTTTCTTATCATTGTGATCTCATTTGCTTAATGAGCCTGGTCCACTGATGGCACTGGAAAATAGATTCCAGTACTGAAGAGAATTTATTCCTTTGTTATTTGCCATTTGCAGGAATTTGGAACTAATAATGGAAGTAAATGCATAGTCCTGACAAACTGGCTGTCTAGGAACATGCTATGGAATGGGAGAGAAAAACTAGGGGATTCAAAATCATATATAGCTCCAAACATAATGTGTCTGGTCAAATGCCTAACACACTTTATTGAAAAGCAGAGTATTTTATATGGTGTGGGTGTGTGATCATGATCTAGCTAAGATATCTAGAATTATTGTTCTCTTCCCCACTAATAAATACTTACAAAATTTTTCTATAATTAAACTATAATTCTTTGGTAAGATACAGATGGAAACAGAATAGCTTAGTTCAAATTAACAGCTTATCAGTTGACAATAAAAATGTGGATAGACTTAAAACTCATAGTCACAATTCATACAGGAAGGAAATCAACTTTATTTTTTTAAATTTATTTGAGAGAGAGAGAGAGAGAGAGAGAGCATGTACTGTGGGAAGCGGCAGAAGAAGAGGGAGAGAGAATCTCAAGGAGACCCCACACTGAGCACTGAGCCCCACACAGGGCTGGAGCTCATGACCCCAAGTTCACAGCCTGAGCAAAAACCAGAGTCAGACACTCAACTGAATGCACCACCCAGGTGCCCCAAAAGCAACTTTATTTTGATACAATTTAGCTCGCATGTGAGCCCCAGCTTCTGGTCTGCGGAGGGAAGGCAGAAGTGTGTTTGCATGTCAGAGTGTGCGTGGACTCTTAATCTCACATGCTAAAAGAAACCTGGTCACTTCAGCTTTATTCAGTCATTTAATTCTTTTGGTAAATAACCAGCCTATCAAGATTTCTACTCATTCTGCTTCCTTTCTTCTAGGACATATCTTTGTGCAAGAAGAATTCATCTCTTTATTCACAGAGCCATTTAAGCCATATTAATGGAAACCTGTTGTATGCTAGATACTAGAGACATAAACATGAAGGAGATCGCATCACTCTTGCCCTCATAGTCTTACATGCTAGTTGAGACACATACACACACACACACACAGTATGACGTAAATATATAATATAACTTCAGATAGTCATAAGCACTCTAAAGAAAATAAAGCAGGTTAAAGGGACAGCAAGGAAGGTAGAGGAGGCTATTTTTGGAAGAACAATCTGGGTAAAGTCTTCAAGACTTTGAGCTTTGAAGAAAAATTTGAATGAAGATTTGAGATCTGAAAGAATAAAGTTGTGAAGATCTAAATGAAGAACGTTTTCAGCAGAAAGAACAACCTGCCAAGGTGTGAGTAAGAATAACCTTCTCGTGTTTGAAGAAGAGTAAGAAAACTACAGGGCTAGTGTAGACTCAGGAGGATAGTAGCAGATGGGGTTAGAGAACTTACCAAGAGCTCAATCATACTGAGCTGAAAGTAACATGAATAGTGGAGAACAGGTTCAGGATTCAAGATGTCCTGACCTTCCTTGTCCTGGAGGAATGCAGCTTATGCCTCTGCCCTTAGTTCCTCTCCCTCTGGAACACTGGAACACTGATTACACATGGTAACGGGCTCCCACATTAGTTCTCACCTGCACTGCCAGTCATCTGAGACTCAACCACGCCTGTCATATTTTCACAGACTGCTCTGGGAAAACCTGACTACAGATACTGGCAGCCAGCTAGGGATCTCTTCCCCTTCCCTGACGACCCTGGGTACTTTTTCTCATTTCCTCTTAACTGTGCTGAAACACAGTTTCATCCCAGGTCCTCTTGTTCTGGAGGCTATTCACCTTTTTCTGAAGACTCCCATAGTGCTGCTGGGAGCCACACAATTTTGGGTCCTCAGAGGGTTACAGTCAGGAAGCAGACTTTGAGTCCTTTCTGCCTCTGAGGCTCAAAATCCCTTTTCCTCAAATCACCCCCTGCCCCACTGTCTGCTAGGATGTCAACTCCAAGGAAAGATATAGCTGAGATCTCTCAAAGATCCCAAGCTCTGTCTGATCCAGATGTTGTCCTCTCTAACTTTCTCTCCTGACATATCTTCTAATTCTTACCTCATTCTAGGAGGGGAAAAAAAAAATGAAGTGCTCTCGTCCTGTCCTGCTTCCTTAATACTATATGCTTAATTTTCATAAGCTCTATATTCTTAGTACAGCAGGCTTTGGTTCTTAATACCAGAGATGATTTTGATATTTTATTTTTGGAATGTAGAAAATTTCTCTCAAATTCCTGATTCTTATGACTAAAAAGTATGGATTTCAAGACTCCTTTTTATTTGTTTGTATGTTTACCCTGCTTATTAAAAGGAAAGACTCTCCTAAAATTCAAAGCTGAGGTAGAACAATGACTGACTTTTTTTTTTTTCCCAATTGTGCCAATCCTTTTCTTGAAGACAATGTGTAGAGAAAGCTGTCACTGATCCATAAGTGTTGGGGGAGAAACACATAATCCAAACATTAGTTAGGCACATGTATAAACTTCCTAGTGCATATTTTCCTCTCAACTGACAGATAAGACAGAAACATCTAGTCAGATAATAATAGAAATGGCAAAAGGAAGGAGGAGGATAAAACTCAAATTTTCTAGCATTTACACCAACGAAGATAGTAGTGGATAGTTATCATTATCTTTATGTCTTAGTTGAAAACTGACGTTCAACGTGTAGACAGTTTGCTCAAAGTAACATAGGAAATAAATGAGAGTTAAGATCAAAGCCCTTTGTCTTTCTCTGTTTGCTGTATCATAGTATGCATCAAATTAAGTCATTTTTGTTGAGTACTCAGGACAATATTAAAAACAGGTGGTAGCTAAATGTAAATATTTCAGGTACTGACAGGATTTTTAAAAATAATATAAATACTATTTTTATTTATAAAATTTATCAATTGGAAGACATCTGTGAAGAATAATAATATTTGCCTATTGATAATAGCCAAAATTTGATACTTGGTCTTGACATACATAAATCATTATCATCAAATTTTTGTATGCCTAAGTAAACTAACTTCTTACTCTTAATGAATCAGAGGCTCTCATGGAGCCTTGTTTGACCCTAGATCTGATATCCATATGGTCCTTTACGGGATATCACTATGGACTTGGCGGATCTCAGTGGACAAGCACAATGGTGCTGGGGATCAGTGTCTTCCCCAAGAAAGAGTATGGTGCCTCAAGGGCAAAGGAATTAGGAAAGGCAAGTCCTTTGAGGCAGAGTTTAGGTTGACCAAACACAAAGCTCAAATACAAAAGACAGCAGAAATCTGGAAATAGGAATTAAGGTTAAGCTAGGAAATGGGCAGAACTTGATTGAAAGTTAGCTTCATTACTCCCAAAGGATGGACTCTGGTTAAGGTAACTATAGGTTCTGGTCTCATATTTTTGCCTGTTGTGTCAGTATGGTTATTTGCTCTCACCATGTTCTAGTTTAGGGAAATCTCAGCGGCATCTGATTTAAAGGCAAGTTATACGGTCACCCTAACCCTGTTGAGAGCCAGAAGCCATGCTGAAGCATCTGCAAATATTTCACTTGGTTGTAGTTACAGGTTGAGTAGGCAAGCTCAATGACATGACTTAAGATACATGACCATACTGGACTCCCAGATAATATTAATACTGACTACTTGGATAGAAGTAGAAACAGCCAACACAATTATTTGAATCCATTATACAGAAGTTAGATTATTCCATACTCACCTGTTACTCAGTCTCTCCCTCATTTATTAAATTTATGTGCATAGCTGTCTGCACTACTAAATTAAATCGTTCTTGAGGTCAATGATGCTGCCTTATTCATCTTTGTCTCTCTTAATTCCTAGCACAAAAGTTTAAACATTGTAGGTATTCAATAACAATTACAAAAATTTATTACAATTATGATAAAACAGGTAGGGCTTATGTTAGCCCTTTGTATTCATCATATAATTATGATAGAAAAATAATAAGCAACCTATAATTGCTGTTTAGGAGATGATATTACTGACCTTATTTTATAGATGAGGAAACTGAGACTCAGAGATGTTATAAGATTTTGCTCATGACAATCCAGATATTTACTAACAGATCTGAGATACAACCCCCTAATATTCTATTGTAGACTTAAACTTTTATCTAGAGCACTGCCAATAAGTACTGAGATATTCATAGATATGACTTTTCTTTCTGTTGGGGAAATCTGATGATTAATTTCATACATTCTCAACTTACTATCCATACTGTCTCTATCCATGAAATTTCTGCTAGGCGCTCTTCATTAAAGCACTGTGTGTTTAAAAGTATTTTAGAATGGACACAACAATAAATCATTCATTCAGGATTCTGTGCTACTTTACAAGTTAAAAAAAAGAACATTAGCTGATTTAAATATTTCACACCAACATATGAGCCATGTAGGACTCTCCCTAGCTATTTTTATGAATATCAGTCTCTTTAGGTTGATATAGACACAACACTGAATTCTTATGGACTCTGATATCTGTGTGTTCTAAAAGCCTTACATACTGAATGATATATTTAGTGAATCGATCATTTAGCAAGAACAACAAAAACACAATATGGATCATTAATAAAATAACATATTGAACGTTTACTTTTATAATGAATTATACTAGATATTTGATTCTAAAATATGCAAGTATATACAAGTGACTTAAAACAATAGTTGTAACCATCAATGAATGCAGATTTTATTTAATCAGTTTGATTTTATCCTCACTAATTTTGGGTCATGAAATAAATAAATGAATGAATAAAAAATAAATGAATTATAAATAAATCCCCAGTTGGCTAGAGGCTACAGAAATTTAAAAAATACATTGCCCTTAATACCGTCTTTCTGAAAATTACATCACACAATAAACAACCCTATTGCATAACAAAATCTTAGAGGCCTTCTGTTGTATCTGGATGTCTGACATGAGTCAATCAATGACCCTTGTTGATTAACAGCATCTTTTTAAAAGTATATTCAGTTAGATTTAAATAACATTGGTTCAGGCGACCAATTCAGTGTATTTTAACAAGTGTCCAGTCAATTTAGTAAAATTAAGTAATCAGTCAATATCAGTCAATTCAAACAATAGCTTATCTGGTAAACATTTTCCAAACCCTACCCAATTCCTGGATCCCTAACAGACACAGTCAAAACTCAGCCTGATTATTAACTTAGTTGGAAAATTTCTCAGGAAACCTCCCTTTATAGAATACTCATTTTCAAATACATCTTGGATGCAATTGTATTTAATACTTCTAGACCAGCTGGCATTAAAAATTTAACATCACAATTTTACTAAAGAAATCATACCACAAATTTCTCTTTGTTTTAAATATGGATTTATAGTCCCTTAAATGTTTAATGAAGGTCTGAAAATCAAAGATTAAAAGGAAACACTTTCAGAAACAACATATCACAGCGACTAAGTCAAACCTTTGATGTTATATTTCATGTCACCCCAAGAACAGTAAATTATGTTTGACATGAACAAATGTATAAAAGACTATTTTTACAAAAAAAAAAAAAAAAAAAAACACCTTACCTATAGGAAAATAAAGCATATGGTTTAACTTTTAGGTGTTTAGAGTTATTATAATGCCAAACAGTAATGTGTTACCTTGGCTAAAGTTTCATATTTTTAGGTAGAATGGGAAAACAAAATTCATTTGTCCTTCTATGACAACTAGCTTCTTTGTCTCATTTCCATTTGTTTCTTTGGCAGCTAAAACACCTTGAAATTACCTTCTCCGGCATTGAATTTTTTTTTCTATTTCTAGCTGTCAGAGTGATTAGAATTTTAATTAGCCAAGTAGAGTGCAGAATGGAAAATGAATGAAAAAAAAAAAAAAACACACAAAGAACTCAAATTCGAGGAGAAACAAAGGGGCAACAAAAGCTGTCTCACAGCTTGATTGTTACATCCGTGATTTCCCTCTTTCTGGATTCCCTATGACTTAGCACAGTAGCCCCACTCCAGCACAGGGTGGCCCATGCACTACTAACCATTATCCCTAGTTGTCATTAAAACTAAAGCAAGTCTCTTCAGGCACAGGAGCAGCTCTAATTCAATGCCAATGTCTGCCTCTTTAATTTACTCTTGGAAACCTACTGAGGATCGTAAGTCTAACCACAAAAGGTGGAATCCACCAAGAATTCAGGGAATAAACACCCTTAGGTTGGTGAGAACACTCTCAAGTTTCAGAGGAATTCATTCCTTCATGTGTGATGTGAGGCACAGTGGGCACCTTTCATCAAGAAGGCACTCAGGAAATATAGAAAATATATTAGTTGTTACATGGGCCATTAATTGGCTAAGAGTCAGAATATTTCTGAAAAGTCTAAAACAAACCAAAGCAATCTAAATTTACATTATAAGAGTTATATCTATCATCTATCTATTATCTATATTACTGCAGTAGTGCCGGATGTATGCATATGTATGTATACCTATCACCCAATTCTGTTACGGAAGTAGTTATGGAAAGCTACACAACATCAGGGTCCTGTGGCTTTAGAGTCACCTAATAGAGCTTTGATCTTGGCTCTGTCAGTGCTGGCTATGTGACCTTGGGAAGCTATTTCAATTCTCAGTCTCAGTATTTTATCAGTTTAAAGTGGGAACATAAAATACATGCCATTGAGATATTGTGGAGAATGTAAGAGACAAGGGACATACAGTAATAATAATAATAAATGTACACAAATGACTGGTAGTAGATTATTAAGTAATATGATTTAACTGCTGTGCAGGAAAATAGGGCTAAACACTTAAAATGAGTTGTGAAATAAAGGTAAGATCTTGATGGCCAAAAATGGGAGCTGGTAATTTCAGGAACAAGCAAAACCACAAAACAGCGGCACCTAACTTGAGAGTGATGATTAATCTAAGCAATGCAAGAATCATGAGACTTAACGGTTGGAAGAGAAATGTGGTATAGTAGGCAGGAATGAGAATGCATGGTACCCTAAATTTATGTCAGGGCACTTGGGATTCCAGGCTCTGTGAAAAAGAATGTTTTTAGAAACAGCATAGCAGGAATAGTCCTATGTCCCAGTAGTTATATCTGATATCAACGCGTATATGGACTGAAAGCAGGAAAAACCAGTTAATAGTCAAAATAAGAGAAAATAGAGCTCTGCTGTTGGTGAGTGACACAAAACAGATGACAATGATGGGAGAGCCACCATCAGAGAAGTAGGACTTGACATCATGTTGCATAATGGACAGGAGAAGAGGGAAGTCAATGATAGTAACATTTCAACTCCAGGAGAACTGAAAAATGTGACATTATTTGTAGACAAAGGGATTACTGTGGTTTTCAAAAGAGAACAAGAAAAAATTAAGGAAAGGACCAAAAGTCTTTGAGTTCACATTTGCAGAATGGAGTGATATCAAAATCATCTGATGAATATTGTTCCAAACAAGCTGCTGCCTGACAGGATATAGGTTCCCCTTTGAAACTTAATTAGTTCATTTGTGCCATTTAAATCCCATCTTATTAGATTCATTTTTAATTGATTATAAGGACCATTCAAGGCACTGAGAGAATTCGGCTTAATTTTCAAGTTGCATAATGTGTAATATTTCATTATTTTTAAGATAACAATAAGCTATTAGTATTCCTTTTACTAAATTTATAATTTAATATGATAAAATTCATTTTTACATTGACAGGATTAATTTGGAATTGATATATTTGGGATATTGCAAAATACCATGTATTTATTCTCCCATCACAGAAAACTGAATTAAAAATAAATGTGTTACACTCAAAAACCAGTTCACCACTTCCTATTCAAAATTATGTAATTTTCTAACCATTATAGGTAACAGTGATTTAAATTCCATTCTACATACAATTTGTGTTTCAGCTGAAATCCAAGCGAAAGAGTTAAAAACAGAAGGCTTTCAACAAATGGATCATTGTCCAAGCTCTAGTAAATGTGCTATTGGTGTAACAAATTGGTTTGCTGACCTTTTGTCTAGTAACATAACGCATGACATATTTGTAATTTATGGAAATCAATCCATAGAGAATTTTTAGTTTCATGTAATTATAGACCAGTGCAGGATCTAAATAAAGGTGAAGAAAAGGTCCTTAGGAAAGTAATGGTACACTGTTGATAAAAACTAAAAAGCAAAGTTCAAAGCACTGATCCATGCATTGCATCTTTAAATACTGGTAAAAGGCCAATAATTATAGTTAAAGTCAGTTACCAGCTGTGTTTCACTGCATACACTTTAAGGCACCATTGAAACTGCAACCCTATACTCAAGAACATGGGGAAGAGGGGAAATCACAAGACCAAATCTATCACCTAGTTACAAATTGTAATAGTGCTTGGCATTTTCCATCTGGTTTTCTTAAGTGCTATTTTTAACAGGTAGTCACTAACCCGTTTAGACCATCCCTTTGTAGCAGTAAGCCCAACCTCCCTGACTGAATATGCCACCTCTGTTTTCAGCAGACCTCAGTTCAAAGCCTGGCCCTATCACATAATAAAAATGCCCCATTGGGCAAACGACTCAAATTCTGTGTGTACATTAGGATTTTGAGGTGTTCTGAGGATTAAATGTGGTAAAAAGTTTAAAATGCTCAGAATGGTACCTGATACATACTAAGCTTCAAAAAAACTTTAGCATGTTTATCGTTATCATGATTATCATCTTTTATTTCAGAGGGAGCAATAGAAAGGGAATCTATTCATGTCCCTCTTCTTTCCTGTCTCCCATTTGCTAAATTTGTCCTGCAGTGAGTTAACTCCCTTGCACTTTGCACTTCGCACTTCCAGGACAACTACTCAACCCCTCAGGCAGTCTCTAGAAAGCCAGATTTTGTAGTCTGTAGTACGGCTAAAAGAGCCATGTTATACACTTTTTTCTAGTTCTTAAGAAACGTCCACCTCCCTCCACTTATGGACCATCAACAGAGACCTAGAAAACCTTAGCTAGCTCCTATAACTCATGTCTCAGCCCAGACAGTCTCTCCTCCAGAAATCCTTCAATGGTGCTACCACTTAAGATTAGACACCCTGTCTACCTGCTCCTTCTTCTTTCCCCAGCACTTAATATTCTTCGGTGTAATTGCCAGTTGCCTTTCCTGCATGCTCGTAGGTGAGTTCTCTGAGTGCGGGGATCTTGTTTATTTTGTTCCTGCTATCTCCTCAGCATCTAGAATAATGTCTAGGACAAGAAGGTACTCCATGGATATTTTTAGAGTGACTGTTTTGAAGGATTGCGGTGACTCTTCAATGTTATTAAAGGTTTGCCACAGGGGCGCCTGGGTGGCTCAGTCATTGAGTGTCTGCCTTCGGCTCAGGGCGTGATCCCGGCGCTAGGGGATCGAGCCCCACATCAGGCTCCTCCTCTATGAGCCTGCTTCTCCCTCTCCCAGTCCCTCTGCTTGTGTTCCCTCTCTCACTGGCTGTCTCTCTCTCTCTGTCAAGTAAATAAATAAAATCTTTAAAAAAAAAAAAAAAAGGTTTGCCACAGTCCAACATATATTAGTTCCCCAACTTTTCTGTCCCAATACCAAAATTCAGTAGGGACTTAGGTACAAAGTATCCTCATTTTCTAATTCTCAGTAATTCTTCCTGTCACCGACTTGGCATCTATTTGTGCAACATGCTCCCAAACATAATTCCTTTATCTCACTGGCCATGACTTTACCCTTTTTTTGCCCTACTCAAAAAAGTATATGAAGATTCAAATCAATATAACTAATTCCATTAATAAGCATAATCAAACTTGAATAAGGTACATCTTACTATGTGATATGGATTGAATGTTTGTGTCCCCTCCCCTCAAAATGCATATGTTGAAGCCCTAACCCCCAGTATAATGGTATTTGGAGGGAGAGCCTTTGGGAAACAGTCAGGTTTAGATGAAGTCATGAGGGTGGGCCTCCATGATAGAATTATTATCCTTGTAAGAAGAGGAACAGAGACGAGAGGTTTCTCTCTCTTCCCACCATTGTGAGGACAGAGCAAGAAGGTAACCATCCACAAACCAGGAAGAGGGTTTTCACCAGGAAGTGAAGCTCCCAGCACTCCGATTTGGGATTTCCAACCTCCGGAACTGTGACAAGAAAATATCTAATGTTTAAGCCATCCAGTCTAGAGTATCTTGATATAGCAGCCTGATCTGGTTTTGGGGGGTTTTTTTTTGAAGATTTTATTTATTTATTTGACAGAGAGAGACAGCCAGCGAGAGGGAACACAGGCAGGGGGAGTGGGAGAGGAAGAAGCAGGCTCCCAGCAGAGGAGCCTGATGTGGGGCTCAATCCCAGGACTCCAGGATCACGCTCTGAGCTGAAGACAGACGCTTAACGACTGAGCCACCCAGGCGCCCCCGCCCCACAGCCTGATGGTTAATACAGCATATACTGGTTAGGACAGCATAAAACAAAAAAATTCTTACTCCCAGTACATGAAATCAAGGTTGTTCAAAACTCCATTCCAGGTCATCTTTACTCTGGGACTTGGGTGGATGAATGAGGTACTATATGCAAATTTCTGATTATTGTTGTAAACTGAAAGAACTCTGAAGGATCCCCCATTGGCATTAAATGAGCCAGCCCCGATGTGATGCCATTACTTATGCTCACAAATTATTGAGCAGAAATAGTCACATTACCCCTTCCAATCACATAGGAGTCAAGAATCTTACTATGTTGCCTGGAAAGTGGATGGATTAATATTGTTGGCAATCAAATTTAATGACTGCCACATGGTCAGACCTAAATATTTTAACAATTATAGTAAAAATCTTGTAACCATTCTTTGGGGGGAAAAAAAGTGATTTATCAATATGTCATGATCCAAAAAATGCTCTGTATTTTTCCCTTCCCTAAATGTATACCTCTGGAATAAAACTAACTGTGAATATCAAATTTTTCTAAGCAAAATAGCAAATAAAAGCAGGTACATGGAAGGAAAGAAGGAAGGAGGGAAGGAGGAAGGGAAGGAGGGAGGGAGGGAAGGAAGATGGGAGGGAGAGAGGAAGGAAGAGGGAGGGAGGGAAGGAAGATTGGAGGGAGAGAGGAAGGAAGAGGGAGGGAGGAGGGAGGGAGGAGGGAAAGGGACGGAAGAAATACAAAGCCAGGAACATAGACTCAAGAAATAACCAACGTTTCCACCTAGAATTTAAGATGAGTGCTTCCCAAGAAAAGTGTCAGGGACATCTAATTTTAACAATGCCATCATATTTAGGATTGCTTCTACAGAAATTGAAGGTTTATATTCTAAGATTATCTCTTGGAGATAGCACACACGAGCTGGATAGCTTCAGACAGTTTACCAAAGGAATCATTAAAGAGATGTACACAGGTGTGGAAGAAAACAAAGAATAGTGCAGATCTTTGGGGCCAGCAATAAAGGGAAGTCATTTAACTCTCTTAGGCATGAATGGACAAGAGGAAGGAACAGCTAAACAGACCTAGGGTGAATAGCTGTAGAGAGAGTCCCACTTTATGAAAACCATGGCCTTATTAAAGAAATGCTTCCAACTTCTACTGTCTCCACAAGGAGGAAATTAGATGAATACCTTCACTTTACTCCATCCCAAACAAATCACCTGCCAACAATCCCAGTGGCCAACTTACAGCCAGAGTACAAGGAAGACTGCTTGCACAGTTCACGTAGCTCAGCCTCCCAGAGCAAAATACAGAGTGGAAAAATAGAAAGTAGATCAGGAGAGGCAACCAGAAGACATGCACAGCTTGTAATTCTGTACCTCAATTACCAAAAAGGAGGGGACTCCCTTCACCTTCTATCCATCTTCCAAATGAAAATTTGATGTCACATGGGATTCCAAAATATTTTTCTTGAGAACAAGAGGGTTCCTTTCAGGTGACATCTACCTTGATTTCATAGCATTGCTTCTTGAGATAGACCTCAGTTTTCTAGATACATGTGACATTAACATTGCCATTTTCAGGGATAAGGGGTGATGTTTTGTCAATAAGTATTATTACTAAAAAAGGCAAATGTGTTATTATTCCTCATCTTTGCCAATAACATAGAAAAAGAAGTCTGCCAACTCCCAACTGAAAATCTGGATCTGTAATAACTTGGTCCACTGAATTGGTCTGGTGGACTTAAAGGCATAAGCCAACCTGGGGAGCCTACTTAGTCACAAACTAACTCAATAGCTAATAAAAATAACAGTGGTTGGAAGGAATTCAGTGCCAGGATGTTGCAGCAGAAATGGATAAATAGCAAATAATCCTTGCATAGATTAAAACCCTACCCCCACCTCCAATAAAAAGTGGTTATAGATGCTAGGGGCAGTCAGATAAGAGTCCTCTAAGTGACAAAATTAGTCCTTTAAATTGTTGGGAAGAAAAGACAAAATATTTTAAGACCAAGTGGTATCAACTTTGATTCTCTAAAATCTGCAATGCTTTCCACGTTGCTAGTCCTACCCCATATTTCATAACTAGGGAAAAAGATACAGACAGATCTGACACATCTTCTGAGCATACCAATTAGGAAGAATGGTGTACTGATAACCCCATGTTCAGATACATAAAGATATAATCAGTTTGCTTTTCCAAGAAGACAGAAAATCTATATAATTTTTACCACAGTTGAGAAAGAAATGTGGAGAACTAGAACTCATGCATTTTCTGTTGATATATAGCACACGTTTTCAACCCTGGACATATTTTAGAATCACCATGAAAACTAAAAACACCCATGTCCTGGCTCGACTTCCAGAGATTCTGATGAAAATGATGTAATGTATGATCAGCCGCTGGTATTTTTTTCAGAAGTTTCCAGGTGATGTTAAAGACATTCAAACTTGCAAATCACTACATGGAGGAATGGGATTCTATCAAGTTCACTGGCCTATTCTCTAGGTATTTGTTAAGAAGCCAAAGAGGAAGGCAAAGCTATTCAGTAAGCAAGAGCTATGTCAAGACTTGAAAAGATCTTTTAAAGAGTGAATTCTGAGAAAGTTTCACAATGATTTGTAGAAGGCAATAAAGGGTAATGTTTAAGAGCATGTACTTTGGAATTAAAACAATTTGACTATGACTTTCATCTTTGCTATTTACTAGCTTGGTAATTTACTAGCTTGGTAATATTGAGAAACTATCCACATCTGTGAGAATGGATATAATACTACCTACTTTGGTGGACTGTGAGCTTGTGTATGAGCATTAAATGGAGTCAAGTACGTAAATCACCATGTAGTCTTTGCTCAGTAACTGACATTTCCTTTTCATATTTAACCATACTCCAAGCCCAGTTCCTTTACCGAGATACCTGCCTAATCCTGATAACCGCCTACACGCAAAAACAAAAAAAGCCCCAAAATAACCCATGGGGCTTATCTAGAACTAAAACAAAACAAATTGTGATCTAAGCAGAAAATTCCAGCCGAAATCATGCTATCATTTTCAAGATGCACTCATTAATTCAAAACCAAGTTTTGTCACCAATTTACGTATTCCTAAAATGTAGCACTTTGGTCTAGACTGAACTGTACATAGAGAGAAAAAAATTAAGAGAATTTACTGCAACCTGGAAGTGTTAAAATAAGTACACCCTGAAAGAAATGCAAGAGAAATACAAACCTCATTTAATGTATTTGAAAGATTATCCCTGATCTGATTTTCACAATTTGAATAGTTCAAAAAACTCTCAAGAGCAACTTATTCCAAAAAAAAACAAAAAAACCATTCATTTTATAACCCTCCTTTCACAAACTAAATCTAAAGAGGCAGGGTCAAACTTTATTAAAACTCTGCGCCGCATGGAGATGCTTGCATAGAACTTGAGCCCTGCATATCGAACGAATAGTTTTTGCCATGTCAATAAAAGATCTCCTTGGCCATCATCTTTCAAAAGTTACAACTGGAGTGGGAGGCATGCTGTCCATGTCTCCAGCCTCTAAAAATATTTCCTTACAGAACAGTCTCTCTGTAAGACAGATCAGTTTGCCTCAGTACCCCCCTGCTCTATGCCTCACGTGGGAGTACTTGCAAATAGAACGCCTGGAGGGATCAACACAGTTTTCTAAAGCAAACATAACACAAGTGCTATTCATGGGTTACACACTCCACAGCTGTAATATGAAATGTGTAGGAGCAGCCCCTAATGGCATTCAAATCATGTACTAACAGTTCTCAAGTGTCAGGTGTTTTTCATTTTCTAGCAAGGGGAAGAGATATTCACGTGCTGATTTCCTACACTGAACAGCTTTGTAACCCCCCACAGAGTGAAGGCGCACTGTGTTTCTGAGTCTCTATTATGTCAGATGAATGCCACAGTTAGAGTCCGGAAAGGACATGTGATCCCAGTTTAGATTCTTTTTTTTTTTTTTTTTCCAGCCATCGCTCAGCATTGCAGTGGCACGGATTTTGTGTGTACGGATGGAAGAAAACTTACAGAGCATGTATCAATGTTAAATTTCACATAAAAGAATGAGGACACATTTTTCTATCTGGGTATAATTTAATACTTCTGTATACTTTGATCTTATTGAAGGTTTGCATTTTCAAAATGGCCTCTTGCAGTGCCCCAGATGGCTGCCTGTCAAACCCCAAGCATCAAGCTCACTATAAATAGTGTGTGTTCTCACTGCAACAATGAAGTTCACATTATACATGCTGAGGGAATTAAGATACATGTTATTTATTTAAATCTTTTTTTTTTCTTTACTTTAAATGTGACTTGGTCATAGAACATAACAGAATATTATAACGTTTTAAGAACACGAAAAGGCACATTTATTATATATGGTGTATCAATAATTTCAACTTTGACAAGAATGTATGAAAAAACTGGAGTTGAGTATTCACCATTATGATATTATCTAAATATGTGAAAGTCAATGAAATCTAAAACATATTTTACCAAACACTTTGTCTATTACATTTGAAGCTATGTATTTTAAACTTGTTCACTCCATTTGTTGCAAATTCATTTATAACCTCATTAGGACAATGTTTTGTAAACAAAAATTTTGATATATAAGAAGACTTATGGTCTCTTTAAAACCATTTATCTAGGGGCGCCTGGGTGGCTCAGTCGTTAAGCGTCTGCCTTTGGCTCAGGGTGTGATCCCAGAGTCCTGGGATCGAGCCCCACATCAGGCTCCTCCACTGGGAGCCTGCTGCTTCCTCTCCCACTCCCCATGCCTGTGTTCCCTCTCTCGCTGGCTGTCCCTCTCTCTGTTAAATAAATAAATAAAATCTTTAAAAAAATAAAAAAAACATTTATCTAAATTTCTGAAGGTGACTGGAACTTTAGGTTAAAACAGAGTTCTCTTCCATGCTGAATTTTAAACATCTCCTTTAAGAGGAAATGAAAAAAAAAATCCTTTGTTGTCTGAATACAACATATGGATATATATGTACTACAAAGTATATATGAATACCTGGAATTCAATTAAACATATATGAAAGAAAGCATTTAACAGGATTTTGGAAAATTGCTGAGGCAAGCATGTGAAAAGAAGCTATAGAAAGATGCTGTGTCCACAATTTCAGTTAAAAATTATTTATTCAGATGGCAAAAGAACCTACTTTCCAGGGTAAATGAAGAAGTTAGCTGGCGATATTTTTTTCTCTATAATCAATGTCACTGTCTCGTCGTTGTGTTCTCTAGGCCTAAGGAAGTTGGATCCCTGAGGAGTAGCCTAGAATACTTGTACTAAATACTCAACAGCTCTGCAAATGATATCTACATAAATACCTGCATCTTATAAACAGCTTCAGTCAAAGAGGTAGTAAAAATCTGAATGAGAGGGAAAAATAATATGTAAGTGCATTTAGGTGTCTTCATATAACTAAAATCTACATTCTGTGAAGAGAGAAACAGTGAATTTAGGGAGGACTGGCATAGAATATGCCTGACATTTAAAAAGGACACAGATGCCAGTATGAGAAGACACAGCAAGGGGTCCTCTTTTTTTTTTTTAAGATTTTATTTATTTATTTGACAGACACAGCCAGCGAGAGAGGGAACACAAGCAGGGGGAGTGGGAGAAGAAGAAGCAGGCTTCCAGCGGAGGAGCCTGATGTGGGGCTCGATCCCATAACGCCGGGATCACGCCCTGAGCCAAAGGCAGACGCTTAACGACTGTGCTACCCAGGCGCCCCGTCCTTTTTTTTTTTTTTTTTTTTTAAGATTTATTTATTTATTTGAAAGAGAGAGACAGAGCATGAGCACAGGGGGAGGGACAGATAGACAGAAAGAGAATCTCAGATTCCCTGCTGAGCACAGAGCCCAACTCGGGGCTCGATCTCACGACCCCGAGAGCATGACTTGAGCCAGTATCAAGAATTGGACTCTTAACCGACTGAGTCATCAAGGATACCTGCAAGGGGTCTTCTTACTGCTATGTCCCCATCCCAGGCCCACTCAACCCTGGCCTTCAAGAATGGAGGGGATACAGGATATCATAGAATCTCCAACCCCTGCCTTTCTTAGCTTTGACATCTCGAGCGAATTAACTAATTTCTTGAGCTCTTTCTCCCCACTTCAAGATTAATAAGGTACATACCTACATCTGCTACTTGATTGCAAAGATTAACATAGTGCATGCAATGTGTCTATCATGAAAGAGTTGAAAAAAATACACGGATATTATTATTATGAATTTAATAACTCTGCCTCCTGGCAGTTACTTTACACATTATCACAGAAAGGAGATAATCAGAATCACCGTAAAGACATACTTGAGTGTAACTTTATTAAAGACAGTGACTTATTGAATAAAATAACATGTTAACATAAGGGAGATTGGTCAGAAGTGAACACTGTTCAAAGGGGATGGATTTTATTCAGCAGCAATTTCTCATAAGGAAGCCTGGCTTTGAAAGCAGGAAGAGCACCACACACTTCCTTCTCTGAGAGCAAAGATGGACAGACAAGGGCGATTCAGCAGAGTGCTTAGGGCTTCAGACAACCACAGTGTTCTAGTCAATATCTGACTGTTTCATGTACACTAATATGCACACTGCTGTGTATCCATGAATTACATTTTAAAATAATATCCAAATCGGCAAAGAAGAAGTCAAACTGTCTCTCTTCACAGATGACATGATACTCTATATAGAAAACCCAAGAGAATCCACCCCCAAACTACTAGAAGTTATAGAGCAATTCAGTAATGTGGCGGGATACAAAATCAATGCTCAGAAATCAGTTGCATTTCTATACACGAACAATGAGACTGAAGAAAGAGAAATTAGGGAATCCATCCCATTTATGATAGCACCAAAAATCATACGTTATCTCGGAATTAACTTAACCAGAGATGTAAAGGATCTATATTCTAGAAACTACAAATCACTCTTGAAAGACATTGAAGAAGACAGAAAAAGATGGGAAAATAGTCCATGCTCATGGGTCGGAAGAATTAACATAGTTAAAATGTCCATGCTACCCAGAGCAATCTACACTTTCAATGCCATCCCGATCAAAATACCAATGACATTTTTCAAAGAACTGGAACAAACAGCCCTTAAATTTGTGTGGAACCAGAAAAGGCCCCGAATCACCAAGGAATTGTTGAAAAGGAAAAACAAAGCTGGGGGCATCACAATGCCGGATTTCGAGCTGTACTACAAAGCTGTGATCACAAAGACAGCATGGTACTGGCACAAAAACAGACACAGAGACCAATGGAACAGAATAGAGAACCCAGAAATGGATCCTCGGCTCTTTGGGCAACTAATCTTTGATAAAGCAGGAAAAAACATCCGCTGGAAAAAAGACAGTCTCTTCAATAAATAGTGCTGGGAAAATTGGACAGCTACATGCAAAAGAATGAAACTTGACCACTATCTCACACCGTACACAAACATAAACTCCAAATGGATGAAAGACCTCGATGTGAGACAGGAATCCATCAAAATCCTAGAGGAGAACATAGGCAGCAACCTATATGACATCGGCCAAAGCAACCTTTTTCATGGCACATCTCCAAAGGCAAGAGAAACAAAAGATAAAATGAACTTGTGGGACTTCATCAAGATCAAAATCTTCTGCACAGCCAAGGAAACAGTCAAAAAAACTAAGAGGCAGCCCACGGAATGGGAGAAGATATTTGCAAATGATGCTACAGATAAAAGACTGGTATCCAAGATCTACAAAGAACTTCTCAAACTCAATACACAAGAAACAAACAAACAAATCAAAAAATGGGCAGAAGATATGAACAGACACTTTTCCAATGAAGACATACAAATGGCTAACAGACACATGAAAAAATGTTCAAAATCATTAGCCATCAGGGAAATTCAAATCAAAACCACACTGAGATACCACCTTATGCCAGTTAGAATGGCAAAAATTGACAAGGCAGGAAACAACAAATGCTGGAGAGGATGTGGAGAAAGGGGATCCCTCCTACACTGTTGGTGACACTGCAAGTTGGTACAGCCACTTTGGAAAACAGTGTGGAGGTCCCTGAAAAAGTTAAAAATTGAGCTACTCTATGATCCAGCCATTGCAATGGTAATTACTGGGTATTTACCCCAAAGATACAAACGTAGTGAAGAGAAGGGCCATACGCACCCTGCTATGTGTATAGCAGCATAGTCCACAACAGCTAAATCATGGAAGGAGCCGAGATGCCTTTCAATAGATGACTGGATTAAGAAGTTGTGGTCCATATATACAATGGAATATTACTCAGCCATCAAAAAGAACGATTTTCTCAACATTTGCTGCAACATGGATGGCACTGGAGGAGATAATGCTAAGCGAAATAAGTCAAGCAGAGAAAGACAATTATCATATGGTTTCACTCATTTATGGAACATAAGAAGTAGGAAGATCGGTAGGAGAAGAAAGGGAAGAAGAAGGGGGGTGGTAAACAGAAGGGGGAATGAACCATGACAGACTATGGACTCTGGGAAACAAACTGAGGGCTTCAGAGGGTAAGGGAGTGGGGGAATGGGATAGGCTGGTGATGGGTATTAAGGAGGGCACGTATTGCATGGTGCACTGGGTGTTATACGCAAGTAATGAATCATGGAACTTTACATCAAAAACTAGGGATGTACTGTATGGTGACTAAAATAATATAATAAAAAAATATTTTTTTTAAAAGATTTTATTTATTTATTTGACAGAGAGACAGCCAGCAAGAGAGGAAACACAGGCAGGGGGAGTGGGAGAGGAAGAAGCAGGCTCCCAGTGGAGGAGCCTGATGTGGGGCTCGATCCCAGGACTCTGGGATCACACCCTGAGCCGAAGGCAGATGCTTAATGACTGAGCCACCCAGGTGCCCCAATAAAAAAATATTTAAAAATTTTTTTAAAAAGCTAAGATAATGAACTTGAAAAAAAAAAAAATAAAATAATATGCAATCATTTCCATCAGTACCGTGAATAATTTCCATTCACCACCACCACCAAAATTCCCTAATTGCTTTCCAAAAAGAACTACTGAGTAAACAAGACTTACTAGGACTAATATAAATACATAACTTACTAACATATTAGGGATGATCTAACTGGGTTCCAAGAAAACACATGAGGGACTGCTTTGGGAATAAGAAGAAATGAAAATCAATGGAGCTGAAAATCCTTAATTTCCCTATCCCACCCAACCAGAACATATATTGGAATTTGTGTAAGAGTGTATTTGATAAATTGGTTTTTATCTACAAAAAGAGTTTAAAAACCATCCATCTAATCCCATGTTTCATGCTACAGATGCCTAAACTGACCCTGGAGGCTAAGTGGTATCCTCAAACTCCTATGAACAGTAAGTGGCAGACAGAATCCAATCCTAGTCTCACACACTGGATTCAATCATCCTTGGTCTATACCACACTGTTTCTTTACCTCTTCCCTCCATATAAGAGCAAATACCTACATTTCTCATAAGAGCATTGAAATTATCCTACCAGGCACCCAGGTTTAAAGCCTGAACCAATTCACCAAAGTTTTCTAACATTTCTTAGTAGTTTATTTTCACCCCAAATGTCAGATATGGATTAAATAAAAAGGGAATAAAGACTAAGTATGGTGGTTTCCTAAGAGGCGTTATTGCTTCTCCCTCCTCTTTCCATCCCTCAGATTCAAAGATATGAAAATGGCCGGGGTATTCAAGAAACAAAATGATATTTGTTGGTTCTCTGCTGGTTTACTTGATGCTAGTTCAGGAAAAAGTCCCTTCTACAAGAGGGACATGTCCAAGAAACTTTGGGCTCACAATTCAAAGACGACTTCACGCAAGGAATTTATTCATTATTTAGGAGGTTCGTGGAAGTGGTAAGACAGCCAGAAGTTCGGACTGCTGGTCCCAGATAGCAGACCCTCCACCCAGGCTGGAGGTCTTAAACCATATATGTCTACTGCGCCCCTACTACCTACTATCTCTTTTCTTTGATTTCCTTGCCTTAACAGATGGTTCTTATGTATACTCTGGATTTTCTCTGGGTGCCATCTCAGTCTTCAACCTATATTTCAAACTCATAACACATGTAACTAAAGACCTAACTGTCCGGCTTAAATTTTTCAGACATAAACGTATTTTTCTTTCTTATGTGTATTCTGATCACTATAGAGAGGTTCCTACTTTATCCCCTTTGCCCGTATCACTATCCATACTAGTAACAAATACTGGCACAGGCCCTGTAAAAGAATGACAGAGCAGTTCATAATACTATACATATTTGAGGGTGGGAAATGAAGGGGAACTGACAAAGTATCTCTTCCCAAATGCCTCACTACATCCCCCTTTTCTCTCCCTCCCAGTACCTGTCTGGGCCCTGTGCACCTCCATGGCAGAGGCTCTCTCCATGTATCTGTGTCTTTCCATGAGTGGATGACCCCTCAACTTATCACAGTTTATCAGAACTAGTGCAACAGCTTCCTGCTTCCTCTCCTTTTCTCTAACAGTCATTTCCTAAATACCTCCATCATCTTTGTGAAACTCAGTCTGACCTACCCTCCAGGCTAAACACAAATCCTGTCTCCTTCCCAAGCACTTCCTTCTACCTAAAAGTACCCCTTGTTCTCTTGGGCGCCCACAGCAATCTGCCTGTGTTTCCGCTCTGGTACTTGTGGGGAGTCAAATGAAACCATCTCAGGCACACTGCCTGAAAAAAGCCTCCCTGATAGGCAATGCCCACATCTAGTACCCTAGTCTGTTATGGACTGAATTGTGCCCACCACCCTCCAGTCACATTTTGAAGTTTTCATTCCCGGTGGCTCAGGATGGGACCTTATTTGGAAATAGGGTTTTTGAAGATATAACTAAGTAAAGAAGAAGTCATTACAGCGGGCCCTAATATAGTAGGACTGATGTCCTTACAAGGGGAAATTCGGACACAGAGATAGACAGACATGCATAAAGAGAAGATGATGTGAAAAAAAAAAAAATACAGGGAGAAGAAAGTCAACTTCAAGCCAAGCAGAGAAGCCTGGAACAGATCCTGGCCACAGAGCCCTCAGAAGGAACCAACGTGGCCAACACTCTGACTCCAGACTTCTAGCATCCAGAGCTGTGAGACAATAAATTTCTATTTTTTAAACCATCCAGTCTGTGATACTTTGTTACTGCAGTCCTAACAAACTAATACAGCCCTCATTTTTGCAGACTCAGAAATTACTTTTTTTTCAGGGTCTTTCATGTATTCAGAATCAGGGATGCCGGCTCACATTAAAAAACAAAACACAAAACAAAAACCAAGAGACTAATGTATAAAGGCAAAATGTTAATTCATTAATTACACTAATAACTAAAACTGCCAATGGGATCACATACTTTCATCCTCTGGCCAGCACATACTCTTTGAGCCATCACACCACTTGGAATGCCTAATTCTAATCACTAAACTCTAGAGTAAATATCAACTCACAGAAGTGCAATAAGAAACAGGATTCCAGAATTTAAGACATTAAGTTGCCACGCCCACTGCCTACACTCAAAGGACACGCTTGCAGGCAGGACCAATCAAATTAAATCATTAAACTATGTTAACCTTCCTTTTATCCAGTGTTTCAAAGGGTACAACAGCCATCAATGTAGGAAATACAATTGACTTTCTACCTAGCACCCACATCCCCCTTCCTTCTTTCTGATTTTGTTTTGGGGTCTGGGCTTTCCTCTGCACCAGGATAGTACCCATGCCATCTCACTCTTCAGTGATGGGCTCAATAATACAGACAGGTCAATCCACACGTGGTCATTCTCAGGCTCCCTGGGAAAGTGAGCACCTGCCTCAGTGAGGCCAAACCAGTTGAAGGGAAAGACTAGAAGTAATATATTCTTTGCTCTCTCTCCCACTGAATACGAACAAGTAAGCATGCTACCTTCATTGTTGATGGGAACCTGATTTAAAATATACTGATACTGTAATAGGCAAAGATTATAAATAGAATCTGAGTCCCTGATGACATCACTGAAGCAATGAATCAACCAACGCTGCCCTCTACCTTCTTTTGAGTTGAGACTTATGCTTCTTGCCATCAAAAGTATCCTAATTCCTAAAGAACATTTTTTTTTTCAATACTTTCTGGAACACTTCTAAAGTTTGTACTTTCTTTCCTTGGTTTGCTAACATAACTGGCAAGTTTTATAGGTCAGGAAACCATTCTTTTTATGGCGATTTTGTTCATCCTTGATCTCATCTGTTTTGTGGGGATGTATAGTAGAAATCTCACTAGGGAAATTGCTGTGTGGGAGAAAATGTGCTGGAGATTCAACAGAAAAAAGCCAAGTAAGTTAAACTCATGGAGTGTGCATCCTAACTGAGATGATACATGAAAACACATAAACCCATAAACAAAATAGTAGATTGTAATTTATGGTATGGGGAAAATAAACAGGGTGCTAGTATAGAGAATGAGGATCAGATCTTCTCTAGACAGAGTAGTCATGAAGGCCTCTTGGAAGAACATGAAGCTAAAATCTTAAGTTTATAGAAACCACCACAGTGTGACCCCCCGGGGGCCACTCACAGACCTTTTGCTTTTTATTATGTATCATTTACAGAGCGTAGTCATATCTGTCATTATTCTAGATAACCTGAATTATGAACTCATCTATTCACTGCAATGCCCCAGGAGCTCCTCTTTTTATGAAACATAATGGTGGCTGCCACCCATCACAGAACCCCAGAACATTAGAAATCAACTCTCCCAAACTCCTATGCAGCTCTGCCAAATGACCCAAAATCCATGAATCAGAGGCACACATTTTGACCTGGAAGCTCACACAGGAGCAACTTCTCTCTGGCAGTGGTGACTGCTCCAGGGTTAGGACAAGGGGTTCCTTGATCACAAGAACAAGGTGTTAAGGGAAACATCCAGTCCTATTTCACACCAGGCCACTTGTACAGTGTCAGAGGCATTATTTCCAGATATTCTATCTCTATTCTGGTTCTTCAATTCCACCAAGGTTTCTATGAACTCCAACATATCCCTTAAGAAGACTCCTTTTCTCTTTAAAAGTTGGATTCTGGTGCTTGCAGTAAGAGCCCTGACTGATACATATGTCTTATTTCATATAGCTTAAGATACCCACATCACATTCACGAGGGCACTGTTTGAACTAGATTTTTTTTAATATTGTTTATCAAGCAGTCACACTGCCTGATATACTCTAGTTATTCAATGCTTATTGAACGAACGATTTCTTGTATTTCAGTTTCCCTTTTAACATGAGGGATAAAATATAGAGTGTTGATTGCATATTCTTTGTCTTTTAAATACAGTTTTAATTGCTTCATGTGAACCTCAAAGAATTAAATAGAATTACTTTTAAATAAGCCTTTTTTTGTGTTCCTCAAAATCATATTTGGCAAAGTATCTTGGTCTCCTTGGGGAACACTACTGATAACGTGTGTGTGTCTAAAAAAGACATCTCTCTTGCGATCTTTGGTTCCCAGTGTAGAAAATTCTGAGCCGCTATTGCCTATCATCTGATAACCACTCCTTTTTTCTTTAGCTTAGGTGGAAAAGACCTGCAAATTGTACCAAGTGAATAGTAACCTATGGTATAAAAAAAACAATAAAATGGCATTCTTGACTTGAGAGTTCAGAAGCTAACTTTCAATTTAGAATCATTAATGATATAAAATACATAACACTAGCTTTCGTCCAGCAATAGAATCTTCAGGTGATAACTGTCACATTGGGGGCATACACTACATGCAAGCACTTGACATATATTGTCTCAATTCTCACAACAGTCATGCAAATAGGAATTAGTATGGACATTTTACTACTGAATAGAGTTCCAGAGAAGCTAAGGATCTTGCCCAAGGTTATACTGTCAGAAGGTTACTAAGCAAGGATTTGAAAAACGGATTTATCTTAATCCATTCTCCACTACCACATTGCCTCCTTAGAGGAGGGGCAGGTAAAACTGTCATTCCTTCCATGAAAGCCCTCCCTTCCACAGACAGGGAAATAAAGCTGAGAGGGCCAGAGTCCTATCCCTTTCTTAGAACAATGCCATGTACATGGAAGAGAGCATAATGAATGGCTTGCTGGAAGATGATTACTGTTTTTATCATTTTAGTGTTCAAATTAATTATATATGTTTACAGCTGCTATTCCTAGTCACTTGTTTCTCAAGCTCCTAGCGGAGTCCTCAATCATAAGTTCCTGATAAGAAAATAATTCAGTACTATAACATACCATAGTGCAAACATTACTACTTCGCAGCCATTAGCCCAAATTGTAAGGTAATAAATACCAGAATGATACACAAAATTAATTATTGGGCAAATGTGGCAGAAGAGGCCATGGAACTCAAAGCCAAGTGAAAGGTAAAAATAAACAAAAGCAAGTTACATATTTTAGCTGATGATTTTGGGTGATGTTAACAGGAATGAAAATTTAAGGACTGGAAAGTGACAACTTGCACTCATTTACAGATCATGGCTCAAGATTAATTTATTATATCAGAATTATTTATTATATCAGGATTTAATTTATGTAAGTCAGAGAGGATTTGGAAAAGTTATAGAGTCCAGAGAAGGAAACCAGAATGATTAAAAGTAAAAAATATCCAAAGGCACCTGGGTGGTTCAGACAGTTAAGCACGTGACTCTTGATCTCAGTTTAGATTTCGATCTCACGGTTAAGTTTAAGCCCCACACTGGGCTCCACACTGGGCATGGAGACTACTTAAAAAAAAAAAATGGGGTGCCTGGGTGGCTTAGTTGGTTAAGTGGCTGCCTTCAGCTCAGGTCATGATCCCGAGGTCCTGGGATTAAGCCCCATGTCAGACTCCCTGTTCAGTGGGGAGCCTGCTTCTCCCTCTCCCTCTGCCTGTTGCTCCCCAGCTTGTGCTCTCTCTCTGTCAAATAAATAAACAAAATCTTTTAAAAAATTAAAAAGATTCAGTGAGATGAAGTTGGATATCCAGTGAGAAAGTAAGTTATGAAAGTGATTTCAAATACAGAAACCTTTACTAGGTGGCTGGTGTTGGTCCGTTGAAGGCACCCATCAGAGCAAAACCACCTTGAACAACAGTAAGTGAGGGACTGGCTGATGAAAAAAGTAACCTCTGTTATAAGAAGTTTCCTTCATGCCTTTTACTATCCAGTCCCCCAAAAGGTAATCATTTCCAATGCCACAGATTGGTTTGTTTGTTCTTAAACTTCATATAATAAGAATTACACATTATGTATACATAATGTGGCACTTTTGTCTTCAGATATAAAGCAGATTGTATTCAGGCCTATCATGAAATAGATCTCCCATTCAACAGTTCAGAATTCTCAGAACTTTTATGGTACTTGGAAGACCTGATTACAGCTGGACTTCTAGCCAGCCGCATGAAAATCAAGGTCCTTCACGGACATCAAGAGCTTACCATGTTGGAGCCAGAGTGCCATGCTGTCTGCAGGAGGATGGCTGCTCTTGGATCTAAGCAACTGGTTACGGAATCAGAACATGGCTGGTCACGGAATCAGAACATGGCTCGTCATAGCCTAACTGCTGGGTTCCAATTCCATCTCTTTCTCTCACTAGCTGTGTGACCCTGGGCAACTGTCCCACCTTTTCTGTTTGCCCTTCCAGTTCTACTCCCTACTCTTCTCCCCACTCTTTTTTTCCCCTGAGAAAACTGATCTTTATGCAAGATGTGTGCTCAGGTTTGACACTGGGTTCAGCCAGTGGGGAATGCAGGACTGCAGAGGACAGGCAGGGAACAGGTCCAGATATTTATTCTTCTTCTAGCTCACTGCAGTAGGGTTTGCCTTAGCTGGCTGTCTCTGCTCAAATCGTTCTACCTGAGATTCTCTCTGGTAATAGCTCCTCCTCAGTTATTTTAGGCCCAGGCTACTGCACTATCCTTCGTGATTCCCCTACTCTCCTTTCACACTTTTACAAATAGTTTTTTGTTAAAAAACAAACTCAACTAAACTAAAAGGAAACAAAAAGAGAGGAAAAAAGACATCAGCAACAATAAGCCCAAATTATCTCGATTTGAGGGTGCTGTTTCTAATTTCTTTATCTGAAACAGTTTTTAATTCCTATATTTTACTTATGAACATGAAATGGGTTAGTACACATGGTGCTTAGAACGGCATTGGGTAGGAAGTAATGCTCAGCGAATGCTGGTAGTTTAGGCAGAGTAAAGCTAGAGAATGTCCTGCGCCTCCACCTTCCTGCCACTGTGAAGGTCGGCAGCCCAGCCCAAGTGGTGTCATCCGTCAGAAGCAGAGCCACACCTTCACTACTGGTCTGGAAATAGTTTCTCTTGATAAAGTAGGAAAGACAAAGGACTCCTCTCCCCAGTATTATGCTAAGTTATGGCTACCTAAGGCCACTCACTATAGATGCTTACTCTCACTCTCAAGCACAGTGATTCCCTCCAATGTGTATCCAAAGATACTCATTGTGCTTGGCATGACTGAGCCCGAGGACCTCGCCAGCATCAGCTATATGACTTGTCTTTGAACAGTGCAATGTCAAGTGTGGCTAGGTGCACTGACTTGAGACCATTATTAAAGCTCTGTATTAGTTTACTAGGGCAGCCATAACAAAGTACCCAGACTGGGTGACTTCAACAGCAGAAATATATCTTTCTCACATCCAAGATCAAAGAGTTGGCAGGTGTGGTTTCCCCTGAGGCCTCTCTCCTTGACTTGCACATGGCTGCCTTCTCCTCGTGCCTTGACCATGGTCTTCTCTCTGTACTTGTCTGTATACAAATTTCCTCTTCTTAAAAGGACACCAGTTATATTGGATTAGGACCTAACCTAACGGACCCTCATTCTGACATAATTACATCTTTAAACACTCTACCTCCAAAAATGGCCATATTCTGAGGTACTGAGGGTTAGGGCTTCAACATATGAATTTGAAGCAGGCAGACACAACTCAGTCCATAATAGTCTCTCTCCTTCTGCCCATGGCAATTTCTGTGTGGGGTGGAAGGACTATTTATTTCTGCCACTTGATCTCACTTGTGAAGATCTGAATCTACCAGGAATATTCCAATTACTGCTACTACTACTACAAAAAATAAAAATGAAGCAAGGCACCATGTGGTTCCCTTTCCAGCAGGTGGCTTCTCTGTTCCCCATGCATGGCTTCTCACTGCTACCAAGCAATGTGGGCAATATTTAAGGCTCCAGGACAAGTGGTGCCTTATATTTACACAAGTACAGGGACCATTCAAATTCTTCTTCTTGATACTGGGAAATCCTCCCAGGCTGTGCGTGGCTGCCTCTAGGGATGGAGACAGACAAGATGAGCAACTTCTAAAAGCACCTTTTCTGCCTTATAACTAAAACAATAACACCAACACCAACAAAACAAAACAAAACAAAGCCAAAAAACCCCCCAAAAACCTGAGAAACAAAACAAATAAAAAAGAGATGTAATTTCCTTTATCAGTCATCCTAGGCCGCTACGATTACAAGACTTATTAAACACTGAAGCTGGCTACAAATAGTGAGATTACTATCCCACTAGCTATTTTTAAATGTAACAAAACCCATTCACCTTCAACAGTTAACTATTGGTATGCCTGTGAACAGGAGCCTGAACCAGGTGACCTCTTGAGATGACTTTGTTGTCCAATGATGCCATGAAATTAAATGGCCAGCAGCCTGGAGGAATACAAAATAAGTCCAAGTCCAATCCTTAGGATGACATGGTGAGAGCAGGTGCAACTGTATTAATCAGCATGTGGCAAAGATGCTTATGCCTGCTAATGAGATGACAGTGCTGTGTTGTGCAAACTGTCAGGGTGAAGGCATCCCTGCCTGGCACCTATGCCCTTGGGCACTTGTCCAATCACCATGTGAACAGAAGACGCTGTGCAGGACAGGCTGTAAAGATAGAATTCATGTGCATAAAACCTCTCTAAGACTATTACTTCCACTCGCTGACACACTAATTCTGCTAAACATACTAACGGAGAAAATTCTAGTTCATATTGAAATAACATTAAAAAATGAGGACCTGCTTCTGTAGCCACAGAAGGGATCCATTACAATAGCCAAGAGAAAAAGAAATTAATGCTCATGCCATCTCTTCCCTGTGGTGTTCTGTGACTTACAAAGCTTGGGCTGAGAGTTTTAAAATATTGCATATTAAATCTCGCTGAACATTAGGAATAAAGTAATGGAAAGAGAATGTTGTATTTTATATCTATGATTTTCTTTCATAGAATACTGTCTTACTGATTTAGGAAGAAAGGGCAGGATAATCCTATAATGAAACTATTTATTACACCATTCTATTTTCATAACATCCTTATTCTCATTGCATTTTATATAAATGAGAACTAAATAAAATGCTAGTTAAAATATATATTTTGCTTTAATATATAAACAGATGAAACCATTCAATTCAATGAAGTAGGATGGAGCATTAACCTTACGAGAACAATGGTTCACAACTAAGGATTGATGGAATGATTCTGTGTTTTATCAAATCACTTAAGCCAAAATGGAGTGTAAGTTAATTGGCTATTTCAAAGCAGTACAAAGACAGTTTCATGGTTTAAAAAGCATCCGTTTCCATTATCATCAATGCGATAAGTGTAAAGCCATTTTACATTGTTTCTACATGCTTTTATTGTATAGAAAGGGAAATGCATTATATTATGTCAAGGTAGATGGATTTTTTTCTCAGCATTGCTTCTTATTGAAAATTTACATCTTAGGGTAAATATTCCAAAAAAGAAAAAAAATTTAGCTCTAATGAATCATACAGATGAAATGATGCTACTCTACTTTCACTGTAGAAAAAACTACAACTAAAGAAGCCAAAATTGCATTTGTGCATACAATAAAAACAAGAACACATAAAGAGAAAATAAGGTGTAAGCATATGTAAGTAATAAGGCAAACTGATCTCTTTTATTAAAGTAATTTTTAAAAATTTACTAAATAATATCAATATAGTAATTTTAAAAAGTTCAATACAAAAAGGCTTACAATTACAAAGAGAAGTAATTCTCTTTCCCACACTTACCCCCAGGTACTCTGCCCCTCTTACTACAATCAACTAGTCTCATTAATTGTCTTTATGTTTATATACAAACATATAATATGTACACAAAGATATGTATTTTTCCCAAGTTAAAAAATAATATATAACTGTTTATACTTTGTTTTTGTTTTTGTACTGAATAATATATCTAGGAAATTATTCTAGAGTAGCAAACGCATGCATGCATGCACAGACACACACACACACACACACAACATTTTTTAATAGCTACATAATATCCCCTCTGGAAATGGACCACTTTTTAGCCAGTCTTCTGCTGAAAGGCATTTAAGTTGTTTTCAATGTGTTGTTCTTACAAACAATTACTGCAACAACTCTTGTAACTATGCCAAATCTACATGTAGAAACAAATTTAATCCTACATGTGGAATTAAGAATCAAGTTCATGAACGTTATCTACTTATACAAAAATTGAAAAGCTCCCTGCTGATGAGGGGATTTTGGGGGAGATTAAAGATTTCCTATCTAATTAGGTTATTATCAATTTATCCTCCAACAATGTATGAGACGGCCAGTTTGCCCCGTCAGAAAAGGTGCACGGTATGATTTCAATCTATTTCTATTTCTTGAGGCCTAATTTGTGACCTAATATGTGATCTGTTCTGGAGAGTGTTCCAGGTGCACTTGAAACGAATGTGCATTCTGCTGTTTTAGGAGGGAATGTTCTAAATCTATTTGTTAAATCCATCTCGTCCAGTGTGTCATTCAGAGCCACTGTTTCCTTGTTTATTTTGTTTAGATGATGTGTTCATTGATGTAAGTGTAGTGTTAAAGTACTCTACTATTATTATATTATTAACAATTACTTCCTTTATGTTTGTTATTGTTTTATGTATTTGGAGGCTCGTCTTCTGGGTGCATAAATATTGTTAGATCTTTTTGTTGGATTGCCCTTTTATGGTTATATAATGCCCTTGTCTGTCTCTTTATACAGTCTTTGTTTTAAAGTCTGGTTTGTCCAATGTATGTATTGCTACTCCATCGTTTTTTTACATCCATTTGCATGATAAATGTTTCTCCATCCCCTCATGTTCAATCTACGGGTGGCTTTTGGTCTAAAATGAGCTGCCTGCAGGCAGCATATGATGCAAGGGTCTTGTCTTTTTCTATTCTGACACCCAGTAACTTTTAAATGGAGCATTTAGTCCATTTACATTCAAAGTAATTATTGACAGATATGCATTTATTGCCATTTTATTATTTGTTTCCTCACTGTTTCTGGAGATTTTCTCTGATCATTTACTGTCTTTGTCACTTTTGGTCTCTCCTTTGCACTTAAAGAGTCTCCTTTAATATTTCCCGCAAAACTGGGTCACTGATGACAAACTCTTTTAGTGTTTGTTTGCCTGGATACTCTTTATCTCTCCTTCTATTCTGAATGATAGCCTTGCTGGATAGAGTATTCTTAGCTGCAGATTTCTCCCATTCAGCACTTTTAATATATTATGCCACCTCTTCTGGCTTCCCAAGTTTCTGTCGAGAAATCCCCAGCTAGTTTTATGGGTTTTCCCTTATAAGTTAAGGACTCCTTTTGTCTTGCAGCCTTTAAGACTTTTTTCTTTATGGGTGCCTGGGTAGCTTCGTTGGTTAAGAATCTGCCGCCTTCAGCTCAGGTCATAATCCCAGCATCCTGGGATCGAGCCCCAGTGGATAAGAATCTGCCTTCAACTCAGGTCATGATCCCAGGGTCCTGGAATCAAACCCCACACTGGGCTCTCTGCTCAGCAGGAGCCTGCTGGTCCCTCTCTCTGCCACTCCCCACTCCCCTGCTTGTACTCTCTCTCTCTGTTAAATAAATAAAAACCTTCAAAAAAGACTTTTTTTATCACTATATTTTCCAATTTTAATTATACTATGTCCTGATGTTGGCCTGCTTTTGTTGATTTTTGATGGAAGTTCTCTGTGCTTCCTGGATCTGGATGTCTGTTTCCTTCCCCAAATTAGGGAAGTTTTCTGCTATTATTTCTTGAAATAAATTTTCTGCCCCCCTTGCTCTCTTTTCTGCTTCTGGGACTCCTACAATACAAATGTTATTACATTTGATGGAGTCAATGAGTTCCCTAAGTCTATTCTCATGTTCCATAATTCTTCTTTTTCACTTTTTGTCTCATCTTCCCCAATGCTAAAAAGCTATTACACATTTATTCAAGGACCGAGAGTGCCTGCCCCATGCCAGGTCCCTGTTAGGTGGTGGAGCTACCGAAGGGAATGACAGAGACAACGTCCCTGATACTTTGTGGAGTTTATGCACTCTTTATATTATATGGAAAAAACAACTCAACAATTACTTTGATAAAATATCTTCAGACACTACAAAGGACAATAAACATAGAGCAGAAAAAGGGGATAGAGAGTTGGGGCTGGGCTTCCTAAAAGAGTAGTCAAGGGAGGTCTGAGAAGGTGATACTGGAGCTGATGCTGAATGAAATAAGGAAACAAAAAGATTTAGAAATGACCATCTAGATGGAGGGAAAACACAGAAAGGTCTAGAGATTCCTTGCTGGATGTGCTCAAAGCAGAGCAAGAAGACCAGTGGGCAAGAGCAGAGGGGAGGGCAGCTGCTTTTAAGAACATATCCTAAGGGCTGCAACATGACACTTCTGCTTTACATCTTATCAGTCAGAACTTACTCACAAAGCCAAAACTAGCTGTTACAAAAGTTTTCTGGATAGCCGTGCATCTAGCTAAGAATTTGGGATACTATTACCAAAAAAGCAGGAATTCTGATGGTGGGTATAGGAAATACTGATATCTGTTGTGTCACTTCTAATTTTCTCAGTATTAGAGGTTACTTTCTCTTCATTAGTTTTTTTCTCTTTTCTTAAGTTATTAATTTTTACAAAGAACTAACTTCAAAATATTCATTAATTACAATCTGTTTGTTTCTTAACCTATTCATCTCTGACATTATTATTTTCCACTTGTAAGTGTCCCTTGGTTATGGTTTTATTTATAACCTAATACCTTGTCATTTTTTAATATGTTACACAGACACTTGAATAACTTCCTATTATTCCTTTGAGGGCAATATTGTGAGTGTATCAATTGGAACTAACTTCTTAATTATGTTATTCCATCCTGTATAGCCCTACTTATTTGATCTGATCAGTTGCTTTCAGTTATTTGAAGTTTTTACTACTTTTTTCCCCCCTGAAGTATAATCAGTTCAATTTTCTTCTCCATGTTCAGTTTTGAATCTCTATACCATTTATTTTCCAATTTTTGGTTCCAGAGTTCATATTTTCTTCAATTTCTTTTATTTCTTGGAGAATTCTTTGTTCCTATTTACCTGCATAATGACATAATTTTGTTCTTACTCTGTCTTTTGAATGCCATAATCTTCTTCCTCTCTTTTTCTTGCATCATCTTTACTGGGTGTCCAATTAATTTTTGAGCTGAGCAAGAAGCCAGTTCGAGTAACAAGCAGTTGGAGCTTCTTGACTTCAGCAATTTTCTCATCAACATTTTGTCTACAGGTACAAATTTCTGTCAGACTAAAGATAGATCTTTAGCAAGATGTGTTGGGTTTTGTGTATGTATGTGTGTGTGTCTTGATTTAGCCATTACTCATCCTTCAGGGTGACCAATATCAGTAGCCTCAGGGCTGCTTGTCACCACTTTTTCCTCCTTCTAACACCTGTAGCATGCATGGCTCTTTGCTCAGCCCCAACTTCCTTAACATTCCATCTGGTTCCCCAAGTTTTAGGGAGCCTCCCACTTCTACTCCTCATATGGAGACATTGTTCTAAGCATAGGGTTGTAGGTTTATCCTTGCAAGATATGCCCCCTAATTTGGACAACTCTTTATTTTGCAGAAAATCTATAAAGACAGCTATCCACCCAATGGTATCTATCATCCTGGTCCAATTACTAAAGCATTTTCTTAATATATTGTTGTTTGGGGTTATGGGCAGTTCCTATTGTCTTAGGAGACTGATTCATCTTTTTTGTTTCTCAATCTCTTTTCACTGGGTTTGGCTACAGAAAAAAAACAAAAACAAAAAACAAACCTATCTGGTACAGATAGTTGTACCTTGCTATCCTAGACTGAAGTCCTAATTCTTTCTTTCTTAATGGGGACCTGCCACACTAAGCATAAAAATGGAGGAGTCATGGTCCTCTCTGGCAGTCAGCATACTCATTAAGGTATCTATAGGTATATCACATGATCAGTAAAAAGGGGGGCATGATGTACTTACGTATGAAGGCAAATCTTGATCTAATTTGACAAAATAATGACAAAAAAGTTCAACATGGAAAAGAGATTATTTTTTTCATGTGAGGAAATTCTATACAATTTCTATAGGAAATTTATCACGTATTATACTCTAGTACCCCAAGGATCATTTAGTGACTTAGCTATTCCACACATACAGTCCTGTGGCCAAAATTTCACAGCTACTTAAGGTTTCAAATAAATTCAATTAAGAATAAGCTGCTGCCCTAAACTACATTTCCATTTCATTTAAATAAATTTAATTCTTTAGACAGGTCATCTGATTTTGTTTTTACTGTGGTATCATTGTTATCATTGATAGTAGATCTTACCAAGGGTGAAAAGGAATGCATAATCATTTTTATCTGAGCATACAGAGATCATTTATAAGCTTTGCTCCTATTACTGTCAATGAGAATTAAAGATTTAAATAGCCATAACTAAAGTACAGACTGTATTCCTACATTTCTGAACTCAGTATGACCTATGTATGTCTGTGTACTGACACCACATAATTATGAGGAACAACATCATTATAATACAAGGAAAGCTAACTGGGGTGCTGCCTCTTTTATTCTCTAGCAACTCTCCAATTTCAAATGAAAAAAGGTTTTGCTTCAACTAAATTATTAATGTTGTAATAATCTGTCATTAGAATCAATAACTGCTTTATTATTCATAGTGCATATAGTGCTAAAATGGACCCTCTCTGAAATAAATTTAGTACCTTGTCACAATACAATATGATTTTACAATATTGCTAATGTGCACAAAGCATTCAAATATAGAATATCGACATGTCAGAGATTTATGACAAATGTGAGGAGAAGATGAATCTAGGTTAAGCTTTCATGTCACTTGACTGAGGTCAAAAAAATCAATACTATTCATAATGTATCTTTCACCCACAGTTAAATGAAAAACCTTCTGAGCATAGAGAGACTTTTTTTTAAATTTATCCTTCATCTTAGCAGTAGAAATATTCCAGAACTGGGGTTAAAAGAGAAAATGAATGAAAACTAATTGTCAGGAAAGTAAGTCAATCACATTTTTCGAAAGTACAGGACCAGGGGGCTGGATATATACCCATTTTGTTTTCCCCCTTGATCCTTACTTTTATCTGCAAGTATGTTTAATGATTGTGAAATCTAAGAATGATACAGGTAATAATCACACCTCTCTTCTCAACTTTGGCTTTTATGGATTTTATAACACAAAAACAGCCAACAACTGTATTTGACTTACTTTATTAATTTACTGTTTCCTACTTCTTTCAATGCAACATGGTTTTTAGGTATACACTGACCACAATGTTTGAATCTTCTAATCATTTCCATCCCTAACAACTACAACAGACCAAATGTTGGACTCCCTTTCCCAGGTCACAAGCGGTTTACGAATGGGCAAGTCACCACTACTGGTCAATGATACATAAGGGGAAATCAGTTATGAGCTTTTGGGAAAAGACTCTTCCTTCTTCAAAAGAATACCCAGAAGTAAGAATGCCATTCTTCCTCCTCTGAATTTTATCTTGTGATTCAAGGAACTGCTCCAATGATCTTGCAGCTGAGAGGGAAGTCAGATTAGCTGATTTGCAAAGGATGCAGAGCAAAGAGATGAAAGATCCTGATTGCTTCATGAAGTATCTTCAAATAAGTCTGGAGATCACCTTACCTTTAGGTTATTTTTATTTAAGATAAATATCCTATTTTAAGCCAGTTTGAGGCACAGTTCTATGCTGCAATTAAAACTAACTTAACTGATGCTGTCAGTCATCATTAGAAATTAAAGATTATTTTTCATATTTTCATATTCTTCTTTGATGTGAAGACTATAACCTGCAACTGTTTCATTAATGGAATTAAAATGGCTAATAAACCTGATCACAAATAACTGAATCCATTTTTACTCAAAGAAACGATAGTATTCCTGATTTTAAGATACACTCTAAGCTAAATATTTCTAAAAGGTCTGCTTTTATCTCTGAAAGGTTTTCAAGTGTTGGGAGAATCTCAAATCATTCTGTTAATCGACTGGTCTTAAGCAATGGTTCTCCTCATGCACTTTCAACAAGTATTTACTCACTGCATAGTAAGAAAGGCAGACACATACAATTTGACAAGTACTGTGACAGACATTATCCCCAGGATATTCTGGGAACAAAAAGACAAGTACTACCTAATATAGCCTGAAAGCAGAGGAAGTATCAGGAAAGGTTTTCTGGAAAACATTATCCCTGAGCTGAATCTTGAATAATGATCAGGGGCTTGCCAGATGAAAGAAAGATATAATGTGGGGATATAAAGAATAAAAAAGCAAACAGACCAATAAAAATGGCAAGGCATGTGTGTTAGAATTATGAGTCTAGGGACTGATCCAAGGACTGACAAAAGATGAGGCTAAAGAAAACAACATAATATAGGGGTTAAAAGCAAGGATTTTGGAATCACAAGGTTCTGAATGTTGATCACTCATTCAATCATTAATTACCAAGTTCCAAATCTATATGTAGCTCTATGATAAACATTAGTAATACAACAACAATCTTCATTTTCATGGAGCAGATACTCTAGAAAACACCAATGACAAAACAAAACAAAGAGACAAAATTTTTTTTTAAATAGGATGGTCAGGGTTCACTTTGTGGGGAAAGTGGACAGGTTGAACTTAAAAATTCACATGCGGGGGGTACCTGGATGGCAAAGTCGGTTAAGCAGCCGTTGCCTGTTTTCAGCTCACATTGTGATCTTGGAGTTGTACGATCGAGCCCCATGTCAGGCTCCCTGCTCGGCAGAGAGTCTGTTTGAGATTCTCTCCCTCTGCCCCTCCCACTCATGTTCTCGCTCTCTCTCTCTAAAATAAATGAATAAATCTTGAAAAAAAAAAAAACCTCACAAGGACACAGCTTTGTAAGAAGTAAGAATAAGCCTTTTCCAGGCATCTCAGAAAACCACGCATGTATACCATCCAGTCACAAACCCCTCTCTCTACCAAACGAAAACTACTTTCCAAAGAGAAGAGGAATCATTTCCTTGCTTTTCTTTATAACTGTATCACCCAAGTGTGCAACCCAAATAGTGTAGTTAAATTTTGCCCATTTCTTCTTTTTAGTTTATATTACTCAAGTTTCTTTTAATTTACAGCTTCACCTTCAATCCAATACTTTTTCTTGCATTGAGCTATCAAACAATCTTGGTCATTTAATCTATAAAGTGACACACCAGGAGAGAAGAGGAAATAATTTTTTTTTTAAGATTTTACTTATTTATTTGTCAGAGAGAAAGAGGGAGAGAACACAATCAGGGGGAGCAGCAGGCAGAAGGAGAAGCAGGCTCCCCACTGAGCAAGGAGCCCAATGTGGGCCTCAATCCCAGGTCCCTGGGATCATGACCTGAGCCGAAGATAGACAGACACTTAAACTGACTGAGCCACCCAGGTGTCCCAAGGAAGAAACATTTATCAGTCTTCTTTTGAATAGCTCTTTTGCACATACTACTTATCTCCTCTTTTGTCCTTTTAGAAAGTTTAAAAATAATATTCTTAGAGGGCTCACTCATAATTTCCACAAGGAAAGATTTTCTCTTAGCACATTCCCCTTTTCAGGGTGGGTGCCTTATTTGATTTGTGAACTAGATAAGAAAAATTTGTCAGCGTGGGCTCAACTTCCTTTCTTCCTCTTGACAGCAACTGGTAAGAGAGAGTGTCAGTTTCTACTTTTGCTGGGCATCCGCCAATAGGCAGGGGGTATGCAGTGGGATTGGCGGAGATGAATGCCCCAGTCCAGCCTAACTCTGATGAGCAATTCTAATAAGCCCGCATAGCTGACTTCAAGCCCTGTCCTCCACTGGGCCTCTCCTAATAATAGTGGTATTTTGGCCCCACTGCACTCCTTTGCTTCATTTTTCAAATTGTTCAAAGCTCTGCAGAAGACAAGTGCTGTTCATTTTACCTCAAGATTCACTGTGTAAACATGTGAAAATCATTATGAATTGTATCTTGCTTGAATAACAAGCACATTTTTAAAAAACTGAGTTGAAATATAGAATTGTAATTTCAGTCATTTAATATTTAAAAGGTATTAAGGTTGAGTACCACTTTTAAAAGTAATCCTTTGGTGAAATTAATTATTTGTTCCATTTAAGTATGTTTCATACCTTCAGCATGCTCTTACCAGGTTTGTTTGCTGAAATATTTATAGAGATTTCATGAACACAGAGTCAGAGATTCAGGATAAACTCTTTATTATTTTTCGCTTGTTATCATATTTATTTTTTTAATGTCTTTTTTATTATATTATGTTAGTCACCATACAGTACATCCCTGGTTTCTGATGTAAAGTTCGATGATTCATTAGTTGTTGCGTATGACACCCAGTGCACCATGCAATACGTGCCCTCCTTACTACCCATCACCAGCCTATCCCATTCCTCCACCCCCCTCCCCTCTGAAGCCCTCAGTTTGTTTCTCAGAGTCTATAGTCTCTCATGCTTCATTTCCCCTTCTGATTACCCCCCCTTTCTTTATCCCTTTCTTCCCCTCCCGATCTTCCTAGTTCTTATGTTCCATAGATTAGAGAAATCATATGATAATTGTCTTTCTCTGCTTGACCATGATAGACTCTTTAAATGACAACACTGAGTTCAGGAAACCAGCACTGCATATGGGGTTTTGGCAGGAATTCCACAGAATGTTGGAAACTTGAAATGTAGGAACACTGTATGGATAAGATATACCATTAAGGTATGCTATCTCTCACCCTACATTTCTACATGAATGAAGAACTCCACTGTGAGATGGATATCTCAGTCCAATATTAATATACAGCAGATAGAAACGGTCTTTTTTTTACTGTCTTTCCATGGTATGGTCATAATATGAAGCTTTATCAAAAAATTTTCAGGTATAATAAAATATGCTAAAGTTTAGCCAGAAAAGTCTCTATAATCCCATTAGATGAATTTAGAATAAATTCATCTTCATAGAAGTCCTATTATTTCCCACTCTTTTCTTTTAGAGTTTTTAGGTATTTACTTTAGAGTTTTATTCCTATGAATAGTTATTTATTTATGAGAATTAAAAAAACAAAAGTTCTTTTAAACTAAAGACCATTATGTAATCTATCACTTTATTAATTATCATAAATAACTGTGATGAATATTGTCACTCATAAATTTATAGGTAAGAAGAAATTATTTTACTTTTAACTACATTTATTGAAAATCTATTTTCATAGTTGCAATGTAATCCCCTTGCTGGCAATTATAATTTAGAAAGTTCAAATCTAACTCTGTATATCATTACTTCTGCCAAAAATGCTTTGGTAAATCTTTGCTCTTTGACCTGAATATCTATAGTTAATCCTTAGAAGTCTTTAGCAGCCTCATAGGTTAAAAGCCTAATATCTCATCTTCATTTATAGATCTACTTCTCTGTTCTTAAGTATAACTATTTTACTTAACAAAACCACATTCCTTTAATGAAAAAAGGGGGTCTTATTTTTGTCAATATCACAGTTCACCTCAATAGTTAGAAAAGTGATAGTATTAACAGTATGTCTTTATCTGGAAAAGACAAAAAGCCCTGTAGATTTCCTCTATTTGATTATTACAAAGTAAAATGTGAAATAGAAAGACACAAATGCATTAGTGATTTTTCAGTGACAAGAGCCTTAGAAAGATGAGTAAAAGAGCTTTATTCATTGCAATTCTATTTTTAGACAACATGTCAATTGCATAACGAAATATTATCACCATGTCAACCAGCTTTCAAATCGCCCCTTGACCAGATAAAATAAATGGTTTGCATGGCAACCAGGTTGCTAAGCATAATTAATATGGATTCACAGACTGTTGGACATTTTTCAGCCAATTTGAATTAAATGTATTTTTACCTCAATATGAAAATAGAAACTGACACATTCCTTCAAAATGTCATTAGGAAAACTATAAAGATAAAAAATATATATATATATACACACACATAGTGAAAGAGAGAAAGAGAGAAGAAGGAAGGGGACGGAGAGAGAGACTGAGGGAAAGAGGAAGAGAGACAGACACCAAAGTGCATTTAAAAAGAAATGATTAAGGACATTATTTTGTATACATTATTGATACCATCAACATGATCTTGGCTTTCAACCTTTTTTTCCCCACTAGTAAGAATGAATTTTGCAATAGACAAAGCCATGACTGTACTCACAGATTAAAGTAACTCATCTTTCAAAAACTGATGGAACAAGTAGACAGAAAATCAGTAAATAAGAGAAGACGTACAATCAACCAACTTGACCTAACTTTTACAGAACATTCCATCCAAAGCCAAATCCACATTTTATTCAAATGCAGCATAATATTTGCCAACATAGACCATATTCTGGACAAGAAAGCAAGTCTCAATAAACAAAAACGGATTTAAATCATATAGATTATGTTCACTGGCTATATGGAATTAAAAGTCAATAACATATATATTTCTGGAAAATTCCCAAATATTCCCAAATAATCCATGGGTCAAAAAGGAAATCAAAAGGGAAATAAGTAAACATTGTGAATTCAATAAATACAAAAACACCAAATATCAAAATGCATGGGAAGATGATACACCAGCACTTGGGGATAAAAGCACAGTCCTGACTGCCTACAGTAGAATAAAAATAAAGTTTTATATCAAAGACCTCAGCTTCAACCTTAAGAGACTTAAAAAAAATGAATTTCAAAATAAGCAGAAGGAAGCAAATAATAAAGATCAGATCAATGAACTACAAGATAAGAGACAATAGAGAAAAATCAATGAAACCAAAGTTGGTTCATTGAGAAAACACAACTGATAAGCCTCTTGCCAGACTGACCTAGGAAGAGAGAGAGAGAGAGGGAGACAGAGAGAGAGGGAGAGGGAGGAAGTGTGTGAGCACAAGACACTAGCTATCGGCATCAAAAATGAGACAATTGCTACTCCTGAAACTAATATCACACTGTATGTTAACTAACTAGAATTTAAATAAAAACTTGAGGGGCGCCTGAGTGGTTCCATCCTTAAGCATCTGCCTTTGGCTCAGGGCGTGATCCCTGCGTTATTGGATGGAGCCCCACATCAGGCTCCTCCGCTAGGAGCCTGCTTCTTCCTCTCCCACTCCCCCTGCTTGTGTTCCCTCTCTCGCTGGCTCTCTCTCTCTGTCAAATAAATAAATAAATAATCTTTAAAAAAAAAAAAAAAAACTTGAAACATAAAGAAATGAGAGAGCTGATACGAACTGCAACTATTTAAAAACTACTTGATCACTTAATTTTCCTCACATTTCTCTGTCCTATCCGCCACGTCTCTATGCTGTTTCTCAAAGCCTATTGCCTTCCAGCTGCTTTCAAATCAGCCTTCATTCTTCCAATTTTGCTTCCATCTTAAAAATCTGGTTTCTATGAAGATTTCATTTCTTTTCATGTCCCTTCTTGAGTATTGTTTTTGGGCTTTGATCTCTTATTTTGTATAGAAAATTGCCTCTTCTCTCTCTGAACTCCTTCATTGACAGTCTACTTCCTGAAAATATGGATTCAGGTATGTTTTTTCCTTCACTACTTGCCTCCCTGCTTAAGATTTTGTGACAACCTGGTTGAAAAAAGTTTTCACCATCAGCCCATGAAAACATTCTCAATGGTTTAAATAACTGAAGGTTAATTTTGCACCAAAGTGCCACTAACTATGTAGGCTTTGTCAAAATTCTATACCCAGGAACATCCTGTTTCAGTAGACTAGTATTTGACCTTCCCTGTATTTGGTAACTACTCATATCTCGTGGTCTGGGGCTAACATCTCCTAACTTCACTGAAAATGGAGTCCAGGTTTCTGGCTTGGGCTCACCTTGCTGCTTTTGGATAATGCTCAAGTGAAGATATCATTTTAAAATCTGGTATTTCATATATTTAAAACTATCTTTTTAGTAAGAAATGTATAAAGAATATTAGTAACAGTTTATTTATTTTGGAAGTATTAATGTAGTTTTAATCATAAAGAATTTAGAGATAAAAAACCTTACAAGTTAATTGGCATTTCAAAAAAAAATTTGGGGGGCGCCTGGGTGGCACAGCGGTTAAGCGTCTGCCTTCGGCTCAGGGCGTGATCCCAGCGTTCTGGGATCGAGCCCCACATCAGGCTCCTCCGCTATGAGCCTGCTTCTTCCTCTCCCACTCCCCCTGCTTGTGTTCCCTCTCTCGCTGGCTGTCTCTATCTCTGTCTAATAAATAAATAAAATCTTTAAAAAAAAAAAATTTGGTGACACTTTGATACACTAGTAAATACAATTAATATAAATAGTCCTGAGAGTTAATTTTTTGGCCTATCATTTATTCCAATTGTAGTATTAAACAGACATGTTATCATCCTATCAGAATGAACACAGGAATGGTATGGCTGTCTTAACTCTAAACACAACCTAAACAGAAGAAAAATAAAAGTTACATAGTACTATTTAGAGAATGTATAAAATTTTAGACATAAAGCTTCAATCTAGAAAGCAATTAAGAATTATAAACCAGGGGCGCCTGGGTGGCTCAGCCGTTAAGCATCTGCCTTCGGCTCAGGTCATGATCTCAGGGTCCTGGGATCGAGCCCCACATCAGGCTCCCTGCTCCATGGGAAGCCTGTTTCTCCCTCTCACATTCCCCTTGCTTGTGTTCCCTCTCTCACTGTCTCTCTCTGTCAAGTAAAATAAATAAAATCTTAAAAAAAAAAAAAGAATTATAAACCAAAAATATTTACATTCTAGATATCAATTGAAAATTTAACCACAATCTTTATCAAATATAAGTTTATTTTGCCATTCCCTATTCAGGGAAACCAGGGTTAAACGCATGGGTGTTCTGACTTGGTCACAGAACACAGAGAATGGACATCAGCTTTTAGAATTATATCTTTTCTGGGGCGCCTGGGTGGCACGGCGGTTGGGCGTCTGCCTTCGGCTCAGGGCGTGATCCCGGCATTATGGGATCGAGCCCCACATCAGGCTCCTCCACTGTGAGTCTGCTTCTTCCTCTCCCACTCCCCCTGCTGTGTTCCCTCTCTCGCTGGCTGTCTCTATGTTAAATAAATAAATAAAATCTTAAAAAAAAAAAAAAAAGAATTATATCTTTTCCTACATGATCCTCAGCTAAAATCATCAAACCAAACACATACCTCTGTAAGCTCCAGGAAATTCATTATCACACTTACTTTAATCAGTATACTGATACTCTTTTCTGTTTCAGTTGTAATTCAAAGAATGCTTTTAAAATTTGTATGAAAGCACAAAAGACCCTGAATAACCAAAGGGATCTCGGGAAAGAAGAACAAAGCTGGAAGAAACATGAACCCTGATTTCAAACTACATTACAAAGGTACAATAATCAAAATAGTATAGTATTGGCATAAAAACAGACACACAGATCAATGGATCAAAGAACAGAGAGCCCAGAAATAACCCCCCCCCAACATGGTCTATTATTTTATGACAAAAGAGCTAAGAATATGTAATGGAAAAGGGTGGTCTGTTCAATGAACGATGCTGGAAAAAATTGGCAACCACACACAAAAACAAAACAAAACAAAAAATGGACCACTATCTTACACAATACAAAAAAATTAACTCAAAAAGGATTCAAGACTTGAACGTAAGACCTGAAACCATAAAATTCCTAGAAGAAAACATAGGCAGTAAGCTCCTTGAATTGGTCTTGGCAATAATTATTTGAAACTAACTCCCCAAAAAAAGACAAGAAAAGCAAAAATAAACAAGTAGTACACCATGAAACTAAAAAGCTTCTGCACCACAAAGGAAATTGTCAAAGAAATGAAAAGGCAACCTACTGAATGGGAGAAAATATTTGCAAAACATATTTCTAATTAGGAATTAACATCCAAAATATATAAAGAATGCATACAACTCAATAGCACACAGATAATCTGATTTAAAAAACGAGATGATCTTAATATTTTTCCAAAGAATAATACAGATGGCCAACAGATACATGAAAAGATTAACATCACTAATTGTCAGAGAAATACAAATTAAAACCACAAAGAGATATCATCTTACAACTGTTAAAATGGCTATAATCATAAAGATAAGAAATAACAAATGTTGATGAGGATGTGAAGAAAATCCTCATGTACAGTTGATGGGAATGCAAACTCGAGCAGCCACTATAAAAAACAGTATGGAGGGTCCTCAAAGGTAAAAATAGAATGACCTTATGGTCTAGCAATTCCACTTCTGGGTATTTATCCAAAGAAAATAAAATATATCTAACTTGAAAAGATACATGTACCCCCATGCTACTGCAGCCTTATTTATAACAGCCATGAAACTGGAACAACATAAATGTGAATCAATGGATGAATGAATAAAGAAAGTGTGGTACATATATATAATGGGATATTATTCAGCCATAAAAAAGAATGCCATCCTTCCATCTGCAACAACATGGACAGATTTCAAAGGCACTATGCTTAGTGAATTAAGTCAGAGAAAAACAAAGGCCATGTGATCTCACTTATATGTAGAATATAAGAGAAGAAAACAAACAAATGAAAAACAAAAACCCAACTCATAAATACAGAGAAAAGACGGTGGTTACCAGAGGTGGGGGGCAGCAAGGTGGGTGAAATGAGTGAAGGTGGTCTAAAGGTACAAACTTACAGTTAGGAAATGAGTAAGTCATGGGGATGTACTAATGTACACCACAGTAACTACAGTTGATAATACTGTATTAATTAAAACTCACTAAGAGAATAAATATTAAAAATTCTCACAAGAAGAAAAATATTGTAACTATATATGGTGGCATATGTTAAGGAGACTTACTGTGGTGATCATTATATCAACATATATGCAACTATCAAGTCATTATGTTATATACCCAAAACTAATATGTCATTTACACCTCAATAAAAAAGAATACTTTAAATTTCAAATGGTTTCCAAGATTATTTTTTAAATAAAGAACACTTTTTTGTAAAATTTTGAAACTTTTATACTGAATACTAAGTTTTATAAATATAAATTACTTAGGAATATTAGAAAGTCAAGGGGGGCACCTGGGTGACTTAGTCTGTTAAGCATCTGCCTTTGGCTCAGGTCATGATCTCAGGACCCTAGGATCAAGCCCCACATCGGGCTCCCTGCTCAGTGAGGAGTCTGTTTCTCCCTCTCCCTCTTCCCCTTCATAAACTCATACTCCCTCTGTGTCTGTCTGTCTCGCTCTCTCTCAAAAGATAAATTAAAATCGTTTTTTTTTTAAAAGTCATGTCAGTTTACTATTATAATACAGCCTCTCTGATACTTAGCTAGCATGTTTGATTACATTATCTTTGTTCTTTCTGTATAATTTACTAAGATTAAATTTTAAAAGTATTTTGGTTTTAGGTAAATAATGCAGGCACAAGATACAAAATTCAAAAGAAAAATAATCAGTTCAACTCAGCCTCCCAGTCACTTCATCTACCTTCCCAGAGACAACTTACTATTTCCAATGTCTCATAAAGGTTCCAGAGGTGATCTGTGTATATAAGCTATACACAGACACATACACTTTTTAAACACAAATGGTAGAAAGCTACATACATTTTTCTGTACATTTCTCTTTTTATTTAAGTTCAATTAGCCGACATATAGTACATCTTTAGTTTCAGAGGCAGAGTTCAGTAATTCATCAGTTGCATACAACACCCACTGCCTGCTCCAGAACAAACGGAAATGCCTCATCCTGCTGAATAGATGCAGAGCATTCTATATTGTGTCATGACTCAAATAATAGTACACTTAGACTGTTGTTCATTTAGATTATTTCTAATCACTTGCTAATACTAGCATTATTGACATTAATATTCTTTTACATTTCACATATGTATGAGTATATTTGTAAGATAAACTACAAGTAGAACTGGATAAGAGTTTGTTACAAATTTTGATAGGTATTATACAGAAATGGCTTTCTTAGAAATATAGAGGATGTGTCTAATTTGACTTGAGATCAGTGCAAGAAAGTGCTCATTTCCCCTTCAAACTCTCAACAATTTATTTTCAAATACCCTGAATTCTGTCGACCTAAAAGGTGAGAAAATACAGCTTTTTAGTTTTAACTTGACTGTCACTTTTAAAGATAAGTAAATATAGTTTCCAGTGACTGCTCCCTTTACCCTGCACTTACATGAGCCGCCCCACCTCAACCTCAAAGACACCCTACCAACAATTTCTATGCTCTTTATTCTTCATCATCCTCGTGTAATCTTGCATGCGTGTGTGTATATATATATATATATATATATATATATATACACACACACACACACCTAAACATATGTCAGTATATGTACATATATATATGTTTCTGTCAATTTTGTTTTATAAAATCGTGATCATACTATTTCTGTCTTACTTTTCTTACCCAATTATAAACTTCAAGAAAATTAATCTAGCTTTAATTTGTATTTTGCTTGCTATATAAAATATATATTATTCTATTATTCCTGTTGTTAAACATTTACTTTGTTTCTACATTTTTACACTGATAATGATAAACATACTAGTTCATATATTTTGCATACTAAAACAATTTTATTTATTACAACTTAGTAATATATAAATTCATTTATATTGGGATCTATGCCTTTACTCTTTATTTTGTTTAGCTGAATTATCTATTCATTTTTCTATACTATATTTATGTTAGCATCAGGGACCTCAGAATATATTCTAGTTCTTGGTAAGACAAGTCCTTCCTCTTGTTCTTTTTCCTATATTACTTTGTTCTTTTGAGGTATGTATTATTTCATATATATTCTATTATTGTATCTAGTTACCAAAAATCCTTTCTACTAAAAATCACTTTAAATTTATACAGTAATTTTGGGAAGGTTAAATCTTACACTGTGTCTTTTCATCAAAAACTGGGTTATGAATTGCTATTTGTTCAGATCTTGTTTTATGTTCTTTAACACATGTCATAATTTTAATCATAAAGGCCCCATGATCTTCTAACCGAACTCATCACAATTTTATATCATGGTATTATTATAGATAAACTATTTTTATTTATATTTTCTATGTGTTAATTACAAGAATAGAAAGGAAATATTGAGTTTTGTACATTTATCTTACAGCCAGTAACTTTACTATATTGCGTATTAATGCTAAACAGAAGCAAAAACAAAAACCACCTCCACAGAAATGCTTCAATTTTGATGTGTAGCCACATGTCGTAATGAACCGAATTTGCCAAAAAACATGAGCTTAGAAGTCTTGGCTTCTCTGGCTGAGCCACTGCAGCATTAGAAGACCTAGATAAAAATGTGAGTTAATAAACACGTGTGCTTCAAGCAATAAATTTTAAGAATATTTTTATGCAGCAACATATAACTAATACAAGGATCAATTTACAGTTTTAATAATTATAATTAACAGATACTACCCATGTTGTCTACTTATGGAAATTTCCTGGTGTTTTCTTTATGTCTTGATAAGCACACAACAAAAGTCATTTTTTCTAATATTCTATGAACATTTGAAAAAATATTTTTAAGATACAGATGTCACTGTATGCCAATTAGACAGAGGAGGTTTATTATATTATTTTAAGGTTTTCTCTGTGTTTGCATATCTTTTTATCCACTTAGTTTACTGGACTGAAGGGGGTAAGTTAAAATGAGCTACTCAATATGGGTTTCTAATTTTTGCTGCATTTGATTTATGGATTTTCATGAAATGCTATTTGGTGCAAAGATATTTATAACAGAAAAGTTTGACTTTCCTTTCATCGTTACCAAGTTTCCTTTTTCTAGTTTAATATTATTTGCTTCAACTTTCCAAATTTGTTGTCTATTTAAATGTGATTCCTGTCTTTTTAAGTATTCCTAGAATGACCTTGCACATATTTTTGCATGTATTTCTGAGTTACTTTGAGATCAGTTACTTATGTGTGTGTGTTTCTGAATACATATATGTGTGTATACATGTATGTATGTGTGTACATATTTTCAATTAATTTAATAGAAGAATTTAGCTCATTTACACTTACTTGATATAGAAAGTAGGTTTGATCTTAGAACTATCAACTTATTTTCTTATATACTTTTCTTTTTATTGTATTTAGAAACAGTCTATTCCTAATTGACATTAATTTCCTATGGATTTTTTGTATATGTTTGTTCTATAAAGGATAAACTTAGAATCAATATTTTTTCATGATTCTGACATCCATTCCTAAACTAATCAAATGTTATACTTCTTTTCCTCTGAAAGAAAAGAGAATTATAAAATTCAAGCAGATTCCACAGCATTTTTAAAATAATAAATTAAGGATGACAACATAAATTCAAGAATATATAAACATAAATATAAGTACTTTCCTTTTTTATGACATGTGGATAATTCCATTTATGCAATGCTGGGTCATTGGTATTCCCAAAAAACAAACTACCCATTCTAAATAAGTTCCTCTTCAGAGAGTAGTAAACATGTTTTCCTTTTGAGCTCTTAGTATTTATTCACCTTATTTTTATTCCTTTTAAAACTTTCTATGCATACTACAATGTTCCACATTTTCAAACGCTAGATCCTATTTTTTTATCTCCAGGAAGTTCTCAATTACTTCTCTAATTAGACTTCCTATTGTCTCTTTGTTTTGTTTTTTTAAGATTTTATTTATTTATTTGACACAGAGAGAGACAGCAAGAGAGGGAACACAAGCAGGGGGAGTGGGAGAGTTGGAGAAGCAGGCTTCCTGCTGAGCAAGGAGGCAGATGCAGGGCTGAATACCAGGACCCTGGGATCATGACCTGAGCCAAAGGCAGACACTTAACAACTGAGCTACCCAGGCGCCCCCAAAATAGTCTTGATTTTTTATCTATATTGATATATTCCACATGGAATTAGATTTGTTCTTTAATTTTTCACTGATTTAACAAATGTTTTTGAACTTTTACTCTGTGTTCAGAACTGTGCTAGAATATAAGGACAGCAAGATAAAATATAACATAGTTACTGGCCTTGAAGAGCTCCTATCAAATAGAATTTCTTAAATAAGTTTAACTCCACTGCAAAAATCCCATTTTGATGTGTATGTCAAATTGAAGTCAGTTACAACATTTTACAATGATGGTTTTCTTGGCATTGCAAATAACACTGCTTTGATTACATTTCACATTGTAGAAAGTAGAAAGAAAATATAAGCAAAAAACTCTTAAATTCTTTAAAATTAAAAAAAACCCTAAATTTCCAATTTTTTTGAAAATAAAATCAATGAATATTCATCTTCATTCTCCTTTTTATAACAAAGATAATCTAAATTTTTAATGTTTTCTTTGCAGCAGCTCACTCTTCTCCCACTTCTCGTAAGAGTTGCTTGAGTGACTGGAAGTGACAAAGACAAACAGGCAGTACCTGTATGCATAATAAATGACTGACAGAAAAGGGGCAGTGTCACTGGTGTCACTCTTTCATTTTTTACAGAAAGTGGGGAGAGCAGTGATAAACATGATTGTTCAGTTCATTCATACAATGGGTGACCCACTTATCTAGGTTTGCCCAGATAGTCAGTTCATGTGTGTTGTCCCAGCACAATTATTAGTAGTGTTCTCCGAAGTGTCCCCATCTGGGCAACAAATTACACTGCTGCCCCATTAATATAGACTATATTAAGTTAATTATCTAGACTACATAGATTTTGACATTCATTCAGTATGCTAAAGTCTGAATAGCTTTTCAAAGAAACAATTTCTAAATCAGAAAGAGAAATTCCTAAAGATCAAATCTGTCCATCAACTCCTAACACTCAGTTAATGGGGAAGCAGATAAGAGTCATGAAAATTCCAGGCCAATTACATGCTAGTCCAATAGACTCTTATCTTAATGGGAGAATCCTGGATTCCATGTAATCCAGTGACAGCCCAGATGAGAGGTGGCTAATGAGGGCGATGTTGAATAGGAAAGTAAAAATAAAATCAGAATCTAACCCTTAAACCATTAATTCTAGCCATGACCAAAAAAATATCTGAGAAGCACTCACATTTGATCATTACCAGAGAAAAAAATGATTCTTACTGACAAGGCTGTAAGATGGAACCCACACTTTTTTTTTTTTTTTAATCATAAGAGTTGATACCAAGATTTGACAACCAGTTCCAGGTACTACAGAATAAAGCCCAAATCCTTAACTTGTTTTCATTTTTCATTTAATTTTAGAATCCAATATAAACCTTCTTACCTTCTTCTTTAGTCAGGATTCCTCATAGGCCACCCTCAAATGCCACTGCATTTATCAGCTTCCACTATGCTATGCCACATAAGGAATGATCTCAAAATCTTAGTAGCTTAAAACAACAAATGTGTATTTCTTGCTTGTTAGATATAAGCTGCAGCTTGACTGTGGCTATTCTCTGGGCCAGGGGTCAGATAACGCAATTACCTATTTATTTCAGGGAAGAGCCAGAGATCAAAATGAACTGGTTGCATTTAAAATTTTTGCTAAGGTAAAACATATCACATAAGTCATATTCCACTAGCCAAAATAAATCAGAGAGACAAGCCTAACATCAGCAGGTCAGAGAAATGTAATCCTACCACAAAATAAATACAGAGAAATATTTCACAAAAATCATAAAGTATATCACAGTCGTGCTTGAACATTATTTCAGTTTTTTGGTTTTGTTTGTTTTTTTGTGATCCTGGTTGCTTGGAATGATGTTCCTATGTTCCTAATCCTTCTACTGTCAAATTCTCCAACCTTTCAATTCTCACTTATGACTTCATAAGTCCATTCCTGTCAGTTTCCATCCACCATATTTTTACCTCATCCACTCTTCTGTGCACTTATCACCTATTTTAACATAAAACTATGGCTTGTATCATAATATATTTCTTTCATTTTCTTATGCCTTGTGTTAAGAACAAGCACCATACCCTCTTTTGATTAACTTATGCGCTATGCACATGTAAAATACAACAAACACACTTGCTGAATTCATTATTCACCATGATCTGCCCCCCTTTCATTTCATTATAGGTTCTGAAGAGTAAAAGGCCAAGTACCATTGATATTATTGCAATAACGATGTCATTTATTTATTCAACGGACACATATTTAAACATAAATCCGTAACAGGTACAGTCTCACATACGAAGATGCACTGCTGACTCAACAATAGTGCTCTATCACCATTGATACTTGCAATTTGGTTTAAAAGGAAAAAAATCCACAGGATTTGGAAGCTTGCCTACTATGCCTTTGAGAAAGTAACTTAACCTCTCTGAGTCTTATGTATAAAATATGAGTAATGCCTACCTATAAAGAATTATGTGGTATATGTAATGTGCCCAGGACAATACCTGGCCCAAAATCCGTACTCAAAAAATAGTGGCTATCCTTATTTCTAATACTGGTAGTGAGTTTTATAAATCTTTTGATCATTTGTATAATGCAAACTTGGCCTAGGATCAGCCCACACCTGTGAAATAGAATCAGTTAATTCTCCACCAATACAACTTATGCTGACAGCCTCAAATGACTGAGGTCAAACCATGTGAGAAAGGTTTTGTTTCCATAAAAGCTATAGAGTCATTTGTGAAAATAATCTCAGGAGGTAAGAATAAAGGCAACTAATAATAGCTTAGAGAAGGGCAGGAATTCACAGAATTGTATGCATAGAAAAACAAGAAAATTATTTTCAAACCTTTTAAAATAAGTATTACATTACTAAGATGGAACATTTATCATATGTCTTCTTGAGGAGTTTCATGGCACCAACAAAATAAGAAATAATTTTTACCCAAACTAAGGAACCAAAAGAGCCTTGTCTTTACTAATTATGGGGAATATACAGAAACAATGTTCAGACTCACAGACTCCTCAGGCTGTGTACCTATCTTTGTCCAATGGGATCAATCTCTTCCTCTAAAACATTTCAACTCCTTGAAATTAACATTAAAACACTCTGAAATTATCTACAAATGACAATTTACCATAACCAACTTATGTTTGTCTCTTTAAGTCTATAAGAAAGTTGTATCACATTGTGAGTATGAATAACTATGTGGTATATGGGGAAAAACAGTACATCAACAGATCAATACTGCTACCACCATAAAAATACTTTCCTATCCTTGCCTTATGCTGACATTTCCTCTGCCTTATCTTCACAGACAATGAAGTCTGAAAGCCATTTAATTTTACATATCTATATCTATATATCTATATATATCTATATCTATATATATAGTGTGTGTGTTCATATTTGCAGGCTATTATCAGAGACTGCTCAGCAAAAATTATTTTGGGGAAGCCTGAGATTCAGACATCATGTTAAAATAACATATTGTTCTTACAGAAACAGAAGTTTTTAATAAGCTATGACCAATACTCCAAAACAAGTTGTGCCAAGAATTCTGTACTCCTTCAGTAAAGGTTAAGACAGTATTACATCTGCAAAACATTTACTTTAAATCTCTTTTCCTCTAGAAATCACGACTCTTTGCTTTTTATGTTTTGTAAAAGCCAGGACTCTCTGTCTCTAAGTTAGTAAAAGAATTGTGATTTAATATCACCATGATCTCACAATTTCTGCTTTGAGCAGAGAAGTCTAAAGGTCGATAACTTTCTTAAAAGGCTTTCAAGATTTAATTATTGCTCATATCTTCATCCACAACAGGTTACTATATCCATGGCAACAATTTTAGAAAAGCACCAGAGCCAAGTAACATGATAAAAGTTTCTAACAGGTTTATAAAATAAAAGGCATTACAGAAGGATTCAGCACCCTTTAGTGAGTGAAACTTCTACCCAGTTGCTTGAAGTTATTAATGTCAGCATATCAGTGAAAATTTTGAGGTTATATGTACAGAAACAAAAATAAGATTTAAACAAAGGTGCAAATCATTCTACAGAAACTAGGATTAACCCAATTTCAGTAGCATCATGGTAGGGAGCAAGACAGTGTGGTGCCCTATGGGACATATAGCTAAGAAAAACTCTACTTCTTTGATGTTATTTCTTTTTTTCTTCTGGCAGCTTTTTTTTTTTTATTCAGTCCATATTAAACATTTTGAAGAAGATTGTGAATAGACTTAGTTCCAAAAAGAAATTATCACCATTTCTGATTTTCAAAACACAATGGATGGTCCCAGAGCATCCACTGGTATAAAAGCATGTCTTTTTAGTAATAATAGCTTCACACATAAGAGTTTCATACTACTAATGCTCAAGCAACAAATACCAAAGCACTGTTAAATTTTAATGCTCACCACCCCCCATTCGGCAGTGAGGACAACAGTCCCCTGTTTTCTGTGGTTAAATTACACCTATTTAGTCCATCTGTTGGAAGCCTATATTCATATAAAAATTCAAAATTAAATTCTAAAATGCCAAAGTTGACTGATAAGGTTAATACTAAGCATCATAATTAATTGATGGAAGAAATTGGTAACAAGTAACTAATTACCCACATCAGTGGAAGAGATTAGTCCTGAAGATGCCAGAAATTTTATTTAAGTTACTAAATTGATTCTTATCTTCCAAATCCAATATGTGGGAGTTTTTGCTCCACACCACAAAGCAATTCTCTGGTCCCAGCTGGGAATCCTACAATCAACTCAATTCTGACACTATCTACTGGAGATAGTGTCAGATCCCCCAGGTTAAGGGCTCAATTGTACAAGACTGCCTCACACATGCACTCTTCAAATACCATCTACGAATCCAGATTGTCCACCTGTGCTTTTGACCAACTGGCTAGAAGATGGAGGCTCCAACAACCCCCTTTTTGGGTTCAGTTAACTTGCTAGAGTGGCTCACAGAACTCAGAGCATCATTTTACTTACTAGATCACCAGTTTATTATAAAAGGATGCAACACAAACAGCCAGTTGGAAGAGCTATACAGATCAAGGTATGAGGAAAGAGCATGGCACTTCCATGTCCTCTCCAGGTGTACCATTTTCCCTGTATCTTCACATGTTCACCATCCAAAAACTCTCCAAAGCCTGTCCTTTCAGATATTTATGGAGGCTGCATTACATAGCATGACTCATTAAATCACTGCCCACTGGTGATGGATTCAACCTCCAGCCCCTCTCCCCTATCCCACCCACGCCCCAGTTCAGTGCTTTGGAAATTTCAGTTGGTTTCACATGGTTTATTTTCTTGGCAACCAGCCACCATCCTTAGGTGGAGGTCAGAAGTCACCTTGTTAACATAACAAAAGACACCTTATTGTTCTCATCCTGCAGGAAATTCCATGGGTTTTAGGAGCTCTGTGCCAGAAATGAAGACAAAGACCAAATACATATTTCTTATTATAAATCACAATATTACAGTTTCTAACGTCAATAATTAGGTCTATATTTACATCAATTTAGGCATTAATTAAAAGAATTTTCTTTGCCAAAATAGATTTTTATTGTTTTTCTAATCAAACTGGCATCCCATTTCAAATCCTGTAACTGTATAGAAATTACATAGACTTGATAAAGGCAATTTTTTTAAATTGTTCATTCACTCATCATATACTTATTGAATGCTTATATACATCAATGTATTAGTTTCCTGTTTTATCCTCTTTTCACTATAAAACAAATTATGACAAATTTAGTGGCTTAAAACAATAGGAATTTATTCTCATACTTCTGCATATCACAAGTCCAAAACAAGGCTTACAGAATGAAAAGCAAGGTTATCAGCAGGTTGGTTCCTTCTGCAGTATCCAGAGGAGAATATGTTTCTTGTCTCTTCCGCTTCTAAAGGCTGCTCCCATTCTGTGGCTCCTGGCCACATCACCCCCATCTCTACTTCAACTTTCACATCATCTTCCCCACTGCAGTCAAATCTCTGTTTGCCTCCCTCTTATAAAGAGGTGGTATATATACACAATGGAATATTACTCAACCATATAAAAGAATGAAATTTTGCCATTTGCAACGACATGGATGGAGTTAAAGAGTATTACGCTAAGCAAAATAAGAGCAAGACAAATACCATATTATCTCACTGATTTGTGGAATTTAAGAATCAAAACAAATGAACAAAGGAAAAGAAAAAGGGAGAGAGAGACAGACCAAAAAACAGACTCTTAACTGTAGAGAACAAACGGAGGTGAGGTGAGTGGGGGGGATGGGTGAATGAGGGGAGGAGTATTAAGAGTACATTCAACTTCATGAACACTGAGTATATATGAAATTGTTGAATTACTGTACTGTACACCTGAAACTAATATAGCATTGTAGGTCAACTACATTAGAATTAAAATTAAAAACTTAATAAAAATTAAAAATAAATAAATAAAATGAAGAGAACAACCACAAAATACATCTGGGCAAACTCCAATAGGTTTCCAAGCCTGAAAATAATCTGTGGCTCAGGGCTTCCTCTGGACCAAAGGCTCTGCCCTTGGCGTCATCTTTCCTTCTTCTTAAAGGGTAGTACATATTTTCAGCTCAGTAGTTTCATCAGTTTGTTTTATGCCTATAGAGTTTTGGTAGTTTGAGAACTTTCTTTCATTTTATCTGTGACCCTTTTAGTCCAGGCTAGCTGCATTTCTGCTGATTAAACAATCTCAACAACTTCGTGGGTCTCCTGTGTATGTCTCAAAATCTCACTCTCTTAGACAAGAAGCTCCTCCACAGATCTTTCTTGGATAATCTAATCTCTATTCCTGGCTCCTGCTGACATACTGCAGGAATCAATGAGTCATGCACCTAATCCATTTAGGACTAGCAAAAGTTTGTCCAAACACACTCTTGGTCTTCCCTCCAGAGCACAAATTCCTGACAGTGAATCTTCTAATTTTAGCACCTTTCACAATCCAGATAGGCCAGGAATTTCCTAAATGATCAAATCTTAGTTCCATTTTGCATAACCATTCTTCCCTCTATTTCTCTCTTCCTCTCACATTTTACTGTAAGCAGCAATTGGAAACCAGGAGGCACTTTCAACACTTTCTTGGAACTACAGTCAGCTAAATACCCAAATTCATTATTTGGAAATCCTGCTTTCTACATAACTATAAGGCACAATTCAGCTAAGCTTTCTGTCCCTGTATAACAAGGTTCCTCTTTCCTCCAGTTTCCAGTAAGATGTTCCTCATTTCTTAGGAGCCCTCACCAGCGTATTTTACTAACATTTTACTGCCATATTTCTAACAATCTGCTCAAGGAAATCTAGGCTTTTTCTATCATGTTCCCCATAATTCTTGCAGGTTCTTTTCAATGACCAATTTCAAAGTCACTTCCACCATTTTAGATACTTGTTACAGCAACAATCTACCTAAAGGTATCAAAATCTGTGTTCGTCTTTTGCCGCAACTGTAACAAATTAACACAAATGTAGAGGTCTGAAAAAACAAAAATTTCTTCTCTTTCAGTTCTTCAGGCCAGAAGTCCAAAATTAATCTTATGGGGCAAAAATTGAGGTGTCATCAGGAGTGGATCCTTCTGGAGGCTTCAGGGAAGAGTCTGTTCTTTACCTCTTCCATTTGTAGAGCCTAATGCCATTCTTTGGCTCCTGGCTATACCACTCCAATCTCAGCTTCTGAGTCACATCACCTACTCCTTTACTGTAGTCAAAATCTCCTGTGTCATTCTTATAATACTTGTGATTGCATTTGGGGTTCACTTGGATAATCCAGGGTAATTTTGCCATCTCAAGATACTTAACCACATCTATAAAGTTCCTTTGCCATACAGCATAACATATTCATAGTTCCACAGGTTCCAGTGATTAAGACATGGATATACTTAAGAGCCATTATTCTGCCTACCACACTAAGCATTATGCCAGATATTTATAAACATCTAAGAACAGGATGGCCCCTAAATCCAATTAATTTTCATCCTAATCCTAATATTTTTTCCTCTTTCAAACATCTTTTCTTAAGGTTGCTCAGACAAAAAGAATGCCAAGAACAGGTGAGGCTGGGACTAGAAGAAATAATCAGAAAGTAAATTAAACCCAGAAAGCGAGCAGAAAATATAAAAATGTAGCCTGGTGTAAATATCCACATTGGTAATGAGAACCCTGAAACAGCAAAAAGCCAAAGGCTTAAGCAAGGACAGCAGTCAGAAGTGCCAGCAATAGGAGACAGAAACAAGAAGACCCTGACAGTGAAGAAATGTTATCAGGCAACCAAACTTCTCATTCCTTTCCTCCCTGCGGCGGATGTAAATCCTAGTAACAATAAAGTCAACCACTAGATCAGCAGCTGAAATGGAGAGTGCAAGCTTAGGAATTGAAAACAAATAAACAAAGACTGTACTGCTTCATGCATAAACTTCTAAAATATCAAAGATTTATTAACTTTCTTCTTGAAAATTCTCTCAATTTACTTTCTTCTTGACTCAATAATAAAATTCTAGTTCCTACAGACCTCTACGAAGTACTCCTTACCTGATTTAATAATCTCTAAACAAGATTCTATTTATAATTTGATAAAAATGTATAATCCTTTTCCCCATCTGCACCTCTCTCCCTCTGCTTTGAAGGGTTTCTGGATCTTGCATTTACATCTGATAGATTTCTATTTGAACTTGAATTCTTAGTATTTTATGAGTGTTCCATTTTGGCTTTCTATATATGAATACAGATAGGCCATATTGTTTCTCAGAACAGATACTCACTCTCTTTATGTGAACATTTAGCATCTGCCTAGTGATGAGAGTACAATCTTTATGTGTGAGCCATAAAAACTTCAAATTGATGGAAAGTATCTGTCTATTCAAAATAGGTATTTTGCTACTTCTCCCCAAATCCCAAAGCACATATCTAAACAGTTTTGTAAACAGTAACACTGTACCTCCACAGAATTTAAACTTGTAGAATGTGGGTATCATCTTATCATTCTGTATTTTCTTATAATTGTGTGAATCCATGAGAATCGGCCAATTTAGGGCCAGTCATTGTCTGAGTTAATAGATTACTCTCATTGTTCAGCAAAACTATCAATTACTACGGAGCACCATGATGACTGAATCACTTCTAATACTGTTCTTGGGAGAGTATGAACATTTGGGGTCAGCAGAGAACAAGAACAAAAACAGAGCTTTGGTAGGGGTGGTGGGTAGGTGTGTGTGTGTGTATGTGTGTGTGTGCACGTGTGCATGTGTTTATGTATGTTCATGAAAGACAATTCTGCAGGAATTCATTTCTAGCACAAAAATTGATTTCAAGTAATAAAATAAAAAGTACTCCAAAATGAAAATGATGACTAAATATCCTCAGGAGGTACACCAAGGTAGCACTCCGTCACTCTCCAATTTCACCTTGATGACTTCACCCTGTATCAAAACCCTGAAAATGCAGGCAAGGTTAAAATTACTAGGTCACTGGAAACTTGCAATTTCCACTGCATACTTTTCTTTTCTCCCCTGAACCGCAGTCAGCTGAATAATGCATATAACCTTTCATTTTTTATGAAAAGCAACAGCTGGCATATTGTTAAACTGTTTGGAAAATTCTGGCAAAGTAATGTTAGTTTAAGACAATGCTAGCTGACATAAACTTGTCGCGTTAGGACAGATTAAAAAGACTAATGGAAATGTAAGGAAAGAAATAAAAAAAAAGGTCATTGCACCACAGTAAGATCTTGCCCTGGGCCTGGACTCTAGATGATAGATCTGAAACTGCTGCTGACTGATGCCATTAAAAAGGGAAAAAAGAATCCATCTACATGGATCCATACTAATGCATCGCCCAACCTGTCATTCTATGGAACATCAGCATATATAGCTGAAAAAGACTGAATGCAATTATTTCGTATTTTCTCTAGTCACAATTGGAAATGTCAATCTGCATAGACTGCAAAGCAAGCATAGCTTAGAGCATGTTTTTCAATGCATTTTCATCATTTCCCTTTGAGTTTATTCCATCATTTATATAACAAATGGCTTTTTACCCCATTATTATGAGTGTCTGTATGGGTATACTACCCAATAACCAGAAAACATTAAAGAATACCATTGGTGTTTTGATACATACAAATGAAAGGGATTTGTGAGATTTTCTTCAGGTATATTGTACACAGACTGCCTTTACACTAAAATAGAAACAGATCAGAATTTAATGAACTTAAGATCAATAGTAGTTTTCAGTTTACTAGGACATTTCATATAACATTAATTCCTGTGGAAACACAGTGAATTCTTATTTACTTATTTGCCCAAATTAAACTGAATAATCATTTGGAATAAAATCATTTAGAAACTGCAAAAAACAAAAACAAAAAACTAATATTAAATATCACTCTTCAATCTGTATTTGTAATAAATGATTCTAAATCGCTATTGTTCACAACTAAATGTCCACGCAAAATTATTTTTTGTCATCCAGAGTGACTCCCTCTCTTCTGTGTTCTCTTACTCCCCCTGTCATGCTAAAGTAAGCGTGTGTGTGCCCGTGCACAAGTATGTATCCTTTTCCCCAAACCTTTCCTGATTACATGTTTAGTTCTGGATTTAAACTAAGTCAATTCCAGATTATCTCCTCCTCTGCCCCTTTATCCTTTCCTCCTAAAGTTGGTTGAAGATTTTGAGAGCTTGCCATTATCATTATTTTGGGAGGAAAGATCTGATTTAACCTAGTTTCCCTCTTCCATGATGTATTTCATGCCGTCTGTGCCTCCTCAGGATAAGCCAGCAATAATTTCGGACATCCACAGTCCTGCCTTGTCCTACAGTGGCTAGGGTCAAAAGCCATCTCCTCCATCTTCCTCCAAGCAACCTACCATTTATTCCTCTGAGCACTTCCACATTCCTTCTACAGGGTTTGGGAATAGAGTTGTCTACCACACTGAAATCACATCTGCACTTGGAATTTGTGAGGCTTCACTTGAGTCCCTACTGAATTGTATTTTGCACACTCAACTGCCTGCAATTGAAAGTCATGATGTTAAAATTATCTCATAGCTACAAATTTATAAACCATGCATTAATTATGGGGGCAAAACCTGGTATGTTCAAAATTAAACATGTATACCCACTCACATATATATATGCATAATTTTGTTTACTTGAAACATAGAAATAATGCAATCATATTAACAACCAAATAACATGTAGGAGTTTCTAAAATAACATAAGTAGTCTCTCACACCTCACTGCAGAAGTCCCTTTCTTAGGTATCCAATAATGTACATTTTTTGTATTATTTTATACATTTCTATTATTTACATATATTATTCTATTACATGTATTATTCAATATATCATTATTCTTCACTAATAAAAGTTGGTTGTTTAAATCAATAATATAAGACTTATCCTCAAGATCAATATGGATCTGCCTATGATTTTTTTAAATAAGGTTAACTGTTCCAGCCTTTTCCTTTTTGGGCAAATGGCAACTTTTTTCTTCCAGTCATTTTTGGTTCCTCTTTCTCTTATACTCCATATGCTATCCATCAGCAAATCATTTGGGCTCAACCTTTTAAGAGCAAAGAGATTCCCTCTACCTGTCCCCACTGTCACTCTTATCTAAGCTACCACTGTAATAGTCTCTTAGTGATTTGTCCTGCCTCTGTCTTTGCACTGCAAATAGTCTATTTTCCACAGGGCAGACATAGTGATGTTTTAAAAATATTTCCAGCTATAATTTTTTTAAAACTTAAATACATCAAAAAATTTTAAATTTGAAACTAAAACATGGTGTTTATGGGAAACCATGAAAAACACATGAAGGATCACGATAAAAGCCAGGATAGTGGTTACTTTTGCAGAATAGGATGGATGTACGGCAGGGCTTCTATGGTGCTTGACAAAGTTTCACTTCTTGATATGGGTTCAAGGATATCTCCATCATAATATTTCAGTAAGATATGCATTTGTTTTGTGGGGCTTTATGTTTTTGTGTTTAATTGTTTATTATTAACTGACAATTTTTTAACTGATGTTGTTTTTTAAAATTTATTCATTTATATCAGAGAGAGCGAGCATGCACAGGTATGGGGAGGAGCAGATCGAGAGGGAGAGAGAGAATCTCCATCAGACTCCCTGCTGAGCACGGAGCTGGACTCCAGACTAGATCTCAGGACCCTAAGGTCATCACTGAAGCAAAGTCAAGAGTCAGATGCCTAACTGACTGAGCCACCCAGGTATCCCTGACATCATTTTTTAAGAGCAGTTTTAGGTTTACAGAAAATTCACCAGAGAGCACAGAGAGTTCCCATTTATCTGCTCTCTTCCAGCCCAGGTTCCTCTATTATGAACATCTTGAGACAGTGTGGGACATTGTTACAAATGATTAACCAATACTGATGGATTATTATTAATTAAACTAAAGTTCATACGGTACATAGGGTTCACTCTGTGTTGTGCATTCTATGGGTTTTGACAAATTCATAATGTCATGTATCCACCATTCAGTATCATACATAATCGTTTCACTGCCCTAAGAATTCCCTGCATTTCACCTATTTATTCCTTCCTCCCCATTAACTCCTGACACCTCCTGATCTTTTTTACTATCTCCATAACTTTGCCCTTTACAAAATGTCACAAAGTTAGAGTCATACACCATATAGGCTTTTCACACTGGCTTCTTTCATTTAGAAATATGCATTTAAGTTTGCTCCATTCTTTTCTAAGGCCTAGTACCTAACAGTACTCAATAAAGGCTTCTCATATCTATAAATTTCTCAAAATCTAGTGATAAATTAGTAAGTACAGAGTATTCCATGCCATTTCTATAATGCATTTAATCCTTTTCTTATTAAGGGACACTGAAGTACATCCATATTGCACTATTACAATCTGTACAGTAATCCATATGTTTGAATCTGCTATTCCACAATTTCATTGTGTAAGGAAGTAAAACACAAAAAATGAACTAATGAAACCACCACTTCTAAAGATAGTCCTCTCTAAGATCTTCCTCACTATGCAGTACTATCACCTTTCCCATTCCACCACATCTTTATTGTCTGTCTCCTGTTCATTACTGGATGCTGCATTTGAATCTGTTCTTTTGAAATAGTATGTGATATTAATGCAAATTGATTTTTAACATGATACCACAAATTTCACAGAAGAAAATGTGTTTCATGCTGTGAGACTGGGAAATGCTAAAGTCACAAAAGTGATTACAACGGAGGTACGGCATAGTTAAGCCAGTTCACATGGGCAGAAGTGGAAAGTGACAACTATGACTGCATGACAGTTGTTTCAAAATAATTATTTTATTATTAAAGTAGGTAGAGAGGCTTTTAGAATTAATGAGGTTTTCTTAATGTTTTTGCTGCAAAAGTCATAAGTGGGGGACTCTGTATCATGCTATCATAAATATTGCTGAAAATGCTACATGAAAAATGTTAAGTCTTGATCTACATTTTGTGCTAAGATGGCCCACAGAAGTAATTATAATCTAAATTTTATTATATTTCCTTTTATAATATTTAGTTTTATTTCTCAAGAAACTTTCTGTATAAATTACATTTTGCCATTTTCTATGAAATTTGGTCCCTATTTTAAATGGATTAACTTAAAGTAGATACTTTCTAGATAGTTATTCTCAGATAATGAGGATTCTCTCATATGAACCCCGGGCTCAGCTGCCTGGTTCCTAAGTTCTTATGTAGGAAATAGTACCAAGCCTCCTTCCTTGTACCTTACAGGCAAAGTGAAGGCTGATTGTTGACTGCACTGACCACTTTAAAAAGCCAGCAGTAATGTTTACAGTGTAAACTCATAAAACTAGAGTCACTAACTCCAATAGTAGGGATAGTTCAAGTTTTGACAGGTATTAACAAGTATCCCAAAAAAAGTCTTTATTAAACTACTCTCATCAATAGTTTATAAGAACATATTTTTTTTTCCTTTACCAAAATCTTAGACCATAAATTTTTAAATCTTTTGTTAAAGGTGTCACCAAAAAGAAAGATTTCATTTTGATTTGTATTTCCTTAACTACTAGTGCAGCTGAATGTATTTTCATATTTTTTTTCATTCTTATGAATCACTTCTTCCTCCTTTTTGGCTTATGCTCTCTTTTTCTCAAATGGCTTCTCATTTTAAATGCTGATTTGCATATATATATATTTTTAACTTAACCTCTGCCTCATATTGAGGATGCAAATATATTACACTTGTCAGTCCTTACTCTTTCAATTTTGTTGATGGTGATTTTATTTTTTATCCTGTGGAAAATTTAAATTTCTCCATAGTCAAATCTGTCAGTCTTTCATTATAATTCTTGGCCTTAGATAAACATCCCATCTTATGTAAACACATTTTAGATCAAGATACAAAACATTAATATCATGATGTTATTCCTCCAATTTCCTTCTACAATCTTCATAAATTTCTTTGCTTATTTAGCTCTTAAAACAATCTGAACTTCATGTGTGTATATTTGCGTGTGTGGGTGTGTACATGGGATGAAATTTTCCTATACTTCATTTTCAATGTTTCAATACTATTGTTTAAACACTATAGCATCTTTCATTAATTGGAGATGCCACCTTTATTTCAAATTGTTACCCATGCATGACACTATTTTGGGGGGTCTATTTTAATGATCTGTTTCTGTACTAATGCCATATTGCTTTAACTTAAACTAAGTTTTATAGTTTATTGTATATCTGGAATGGCATGGCCTGTCAATATTTTTGTTCTTTTTTTCTATTCTCAAAAATTAATTGGTTACTCTTCATGTTTTCCTTTTCAAACGCCAACTTCCATAAAGTCCCACTGGGATTTTTATTAAGTGCCATTAAATTTATGGATTAAATTTTAGATGACTGGCATCTTTACAATGTATTTTTCTTAAATAAAAAATACTATGCACTTTATTTACTCAGGTCTTCCTTTACATTTGTCTTATTCTAATATTCAATGATAGTGAATTTTGCCACTAGGTATGATGTTTTCTATAGACTTTTAGGGATTCCCCTTCATTAAATGAATGGAAACTCCTTCTATTTTTAGTTACTAGGAGTCAGGGAAATAATCAAGGGATCACTGAGTGAATTTTGCGTTCTGTTTTCAACTTTTAAAAGGAGCTGAAATTATCTCATTTACCTTTTTTCCCATTAAACTATAAGCTCAACGAGAAGAGAGACCTTGTTTTTAACTTTCACAATCCAGCACCAAGGACAGAGGCTCTCACTAAATGGTGAATGAATGAAACATTCGGGGAATTACCCAAGATTCCTAACCTATAAGCATATGGTTCTCTGTTTTGGTGGAAAATCTTTGAGCTTTAGAGGCAGATCCATTTAATTTGAACCCTGGTTTCTGCCTCTTAAAAACAGTATGACTGTGGACAATTTATTAACCCCTCTGAGTTTCTTCAGCTGAAATTGGAGGGGTTGAAACATTGAACCATTATCTTCTACACATAGAACCATTTAATTCTCATTAAATAAAATGATGATAAAGTTATTAATACAGTGTCAGATATATAATAAACAAGATTAAATACTACTGTCACTTTTCTTTCTTCATAAGGTAAGAATACCACTTATAACTGTTCAGCTATTATATATGATATTGGTTTATACATGTTATTGAAATAGTCAAATGAATGTTGATGGCTTTAGAGAATGAACATACCTTGTGATTTAAAAAAAATTTTTTTTTTTGAGAGAGACAGATGGATTAGGGGGTAGGGTCAGAGAGAGTCTTGAGCAGATTCTGCACTGACTGGGGAGCCTGATGAGGGGCTTGATCTCATGACCTTGAGATCATGACCTGAGCCACCTGAGCCAAAACCAAAAGTCTGAGACTTAACTGACTGCACCATTCAGGCGGCCCAGCTTGTGATTTATTTTATGACTGAGTCCATATATATGCCCAGTACCAAAGAAATCCCACCTTCAGTAAGTATTTTCACAAGCAACCAACATGTGAAACCTCTCATAATCCTTCTAGTTATACAGAATATTCAATCTGATTCCCCAAATGTTTAACACCTATTGTAAATGGTTCCCAGCAACCATGACATGAAATGCCTCCCAATCCTTCTAGTGATACAAAATATACAATCCAATCCCACAATGTTTAACACCCACTATATGACATACTGTAGGAAATTAAACATGAGTAGGACAACTGTCTTCAAATGAATTTCATTTTATAAGCAGTTGATGAGAAATGCATTTCAGATAAACATATGAGTAGATGTATATAATTTGTAAGACATCATAATATTGCTTTTGTATCTATCTGATGCTGAATATATGTCCATCAAACTTCTAAAAAATGGAATTAGTTATTTTTACTACATAACCTTCTGGGAATAAACTGAACAAAATCATAGACTGAAAAATTTTAAGGGACTCCTACATCAGGTCAGAAATCTGAGAAACAGATAAAAGGAAGTCCAATGTTATCAAACTAGGTACAAGTTAAAGCCAGATTTCCTAAATGCCAACTAATTACCTCTTTCACATAGAACATATGATACATATTGAGAGGTTGCATTAATTCACTTACATAGTTACGTTGTTATTTAACTTTCTGGCACGGCAATTTATTTAGAAGTCCTTATCCTAACGGCAAAACTATGTGCTAATTATAAACGTTTCTTTCAATTTTGCATAATCAATTCATTCATCCACTCATTCGAGGATCTGATAAAATAACTTTTAAATTACCTGTCTCATTCCCAGAAGCTAGTTATTGCCTAAGAACATAGTCATTTTGAGTAATTGAGTTTTCTTAATCTACATTGAAAAATGTTTTCCTAATTTTAAGACTCTCTTTACCTTTTTTAAAATTTTTTAAAAAGTGTCTCTAAACAATACAAAGCTTTTCATTTATTAATCATTTGGAAAAAAATCATTTGAAAAAAAATCTTCAGAACTGGGTACTACAAATTTAGGGGTTTTTTAAAGAATTCTTAGAAGAGTCAAAAGTAATTTTAAAATATGCAAGTCAGCTATTTTTTTCCAAATGGTCATGATTTATGAGATGAAATCAATGACCCAATTAAGCTAAATATAGCAGAGTCACAACCATGTATGACCCAATCCAGTCTAGTCCAGGTTCTCTGACACGAATCTCACTTCATATAGAATATAATTAAGTCCTAAAATCTTGGGGTGAGTGGTGAACAAATTAATTTCAAATCAGTTTTGAGGATTTGTCTCTTCCTTCTGAGGAACTGGGGTTATCAGAGCTGTCCTGATTATCTATTAAACTTAAGTTGATATATGTGTCAGTTTAGGTCCTAAGAAGCAGATTCCAAGAGATGTATTAGGAGAAACACCCATTAAGGGCAGAGGAGTAGTCAGCAAGAGCAGGCTCAATACATGTGAAAGGAATAGGATGGAGGGATAGCGTGGTGCAAGAGCAATAGACAGCTGTGCAGTTCTGAGAAAATCTTCTCCAGGCCAACCAATGAGCTGTCTGTCTCCAAGCAAAAGTTGCCTAGTAGAGAGCACTGAGCAGGAATGTTTGCAAGAGTACCCACACCATACTTTGTCACCAAGGGGGAATGGTCCAGGTAAGACTGGTCTCGATGCAGTGGTGGATTCAGCACTGGCAGCTGAGGCTGTCAGTCAATCTGCTTCTTAAGGCAGTTTCTCTTGCAAGAGCTCTGAGTGGCACATTTTCACGGCTGCCACATTATGTGGACATAGTGGCATATGATAAAACGCAGAAGAAAAAAAAATCTCAAACAAATTTTCTTCCCTACTATTACTTTATCATACTGAGTTTTGTTCTGAAGAAAAGAATATGTTTTATGGATAAGAAAAAACAGGGGGGAAAAGTATCTGTTTTTACACTTGCACTTCTAGTTTGTCATCCTCCTTCCAGGGACAAGGAGAAATCTTCCTGATCTACCATCTCTCACACAACTCTTTCGCCAGCTTTTACAACAATTCTTCTCCCTGCTCTGCAAATGTGTATACTTCCCAAGGTCAGATTCCAGCCTCCCCCTTCTCTGTCCACTTCTCTCCTCAGTTAACTCTCATAACATTCACATCTGTGCCCATGTAACCACTTAAACATATTTCTTACAGCTCTGACCATAAGGTACAATCCCAACTACAACCTAGAAATACTGACTTTGATAGTTTAATACCACTTTGGTCATGTTAAAAAAACAAGCAAAAAACTCACTACTTTCATCTTCCAGCTGGCTCCCCCTTTGACTTCCTTAATGTCATCAGGAAACCATGCTTGAAAGATCTGCGTCACCTCTCCCTGCATCCAGAATTATCAACATTTGTCAATTCCTTTTTATGGAAAAGCTTTTTAAATCCTTCATTTCCACCCACAGTACCACAGTCAACATCCTTATCATCCTAACGCTGGCATTATTACAATAGTGTCCTGCCATTTACCTCACTCGCTGAAATAAGAAGTGTCAGAGCATCAGACGGGGTCAGTGTCTGAGGGAGGGAGGGGAAAAAAAAAAAAGGAAAAGAAATGCGTGACTCAGAGGCTAGGCAGCATTCACGGGGCCAGGAGTTAGTCACCTGCCAGGGAGAAGGAAGTTCAGTTTCCATGTGTATAATAACATCCTCTCGATGGTGCTAACAGTGGTGACCAGTAGGGAGAAGCAGTTTAAACCTTTTGTGAGGCAGTGGTTGCATGTTTTTTGTTTTGTTTTTTTAATCCATGGGTATCTTCTACACACACAAAAACTGCTACTGCTCTTATTATTGGGCTTTCCTGGCTTTAAAATAAAGCATGGGATTTTTGGATCACTTTGTATGCAATCACTTCCACTTATAAGAGGGTAAAGCTAGAAATTAAGTTTAAATTTCCATGGGTAAAACATGGTCTAATCCTTTCTTTCATTTAAGGGAAACAAAGTTTAAAATATGGACCCCAACATCCCCCAGGGAAGTGTTAAAGATATCACAACACACTTTCACACATACAGGTGACAACTCTGGAACCAAAGATACTCTTTTTGGATTAGATAAAGCAGTATTTCTCATTGCCGGCAACCCACCAGGGTTGAGCCAGGGTTAGAATCATAGTCTTAGGGGGGCGCCTGGGTGGTGCAGTCGTTAAGTGTCTGCCTTCTGCTCAGGGCGTGATCCCAGCGTTCTGGGATCAAGTCCCACATCAGGCTCCTCCGCTGGGAGCCTGCTTCTTCCTCTCCCACTCCCCCTGCTTGTGCTCCCTCTCTTGCTGGCTGTCTCTGTCAAATAAATAATAAAATTTTTTTAAAAAAAGAAAAGAATCATAGTTTTAGGGCTGCAGCCTAAAAGTTACTAGGTTCCAGAGTCAAATCAAAGAAAAACAATAGGTCCCCTTGTGGTCACATCCTTTTTCCTCTCCTCTGAGAATGTCCTTGCTTCTCCCTTGGAAGTAAATATAAGCAGGGCACAGTGCACATACCTGTGCACACAGCAGAAGAAATGAGCTGAGAATGCCTCCAAGGGACAAGTTCTTACCCTGAGAGAGCAGAGTGCAAGCCCTCCCTTTGGAATCTGCCTGTTACCCATATCATACGTCCTCCTCCCTCCCTGAGAAGGATGTCAACCTTCTCAGTTCTTTGTTGTATAAAACATACCTCCAACCCAAACACTAGGGATTTTACCTTCACCTGGCCCTTATGCTAGGAAAAGCAAGCACTGCAAATCCATGCCTCCAAAGAGACTGCATGCCTCTTCACTCAGCCTGTACTAACAACCGTATCTGCATTCTTCCTTCCAAAATCAGTGTGTATCAATTTTTTTTAAAGATTTTATTTATTTATTTATTTATTTGACAGAGATAGAGACAGCCAGCGAGAGAGGGAACACAAGCAGGGGGAGTGGGAGAGGAAGAAGCAGGCTCATAGCAGAGTAGCCTGATGTGGGGCTCGATCCCATAACGCCAGGATCACGCCCTGAGCCCAAGGCAGACGCTTAACCGCTGTGCCACCCAGGCGCCCCAAGTGTGCATCAATTTTTAGTAAATATTTAGATATCTGGTAGAATAGAATTGCAAAGAGTGAAGTGTAGACAAAAATTAGGCTCCCCTATGCTTTCATGTCTCATTGTATCAAGCTGCCCAGAGTCCAGCTCCCCAAAAGAAATGAAACATATGTACTTAATTTTTGTTGTTGTAATTTAGAAACATGTTGACATTTAAGCACAGAAGTGATTTGCTATAAACTTTTTGTCCTGTGAGCCTCTGTCTATTGATGTGACCAGGATCAGAACACTGTTCATCACTATAGTACACACCTTTTCCTCAGAACTTCTCCTAATCATCTTGACCCATACTATCACTCTTTTAAGTGATACTATCACATGTTCTTTTTTGTTCATCAATTTAGCCATATGTCTTCTATCACATTGCTTTAAAATAGCTATCTCAGAGATTTTGGTTTTCTCATTCTGACAACTACTTTTTGCTCCACTCCTGTCTAAAAAGTTTTTAGAAAGATGTTTTCTTTCAAGTGACTCCTAATGTTTAGTAACAGGCTCCATCAAAAATATCATCTTCTCTCAAGAAGCACATCAAGGAAAACATGAGAAAAATATAGTTTTCTGATATAAAGTAGCGATGCTCAGTGATAAATGTAGAGGCATACCCTTAGTTACAACAGAATTTTTTTTTTCCAGGTAGTTCCCCTAAAAAATAAAATTTTCCTCAATACTTCTTTGTTTTCTTTTATTATATAGGACAAAAATCTTTACTAAGAATTGATTTTTTAAATATTTTTTTAAAGATTTTATTTATTTATGTGACAGAGAGACAGCCAGCGAGAGAGGGAACACAAGCAGGGGGAGTGGGAGAGGAAGAAGCAGGCTCCCAGCGGAGGAGCCCGATGTGGGGCTCGATCCCATAATGCCGGGATCACACCCTGAGCCGAAGGCAGACGCTTAACGACTGCACCACCCAGGCGCCCCATGATTTTTTAAATATTGTACAATGTTTTGTTTTGCATCTGAGAGACTGGCAGACAGACATAAGAAATTAAAAACTATACAAAAAATTATTTGTTCTAAAATTAAACATAATAAATTTTCTTTTTTTATTATCACTGAAACCAAATGCATTACTTGAAAGCAGTTGAAAAATATTCAACCAAATTAAGTGGGCTGCTATACTATGAGCTGGTGTTAATTTTACCTCATTTATATTAATGTAAAGCAAATCATCAGAGCAGAAGTGAAAACCTAACAGCATTTGTTAGTAAATTCCACTTAATGCTCTGGCAGTGTTACAGACATATCATTAATTACACTGTGCTAGACACAGCGCTAAATCACTTATTGAAAATCGTCTTCTTAATGTAGCCCTTAATTTTGGCCACTATCAAAAGAATGCTTCATCTTGAAGAACTATCAAAATATTGATCTGAAACTCCAAGTCTAACTGGATATTTCACAATTATATTGTCTCGGAAAAAAATAGTTGGCAACGTTTGTCATTTCTGGACAATTACTCTTATAAGAATAAAGAAGATAAAGCTGCAGATCAATTACCTGTTGGATATCCTGAGTACTGACTGATTACCTGTTTTATCAACAATTTATTTTCCCCTCTCTAATGGTATAAAGTTAATTCTTATGCCATACACATATGATCACAATTGATAAGGGATTTATGATGGCAATCATAAATCAATTTTTGTATTCACTCTTCTCCTAAGATGTGTAATGAAAGAAAATACATCATTTGTAATACATCTTCAGTACCACGTGTAGCTATATTGCTGTTTTATTATTGAACTTGGCATGTTAAAATATGCCAGGATTTGGGAAAAAAGACTGTTTTGTTTATTTCTTTCATTCTATATGAGACAGAAGTATTGTGTAAATTCATAGCTTATATGAAACTTCAAATCAACCTGACTAAAATGAACACTTAATTATTAACCTTTTGAAATATATATTAAGGTTTTTCCTTATATAGAACTTTCTTCTTATGAAGAAATAGAGATGGCATTTGAACACAGTAGTACTCAAGGTAACAAAGCAAAGCCCAATATACTTACATGGTAAATTTGCCAACTCATCCTAAATAGATTAGCTGATAAGGGACAGGTAAGACAGGGTTTAGAGAGCAAAAATTGCATTATCAGAGCTAGCTGATCAATCCCCAGCTTTGGATTAATAGAGATGCTATCTTCAGCTGATGGGAAAAGATCTGTGAAGAAGATCCCAGTTTTCTTTTGTTATGTGTATACTGGGATTTAGTGTCCTTAGGGAATACCAGGGCTACTGCTTCCTGAGAGAATAAACATATGAGTGTATCATCTCATAACTAACTTGCTTTTCTGAGTATACTGGGAGACAGAATCATGCAACTTGCCTCATAGCCTGCAAATTTTCTGACTGAAAAGTAAGTCCTGTTCCTGATCTCCACTAGCATAACAAAAATACAAGAATTCTTACCGTGTTCACCCTGGGCTTGTCCTTTTAATGACTGCAGGGACAATTCCTTAGCTGAGGTGTAGTTAACTCTAAATGAGTCCCTCAACAAACAATTAGAGATTTTTACTTTGTTGTTGATAAAAGTATGAGTTAGAAGTGGGTTTGGCTACTTACAAATATATATATGTGTGTTTAAATCAAATAGAAATTTATTTCTTCCTCACATAAATGAAGCCTCGTGTTTCTGATCCCAGACTTCCATGGGGTCTCCCTGTCATGCATCAAGGTGCCCTCCGCTCACTGCTGGACCACTACTTGAGTATTACCCTTATTTACATAGTCCAAAATGGCTGCTTGAGCACCAGCTGCTCCATCTGCACTCCAGGTAGCAAGATAGAAGGTGTGGAAATGCATACAACCTCTTTTTAAGGAGACACCTTAGAAGTCCCACAGGATAGCTCTCCTTGCTTCTCATTGTCCAGAAGTTATCACATGAACACATCTAGATATAAGAAGGGCTAGGAAATACAGTTTTAAAATGGTGTGTCAATTTGCCTAGCTAAACTTTAGGGTTCTGCAGAACAAATAATGAATGTCAACTCTGTCACAATACCAATTTTTCCTATAAAAAAAAAATTCCCAATAGGATAGAAAAAGGAAAACATGTCAAGACTGAAATTTAACACTGCTTCTCAGATAATGCATTAGGACTTAATATTTGCCACTAAATAAGTATGCAGTTGTAAGGCAAGCCTCAACCAGTGTACTTCTTCCTTGTCAGTACTTGCTGCAAATCAGGAATCAGGACTTCAGACTCCTTAAGGAAAGGGACTATACCTTGCTGACTTGAACACTCAGGGCTTATTCATTATAAATGCAATGAATACATACTAACATTTGAGTGGATAGTTTAAATAATTGCTTGACCCAAATAATGAAAAGAAAAATGTCAAATCTACCAAACACCTGGACATTAGATTGACATGCTACTTCATAACTAGGAATGCCATGCAAGTCATCCAAACTCTCTAAGGCCCAGTTTCCTTCTTTCTGGAATGGAACCCATAAACCAATCCATGGTAACGCTGAATCATAAAATCAATCTAATGGTAATTAATATGTCCAAACTTTGTGAATTGCACCACCATTCTCTTAGATGACCTGGTAGGAATCTAGGTGCCCTGAATGACTTGTTTTTCCTTGCTCAGCTCTCCAATATATAATTAACTATCAAATCATCTCAAGTTTTACCTTCTGTCTCTGAATTTGTCTAAATCATTCCATCCATATTGCTACAAAACCAGTCTAAGACACCATCATACCATCATATCTTACATGGATTACCACAAAACATTGGTCAATGCTCTCATTTCCTATAGCCTTGCTTCTTCCCAGCACATTTTCAATGCACAAACCTACTAAAGACAACACCTGATGAAACCATTCAGTGGCCTTCCATTCCCCTTAGGACCAAGTTTAAATACATCAAGATGACTATGAAGTCCTTCATTACCTGATCTTGAACAGCTTCAGGTTTTGCTCCTGCTCTTCCCTAACTCACACCTTTCATCTAGCCATAGTTAACCACTTTTGGCCTTCTTGAAAGTGTAATGCCCTCTCTTACAGGCTTTGCACATGCTCTTTTCCCTATTTGAAACAATGTCCCCTCTCTTTCTACCTCTCTCAACTTTTCTATCTGGCTCTTTTTTTCATTCATTTATACCCTAATAATTTCCTCTTACACCTCACTGCACTCCCAGACTCAAGTGATGTGCTCCTGCATTTATCAGTCTCTTTTTTAACTGGCTGTTTAATAACCTACTCCCTGCTGACTGCTAATTCCATCAGTGAATTAACCATGTATGTTCTTCACATTTATCACAGCACCTACTTGGTATATAGTAAGAACTTATTAAACATGAATGGTATATATTTCAATTAATCTCAATCAAAAGATATAATTTCAGCTCTAAAATACAGACCAAGAGCAAAGTAATGTAAAGATCTATATGATTACAATAAATATTTTTACATTAAACTTTACTTATTTTAGTCAATTTATATTTTGCTGTAAACTGACCTCTTTAGATTTCTATCCTTTAAACTTTAGAGTCCAGATGCCACAGTCCTGGATCTGTTCCTGCTTCTCTTAAACCATAGCTATGTGGTATGTTCTGGTCTCTCTGAACCTGGAGATCAGAACCAAAGTCTCAATTTTCAGTCTCCCATTTATAAATGAAGGGCTTATCTCTGGAGAATTCTGTTGACGTAACTCACAATTTTTGCTGAACCTTCTAATCATTTATATCCAGACAGTCAACTGGCTTTTTTGGTATGTGGATTTCTAAGAAAAGTGTGACTTACTTCTGAAATGCTCTTTAGCTTTTCTCATTAGCTCTTCCTTTCATGGGAAATAAAGGAGAAAAGTGCCAGAGGGTGATCAATGAAGTTTTTATCAAGTCTGATGATAATATCTATCCAATAAAAAAATGATTCTTGTGACAACTGTACTTACTATCATTTCACTCTACCTTTTATTTTCCTCTTCAATCACTATATTATTTAGATAGGAAAAACCTCACTGGGATGAACCTTCCAGCAGTTCTTGTTTATAACTGGGCCTTTTATAAAAGATGTCTTAAAAGTTGTTTTCTCCTTCAACATTTTAAAGATATTTTAAACACTTTAATATTAGTTCTTAAAATATAATTACATGTTATTTACATACAAGAACTAAGCGATTCATTGGACAGGTTTATTTTTCTATGGAAAGAGCTCCAGAAAATTGAAGTGAAGGTAATTCTGAGAGCACAGGTTTTTAAAACTTACAGCTCAGAATGAAAACATAAACAGCACAAACTTAAAGACATATAGTCACACAGATACAGCAAGGGAATCATCTACATACCTGAAAAATATGAAAACATTGCCATCTCCAAACAGACATCCATATTCAACCTGAATAGTGTCTGAAATCGATGGAGGCAAGGAGTATGTACTTCAATATTTTTTATTAGCTTTATAAATAAATATCTTAAATATAATAGTTACAGCCAGGAATGATAGTTTAACTGTGACAATAAAGGTATATAATCTATCCTCCTCTTTCTCCCTCTGCCCCCCCCCCAAACACACACATACACACACATACACACAGAGGCACAAACACATTTACATTTACATACATTTAAGCACACAGATAATATTCATTCCTATAGCAGGATATATGGATTTATACACACAGAAAACACAATCTTCATATAAGTTCACAGATAGATGGATAACAGTTTTCTATTAGAAACTATTTATTATTTGTTGTTAAACTATATCTTTAAAATAGATGCATAATAGTTTTCTATTAGAAACTATTCCTTATTTATTATTATTTAAACTGTATGTTCAAAATTGTTTGCAAGGCATATTTATATCAAAATGGTGAAATGAAAACACTTAGGTCTTATTTACAGAATGCCCCAACTAAAATCTAATAAAAAGTCTTTTAAGAGAATTAGGACATAACAGAGTTGACAAAAGAAAAATAGCCACAAAGGGACCAAAAATGATAAGAAATTCCTGAAGAGGGGTTCCTGAGTGGCTCAGTTGGTTAAGCATCTGCCTTTGGCTCAGGTCATGATCTCAGGGTCCTGGAATTGAGCCCCACATCGGGCTCCCTGATCAACAGGAAGCCTGCTTCTCCCTCTGTGTATTCTCCCTCTCTGTATGCCTGCTCCCTACTCTATCTCTCTGTGTGTCAAATAAATAAATAAATAAAAATATTTTAAAAAAGAAAGAAATTCCTGAAGACTACAGGTAGATATAATCAAATTGAAATATGAGTACAAAAGGCTGCTAATAGCAGAAGCAATCAAAGATTGTAGGTAATGGATAAAATAAAAAGAAATGGCCACCGAGGAAAACACTGAGCAATTAATAGAGAGCCCAAAGTCAGATCCACTGGGTTGTTCTCCCAATTCCCTATTCTACTTGGGCTGTAGAGACGACCACAATGTTAATTACCAAAAACCTAGCTAGGAGAGAGAAAATCTTGACACGTTGAGCATTTCCCCAAGGAGTTATTGGACCTCTAGAATATACCAGAAGACCAAAACCAAAAAGAAAACAATGTCACATATAACCAATATACTTTTCCCCCAAAATTAATAGAGGGTAGATTCTGTCCTTAGAAGCTGTATCCACAAAGAACTGTGTAGGAGTTCTGAAAACATGCTTCCCTGACCACACCATCCCTAAAAAGTCACCAAACTTTTGGAGAAAGTTTTGAAAAATACCATGAAAGAAAGACACTAAGTTACACTTTCAGAGAAATTCCCAGTTGAAGAGACAATAAAGGATATGAAATCTATATGTGAAAAGCTAGAGAGCCCATCAAAAATCTTGGAAATGAAAAATCTCACCATATTATTATTTTTTTTTAAGTATGGCATTTAATAGCACAAGAGAAGTAACTAAGGGGTAAATGAAAAACCTGGGACACTGAAAGAAGATAATCTCTTATCATACAAAAAAAGCAAAGGGATAGAGGGTATGAACCGAGAAAAATATAAGTAGACATGAAAGATAAACCCATCTAGTCCTAATGAACTGAGAATTCAGAAGCTACTTAATAGAGATTCCAAAAAGAGAAACAGAGTAAACAAAGTAAAGAAATAAAATAAAATACTAAGAAAAATTAATGGTTAAATAAAATGAAGAAATTGACAGACTGATCCTAAAATTCATTTGAAATTGCAAGGGACTCAGAACAATCTTGAAAACGGAGAGGGATTGAACACTTCATCAAAAACTAATGATGTACTACTATACAGCGGCTAACCGAACATAATAATAAAAAAAAAAGAAAGAAAGAAAAAAAAGGACAGGGAAGTCTAAGTGATCACACTCTTGATTTGAAAACTTATTACAAAGTTACACTTATCAAGACAGTGTGATACTGGCATATGAACAGGTGTATAGATCAATGGAACAAAATTAAAATTCCAGAAATAAACCTTGACATTTATGATCATTGATTTTCATCTAGAATGTCAAGGCAGTTCAATGGAGGAAAGAATAGTCTTTTCAATAAATGGTGCTAGATATCTACATGCAAAACAATGAGTACTTATTCCTACCTCACACAATGCACAAACATTAATTCAATGTGAATTTCAAACCTATAAAGAAGAGTTAAAACTACAGAACCAGCTCAACAACAGCAAAAAACACAACCAACCAAACTTAAAATGGGCAAATGACTCGAATAGACATTACTCCAATAAGATATACAAACGGTTAATAAGCACATCAAAATCAAAGCCACAGTGAAATATCACTTCACATCCACTAAGGTGGTCATAATAAAACAAAAGCAAAAACTAGAAAATAACCAGTGTTGTCGAGCATGTGGAGATTGAAACACTCATGTACAGCTAGTGAGAATGTAAAATGGTACAACCAGTGAAGAAATCATCTTGATGTGTCCTCAAAACACTAAATGCAGAATTACCACATGACCCAGCAATCCCACTCCTAGATATATGAAAGAAAGAAAGAAAGAAAGAAAGAAAGAAAGAAAGAAAGAAAGAAAGAAAGAAAGAAAGAAAGAAAGAAGAAAGAGTTCAAAAAACTTTTACACAAATGTTTAGCAGCACTATTCACAATAGCCAAAGACAGGCACAACCCAAGTACATCAACGGAAGAACTGATAAACTGATAAACTGTGGTAATACCCATATGTAGAGGTTCAAAGGGTTTGGAGGCTGATCTAGAAAAAAGATATGACTACAAGTTGGCAGTAGCACACACAAGTATTATTAGGTGATGCTTTAACAGATTTTCATGGAGGAAAAGTCTCTCAGGGTAGTAGTCTGTCCAGAGGCTAGAGCATAGGTGTAGCTATTGATAAGTGAAGGAGGGAAAGGGAACTTCCAGGGGACAGGGTGATTGGGGAGGGAGCTTATGTATCTATATTATGTCAATAAACAGCACAGCAATGAGTGTCTGGGTCAGAGAACCATACTATGGGTAGCAGCTTGGGGCCTTATAGTGACAAGGCCTTATCTTATCAATGAGTGTCAGCTTTCAGTGAGGTTTTGTGGAGTATATAAAACAGCAAGTCTCTCCATGTTGAAAAATCTGCTTGTTTAGATGATTTTAAAAATAATTAGATGTAAAAATTTTTGAATTTGGCTCTGGCAAGCTTTTGAGCTAACAGATTTCAGCGTGCTATTAAAAAATAAACAGTCTAGGAGCTAACACACAGAGGATGTGTTTGGCTCATTGATAACACCATACAACGGAATATTATTCACACATAAAAAGGAATGAAATAATGACATGCCACAATATGGGTGAATCTTGAAAACGTTATTCTATGTGAAAGAAGCTAGACACAAAGGCCTCATCTTGTATGATTTCACTTATATAAAATATCCAGAATAGGCAAATCTATAGAGACAGAAAATAGATATGTGAGTGCAATACAAAGGAATAAGGGAATGACTCTATAATGGGTATGGGGTTCCCATTTGGAGTGATAAAAATGTTGTCGAACTAGATAGTGGTGACAGCTGCAGAACAATGTGATTGTAATTAATGTCATTGCCTTACTTTAAAATGGTTAAAATGGTCAATTTTGTATTATGTATTTTACCACACACACACACACACACACACACACACACAACTATACAACTTTTAGACGAGAAATAGGAGTACCTCTATAATCTTGAGTTACACAATTTCTTAGATACAATACCAAAAGCATGAGTAACAAAAAAGAAGACTGAAAAAGTGGACTTCAACAAAATTAAAAATTTTGTCAGAGGACACCATTAAAAAGTGGAAAGACAGCTCACAGAATGGGAGAAAATAAGTATAAATCATATATTTGATAAGGGACTTGCTTCCAGGATATATAAAGAATTCTTGTAACTCAAAAATGAAAACAAATAATCCAATAAAATGGGCAAAAGATTTCAACAGACATTTCTCCAAGAAGATGTGTATCAGTCATTAAAGAAACAAAAATCAAAATCATGTAAATGACCACTACTTCATATCAACTAGGATGGCTATAATCAAAAAGAGATAAAAACTAGTGTCAGCAAGGATGTGGGGAAATGTGAACCCTCGTACACTGCTAGTGGTCTGTAAAATTGTGCATTCACTTTGGAAAACAGTTTAAAGTTCCTCAAGAAGTTAAATATAAAGTTACCATGTAACATAGTAATGTAATCCTAGGTAAATACCCAAGAGATCTGAAAACATATCAATGCAAACCTTATGCACAAATGTTCACAGCAGCACTATTCATAACAGCCAAAAGATGGAAACAATCAAAATGTGTATCAATGGATAGAAGAATAGACAAAAGGCAGCATATCTCTATAACAGAATATTATTCAGCAATAAAAATAAATGAAGTACCAATACATGCTACAGCATGAATGAACTTCAAAATCATTATGATAAATGAAAGCAGCCAGTTACAAAAGACCACATATTACATGGCTTTTTTTATATGAAATGTGCAGGACAAGCAAATCTATAGGTACAGGAAGTGGATTACCAGTTGCCTAAGTCTAGGGCCAGGGCATGGGTGTGAACGAAGAGTGACTATTAACAGGTACAAGGGAAGATGAAAATATTCTAAAATTAGATGACTGTTGCACAACTCTGTAAATATATTTAAAATGAATGGACATATTAAATGGGTGAGCTTTATGTATATGCATTATATCTCAATAAATGTTAAAAATTAGAGAATTTGTATTAAAAAGACCAAATAATGACAAGCTGTACCAGTGAAAAACAATCCAAAGCTAGACACAATATGGTGAAACTTAAAATGCTAGGAGGATTTAAAAATTAATCAATTTAGATGAAAAAATAAACAGCTACAACCACCACAGGTTTACCACAACACAATGAGGATCAGATCAGAAGCAGACTTCTCATAAGATGCTTGAATATAATTAAGCAATATAAACGAACTGCTAGGGGGAAATTATTTGGAATGTTTAAGTCCATTTGCCATAAAAGACAAGTTCAAGAGAAAGAGCAAAAGTCAGAAGTCTTTGGATATATGAAAACTGAGACAGTTTATCATCCATTCACTCTATGAGAAAAATATGCTATTGAAAGAAGATATGGAAGTCACCATATGTATTTTGCCTTCACTAAAAGCTGTGAAATCTTGATTTTTTTTTTCGCTTCCCTTGTAGCTAGAATTCACCATGTTACACAATTGTGACCAATGAAATTCACGTGGAAGTCTCTTCCTCTTCCTGGAGTGCAGACACAAAGCCTACTAACATAAGCATAAAAGCTACATAGTAAAGGTGACAGAACAGGAAGACAAGAGGGGTCTAGAGCTTTGAGGCATTGGCTAATCTTTATAGCTATAAAATTTTTTTAAGATTTTTTATTTTTAAGCAATCCATACAACCAATGCGGGGCCTGAGCTCACCAGCCCAAGATCAAGACTCCACCAACTGAGCCAGCCAGGCACCCCTAGCTGTAAAAATTTTAATGTACATGTATCCTCATGTCATCAAAGTACAATTAGATATCTGTTTTCTTATTTGCAGTCATCTGCATTCCAGAATGAGATATTCCTGCAAAGAAAATAAATATAAAAAAGAGATAATATGGAATATAAGTTATAACTACAATGGAAAAATTCAAAAAATGTGAAGAAATTTAGAATTAACTAAAGGAATATCCAAAGGATTGAATGCTTGGTAGATGTCATTTGGCAAAAACTGAAATACATGGCTCAAAGCACAATATCGATAAATCAAGTATTAGCACATGACTTAATGGAAAATAAACCACTAGAAGAGAGTAAAAATTATAATCATAAACCAGCCAGAAATTGGATAATGGGGGCAGGGGGGGGATACAGGAAGCTGTATGTGTTAAATTCCTCATCTTTTCCAAAAACCAGGTAATGGTTATTTTCCAGAGTACATAAATCAAGAAAAAGAGCAAATATGTAAATAATATAAATAGAGCAAGTAAATTATATATACTATAATTATACTATAATTATAATATATGTAATTATATTATATATATAATACATAATAAATACACAAATTATATAAAGCACAGAATGGTAAGTACAGGTAACTAAAGAGACAAGCTGCTGTGCTATTTGCCTAAAGGGAAATGTTTTCAGAAATAGAGAAATTACTATTTTTCATTTTGTTTTTGTTTTCTTTAAAAACGTTTTTTTACCACATACATAATTTTATAGAATTAAAAACAAATCAATGAAGTACATATTTTGGAAGAAGAAAACCCCAACTTTGTCTTGCATGAATAGTAACGGACAGAGTCCAACTGTCACCATGAGTTCTGCCATGAGTAGGCGTTTACTGAACAGCAAATGTAAGTGCATGGAAAAAAACCCACATAATTAACTTTTTTAGTAATTGCCCAAAGCTCATTCCTCGGTAACACTGTTTCTGAAGCTGATACTTCAGGGAGATGGTTAAAAATATGTTATGGTAAATGTCCTTGAATAAGTGCATTTTAAACCATGGCATTTGTTTGAAGAGGACACTTGCAGCCCTTACAGGCTTCCTTTCTGCATGCTACTGAGGTTTATTCTCATTTTTCTATGCATGTAATTCTACAAGAAAATTGAAATGCCAAACAGAAATGCATAGACTTCTAGAAAGAAACCTCAGGGGGCGCCTGGGTGGCACAGCGGTTAAGCGTCTGCCTTCAGCTCAGGGCATGATCCCGGCGTTATGGGATCAAGCCCCACATCAGGCTCCTCCGCTATGAGCCTGCTTCTTCCTCTTCTACTCCCCCTGCTTGTGTTCTCTCTCTCACTGGCTGTCTCTATCTCTGTCAAATAAATAAATAAAATCTTAAAAAAAAAAAAAAGTCCTTTAAAAAAAAAAAGAAACCTCAGAAGCTCAGGACCTACGTGCAATACTTGAAAAAATGACAAAGAAAAGTACTCAGACTTATAAAGAACAAGAGGCAGAACAAAACAAACACAGAGAAGGCTTGACACCCACAAGAATTTAAAAAAAAAAAAAGTTTGAAAGAGTTGGATGGTGTTATCTTCACAGATAACAAAAGTAAAGCCAAGAGGGGGGTCAAACTGGACCGAAAACTTAAGACAAGCATCAACAATGATGAAGTAATGGGCTAAAACTAATGAGCATGATTTGACAAGTTAAAAGAAGGAATCATAAAAGAGAAAGAAACAAAATCAGCAATAAATACTGAAGTATAAATGAAGTCTAAAATTCAGAAATAGAAGTTAATACTATTACAAAGGGAAAAAGAAATGTGGATTTGGGGATGAGGAATCAATAGTAATAGAAAGATTTACGTGCTCATGCCAAAGACAGGTTTGAGGAGATCTTTAGCAAAGGGCAATCCAACAAGTCAAGGAATTATAGGTAACACTAAACACAAATTCAATATTGTTTATCAAATCTAAAGGCATTAGCAGACTTACTTCCATATGCACAATTTTAATCTTAATTGTGGAAAGATAAAATTTCTTTGCTATAGTATGCCATGTAATGCCCTGATATTTAGAATATGTTTATTATCGTCTTCAATATGCAAGACAATGCAGAATGCTAAACAGTTCAAGCCAGGATTTAAACATCTTAGCAATACTGAAAGATCTAGAAAATATCCCATTTAAGGATTCTTGTCACTGTGTCCCTCTTTTTCCCCAATTTGTGGTCTAAGAGTGAAACAGATCCATGATAATTAATTCTCTGACAGTTTTATACCGAAAGAGAAAGATCATAATGATGAAGACTAATATAAATGTTGACATTTAACAAAAAGCTGTAAAAGAAAATTTTATTATACTACAGTGGCTACTTACCAATTGATTTCTTAATAATCCAAAAGATTAAATGGACCTAACAAAAGTCTCTAAATTACTCTTAGAGAATAGCTTCCATGGATATATCATGCTTTTAGGATGATGAAATTGCTCAAATGCTATCTTTGGCTTCCCATGGATCATGGAAAATCATGAATTCAAGTTTCTCAAGCCCTTTATCCTTGGGTCAGAGGAGACTGAACAGGCTCCTGAGGTCATTATCACTTGTTCATTGTTAAGGTTAAAATATATTCAGAATATGAACAGAGTTTAGCTCAGATAAAAGAACATAAATTATCTACAGAGCTTGTAATTTTAAATGCTTTAAAATCATTTAAAGATGCAACATTTGACTTAAATATTATTTTCCACACTTAGAATAAAAATCTAACTGCACAGCATTTTATTTTTATAAGTATAATCATGTCAAAATGATTCCTTAGATGTGTTGACCTATGAAATTCTCCTGGCATGTGGTGGTATTCATTAACTGTAATGATTAAGTCTATAGTAAATAATCCATTTCTGCAGTTATTTTTAAAAGACATTCTGATAAAGCCTAAAAAAGAATTATTCTGCCTGTATCTTGCACTAGAATAAGATATGCAATTAAAATTACTACTCGACAGTAATGACATCTTTATGAAGATGGTTTGATAAGAAATTAAGGTCAAGAAGGCTAGCCAGAAGAGCATTCCATTTGCTTTAGCTAGCATCCTTTTCAGACATTCTTTGCAACAAAAAGACAATAGATGAAAGAAGAAAAGGGGAAACAAAGATTCTTTGTAAATATTGGTGCTTAACTCTGGGCGGGAGATGACTACTGACCCTTAGTACCCCGTAATTTCCTTGTTCAACATTCTGCCCCTTACAGCCTTGACAGGTTGTAAAAGCGAAAGGTTCTCCAGGGTTGCTCTGAATATAAGTTTCTATGCTTATTTGTACATCAATACTGTGCCAGTATTTCTTTGTAATCTATCCAGTTTTAGTTTGTCTTTTTCTGTTTACTTAACATACTACAATAGTAAAGAACAAGGAAAAAAATATTTGTGCTAGCATTTTCATACTTGACCAAATATCAAGAGCCACATTATCCCAATTTTTTTAATATACCATATCCAAGATAGCTTTGTTATTTTAAAACATATCTTTAAGGAAATCAACACGATTAACACAGTTATGTTTTGGGATGTTGAGTGTGGTTGCATTATTATCCAAGTTAATTTTTAAAGTAACTTATCTACCTTTCACATAATTTTGTTTCTGCAGAGTGACCTAAGAATTAGGCAAATTTACTTCTCCCATCGTGTGCTTGGTATTGATGTTTGGTTTCAAATGTTATAAAAATCAGCATTGAGTAGGAGTAAGTTATTCATAATACAGCTTCTAATGAAGTATGGCCATGACTCGAATAATAAATATCCTAGCCCTTTAGTAAGGTTCATCTCAGGCTCATAATAAAACTGTACGTCGTTTCTATAATCCAGGGGAATTTTACCAAAGTCAAATTAAGACACATAAGAGCACATTCTTAAAGTGTGAGTCATAATCCTTAGGAAATGACGATAATTGATTTACAACAAACCAGCTGTACTGAGAACTCAGTAACCCCAAGTGATTATAGCAGTTGCGCTTGGATAAACCTGTGTGCACAACACGCTATTCTGGAACTTTTTATTTGTCAGATTGTAAAATCCAAAGATAAAACACGTGGTTAATGGAGAACTTTCAGCAAAAACTACTGGAAAACGATCTTGCTTAGGTAAACATTTGCTTAAACACATTAATAAAAATGTCAGACACATTTAAAAATCACAGAGATATATAAAGCTACCATGTGTTTCTAAAAAGGAGGAAGTTGGGGTTTTTTTTCTCTTCCATCTTACAGATTCTGCCTCGTTCAAGCTTTCTCCTTTTTAGAAAACTCTGGCATATGCAGTGTACTGTATCTGAAAATGATAGAGTATGCCTCTCTGGCACCGTCTTGTCAATTACATGTGCCTTGTTTCATTAGCTACAGCTAATTATTAGCCATAGTGTTCTAGGCTATGAATTTAAATTGAGTAAAATGAGTGGTCATTTTTTATGATTTCCTTCTCGTCATTTCAAATTCATCAGACTATTTTTATTACATGTGAAAATACTAAAAGTATAATAATCCAAATCTTTCACCGCCTTATTCAGTAACTGAGTAAGTGTGCGTATTAAAGGTGACATAGATAGATGGGATTAACTCCTTTTTTTGCTTGACAGCTTTTGCCCACAACATATGTTCAGTGCTATCAGGGTTATTACAAAGAACATGAACTAATCAGGTGGACAGTTTCACAAACAGGGCCTAGAACACATGGTGTCCTCCCGGTGTTAACAAGGAATGTCCCAATCACTTGCAAACATGGTCAAATAATGTGAAGATTTGTCATTTTTATTGTGGTTCTTGAAACTGTCATTAAAATAATCATGCTGTCTAGGAGCTTCTTCTGGATTGGAAGGTGAGACACTGGGCCTTGACCTTATTTGCTGTTGAGTCATGAAAGGGGAAATAATTATGGTCTCTGTAGTATTTCTCATATTTATTCAACCATCTACCTATTTTACCTTTAAAAGTAATTTGTGGTTGAGGTTTATTTCTGAGCCTCAATTTAAGGGGAATTAATATGAGACACCCTTTTTGTTCAGAAGTCAAAAACTATTAAGCCTCTTAACAGCCATCCACTTACTAATTTCTGTCTCCATTAAGAAAAAATGTTAACAAAATATGATTGCAAAGATCATTCAGGAATTCTAATTCTAAGGTTATTTGATGATTTTGCTCATCTAATTTTATAAGTACTGAAATTTACTTGAAAACTGTCTCTAGTCTCCCATGCAGTAGCGCATCTATAAATGTGTGGGTCTATGTATTCCTTTTGTCTAATTTTTAATTATCACATATTTTCTGTAAATATGTCACTGCAAGAGGTCTCCTCGACAACTAACTGAAGAATGTCATTCTTTGCTTGAGAAAAAAATTAGTATGGAAAAATTATACCTAAATGTCAAACTAAATGAAGTATTCTGGGAAATTATACAGAGAATGTTGCTGGGAAAAGAACTGAGAACTGTAAGATTTCCAAGTAAAGAGTCTGATTAAGAAACTGGAGCAATATGTAAGGGCAACAGCCAAATAGTAAGCCCTCTGGGCTCAGCACTTAATTCCACTGACTTCCCTCAGGTTTTAAAAAAGAAGAGATTTCTCTATTAAGTGTGTATCCTCAGGTTTATAGCTTTCTCTCACTTTATTTTTTCCTCCACTTAGCCTTCTTGCCTCAACCTGTTTATCATACTCAGTGCCACAAGTCATCATTATGGAAGTATGAAAAAAATCTTAAAAATTAGAATTATAGGAATTTGAAGTTAAAATAGATATTATCATATTACCCAATCAGCCTGGACAAAGTTCATAATACATGGCCTTCCTAGATAAAACAGAATACTACTCAAAAGTACAGTTTTGGAGACACAGAGGCTGTTTTGGAAATGTTGACTATAATATCTCATCGATGTGTGAATTTGGGCAACTCATTTAACTGTAATGAGCCTCAATTTTATCATCAGGAAAACATAGTTAAAAAGACCTATTAAATAGGGTTTTTAAGAGGACTACAACAAAACCCATTTTGGCAAAGCATTGAGGAGAGTGGCTGACACACAGCAAGTGCTTAGTTAAGTGGCCTCCATTCTATTTATGAGGCAATAATCTTGGTTACTTCTATGTTGAATTTTCAGGCCAAGCTCTGGGCTCCAACCTTGGGGTAAACTGTTCCTATTAGATCTATTTCCATCAACTAAGTTAAGTTTTACCTTTTTCATCTCCTTAATAAGAAATAGTGACCTTCTCTTTCTGGGACACTGCTTCTCTTCGACTGGTATCAATCACTTGAATAGAATTACTTCAACCTTCTACCACCTTCCCCACCCCATTTCAAATTATCAACATAACTGCATTCAAATTCATTCTTGCCCACCACAGAGAAGAGGTATCCCTCTCCTTGGTCCATAGTAACTTTCTCAAACTACCTTATGAACCCTACTTTATCCCACTTCTAAATTTAACTCACTCCTTCAGTTATCTTTTCCCCTTTATCTAGATTGTCTTTATCTCCATCAGTCTATGTTTCAATGTATACCATCTTAAGAAAAAAAAAATCCTCCTTCAACCCAAAACTTCCTTTATTTTTTCCATTCATATCTAAGAGTCTTAAAAGCAAACACCTTGCTGTTCCTACTTATTCATTTTATTCATTCAGTAAGTATTAAAACCTTGCTTTTGACCCTACCACTCCACTGAAAACACTGTTCCCCTGATCAACAATGAACTCATTTATAAAGCCCAGGGGGCACGTCAGAGTTCTTACTTGTAGCATTTGAAAATGCTGATCATCCTCTCCTGGAAGTTCTCCTCTCTGAGTTTCTAACAGCATCACTCTCCCCAGTTCTCCTCCTACCTCTCTAGCTATTAAAATCCATAAGATCTTCTTCTGACTCTTTCTGCATTTTAATTATTCTATCTTTAGTTCTCTTTCATTCAAGAAAAGAACATCAGTTGGTCTGATATACACCATGATCAAGCAGAATTTATCCCTGGGATGCAAGAATGCTTCAACATATGCAATCAATAAATGTGATATACCACAATAATAAAATGAAAGATAAAAATTACATGATCGGGGCGCCAGGGTGGCACAGCGGTTAAGCGTCTGCCTTCGGCTCAGGGTGTGATCCCGGCGTTCTGGGATCGAGCCCCACATCAGGCTCCTCTGCTATGAGCCTGCTTCTTCCTCTCCCACTCCCCCTGCTTGTGTTCCCTCTCTCGCTGGCTGTCTCTATCTCTGTCGAATAAATAAATAAAATCTTTAAAAAAAAAAAATTACATGATCATCTCATTAGATGCAGGGGGAAAAAAACTTCATGATAAACACTCAATAAATTAGGTAAAGAAGAATCACACATCAACATAATAAAAGAATAATAATAGGAAAAATTCATAGCTTACCTCATACTCAACATTGTAAGCCTGAAAGTTTTTCTAAGTTGAGAAACAAGGAAAGAATTCCAGTATCTCATCACTGCTATTCAACAGTGATTGCCAAAGCAATCAGACAAGAAAAAGGAATAAAAGACATTCAAAGCAGAAAGAGTTTGTTTTCAGGTGACATGATCATATATACAGAAACCTGTAAACACTCCACCAAAAGTGTTAGAACTAACCAACAAATTTAGTAAAGTTGCAGCATATAAAACCAACAAACAGAAATCTGTTGCATTTCCATATTCTAACAACAAAATATGTGAAAAAATAAAGAAAATAATCTCATTCAAATAGCATAAAAACAGTAAAGTACTCAGGAATAAATTTAACTGAGGAACTTAAAGATCTATACACTAAAAACTATACGATTTGGATGAAAGACCCTGAAGAAGACACAAATAAATAAAAAGAGATTCTGTGTACATGGATCCAGGGAATTAATATTATTAAAATGTCCATTCTACACTAAGCAACCTACAGATTCGTTGCCATTTGCAATGACTTGAAAGATTTTGGGGACACTATTCTAAACATAATCAGTCAGAGAAAGACAAAGACTGTATGATACTACTTATTTGTGGAATCTAAAAAAAAAAATGAACACATAGAAACAGAGTAAAATGGTGACTGCCAGGGACTGGTGGTTAGGGCAAATGGAGATGCTGGTTAAAGTGTGCAAATTTCCAGTTACAAGATGAATAAGTTCTGGGGATCTAATGTACTGCATGGTTAACCACAGTTAACCATACTGTATTATATACATGAAAGTTGTTAAGAGAGTCAATCTTAAATGTTCTCTCCTCACAAAAGAAATGGTAATTATGTAAGGCAATGGAAGTGTTAACTAACCTTAGTGAAGTAATCATTTTACAATATGTAAGTATATCAAATCATATTATATACCTTAAACATACACAGTGTTATGTGTCAATTATATCTCAATACAGCTGGAAAGAAAACGAACAATTTTTCCCTTGCGATATGGAAATAACATGCATTTTGTTTAGATCAATGTGTTCTAAAAGCCAAGTATGCGTTTTTTTCTTTATTTGAGGCCATTCTTTATGTAGACCTGAGATTTACAGTTAATCAGTACAAATTGTCATCATTTTCAAAATTATAGCTAAGTGACTACATTCTTTTATGTATTTATAGTGACTATAACATGGCATGTTTGACTTTAAAGATCCTTTTTACATAATCATAGAAAAAGGTCTTTCATTCTGCCAAATAAAGAGGTCATTCTTGATACTATTTAATTAATTATGGCTGTTTTGTGTGTGTGTGTGTGTGTCTGTCTGTCTGTCTGTCTGTGTAAATATACAGACATACATAACTTGGAGGACTGCAAAAAAATTACAGTACAATTGAGGGAAAGGTAAAAACTGTATATCATATATGTTTGTCTACTCAATGTTGCCCCAAAAGTTGGATGTTTGCTTGATCCCTCATCCATCACAAATTGCCCAATTTCACTATATAATTTAGACTTTTTCCTTATAACTAAGAGAAATATACTACATGGAAATCATAGCTTAAAATTTATTGTATTGTCCAAACAGTAAAACTACTTACACAGGTATTATCTCTACCATTGCTCTAAACAGCCCTTCAAGGTACTTCACAAAGGTATTACCTGTGTTTTATAATCTGAGCATACTGTAAATTACAGCAGACATTTTTTGGTCAAGGTCATGAGATGAGAGAGTGTTTCATGGGTAAGCCTTTGTCAGATTTAACTTAGATTTGCAATTTCCACTAAAATAAAAGATCATAATTCTACAAATTCATAAACTAAATTATTTAGCCATAAGAAACTTAATACATATTATAATTTGAAAATCTATTCTTTTTTCCTGGAAAAGTATGCCATAGCAACACGACATATGAATAATTATTTTCAAAATATATTTTAACCTCTAAACCAAAAACTGGGCAAAGAATACATATAGCAACTAATAAAGGGATACAAATAGCTTATTAGCATTAGAAAAATAATCAACTTCACAAAAATAATCAACGAAATGTCAATCTAAATAAAAGAGCCAACATGTTGCTAAGATTTTGGGAAATATGCAATCCTATGCAAGACTGATGTAATTTAAATTGGTAAGAACTTTCATGCAGAGGAATCTGACAATAATTCAAAGAAAAACATAAAAACATGTATTCTTTTTTTATTCTGAAAGCAATCATATATTTGCAAAATTTTACTTTCAAATAGTTTCAAATTAGTTTCAAGTCATATAGCATTAAGGCGATTTAAAAAATTGTTGTAGGAGAATAAATAATGCCATTGGAAACATTTATGATATGTATTTAGAGTAAAAAAGAAGACTAAAATTGTATGCATAATATGGTACTAGTATGGAGGCAATATGCTTTGCAGCTAAAACCCCAGTTTAGAATCAGACAAATGAATTCCATTTTGGGCTGGAACATTTACTGGTTGTCTAACCTTTGGGATGTTATTTCAAACTTACTAAAAATCAGTTTGCTCATCCAATTTTGCAGGGCTTTTGCAAGACTTCAATGAAATAATCCATATTAAGCTTTCAGCACAATCCATGAGTATTTTAAGTATTCAGTATATATTATTTATTATCATAATTCTTTTTATATAATATATACATCTTCTGTCATATTTTATATTATCTATTTTATATATACATAATATTTATACAGTAAATCAAATATGACGAGACATTCATCAAAATTTTTCAAGTGACAGTTTCTCAGTAGTGGGTTGTAAACAGTTATTTTGTATATTCCTGGAATTTTCTTCAGTGAATTAACATAACTTTTATAATAAGAACAAAACAAAATTGCATAGGTCAGGTTAGGCTAGGCATTGCAGTAGTAATATCCAAACCCCAAGAGCTCAGGGGCTTATTTCTGACTTCTGCAGAGCCTGCACGCATCACATGGCCCTCCGGGAAAGCACCTGCCAAGCAGTGATGACAGTCAGCCTACATTATGAAGGTACGGGTGCCTTCCAGTGCACCACAGAGGGGAAGCGAGCTGGAGAGCTCTCTAGGGATTTTTAATGCCTCTGCCCAGAGGTGATACATGTCTCTTCCACTCCTAATCCACTGGCCAAACCAATTATTTGGCCCTTCTGATCTGCAAAAGGGCTGGAAAGCATGAGGAAACACATGGATATGGGATAAAAATTAAATAGCTCTCCCACAAAAAGTGTAACTACATGAAAAGTAAATAAATAGATTTTACTAAATTCCGAAGTACATTTCAGGAGTTCACTTGGCAATTTTGATTTTTCTAACCTCCAAAGAGAACATAAGTTATAGCATCTCTTTAACTTTTTCCCTAGATAGGCCTTCCTTACCAGGTTCAAAGAAGATACCCAAGTTAGTGAAACTGGCCAAGAGAGACTTTTCTAGGACTGGCCTCCCACTAACTTGTGGTATGATACCAAAACAGAAGTCAATAAATATCTCTGGCCTCAGTTTCCTTATTTGTAAAATAAGTGAGTGAATATTATTCTTTCAAATGTCCTATCCAGCTAAAACCATGCTACCTTCTTAAATCAACACTCCTGTCAGCTGACGGCTTTGTTTTTACTCTGAGTTTAAGCCATCACATCTTTTCACCGGTAACATGAGAATTATAAACCTAAATTAACCATCATGTGATATTTATTTTTGTAGCTTTCTCGTGGAATTCTTGGTACCATAAAGACAAACAAATACATCCACAGGATGAATTACAATTCCATGTCAACTAAGTTCTTCTCAGCAAATCATGCCTCTTAGAATGTGTGTGTGGCAGGAGTGTGTTTCAGTAGGTGATACAAATACCTTCCAAGACAAGTATGGTTGTAGTCATTCTGAAGATAGAGCGATGAGACCTACCCAAGTTCACAGTTAGTAATTATACTGGGTTTTGAACTAACTCAGGTTCTCAATGTCATTTTTGTACACAGCATTCCCACAACAAAGCTGAAGCTACAGAGGACCCACACTTTTACCCTCTCAGCATTCGTTTTGGTTGGACCTGAGAATTAAATCAACATAAGACAGGTCATATGATCTGTCAACAGGAGAAAAGCACACAAATGTATTTAATACAAGCTTTACTTGACATCAGAGCCTTCATAAGGAATTGAGACCCAAAGACATGGCAAAACCTACTTGCTTTTATAGGAAGTTGAACAAGGAGAGGCAATTGTGGAAACACAACTGAACTACGTGGATAAGCTACAGGACGATAACAATTATTTTAACAAGTTCTGTTTGTATAAAATGCTCTCAGAATCAACTTTTTGTCCGTGATCATTAGAATGTTATTTACTTTCTGGTACATGGAAGATTTTGTCATATAGGAACTTCATCTTCTGCTTTTAAGAAGAAGGAGGAAGTTATTTTTCTTTTATTTGCTGTTTTTTCAGTGCCTTTAACTCAAAATAATCAATAAGCCAGATTGACATATTTGGGGGTGGCATGTTCCGAACTCCTCGTGGGCCAGGTCAGAACAGCTGTTTCATTTTAATTAAAACAGAGATGTGGGAGCTCCTTTAACCATTCTGGGAAAAACAGCCATGTTACCGCAGACAATTTCACCCAAAAAAAACTAAGAAAAATGAAACGTGGGAGTAACTGCAAAGGCAAATAGTAACAATGCCTGTTCCTCCAGTTTATTTTACCTCTCAGAAAATGGGTTTATTATAAAAAGTGCAGTATTATATATATGTTCTCCAAGGACAAGGGCCGTATCGATATCACTCACTGTTCTCACAAGCAATTAGTACTTAGCATCTTATGACCCATTTGAAGGACTGAAATCATGTAGGCTTTCCTCCAAATTTTCCCAGCATAACACAGCATACTTTCTAGAAAACAACTGAATTTTTACATAATAAGTTCTAAATACAGCTTTCTAATGTGAAATGTATGACTTCTGTCACTAAAGGCAGAGAGAAAAATTAAAACTACGGAGCCATCACGCAAAGTTGTACTGCTCTTAAGCATATAAAAAAGCAAAGCCATCCACTAATTAAATGGAAAATACCCTCCTCTGAGGGAAAGCAGATTGTAATATTGGCAAAGACTCCTATGTTAAATGACTATGGGATGTCACATAACATCACTGTTTTTGAATGTTGAAAATCATACTCCTAGATACTCTACTTTACATTTGGATAGAACTAATGTTCATATTATAAATAGCTCTGGGTATAAGTATGGTAGATATGGGTAAGAAATACTCAGTAAACATTATTTTAGACACCTCCAAAAAGTACATACCATGGAAGAAGACTTTTTTTTTTAAACTACCTGTGAATGAGTCGTGATAGAGACTATGAAATGTACACTGCAATCAGTACCAGTGAAGCAGTTACGTGCTAACAAAGACAGGTGTTCTCCAGTAAATTATAAAGGATTATGTCTGAACGTCAATCCATACACTATTTTATTGTTTTAGACAACAATATACACCGTCTGATATTAGTTTAGTGTTGAACAAATGATGAAATTAAGAAGATAATAAAACCAAAGCTGTTTAATTTACATTTTTTAGGAACTACGCAAAACAACAATCGACAACAACAAAGATGGTGACACTGAAGAGTGAAACGAGCAATAAATAATGAAAGCATTTCCTCACGATCATGATCATTCTGGTAAATACCATTTCCATAATTTCAGTCAGTTTGATCAAGTGATGGGCGTCAGCAATACAGTGGTATCTAACATAGTTTCAACTTGTAAGTTAAGTGCTAGAGCAAAACTTTTAATTTAATATGTAAGATAACAAGATTTCTTAAGAAGATTGATCTGTGATGTAAATGTTTCAGTCATATAGGGTTTGAATCCCAATATGAACAATTTTCTCCACTTATCAGTGATAGAAATCAATAATAGTTTTGGGCAATATACAAACTACATTCGGCACATGAAGGAATGTGTTTCTAAGTGGCCTATAACTGAAAAATAAATTGAGAATCCATTTGCAGCTATTTTTCAAGTTAATAATATTCAACCTTCCATGTTTTTAATGTGGTACGAATGAAGTTAATATCTTTAGTGAGTAATCTCTTCATAATTTTAGATTAATGCTTAATCTAAAAATATGCATAAGTGTCTTATATAGTCAGGATGCATTTGCTGACAGTCTCAATGGCCGATGAAAATGAATTATAATTTTCTAAGTTAAAAGAAATAACTTAAGAAAAAACAACATCTGGATGTGGGACTGAATCAAGCTATACATCATCAAGAAGAAACATACATCAGTGAAAGTTTGTATATAATTTCATCCCTCTTCATGATTTATTACTTTTAAAGATTATATTTGATTTGACTAAATTGTGATAAACTTTGCTTTTCCCTGAACTTTATGTAAAACTGGTAGTTCCCATAACATATCAAAAACCCAAATTTGGAGGAAAGGAGAAATGCAAGTAGTTTGGTTAAAGTACTACCATGTTTCTTTGAGCTCCTTTAAAAAAAAAAAAAAAGTGTTACTTTTAGCAAAATGTAGTTAAATGCCCTTTCTAACTCATCACCCTGGTAACTAACTTTCCACATTTAATGTGTTCACTCAAATCCCTGAGCTAGAGTTTACCAATTCTCTTAGATTCTTGAAACTTCCATTCACCTCCTGACAAGCTTAAGACAGTAATCAGAACCTGATTAATGTTTCCTCGTGGGGAAAAAACAAGGAGAGCATGCTGCTCAAGGTGGCAGAATCATTCCTTGTGAGAAGACAATCAGGTTTGAAAAGAAAAAAAATAGCAGAATCTCTGTCTCTCGTCTATGAAGTAATTCCTCCCTGCTAATTAGCCCAAAGTATGTTCAATTTAATCTTTTCAAGGTGTGTCAACAATGTGAATTATTTTAATGATGAGGAGGAATACTTCCACAAAACATACCATTTCTAATTCAATAAGCAAAAATTTGTAGAAAACAAGTTTTATCAAATCAAATAATTCTCACATTATCTAGCAACCCCAAAAAGCAACACTGGGCATGTTATTATTAATGATGTTAATATATCAAAAGACCCTCCAGGCTGCTGCTGGAATAACGTTTTGTGACCACAGCTTCCATTTTTCTCCTATGAGGACAGCTAATTGAACTGTTTGTGTAAGTCAATGCCAAGGAAGTGCTTATCACATTACCTTTCATTCTCGGACCTCACCAAATGGTCCCAGGGATTTTTTATAACAAAAAGGGATTTCAACAGAAGCACCCTGTGATGACCCGGACTGGGAAGACAAAGACCACAGCCACACAAACATCACAGGACTAACTATGCTGGATCACCACAACTTTCATGTTTTCAAAGAATATGTTCCCATTATAGTAAGTGGACAATGAGTTAGATTTCTGGTGGTCAAATATATTCAACTTCTTTCTCAAGCAAAAAACAAAAAACAACAACAAAAAACCCCAACACTTTGTTTTATTACTTGAAAAAGAAAACATAGGAAAGAAAAAAAAAGAAAACTGAACTAAAACTCATTTTCCTTATTTAGCTTTCTTCTACCAGTCAAAACAAGTTGAAAGCTTTTCTGTTCAAAATGAGAATGCTTTTGCCCCTAACACTAAGAGGGATTTTCTTGCTCTTTTTTTCCCCTTCTCCCTTTACAGGACACTGACTCTGGGCCACCTCTCAGCTTCTGCTTGCTGCTCTCAGGCAATGACCTACACAAATCCAAGGTTAGGCCAGCAGGCTAGACAGAGGCTAAACTCCTACCCAACCACATAATGGGATTCCCCATTGCTTCATACAACCCCAGACCATCCTATCTGGCCCCTCTCAGAGTCACATTCTTTCAGATCAACATAATCTATTTCTAGGACTTTTATTTCATGTATGTTAACCTTCTCTCCTCTTGACTCTGACATATAGTTACAACCTTCACTTACTACTTATTCTCAGAAGAAAGCGACAGTAGGATCCCCTCAGATTCCATGGCTGAAAGACAGGACAGAAGAAAAGGGAACAGGCAGGATCCAGCTTAGCCCTTAAAGCCCATGCAGTGTTCACAAGACAAAGAGAATGCAAGTCTCTTGCTACTAGCAGGCGTCGCTTCCCTCAGGCACTTTGGCAAAAAAAATGAAGAAATAAACAGACTATGAAAAATCTTTGTGGAGGGGAGGAAGTGAGGAAAATCTTTTGCATTTGTGTTATCCGCATATTTCATGGAAACTGATTTGCTTGGTCCCTGAAAAAGCTTCCCGTATAGCAGACGTGAAGCTTTTGGTGTTTTCTTTGTTCAAGGTTAACTTTTACAAGGCTGATTTCCTCCCACTCACCTAGCTCTGCCACAGGCTTTGGCATATAAAGCATTCCAGAGCAAAATAAAATGAAATGAAATAAAGCTTCTATTGTCTGCTCCCAAGCTTGCCTTATTGGCATTTTAAAGCAGTATTCAACTCCTCTATACATGTAAATTTCCATCAGTTATTCCGCCCCAGGGTAGAACACCTAGTGCAGAGGAAAGAAAGGGAAGAAGAGCCTGCCTGGAATCATCTCTCTACTAATATCTGTCAAGGTGCACTTATGAGCGTCCCTTCCTCCTTATACTGTGAGGACTTTTTTTTCTCCTTCTGCAAAGCTGACATGAAGCCAAAAACTCCCAGTGAGGAAATATTTTCGTTTAACTGTGCAAAGGTCAGACAAAAATGTGCTAAGAGTGTTTTATTTTTCAACGCATATTAATCTCAGTTTTGCTTCCCCACAGAGACTCTTGAAAAGCAGTGGGAGTCAGTGCCTTGCCTTAATGCAGATTTCTGGCAGGCACAGTTCAAGGTTCTGTGGGGCTGCAATGACACAGGTGGTCAAGGGAGGAATTACACCACTCAGAGACTGACGAGCTTCCTCGCTGCTCTTTTCCTCTTAAGGTATATTCTCAAGTCTTTGGAAGGAATCTGTTAAGTGGTTAAGTTTAAGTTAGAAGCTACCTCTAACTTTAGCCCAATATGCATGCTCCAAAACAACTCTATAGTTTGTATCAGTAAAACCTGATGAAAATTAATGAATATAATAATGATGGATGAAATGTCCACGGAAGAAGATGTTTATGGTTTTTGTCAGTTAAAAATTAAAAAAAAAAAAAAAATGTTTTTAAAGCCATTTTCTCTTTCTTTTCTGGGTTAAGAACAAGGATGTGCCATAATCTTTTGACAAAACTAATTGTGTCATTTTCTCTGTTTTTCATGCTTGCCTCAGATACATCTTACTAAAAAGCTTCTAAATATATCCTTACTTTCCCAATCACAGCAAAAATTTACTTGGTGTTTTCCAAATCAGACCTATTACTGTGTCTTCCATGTTTTACCTTTATTATATGAAGGGTTCCTTCATTTAAAACCACTTACTTCCTTTATCATGGGCGAAAGGAAATTTGGTTACACACTCCAGGGATGAAATTGCCAAACCCAAAGAACAGCCTCCAATCACCACTGGTTGCGTGTGGGTCCTGGGCAGAAATCCAACAATAAAGGACTTTGGCAAATTAAAAGGTTGTGCGGGTATTTGACAACACAAGAATCACTTCGGTGCTGCTACAAAACAGTATATCTGCAATATATTTTTAACCAAACATTCTCCCACCACCCTCCAGCTACTTCAAGCAAATCCGCCCACCTCATGCTGGGGAGTGGGGTAGGAACGGATGCTAGTATTAAGATGCACACACTTAAACATACTATGTGGCCACTAAAGACTCAAGATACATTTGTACAAGAATTCTGCTTTCTGTGAGCTACATTTTCTTAGAGAAAATGGAAATCCATTTTAGTGCTTTGAGGTTATGCTATTTTCACATCACATGCAAAGCTGCTTTTCAAAATCTTAGATAAAACTTTTAGATTAACAGCTACTGTGTACAGTCTAGCCCTAAGGCAAAGAAGGATGGAAAGATTAGGATTTCTTTTTTATTTAAATCTTGCTGTTAAATCATGGAAGCCAACTGAGCTCCAGGGGGAAAAGTCAGGAAACAGTTGAGCAAGAAAAGTAAGCACTTTAAATTGATATCCCTTCAAAAATTTCCCTAAACCTGCTTTTATCAGACATCAAAAGTAGTTGAAGTACATTTACTAAGTTGTTTTTATTCTAGTATTTGGAGTATATTGAAGTCTTTCAAATGGCAGTTGAATCAAACACACTTAAAGTAAGTCGCCAGGGTGCATATTTGAAAAAGAAAAAAGGCTTCTGAAATACGGTAAGTAATGTTGAACTATTATACATCACTTCTACTTTATCTTAAGAAACACTTTAAATTCACAGCTCAATTTTGTCCCTAGGACAAAAACATGAAACACTATTTATTATCTGTCAATTTTAAGTTTTGATTCTGTCCCTTATAGAAGAAATTTCATATTTTATTACAGTTATTATCAGCTATAGCAATAAATATATATTGAGAAATTACAGTTTCTAAAATCTTGGGGACGCCTGGGTAGTGCAGTCGTTAAGCGTCTGCCTTCGGCTCAGGGCGTGATCCCGGCGTTTGGGGATCGAGTCCCACATCGGGCTCCTCCGCTGGGAGCCTGCTTCTTCCTCTCCCACCCCCCCTGCTTGTGTTCCCTCTCTCACTGGCTGTCTCTCTGTCACATAAATAATAAATAAAATCTTTAAAAAAATAATAATAAAATAAATTTAAAAAAAATATTTTCTTGTCTTCTAAGTGCTAATATTAAAAGGAAAAAATATGTGAGACAAGTCTTCCCTAGTTAAAATGAAATGTTCAAGTGTGACATGTTACATAGACGGCCTTCTTTCCATGCGTCCCAGCCTCTAGAATTGGAAATGACTTTGTACAAGGGCAAGATCTGAAGTCTACCATCTTTTTTAAATGACTCCCTTTTTTGTTATTACATTTAATATATAAAGATGATGCTTACTATCTTAGAATAAATTTTATCTTTCGATATTTAGTATGTATTTATGCCTTTCAAAATTTAAAGAGTTGATTCATGATCTTTAGAAGTCAGGGATTTGTAAGAAAAATACAAAATCTTAAGTAAACCTCATACATTAAAACAATTAGCTTATTTAGTAATCTTGAATTATGGCTATTGTTGTCAATATAGTACCAGGTTATTTATCTTTGATTGTTTTTGGCTATCTGTAATTTTTAATGTTGAATGAATGTGTCCAATAGAATAACAGGAGTATTTTGAACCGTAGATCTGGAAATTTTTTTCTATCCATTCTCTATCAACAGAAACCAGAAGTGATGTTAGCATGTGTAATTTTTTATGTAGCACAAGGATTTTCCCCAATGTTTTGCAGCAGACCGCTGAGTTGCTTGACCTGCCTGAGTGTGTCTCACTTGGCTAGAGATGGCCTGTCAAATCCATCACATACTGATTGGAATAGATTACTGAGTTGATGGAGCACCAGGATTAGGCCCATCTTTCTGCAAGAGACTCTGTAATCATGATGAGAGGTTATTGTTGCCTGTGAGCTCAAAAGAGACAAACCACACTGCACGCAAGGATCAACCGGAGCTTTTTGTTATGCAACAGACACTGAAAAACAATACTAGTCAGGACCTGTGCCACTAAGCCCAGTGAACATCAGAATGGTATTTTAGCACTCATAAAAAGTACAGTTAGAACATTTTAACAAAAATAATAAATTTACTTGGAAGGCTTCCAAATAAATTGTATCTCTTCTTGAAATAATGGGTCTGCTTAATTGAAATTCAATGTTTTATTTCTGGCTTTATACAGAGAACATGGTATCTTTTAAGGCAATACTCTAATTTGATTTAAAATATAAATTATATTATTCTACTCACAAAAATGAATACGTAAATATGGGAAAGTATATTATATATAACTATACAATTATGTGAACTTGGGCTTGGGAAAACTAATATTCTTGGGATTTCACTGGGTTAAAAAAACAATGACAGAAACTTTTCATGAAACCAGGCTTCTTGAATGTTTTAATACAGGATGCAGATATAGTTCCCTTTAAGGATATATTGCTTATATAAATTGTACCAACACTAAAATGCATGACATGGAGAATTTAAAATACACTTTCACTGAGCTATCATCAATGTGGCATTTTTTTTTCTTTGACCTCTACAAAACTGACGTATCTGTTTTCTTTCAGTTCATAAATGAAGCAGGACCACTTTTTAAAATAAATTCAGTTATACAGCAGGCCTGTGTATCCTAATTAAATAGGTAAAATATGATAAGTTTATATAGACATCTAATCTCTGAAAGGTATAGAGCATTACTAGTAAGTAACATCTCCTTGCCCAATGTATTCTGATGACAGAAGAGTGAAAATGTTATTTTCCATACATCAGAACCATGGCATACACATAGAAAAGGGTTCTCCTAAGCACAGGATTATATAACTGCATTTACCTTTAACAAAGAACTCTGATTTTCCTACTCACTCAAAGAACACCCACTTTTCTTGTGGAGTAGAAATCTGAGAGATTTGGGCATTATAAAGTGAAATATATTTTTCCACAATCACCCATGGTCTACAATTTTTAAATTTCAACATTTTGACACCATAAATAATGTGAAGTATAATAAACAGTACCTAGTTTGGAGTCTGTTAGATATATTTTAGGAGCTTTACATATATGTTTTCAAAATTATTCTTCCTAAATTTTTTTTGAGGTAGACACATTCTCTTTATTTCGTAAATTGGGCAAACAAGGCTCAGAACTCTTGTCTACAATCACAACTGATACAAAGGAGCCACGGTTTAACCCCAAACCAGTTCAACTGAATTTAACTGGAAGAAAAGAGCCAGATTAGAAAAGTTACAATGCTTCCCCCAATGCACTCAGAGCCACTGCTTTTGTACGTGGCTAGATGTGACTGCCCGATAGGCATTACTGAAAAAAAGAGAATGACATTATCCTCAGCTAATGTTCTGGTCCTGCCCCACTTTGTACATATCATACTATACTGTGACCGACTTCATGTTAATTGTCCCCTTAAAATCTAAGACTAAACGATGCTTTTCAAAAGACTGGCGTTATGTCTTATTAATTTTTGTATCCCCAGCACCTAACAGAATGCCTAGTTTACAGAAAAAAAAAAAAGCTATACAAATACATAAATGATTCACTGCATTAAAAAAATGACTGCATAATCTTAGAAGACTACAAAAGAGAACCTCCACAAAAATCCAATACAAAATTATTTATAAATATTCTGTATATTTTTATAATAAAAAACCAGTATTATTTCTAGAGCTATTAAGAAGAAATCAGGGACAGACCAGTGACCACAGTGCTTATTGGCTTGCCAGGTTTACTCAGCTCTCCTCTGTTCCTGCCAGGTGCATATCACCTCTATTCTAACATATACACCAAGTAGTGTTCTGTCACTGAATTTTGTTTCCTGAGATTATCTCTGAAGAATACAACAGAAATAACAATCACTTTGAGGCCGTGCATGGATTCAAGAATTCGCTTATTCACTCACTTCACACACATACTTACCCGATACTCCCTGGGTAAGAGGCGCTAAGGATACAAATAAACTATGGTTCTTACTAATCGAAAGCCCACAGTTCAACCACTGGCAAAGGCTTTATAAGACCATAATGCAATGGTATAAGTGTTACAGAAGTGAGTTTAGCGTGCGAAGGAAGAATGGAAGAAGGAATAATCACAGAAGATGTGGGAACTGGGTCTTGGGAGAAGAATATGAGGCTGTCAAAAGATAAGGGAAGATTAGGATATTCTAAGAAAGAAGTTAATGACATTTACGGTTATCCTCACAGGTGGGCATAAGAGCCTGACTGATAGGTGTGGATATGTCCCAACGTGGATAGGATGACACTGTCTGCAATTTGTATGAAGTAGCCCAGGCCATACTCTAATCCTTGATGCCTATCTGCTCCTTCTGCCTCTTACCTTGCTTTCCTCTATATTTCAAAACTTTAATTTCTCTTAGAACAGCTTCTGATTCTGTCAACTCCCATTACTGATGTCTCTGCAATTCTACTGTGTCAAAATCACCTTGACTATGGATAAAAAATAACCCATTACCATGCAAGTCAGAAGGATGTACAACACTCTGCTGTACAAAGTCTTTGTTCAATTCCATGTAACAGGCAGATTTCAGTTGGTCTTAGACAAGCCATGTCCCCTTCTGGACCTTCATTTCATTGTCTTAAAAATCACTTGTTCCAACTTTTTGCTCAAATGTTACCTTTTCAGGGGCGCCTGGGTGGCACAGCGGTTAAGCGTCTGCCTTCAGCTCAGGGCGTGATCCCGGCGTTATGGGATCGAGCCCCACATCAGGCTCCTCTGCTGTGAACCTGCTTCTTCCTCTCCCACTCCCCCTGCTTGTGTTCCCTCTCTCTCGCTGGCTGTCTCTATCTCTGTCGAATAAAAAAAAAAAAAAAAAAAAAATGTTACCTTTTCAATGAGCCTTATCCTGAACACTACACTCAAAAAGGCAAACTGTCCTTGTCCTCCACTCTCGACACATATACTCCCAATTCCCCTACCTTGCTCTATTTTTGGAAAAAAAAAAAAAAAATTCCCTAGCACCTTATATCTTTTAACATTCACTACTCAATTTATTTACATATTATTATGTACTAAAGAATTTATCTTTGCCCAAAGAGAGATCTGGCCTTTGGCCTCAGTTCCTAGGAAATAATCTCTAAACCCTTCAAGTATCCTACCTCCTAAGTGTCTTTGTTTACTTGGGGTCTCTGTGCCACACCAGAAAGTCTAACAATGTGATTTACAGTAAGGGCTTTGAGTCACACAGTACCAGTTCAGTCTCTATATGGGCTCGAGGCTGAGGTGAGCCATGTGGGCAGTTGACCATGTCTATGCGATGGGACTCCCTTAAAAACTCTGAACACCAAGTCTCAAATGAGCTTCCCTGGTTGGCAATACTCTGTGCTTATCACTACAGATCACTGTCAGGAGGAGTTAACCTTGTCCATGACTCCACTGGGACAGGCAACTGGAAGGTCCACATATAGAACCTTCCTGGACTCTGCCCCCTGCATCACCTTCCCTTGGCTGACTTTTATTTTATTTCTTTTAAGATTTCATTTATTTATTTGAGAGAGAGATACAGAGAACATAAGCAGGGAAAGTGGCAGAGGGAGAGGAAGAGGAGGGAGCCTGACTCAGGGCTTGATTCCAGGACCCTGAGATCATGACCTGAGCCAAAGGCCGACACTTAACCCACTGAACCACCTAGGTGCCCCGCCTTCACTAATTTAATCTGTAATGAACCATAACCATAAGTATAACAGCTTTCAGTGAGTTCTGCGAGCTCTTCTAGTAACTTACAGTCTGAGGGTATCCTGACTGCCCCAAACTTACAATTGATGTTAGAAGCAAGGGTGGTCTTGAGAACTGTTCTCTCGCTGTATAGTTAGGTTCACATGTTATTATGTGCCCCTCATTAGAATGTAAACTACATAAAGGCAGGGATCTTTCTATGTTTTGTTCACTCAACTATCCCAAACAATTAGAAGAGGGCTTTCAGAGAATAGTTGCTCTACCAATATTTGTTGAATGACTCAATTGAATGTATTGTACTAGCTGACTTCTGCCCTATCTTTTACTCTATTATTAAATGACACAGAATTTTATGACACTGGCACAGTATATCACCCAGTTTTCCAATTGAATCTTATTTTAAAATAGAGAAATGCAAAATGGGTAAGAGACTTCTTCAAATATTTTTAGAGAATGTAGGCAGTTATAAAGGAGGCTTCTGAATTTTCCAATATTTGTGGAAGCTGGACAAAAACAGTGGGCTTGAGAGAAGGCTCAATGCTGTTCAAGTCATCTTTATCTGACTTGCTGCTAGGTCAATCTTTTTCCACATCTGAATCATAATGAATGAGCATAAATAAATATATAATTGGCAATAGGCAGAAAGAGAGAATCAGAGAAAAGCAAGCAGGCACAGGTAGGACCATGTCTTTCCAGCACCTAAACAAATGTTACTACCCAGACAGGCCACTGAGAATTTTTCCCAAGGAAGGCAGATGCTTTGGACCTTTTGGTAGTTTTAAATTGCCTGTCTTTGTACAGGGATTTAGCTAAGCAGCTCTATAGAATTTCAAAAGAGGAAATGTGAACTTAAAGCCCAAATCAAAGATGATTCACTTGTCTTGGTCTATTGATTTCATATGTTCATAGAAAGGAGATTTTTTTTTAAAGCTGTTAATCTTGTTCATATTACATCAATAGTGTAAAGGCTGAGAGAGCACCAGGGATGTTTAGAAGCCAATTCTATGACATCTAAATTACTCTGCGTAATAAAATGTCACAACATGTGTGCTTCTATGTGACCCCTGACCTCACCACTGCTGAGTCCATCTGTTTTCAGGTACATTTAAAACAATTTCCAAACATCTATGCTCTCAATAATAATTTTAATGAGTTATTTAGATAACTTACAGAAATGGAAGCATTCTAATTTGGCTATCACCACTATCTACACATGATTATGGTCCACAACTAACAACACTGCATCTTTATCTCATCTGACACATACATATTCAAACTCTGTGTTCCACTTCTTTGGTAATAATACTAATCTACACCTTATCACTGAGGCTAAAATAAAAAATACATATACTCCTTTTATTTTTTTTTTCTTTTTAAGATTTTATTTGACACAGAGACAGCCAGTGAGACAGACAGCCAACAAGAGAGAGAACACAAGCAGGGGGAGTGGGAGAGGAAGAAGCAGGCTCCCAGCAGAGGAGCCTAATGTGGGGCTCGATCCCAGAACGCCAGGATCACGCCCTGAGCCGAAGGCAGACGCTTAATGACTGAGCCACCCAGGTGCCCCCATATACTCCTTTTAAAAAGTGAACTTTCTATCTCAATATTCCTATCCCAGAAAAATCCTTCTGATTTTATCTTCTAATATTCCTTCTATTTGTGTACCCTCTACTCAATTTACACTGCCATTGTGTTTTTTCTGGAAATCTTTGATTCACATCTGCCTGGATTATTGCCACAGAATCACATTATTGTGACACAGATGTTTTGAGCCTGGTTCTTTCAATGTAGCTATTTTGGCAGCTGTGAAGTTTTACTGTTACCACTCAGATATGGAGGTTTGGACATAAAACATTTTAGGTCTTCTCAGTAAACACAATTAGCCAACAAGTGGAAATCAACTCCCAACAAGAGATGCAAAGGCTAGGAACACAGACAGCATGCAGCTGTCTGACAGAAATGTGGCATATCCAATCATAGGAAACCACTGAAATAACTGGTTATCTTGATACTCCTGAGTCCAATTGGAAGGCAACAAGGCAGGCAGTGGGCAATGAACCAGAAAATGAAGAAAGGACATGGTAACACAGTTGACAGGGAAATCAGCCATTTCTTCCACATCTGAAGATCTGCAGACCATTTTACCTGCCATTAAACCCAATGAGGCTTTGGAGATGGGCTGGGGACATGGATTGCTAGATAATTCTCTGTTGGGGGCAGGTATTAACAATGCGGGGGGGTAGTTTTTCACCTGAAAAGAGTTCCGGTTGAAGCGAAGAAAATTCCAGAAGATCAAATGCAAAAATATACATGGAAAACTCACTGGTGCACACTGCTTCTGGTGTGTCAGAAGATGGGGCCTTATGCAAAATACGGGCCTGGAGTATATTAGAGTAAAAATCCCAACTATATTTAAAAGTTCTCTATTTTTCTTGTCAGGAAAGAACTATTGGACAACAGCGAAAGGTACATACTACATAGGCTTTAGTAAGAGATTTTCATAAAATGGAACTGCCTTCTAGACATAAGACTTTAGGTCAACAATTGGAATTTGTACATTTAAGGACCTGAGGGCCGTATTCATTGCACAGAAAAGAGAGGAAGCAGTCCTCAGTGAGCAGAGGGAGCAGCCCACAAAACAGCAGCAGCCCACGAAAACTTGGTCATGCCAAGAAAGAGTGGAGGCATCTTGAAAGCAGTCACGGAGGGTGTATGGGATGTGGAATAAGTTTGCCAAGATCACAGGCATGTCATGAGGGGATCAAGGTGTCTCACGTCCACCTTCCCAGATCCACTACATGGCCATTTCTACTCTAGAACCCTTCTGCTTTCTCCATCACTACCCAGAAAATGAAGCATAGGTCCTCTCTGTACTTGCATTTTCAAATCTATCTGTAATTGCTGTTAATCTCAATGCCAAAAGAGAGCCTAGGTAAACATCTGAGTGCAGGGCTCCCTTTCTTGAGAACCCTTGTCACTCATTCCCTGTTGATTCTGCCTCCAACTTTCCATAACCCAGAAAATCTATGGTACCTACAAGGGAAGGAAACCTTGCTCTAAGTTACCACATGCTTTCATAGCTTTGAGTTCCCTTGGGTCCTGTGATTTTGAAACCTACTCCTCTTTTCAGCTGTAACAAACTTTTCCTAAGGCATGGTCATGGCAAGTTCTGGCTCCTGACCAAGTGGGAAATAGGTCAGGTTTACAGAAAAAAACAAAGAGAAGGGGCGCCTGGGTGGCTCAGTCAGTTAAGTGTCTGTCTTTGGCTCAGGCTCCTGGGATCAGGAGCTGCCTGCTCAGCAGAGGAGTCTGTTTGTATCTCTCCCTTTGCCCCGTCCCCCAAGCTCATCCCCTCTCTCTCTCAAATAAGTAAAATCTTTAAAAAAAAAAAAAAAAGGAAAAGAAAATACAGAGAGAAAAGCCACCAGTTACTATTTCAAAAATGTTATCCCATCACAGTGTAATGAACTCTGTCAAAGGGAAATTAAAGTACCTTTCCTACTGTCATAATAAATTACCAATAATTGTTATAAAAAAGAAAACTGGGGATAACTCAGCTGCCATTAGAAAAAAAAGAATACGCACAGATTAGAAAGAAACAGGACTATGTCATCTCATTGCGCACCAAATTTTGTTATTTATTCATTCATTCCACAAATACTTACTGAGCACCTGCGTGCCTGTTCCGTACCAGGTTACAGAGTCTGAGGATACAGGAATGTGTAAAATAGAGCTTACATTATTGTGGTAGAAGACAAAAATTAAGCAATAAAAGTAAATGAAACCAGTATAACAATGTTAAATATTATGGGAAAAAAGTGGGGAAGGGAAATTAAAAACTAAGCAACATTGGAGTTTTAAATCGGCAACCAAAGAAAGGTCACACTTGAATAAAGATGTTTAAATACAGTCATGACAAAAGTGAGAGAGACAGTCATGTGGATTGTAACAGTGATGACAACTATGGTTCACAATTACTGGTCATTTACTACTTAATTATGCATCGTGCTATAATTTTTACATATCTTGTGTATACCTGCAAACATCTTTATGACCCAAATATTACTATTAATTCCATTTACAGATGAGAAAAAACTGAGAACAAATTTTTAATTTCACAAAGCTAGTTCATGGCAGACCTTGACTGTGAACACAGTACAATCTCATATAAAGTCTCTGATCGAGGCTGTGAAGCTCTGCATGCAAATAGTAGTTATGCCCCCACAGAGTCTAGGGAAATTTTCAGTCAATTCCTATATAGAGGTCCTTATACTATTCACTAACTTGCTTGAATTCAGATGAATGTATTAAATGTCTATTGCTCTGTTGATTCACCTTCCAGTTTATACGAAGTTTACCTAAGATCAGTATCCAAAAGTCCTTTACTTTGGTCTCCTTCTACTCTTGCTATTTTTAACTTAATGTGTAACCAGGGCCTTGATTTAACCTGCTACTACTTACTGTTTTGAGGGCCAGAGAGCAACCTGACCTCCTTGTAAAGAAAGACAAGAAAATTGTTTGCCCAATATTCTCACATTTTTTAGAGTGTAGCATTGCTCTTTTACTCATATTGATCCCTGTTATAGCATTACTTCAGTTTATGATTGGAAGATTCCTTTTATGAATAAAGAGATAACTACAGAAAGAACAGAGAAGAAAGGGGTCAAAGAACTAGATTTTTCCATATAGTGTAGGCAGCTAGCAATCTGACAAAAAACTGGAGGAAGTCAACACTGTCTATAAAAATCACTTGTTAAACAGTAAGTACTTTAACTACATTACAAACACCCAACATAGACTGTTGAATTCTATTCTTATTTGCTTCACATAGCCATGTTTTGGCTACCATCAATCCAAAACTTCTCTCTCTAGACCTGGGTTTCTCAGTCTTGCCCCATGGACATTTTGGGCCAGCTAATTCCCTATTCTGAGACCACTCTGCACACTGAAGCATGTTTACCAGCATCCCTGATGTCTACCTACTAGATGCCAGTAACTCACCTCCTCCGACTCATGACAACCAAAACAATCTCTGACATGGCCAAATGCCAACTCACGGAAAATATCCCCCTGGTTGAGAACCACTGCTATAGACTAAGAAAAGCGCTGAGATTCGTAAACACGACAGTTGTGTGTGTGTGTATGTGTGTGACAAAAAGGCCTTAAAGATGGAAAAGTTTTTAAAATAAGTTTATCTGAAAGCTATAATGACAAAATGCTTAGAGAAAAATCCTGTCATCACCATGTTTGGCAAATGGGTGATTTAGCTAACCTTCAGAGCAACTTTTTCATGTGTTGTATTATAATTGCTATCAAATTAACCAGTCTAGAAGGGTGGGTCAATCGTCACATCACCCCATCACCCTTAAAGTATTCATCCAGACTTCTTCTGAACAGGAGTGTTGCTTGTCCACCAGCACTTGTATATAAAAACTCAGAAGGTAGGAATAAGAGATTTATAAAACAGAGAGGGACCTCAGAGACCAAGTCCCCTTTATTTTTTTTTTTTTTAAGATTTATTTTATTTATTTATTTTTGAGAGAGAGAGAAAGACAGCATGCAAGCAGAGGGAGAGTTACTGAGAGAGGAACTCAAGCAGACCCCACACGGAGCACAGAGCTCTACCAGGGCTCAATCTCACAACCCTGAGGTCATGACCTAAGGTGAAATCACGAGTCGAATGCTTAATTCAATGAGCCACCGAGTTGTCCCCAAGTCCACTTCCCAAGGTTTACAGGACAAGACACTAAGGTCCAGAAAACAGAGTCACAGCACAGTTTATTATGATAAACCTCTGTGATTCAGACACTAACCTGAAATTTTCAGCAATGTATAGAACAATACAGGCACAGACTTACTATTGAGTAAAATGTTAAAAGTACACTCTTCAGTCGATTTTCAAGGTTTTAAAAGTTAGTAAGAGAAACCAGGGACAAAATTAAAAATGTTTTTCAAATAGAATGCACAAAATTAAACATACTATCAATGTACTTTTGCTTCAGAATCCAAAAATTTACATTTATTTTCCCTTTATAACGCATGATTACTTAATATCAACCAAATGGGAATGGTAGATTTCTATTAATCTGCTTTATCATACTTATAAATTATGACTACAACATAAATTTGGAACTTGAAAAAATCAACTGTTAAAAAGTACTCTGACTATATTATAAATACCTAAAATATATTGTTGAATTGAATGGGCTCACAGTAGAAACAACCAGATTGCAGTACCCATTCCAAAATTCTGTTTTAACAAAGTTCACTCCTGAGACCAGTGCAAGTCTTATTTTCACATATATTATTTTAGATCCTCACAATTCAATAAATACGATGTACCGAGTACATTAAATAGTCTGAAGCAGCAGGGCAGAAATTTGGACTTGTTGTATTTTAATTCAATCACTGCTTTCTCAGTCCTATTCCTTTTCCATGTACAAACAGCCCAGAGACAGATCAGCAATTCTATCTCCTAAGGAAATAGCCAACCAAAGAATGATTTACCAGTTTTTACTGTGTGTAGCCACTCCCAATCTGAGTGGTTCTCTTGAAATTTTCCTTCCTGACTGAAGAATTATGCTACCCATATTAGGTCTGGTGAACATATGAAGATTATTTAGCATATATTGTCCTCAAGTTGGGAACTTTAACCACAATTACTAAGCAATAGTAAAAATTGCATTCGAAACTCTATAATAAAATATTAAAATTGTTCTGGTTTCAGGTAATGGCACAGTAGCTTTTATCAGAAAACTCTCCTACCAAGAGCAACTTTAAATGCTATACAAAAATTACAAAACTCCTGTTTGAAAGCACTGGAGACTAGGTTATAACTACAGGTGTTAGGATACCTGAACAAAGGGAACTATATAAGATGAGAACCAAATTTATGTCCCCCTCCACCCCACTTGAGTGAAGTCTCCAGGTCTGCTGAGATAGGTAACAGAGGTTCTTCACAACACCCTAGTTTTACCAGGATGGGTAGTCAGATGTTGGAGTTTAAGGCTTCCAAAACAGAGGAAAATAAAGGGGAAATCCTATAAAGTTGGGATCCACAGGAAAGATCCCAAAATCTGAGTACATACTCTGCTAAAATTCTTAGCTGACTCTTGAACTGCACAGACCTGTAGAGAAATTCTAAGAGGTCCAGGAAATACAACAGCTGAGAGTTTAAAGAAACTAACTGGTGATTTCAGAAGCTGACCACCACCTGAGACATAGAGTTAGGAATGCAATCTGTCAGGGTGATATAGAGGCTTGATAAACACCTTGAGATATACACTGAAATCCTATTAAGACTAAACATATGAGTGAAGATCGTATCTCAGAACTAAGGAATACATGCCAGTAGTAAAGGCAAAACTGAAATGAACAGCACCTGTGACTAGGTGATCTACCAGTAACTGAACTGCCTGTCAAAACAAAATGCAGCATTCTTCAAAAAAGATAAAGGAAAAATAACAGGTCTCAACAATGTATTATCCACAATGTCTATTAATCAACTATTATACAACATGAAAAGAAACAAAAAAACCATAATAATTAAAAGAAGAAATATATAATAGAAAAAGATCTAGAGATGACCCATATTTTGAAATTAATAGGCAACAACATTAAAAAGACTATGATTCATCTGCCAAAGAAAACACAGGAAAATGAGATATAAGTAAAGAGATGAAAATTTAGGACAGAAATTAAAAATGCAAGAAAAAGAAAACAATGGAAATCCTTGAACTGGAAAATAAAATATTTGAAATAAATTCATTAGATATGCTCAATAGTAGACTGGACACAAGAAGAAAAGAATCAATAAAGGTAGGATAATAGTAGTTATACAAATTGAAGCACAGTGAAAACACTGAAAAGAGATAAAAGTTCCCAATGACTTATGGATAGTATCAAGTGATCTATCCTAAGTGTAACTGAAGTCTCACAAGGAGTAAAGAGAGAATGAAGCAGAAAAACATATTTGAAGAACATTGGCCACGATTTTTCTATAAATGACCAGAAGAGCAAACCACATATTTGGAGGAACTCATCGAAACCCAAAAACAAACACAAAGAAATGCAATTAACCTCATCATAGTCAAATTGTGGAAAACTAAAAAAAGACAAAAAACATAAAAGCCCTGGAAAAGCGAAACATTATATTCAAGAGAAACACAATAATAACTGATATCATCACAAATAATGGAAGCCAGTGAACAATGAAATGACACCTTTTAAAGTTCTGGAAATAAAATAAAACTGTCAATAAGAATTCTGTATCTAGTGAAAATATCTTTGACAACATGAAAGCAAAGTCCTTTTTCAGATAACAGAAGGCTAAGAATTCATCAGCAGACTCATAAGAGATGCTAAGAAAATGTGTCATGGTGAAGGGAAATAATATCTGATGAAAATTCATTTGAACAAAAATGAATCAAGAAAATAAGGAACAGCAAATATATGGGTAAATTTAAAAAACTACTTTTCTTTCTTATTTTTTAAAGGAAACCCACAAAACAAAGCTAACAATATATTGTAGTGTTCACACATATATGACAACAGCAGGTTAAAGAATAGGTGACAGTAAATAGAATTATCTTATTATAATATTCTTACATTATATGTGAAGAGGTAAAATATTCAACCAAATTGAAAAATTAAAGATAAATTGTAATACTCCAGCGATCATAAAAGAGAACACAGATCACCCTTGAATAACATGTTGTGAATTGCATGGGTCCACTTATACACAGATTCATTTCAATAAATATCATACTGGACTACAAATGTATTTTCCTTATGATTTTCTTAAAACATTTTCTTTTTTCTAGCTTACTTTATTGTAAGAATACAGTATATAATGCCTGTAACACAAAATGTGTGTTAATCCACTGTTTATTTTACCAGGAAACCTTCTGGTCAACAGTAGGGTATTAGTGATTACATTTTGGGGAAGTCAAAATTATCATGGATTTTTGACTTTGCAGGTCTCAACACCCCTAACCCTCTCATTTTCAAAGGTCAACTATACAAGGTGCTATGATTTAAAAAGCCATTAGAGAAGAGAGAATGAAATACTAAAATATGTGTGTGTGTGTGTACTTGTATGTGTGTATATATACATATATATAGATAAAAGATGACAGGGAAAAATAAACAAAAGAGCAGGAACAAAGGCACGAATAGAAAACAAATAATAACATTACAGATAAAGCCAATCATACACATCGTAAGTTTATTTGTGTGAATGGATTAATAAACACTTTAAAAGAAAAAACCGATTTAAAAAATTGGGGGCACCTGGATGGTGCAGTCAGTTGAGGGCCAGACTCTTGGTTTTGGCTCAGCTCGTAATCTCAGAGTCCTGAGATAGAGCCGCCTGTGCACTCAGCAAGGAGTCTGATTGAGACTCTCCCTCTCCCTCAGCCCCTCCCCTCCATGCTCCCTCTCTTTCCCTAAAATAAATAAATAAATCTTTTTTAAAAATCGATATTCAATTAGATTTTTTTTCCAAATATGCACTTTAAATATAAGCACAGGAAGAGATTTAAAGTGAATTGTGAGAAAAAGACATACCATGCAAGCAGTAAGCACAAGTAAATTCAGGTGGATCTATTAATCGCACAAAAGTATACTTTAAGACAAAAGAGTTATTAGCACAGATAAAGAAGTTTCACTTTATAATAATAATAACTTGTCAATCAAGAAGATAGTAACAAGCTAAATGGCATTTATTATATTAATTATGCTATTTTATTAGGTAGATGCATTTACCTATATAATAATATAATAATAGATATATATATACTTGTTGATAAAATAAAAATATATATTTATATATAAATATATATATATAATAAATAGCATTAACCTAATAAAAGAACTTCAAAATACATAAAGCAAACCTTACAGAACCAAAGGGGGAAACAGATAAACCCACAATCATTAAGGTAAGAGATTTTAACACCCTTCTATCAGTGATATCTTGATATCTTGACCAGGTATCTTGATAGAAGTGGGAAAAAAATTAAGCTGGAATATCAAAGATTTGAGTAAGACTATCAATAAACTTGAACTAAGTGACATTTATATAGTACACAAAACTTTTTTAATTCACACTTTTTACTACATATGTAACATCCACCAGGAGACACTGTGCAATGAGCCACAAAACAAGTTTCAAAGGACTGCAATCATACAGAGGAGACTCTCCTACTAAAATGAGATTAAACTATAAATAATAAGACAGGTAAAAAATCCCCAAATATTTGGAAACCTACGGGTAAAGGAACAAACTGCAAAGAAAATCATACACATATCTCTGTTAATAAAATATAATTTTCCCAAATTTGGGGAATGTTATGAAAGCAATCTTAGGAGGGAAATTTATACCTTTAAATGCTTATATTAAGAAAGAATAAAGCCACCTTCATAAGAAACTAGTAAAAGAATAGTAAGTGAAAAATAAATAAATAAGCAATAAAAAAGCTAATCAAAAATGTCAAAAATCACTAAAATAGAAAACAAACCAAAAATAAATGAAAAATAAAGTGAAAATTCAGTTCTTTCAAAAATAAAACAAAATTTATGAGTACCTAGACAGACATAATATACGACATATGTGTCATATATATACATATGATCTGTAAAATTTAAAGTTATCTACAAAGACCAAAAACAAAACAAAACAAAACAAACTGCTATTCCTAGAGCAACTCAGCACACTGATTTTGAGATTACCTATGTTATTAGATTCATCAGTAATTCATTTGTTTTTATTACTGAACAGTGCATGGATATCGCACATTTTTGTTAACCATTTACTTGCTTATGGTTATTTCTTTTAAGATTTTATTTATTTATTTGACACAGAGAGAGAGAGCATGCACAAGAAAGGGGAGTAGCAGGCGGAGGGAGAAGCACGCTCACCACTGAGAAGGGAGCCTGATGTGGGACTGGATCCCAAGACCCTGGGATCATGACCTGAGCAAAAGGCAGAAGCTTAACCAACTGAGTCACCCAGGTGCCGTGCTTATGGATATTTGAGTTGTTTCAAGTTTCAAGCTATTATAAACAAATTTATTATAAACATTTGTGTACAAGTATTTCTGGGAACTTTAATAAACACCTAGGAATTAAATGGCTGAGTTCCAAACTATATATGTATTTAACTTACTAAGAAATTGCAAAACAATTTTATGGAGTAACTATAGATGTTTATCCCCATGAGTAGTATTCAAGAGTTCCATTTGTGCCACATCTTTACCAACACTTTGATACAGTTTTAAAATTTTAACCATTCTAGTGAGTGTACAGTCATATCTAATTGTGATTTTAACTTGTTTTTCTCTGGTGAATGATTTGAGCATCTTCTCTTGTATAAATTGGCTATTTGTATATTTGCTTTCGTGAAGGGTCTGCTCAAAGTTTTTGCCCATTTTTAATTGTTTTTCTTTTTCTTTTTTGGTATTATCACTGAGTCATACAAGTTCTTTTTATGCTCTGGATAGGATTTCCTTGTAAAATATACGTATAGCTAATATTGCTCCCTTTATAAAGCTTTCTCTTCATTTTTTAAGGGTTTTCTTCAAAGAACAAAAGTGCTTAATGACAGGGCAACTTTTTTATTTTATTTTATTTTCGTACTTAAGGCTTGTAGTTTGTATATAAGAAATCTTTGCCTGTTATTCCAAATAGCACAGATTTTTCTCCTACATATTTCATTCATGTGTTACATTAAATCTTGGTCCATTTCAAGGTAATGTTTGTTTTTGGTATGAGGTAAATGTTTTATTTATTTTTATTTTGGTAAATTAAAAATATATACCTGTTTCAGCACTACTTGTTGTGAGGAACTTTTTTTCAGATAGAACTGCCTTGGTATTTTTGTCAAAATTAACTGATTTTTATCTGTGTCAATCTACTTCTAGATTCTCTATTTTGTTCTACTGACCCATGTCTATGCTTTTACCAAAACCGTACTGTCTTAACTATTATAATCTTAATCTTTATTGTTTTTCTTCCAAGTTTTTATTTAAATTTAAGTTAGTTAACATATAGTGTAGTACTGGTTTCAAGAGGAGAATTTAGGGATTCATCACTTACATATAACACTCAGTGCTCATCACAAGTGCCCTCCTTAATGCCTATCACCCATTTATCTTATTTTTCCTTATCTTTCCCTATGTTCATTCATTTTGTTTCTTAAATTCCACATGAGTTTTCACTGTTTTTTGTCTTTCTCTGACTGACTTATTTTGCTTAGCATAATACATTCTACTTCCATCCATGCCGTTGCAAGTGGCAAGATTTCATTCTTTTTAATGGCTGAGTAACAGTAATACATATTACAGTTATATATATATAACATATTATAGAAATATATACAGTATACATATAGTTTATATAGAGAGGCATATATAGAATATATATATATATAGAAGAAATATGTATATAGATATATGATGTGTGTGCTTGCAAAAATACATTAATCAACACTTAATGCAGATCCTAAGCACATTAGCAACCTACTCATACAATATTTTTAAAGTAGCATGTTAATTTTATAATATTAAGAGTGTGTCATAGGAACAATATTAAAACAAACAATTCAAATACTAAACTCTGATCCGTGTGTACTGGCAATATTTTGCTGAATGCTATTCCTTGTAGCAGCCCGTAAATATGTGTTGAATAAAGTAAATCTACTAGAAGAATTAAAATGCTTTCTTTTTATCATAAATTTTACAAAGCATTGCGGGGCTATGAAGTAGGAAGAAGCAATTACAATACTGCATCTGAAACATAAAATTCTGACTATGCTTCCTTGACCAGATGTGTTACTAAAGCAAGGTTGACAGCACTCCACATCCTGTAAGAGGCTGAAAGTTAACATATTTGAAGAACAAAGATGTTCTTCCAAAACATTTTAGAAATTATAAAGAGAATAGGATCATTTCAACCTTGTTTTCAATATGAATAAGTAAATTAATACCAGGTTTATTTCAAAGGACAGAATGAGGGGCTTTGTCCTCAGTTAAATGAATTTCAAGAACCTGGAAGTAAATGAAGAAATCTTACCTATTACCTATTACCTGGGATACTTCCATGCGATCTCTCAGTTCCCTCTCCACAGCAAAGAAAGATCTTAATTTGCAGAAAGAAGAAATACATCCATTCCAGTGGAAGAGACAGATAACAAACAAGTATGTAAAATGTATAGATGATGATAAATACTATGCAGAAAAAGAAAGCCCACCAGGACAGGAAACTATGACTTTTTTAATGCTCCATAAATCTCAGTTTTTATATGAAATCTCTTGAATTTTGAGTAGTGACAAGTGATTTTTTTTTTTTTTTTTTAAGTAAGCAAAATGATAGGGGCCAGTATTGCACAAGCCAAACAAAACAAGGCATCTCTGGGCCAGATCTTGGCAAATGCACCAGGGTGCAAACTCTATGCTGGCTAACATGTCATGTGACTTCACATTCTAAAGATTTATAGTACTATAAATTGGCCAAAAGAAGGAAATTCAACTCAAAATATTAAATTAAAAAAAAACAGTACAGTTTGGAATTAGAGTAATCCTAATTTAAAGTAACATAAAGAATCACAGATTCATGCTGGAAGTGCTCAGAGAGTTGACTTGGGGTATGGGTAGCAGATATTCAACAACATATGGAACTTAAAGGGTACAAGCATTAATATTTTTACAAAAGGTTGAGGGGTAGAATACACCACCCCAAAATATGCCACTTCGCATGATTATTTTGAGACGTAGGCACTTGAAAAACAGCAAATGCAAGGAGAAGCTTTCTCTGAACTCCCCTTACCCCCTTATGTTTTGAAGAGAAACCATCTAAAAGGAACCTGTCATCACATGTCCTCCCCAGTAGTTCCTCAGTCTTAAGAGGAGACTAGAAGCCCACACCACACCCCAAATTCATCATAAAGGATCGCACCTCCCATCTATTCTTCTAAGGGCCCATTCACCTTCCCTAAAAATCATTTACTCTCCCCCACCCTGGGAGGCCCACACGCCCCCTTCCCTTTCCTATAATAAGATGGTATTTAATGCTGAATTCTAAAGCCACCTCTGGGAATCTCCCCTGACTATATGAGGAACACATGCTGCTCAACTTCTATTAAGGTTCTTAACTTAGAATTCAGAAGGATAGAAGGAAAATTACTTTTCCTCCCCCATAAGGCCAAAGGAAGGACAAATTATATTGAGCCCACTTAAAGAAAAGTCCTCACTTTTACCCAAACCATATCCTTATTCACAGGGAAAATTATAAATTTCTTTTTAAATGTTAAAAAAGGACTAAGGAAAAGATAGGATGGTACTGGGATATTAGTCCAACTACAATTTAAATGGGTGCACTTTAATGGGAATTTACCATCCATGGACTCTCCCTGTGGCTTCTTACTTATGTAAGAGCCAACACACTGATTATTTTATCACTTTTGCTGATGTTTTTTTTCATCATGTAAATGTCTTAACTTTTAAATACATACTGGGATTCATATCCATCAGAACTGAACCTAATCATCTGTCTCATCCACAAATTTTTCCCAAAACTATTGCCTTTACCATGAAGATCCTCAAGTTTACCATTTCACAGTTTACTTTTCTAATTAATGTATCACAAAGAGAATAGATTACCAGCCAATGGTGTGTCATCCCCAGTGCCATTTGGATCACCTTAGTGACCACTTACTTTTTCAAGTCATTTGCTGCTTTCTCAGGTCATGATTTCCATCACCTTTTCTGGATTTGGCAGACCTCTTGGAGCTCATCACAACTGGTTTTCTGGGTTGGATTGTTGAAATTTTCTATTAAAAACCTACAGAATGGGGTGCCTAGGTGGCTCAGATGGCTGGGCATCTGCCTTCTGCTCAAGTCATGATCCCAGGGACCTGAGACTGAATTCCACATCTGGCTCCCTGCTCAGCAGGGAGCCTGCTTCTCCCTCTGTCTGCTGCTCCCCCTGCTTATGCCCCCTCTCTCGCTCTCTGTCAAATAATAAACAACAAAAAAAAAACCAACCTACAGAAACTTCCTCTTTCTCCACATCCTCACCAACACCATTATTTCTTGTGCTTTTAATTTTAGCCATGTGGAGGTTCCTCAGAAAATTAAGAATAGAATTACCACATGATCCAGTAATACTGGGTATTTAACCAAAGAAAATGAAAACACTAATTTGAAAAGATATGTGTACCCCCTATGTTTACTGCAGCATTATTTACAATTGTCAAATCATGGACACAATCCAAGTTTCCATCAGCAGATGAATGGATAAGGAAGATGTGCTATATACATACAATGGAATATTACACAGCCATAAAAAAGAATAAGATCTTGTCACTTGCAACAACATGGATGGAGCAAAATAAGTTCGTCGGAGAAAGACAAATACTGTATGATTTTACTCACATGTGGAATTTAAGAAACAAAACAAATGAACAAACAAAGAAAAAAGAGACAAACAGACTCTTAAATACAGAGAACAGACAGGTGGTTGCTTGGGGGGGAGGGAGGTTGGGGATTAATGAAACAGATAAAAGGGGATTAAGAGCACACTTATCTTGATGAGCACTGAGTACTGTATACAACTGTTAATCATAACACTGTATACCTGAAACTAATATAACACTATATATTAATTATACTTCAATTAAAAAAATACACACAAGAAAGAAAAAACAAGTGGCCATCAGTAGTTTTGACAAAAGAAACTTCAAATACCATCTTCGATTCTTTTCAATGTGGAATACTTTCGGTCAAAAGCAAAATTCATTCAGTAGGAGTTACATAAAAAGTTTTTACCCAGAACATTATTAGCAATTATTTTCCATTTTCTAAAGGCAATTTGATTGCTTTGCATATCAGCAAGATTCACTTCAGAAACACAATCTTCAAATCATCAGATACAATTTTGTTTCTTACATCCTTGTGACTAGTGTCTTTCCAATATCCCAATATTTTTTTTTATTGAACACAACTGGTATTTCCCATCATCATACCAATCTTTCTGAGAAAATAAGTTTACCACTTCGGTCTTGGCCTCCTTTCTGTGATCTTTCCCAAAGTTGCTTTTCCTTCCCAACTGCCACAGGGCTGCTCAGAGACCCAGAGGGCTACAAATGTATTTAAAAATAACTGTAGGTATCCCAGATCCCAGAAAAACCATACCAAAAATATAAAATGTGCTTGAAGAAAATAACATTTAAAATGCTCTCCTGAAGTTGTGGCACTTATGTTAAAAGAGGATTTTCCCCCCTTTCTTAATCTCACTTTAAAATGTTATCCTTTTCAAATTTGATTTATGTAGCTGCTAGATGAAGGAGTTCTTTTAAATAATTGCCAAGAGAACAAAATAGGAATCAAAGTGTCAAATTCCCTTACATTATTTTGTAGGTAGCCTTAAATACTTCTTTAATGCCTGTGAGAAATCAAATATTGGTAATCTGTCTCTGTCCATTTCTCTCTTCCCAGATAGCTAATGACATGCATTATACTTCCCTGACTGTGTGTACCTTTCATTTCACGCAAAGCCTTTAATCCTTCTCTTTTTAGATAAAATGCCATAACCATAGTGTAGTAGGTTAAGATTGATTGACAAGTGCATATAATTATGGCTTCAATAGTGGAGTATGTTTTACAGTTGAAAAAAAATGCACAACCTTGAAAATAAAGAAGTTGTGCCCTTTCTCTGGGATAAAAGGATCATATCAAATTGGTTCATTTCTTTGCTGGAATGAAATAAAAGATGTCTTGTAACAAAGAACACCACCCAAAAGGCTGCTGGAGGATGTCTTTCTTGACTACATAATGCTCTGCCAATAAGAAAATCAAAAGAGATAAAAGGAGAATTTTAGGAGTTTGTCCCTTTTACTTCATTTCCCATTCATAGTTCATACATAATTGGGAACAAAGAGAGACAATAGCAGAAAAATGTTAACATTCAAAAATATAAATTTATAAAATGAATAAAAGGATAAAGTTTGTGAATTAAAAACCAGGGGTTATACTAGTTAGACAAGCTTCCCTTATTTTGCTTCTGGCCTTAAATTCTATCCAAAACCCACAATAAATTCATGTTATATTCCTCTAGTTTTCGTATTCTGTTTCAATCAGTTAAATATAAAAGTATTTATAGATTTAGGATTTTGTTTTAAAATGGGAATGAATTCACCAATTGGGAATCTGAGATCTGGGCTGTTGGTGGGAAAAAAGAAACATCACCCATCCAACGGTGGGCATGGTAATTTTGTGTAGATTTGCAGGCAGGTGTGGTATTTGCTTACCCACCTTACTGAAGAGTTACTTGAGCACCTACTATAGGTCAAGCATCACAAGACTGCCCTTCACCTCTCTGCACTCAGCTAACAGAATCTTATCATTTCTTCTTTTTGCTGGGCTAAGCATGGGTGTTTCACTGATAATATAATTTTAGATGATTCATCACTTTGAACCCCTGGGTGTTGTCTGCCAAGCAAAGAATATATTAGACCCAGGAGCACTTTTATCTTGGGTACCATTCTTTTATCCATAATGTCTCAAAACCCATGAAAATATAATTTAGCCACATTCTGCCCTAAGAATTCTTTCAGGAAACATGGAGCCTTCCATATAATAAGAGAGGGGGATGTGGGCATAGTAGCAGAGGGAGAGAATCGATAAAAATATTTGCAACTTCTAATACTTTAAGGATAATCTTACCAAATACTTAGCTGTCATTTTCAAAATTTTAAAAAAGCATTCAGAAGCAACTGGACACTGCTCAGGTTAATTTGAAAGGAACAAGAGAGCAGCCCAGAATCACAGACATAATCCCAGACAGTGAGGTCAAGACTTGGTAAAATCTATCAAGAAGATGTAGAGGACAACTAGAGGTAAGAGGGAGGTCAGGGGAGTGGAGGACTTTGTTCATCCCTCTGGCATGAAATGTTTGCATGGAGAGACAGCCCAGGTAATGGGGAAAAGAGAATGAACGTATTTAAAGACAAGAGAAAATAAATGTTAAATGTGGCTGTAAGAAAGGTATAAGCCACAACAGCAATGAAAGGAAAGATGACATGGTATCCACCTTTTTTTTTTCTTTAGCTGCTAGTGTGTGATGGTGAAGAATACAATGACTGCTACAATTTGGCACTGCTGCCTTCATTCAGCCAATGAGGGAGCAATCTCACCACCATTGCATTGGTAACATTAGTGCAAACCTCAACATAGTGAAAAAGACAAATGATGCCGCCTTTGTATTTTTATTTTAAAAAGCTTTGATATTTAAAATCCCCTCGAAGGGTCTCTCAGACATTCCCAGGAGTCTGCAGACCTCACTTTGAGAAGTACTGAATATATTTTACTTGATGACCCATAGGATGATCACCTTTTCAGTCTTCATTCAAAGATGGGATTTCTCACTCTCCCTCAATTATGGCCTGACACTACGGTGAAAATGGTGAAACAAGGGGCCATGGTGTCGTCCATGTTCTAGCTCACTAATTATCCCACTGGATAACAACTGTATCTGATACCTCCAGGGTTGGAAAGCTAGTTTAAGTGCTTTCCAGACCTGTTACAGGTATAAGGTTTTCATGGATGATTGCAAAATTCCTCAAAGACCCAGCCCCCACAGCCAGGGATTATTCATCCAAAATTCCTTTGATTAACTGGGTATGTCTCCATTCTTGCATATCATTTCTTCCTACTGCAATCTGTAAGATTCCATTCAGTGTCAGCTTGTCTCTGGCCAGGATGTTTATCCCAGGATGCAGCGACATTCCAGTCTTTTCCCTATCCTAAAAAAAGTATGGTATTTTTGAAAATTCCCTCAAATATTTATATCCCATCGAAAGACTTCTGAGTTACACAGTATAATTATTTAGCAAACCAAATGTCCATAGTAGCAATTAACTACAAACTATGTAAGAACAATATCATTATGCTGAGCAAGAGGTATTTTATTTAATCAATATAAGCACTCTCAGAGTAACCATGTTTATATGCAACCTCTGACCTGGCCTACAGCATTATCAATTATTTTTACCATCTTTATAATCAATACAATTAATTATGACCAAATTAACCAGAGAGTAACACTTTTTGTTACAGTGGACAAAATATTTAATGACTGTGTATGTTTTACTGTATTATAACAAAGCCTATTTACCTTTATATGTGTGTGTATATATATACACACACACGTATATACATGCATATACATATACATTTTATCATAAAGTTATATTTATATCTATACACCTATGTATATTATTTCATGTCTCAGATTTTATGTTTGAAAGCTAAAAGATTTAGCCTATTTTCACAAAGTCTTCTCAAAAAATTATCTGTGTATTCAACTTGTACCAGAATGGCAAGTAAATACTTTAGCGAGCTAGAGGAAGACAGTGATTATACATATTTAAAGTGGATTAACCAACAATGTATATTCAATTAAGTTTAACAACAATGTAATATCTTTTATAATATTTCTAAATTTCAATGAAGAGTTTTAAATAATTAATTTTACTTTAATTTATATAAATAAAGCTCTTAATAAATTTAATTTTAATGCCTATTTAAGATTTAATTTAAAGTACTGCCCTCTAAACTGTGTAGCCTGACCATACAAATGTTCTTAATGCCAGAAATGATTTGTACTTTAAAATCCTCAGGGAAAAAACAGATAAAAAGAAAAATGGATCAGCACATCCTTAGTAGCTAAACCATTATTTACTTACCAGGTTTAGTACAGGAGAGGGATATTGTCAGAGCGCTTGCTGCTGCGATAAAATTAAATCACGTCAGCATTTTTCACACCCAACAAAAGAAATATGTAATATATAGAGAATTGTACTTCCTTTTAAAGAAAAAAATCACCTTCTCAGCTCAATAGCTACCTTAATCTGGTGATTAAATTCCAAGGATGAGTGATCTTGAGCTGCCATAAAAATACAAAGTGTATCCATATATTGGATTTTATTAATCTCCTGATTTTGACTGCCTTGGTTTCATTCTTGGAACAAACTAGAAAAGTCCGTTTATGCTTATATTCTAAAGCATAATTACTATGATTAAAAAGTTGCAGTAACTTATGAGCTGTAAAACTAGTAAATTATATCCAGCCTGTAAGTAGAACTAATTATAAAGCTGTTGCTTGATTAAGGTGTTTATACTAAAGAGTATTAAAGGGATTAGTCCAAAGCTTTACATCCTGCAGCACAGAATTAATATGCAGGATTTAAACACGCAAATTAATTCAGGTGCAGCAAACAATTATATGAAATAGGAACACTCGACCCAGCTAATGACCACACTAGTCCACCAAGCTAATTTATAATCATGTACTTATTGACCTCTCTGCATGTTCACAAAAGGACTGTTCTCATGCTAATTCCTGCCTGCAAGCCACTGTCACAGCCCGGTGTCTAGTCATCATAGTGATTAGTGCCAGACAGGAAGCACAGCCTCTAGTCCCTAAGATCACTGCAAGTTTTGTCGTAATGAAACATCTCATCTTGTGAGAAGTTACATGTAAATGATAAACTCTATCACCACCACCATCAGGAAGAAGCATTAGTAAGAACTTACTGAGAATACTTCTAGTGTCTCCACTGAACAGTGTAGCTGTGCTCTAAACCTGACCTCTGGGAGTTTATAAGCTAATTGAAATAAATATGTTGAAGGAGGGAAAGACTGTCAAAATAACAGGTGGTCTGGTTTAGGGTTTAAGATTTCTGTATTAGACAAGCTAGTCAAACCAAACTGAAGTCCATTGCTAAGCCTTCTTCAGGATTTGTTCTGAGATGAATAAATGCGATCCAGGTCCCCTTGGGTTCATTCATTCAAACTTTTCAGGAAACAATTATTAAACTCTACCTTGTGAAGTATGGAAGATTTTTTAAAAAGAAGAAATTGGTAATACAGCCCTTGCTCCAAGAAATTAAGGACCGCACATTTTAGTAACAAAAAAAGATAAACATACTATTAACTATAAACAGATTAGAAAGAGTATCAGAATAAGAGGCACAAAGAATTACACAAGTTCAAACACAGGAAAACTGATACCACAGGAGTGCTAGTGTCCCATAAAAACACTAGACCAAAAGCCCAAAGACATGGGTTAGATGTACAGTCTTGATTGTCTTACTAGTTGAGTGGGTTTTGACAAGTACTTTAATGCACCTGTGCCTCAATTATTAAAAACTTTATTTTATGCAGATATCACAGAATTGTTGAATTTGGATGAAAGACAGTATCTTGTATGCATGTAAAGGATCATTCTTGCTATCACTAAGTATCCCACCAAAGACAAAGCTGGCAAAGGTGATTCACCAACAGAGAATACAACTTGTCTCATTTCTTAATGTTTCTTCCATAATATCTACAGATTTATCTGTATGTCCATTCATTCATTTCTTCATTCAATCATGGCTGCTTTGGTAACTCAGCAAGCAAGAGTAAAACATTTCTGTTCTCTCAGCATAATTTTTTTTTAATCTTTAGGCCTTCTTTATTCTCCAGGAAGGGTAAAAAAAAAAAAAAGTATTGCAAAACATCAGAGGCTATTTCTGATGAGTGGCAAAAGTTTTGTTTGATGCGCCATATAAAAGTAACAAAACAAAAAATAATTTTACAAAAGGAACAAAATAAGGATTTTGAGGATGCAGCCCTAAAGGGAGATTGAAGTATATGTGGTAATGTAATAAGGGGAAGCAAGAGAAATTAATTCTGCCTGGCAATGTTCAACAGACTAGAGGCAAAGGACATTAAGAAAAGATTCAGTAGATGTTTGAATTTCCTACCTTGAGAATTATTTCAGAAGATGTTAAGAAACCCTACATATCTGATAAGGAAGATATGCTTTTGTTGGTAGGAGATAAAGGGATTTTTATTTAACTTTTTAGAGACTATTAAAACTAAAAATAATTTGGCAATTGTTCTAATGAATAAAGGTTCTCTGAGAAAACCCTACAAGAAATAGGTTGTGCCAGAGTCACTCAGGAATTGAGCTGTCTGATGAATAACGTGGCTCTGTGTATATTACTTAATAGTGATATGGAAATAAGAATTTACTTTTATAATAATTTTTTATTGTTATGTTAGTTACCATACAGTATATCCTTAGTTTTCGATGTAATGTTCCATGATTCATTATTTGCGTATAACACCCAGTGCACCATGCAATATAAGATTTTACTTTTTTTAACACACCAAAAGTTTTCAATGAACAAGAGAGAAGCATAGAATTGTACTGATGACAAAAATGGGGAAGGAGAGTCTCATTTTAAACTATATGCTTCTCAGAGCAGAAATGGAATTTTCTGATTTTCAAGAATCCTAAAACCTAGCATGAAATCTTGGGCATAGTCAACTACTAAATACTTGTTTCTAAAAAAACTGATTATGATAATCAGTTGGAAAAGAGAAGACAAAATTTCAGGATCTCTTCTAATGAAGGCAGAGCCTGATATGAGAGGTGTGCTCTCAGGAGTATCCCACAGGGGAATGAGAAAAGCAGAACAGGGCAGGAGAAAAGGTAGGCGAAGCTGTGCCCCAACAGAAGTCTGTTCTTCGCTTATTCCAATGCGGAGTTATAGAGTGTAAATTTTAGCACTGAGGTGGTCCCACCAGAATCAAGGGAATAGGCTCTTATCTCCCACATCATTCAAGGGTTATCCACGACCTGTTTTGGGGGGAGGAGGCAAGAGTAACCTTCGAAAGCATCTCAAAATGGCTGTCAGTCAAGGGCAAATGTAAAGGAAAAAAAAAAAAGGCTATAGGTATGACCCAGCAGTAGTCAACACCCACTACAACTGGGCATAGGTGCACCAGCCTAATCACGGGTTCTACTAGCAACCGCTGCAAAGCTATGTAAGCTATTCTGTGTCCCAACTTGGACGGCATCTTAGAAAAAGAGATGAAATTGCTGGGCCAAGGGAAAGAAAAAAATTTTACCACAAATGTATGATTAAAAAAAATAGTTACAAAAAAACAAACGTTTTTCAACCACATTTGCCAACTCTGTGGCAAGCACTAGACTATACAGTTTATACAAATTGTTTCTTTTAACCCTTATACAACAGCAATGAAGGAGATACCATTATCCCCATTTTGCAGGTAAAAAAACTGAACTTATAAAAATCACACACCTATTAGGTTGTGGATGTGAGAGTCAAACTCAGGTCTTCCTGACTCCAAAATCCATTCCCTTAACATTAAGCCATTCTAACAGACTTTTTTAAATCAACATTAAACATTACATCAATAAAATTCTGGTAAGTTCCCTTAACTAATACGAAATAATTTCCTTCTAAATACATTTATTTTTTGTATTTAAAGAAGATAGAAAAGAAACCCAAGAAGGGCCCTGAGATTGAGTTTTAATTAATGTAAAGCCCACTGAAATCATAAAGTGTTTTCAGGATGTAATACTGTAAAACAACAGTTGCTCCCTAGAAAAGAGAGAACTGTCAAACTAATATATGGATCAGACACTGTGCACTGTAGAAAACTGGGATCCTTAAACATTCCTCAAAAAGAGCTTTTAAATGAAATAATTATGCCACTTGAAGTATAGTACATTAACATATTAAATGTTCCAAGTAGTCCTGAATCAAGAATTCTGTTTAACTTTATTAATGCAAGCTTTCCAAGCTGATACCTACAAAAAATTCTGTTTTGAAAAATTATGAAACACTTATTAACAGTTCACAGAATACTAGTAGTTCACAGACTATGTTTTAGGGAACGTCAGTGTACTGTATATGAGTGGATCTAAGAGTACCGCAAAGAGGAAATCATAATAAAATATAAGGAGACTACCATTAGGAAGTGTTAGCAAAAAGAGCAAAGAGGCTGGACAGTAACCATTTCCATTCTGATGGAGGTGCTAGACAGAGGAAAGACACTGAAAACAGTTGGACAGCCCCAGCTTATGCACAATGACATACCCATATAGGGAGAATCTGTGCCTTACACAAACTAGGTATTATCAAATGCTTACTTAAGAAATAGTCCAAAGGAGAAAATCAGGAAAATTACACAGAGATAGATTGAAGTAAACAAATTTAAGAATCATCACAAGAAAAATTAAACCCATAGTACAGGGTCAAAAGTCTTTGCCACTCATAGAAACATGACATTCTTTCCACTGTGTTTCTTTACATGCATGTGAAAAGACTTGTCTTTATTCTACTTAGTGAATGTTTGGCAAATCGTCTACATGAAAATGATTTGAAAACAAGTAAATGGTTTTACAAATATTAGGTTCTTATATAAACAAACATTGTAAACCCTTTTTGGGATAACTTCAGAACGGCACTTTGTCTCCTAAAGGCATTTCTTCTTTACACTAATGAGCACAGGTGGGCAATCTTCAATGGACTATAAGATTCAGTTTAGGTAAGTATTATGTGAGCTCAAGTTATACAGTACTTTAAAGATGATATATCACCAACTTATGTATTGCTTTAACTTATTTTTCCCCCAAGGAACAGCTTCTCTGAGCATTTGTGTCTCCGTGAGTTGGTGTGTTTAAGGATGAATGTTCCTAGCTGGCCAGGATCCTGCCTATAAATATATCTTTGAGTTGGGCATACTTTAGCAAAAGATCAAACCTTTAGGTGAGATAAGCAGGGTCAGTCATCTATCAAGAAGATAACTATCTGTGTGGAAGTTAATGAACTTGAAGGTGGACGTGCAGGATACAGCATTTGGATGAATATACAGTAAGTGGTGAACTTCACCAACATTCTTGTGAAACTAGTCAAATGTGTACCTGTACTTTAGAAATATAAACAGTGACTCCAGATTATCCAGACAGATTTGAGAAAAGTACACAGATTTCAAAATAGTCCCAGAAGCACAATTTGGTAATTATAAGAAACTTCACCTTTTTTTTCAGAGCTAAACCCAAGCAAGGACACTGTGTACAGAAATACAGATTTCTGGAGTGCCTGGGTAGCGCAGTCGTTAAGCAACTGCCTTCGGCTCAGGGCGTGATCCTGGCGTTGCAGGATCGAGTCCCACATCAGGCTCCTCCGCTGGGAGCCTGCTTCTTCCTCTCCCACTCCCCCTGCTTGTGTTCCCTCTCTCGCTGGCTGTCTCTCTGTCAAATAAATAAATAAAATTAAAAAAAAAAAAAGAAAAAGAAATACAGATGTCTTTAGATTAGGCACCTTATCTTCTTTTTGTTTGCTTAAATCAGACCCTTCCCCAGCCATGGAATGGGACTACCATATCACTGTGACTGCTACGTGAGGGTGTATACATGAGCATGTTGAAGTATTAGACAAGAGTCTTGGATTTGAACTGACTTTCATGGACTTTGACCAAGAGATTTAGAAATCACTATAAAGGCTTCATATATTTATCGTAATTTGGATAGGAGTTCAAAGTTTATAATTAAGAACCCAGAGACCAAGATTTGTCACATTTTCCATCCTAAGCAAAGGAATTATTTCAGACCCTCTACGTTTTCTCCCTTTTGTGTGTTTTCTTACCAAGTTTTGGATTATGTTGGCTATTATCTTTTGCAATTGATTATTTTATACTTGTAAAATAGTGTGTTACTGGAATGTCTATTATGTCCATTATATACATGGTTTCTCTTATTAATCTTCTGAAACAATAAGATGGGCAAAGGTGTTTGTTTTATATTAATTGTACTGTCTTTTAAGAGTGTGTTTATACATACAATAAATAGGTTGTACCTAACACAAACCAATGAGTCACAGCCAAATACTCAAAATGAGACACACAGATAGCATTAATAGTTAAATGTGGATAAAATGAATAAAAAAAAAGTATAAGGAACACTTCTGGAAAAGAAAATGTCACTTGAAAAGATCCCAGAAGGAAAAAACAAAAAACAGAAAACTTTTCTGGCCTATTGGGGACTTTTGCTTCTATACATCTCAAGGAGCCTTCAGGCCCTGGCTACAGCTCCTGTGTTGAGCCCACAGCACTGATTCTCAATATTTTTCAGACACACAGAACTTGCTGTTGGATAAAATGTATTTCTAGATGACTTGTCTTAATAGGCTGTAGGTAAAATCATAGTTGCACATGACAGATCATGCATGACAAAATGAACATCGCGTTTTATTTCAGTTATCTGTTAACATTTTCCCATAAATGACAGGGTTTTTTTCCCCCAAATATTTAAACTAAAAAAAGAAGCCCTCTTAAGGCAGCCTGGATTTCAAAGAACTTTATTCAGCCAGTAACTGTACGGGACAGATGCGTTTATGAACCTAACGAGAAATGACGTTACTGCAAGAGTTAATAGCCACATATACTTTTCTGGCTGTCTGTCCTTCACAGGGTTGTCTGTTTACTTATTCTATTCATTTACTACTATTCACTAACCAGAAAAAGGGAGTGTGAATGGACAAAACAGAGCAAAATGTTCTGTGGGTCAGCAGATCATCCCAGAATGATCACTCTTGTACATCTCTCTTGAAATCATTCTTTATGAAAAGGTCTCCTTTTGGCAATTTCTGTATATAAATATGTAAGGCCTTTTTCAGCTATATCAGTGAAACAAAGATGAACAAATCAGAGTCTCTTGCCCTAAGGACCACACAACCTACTGAGATACTGAGTTGGACCACCACATATATATAATTATCTAAAAACAAAGAAGTGCCATAGAAGAAATACACAAAAACCGAGAGTAGAGAGGAAGGTGAGATTAAATTTCAACAAGAGAAGGTGGGATAGGTTTCATGCAGAAGATGACCTCCGGCTGAGCTTTGTACAAGGGGAGGATTGTAATAAGCAGCAAGAATGGAGAACATATTAAATAAAACCATGTAAGCAAATCTGCACTTGGATATTCTGAGGTAGAAGTATTTTCATGAAATTAGGAGCACCTTGGTGCAGTGTGCTGTGGGAGGCAGAGGAGGGATGGGGAGCAGGAAGTTTAAGACCAGTGAAATCGAGAGGTACCTTGATTATTCAACGGTTTCAACTTTATTGTGCAGGCCACTGGGAATGTAGCAGGGTTTTGAGCAGGAGAATGTCTTGATCTCAAAAGGAAGACAAAAATATAGGCCAATGCAATTTTTTTTAATTAAGAAAATAAAAACACTGTGGCTAAGACTTGAGAAAATGTTGTCTTTCTGCTTACAAGTAGATTACAATTAAAGTTTATATTCTTCCTCATTGAATTGGAAGCAATTTCTCTAAAGAATAAGTAAAACTTTCTCAGAGAATATCAATGATGCCTTTTACAGAATACTCTTTTTTTTAAATTTCGAATTCCAGTATAGTTACCATAGAGTGTTATATTAGTTTCAGGTGTACAATATAGTGATTCCATAATTCTTAAAGTCTTTGAAATGAATACCCTTGATTTCTAATCTACTCTTAAAATGTTACCTATCAAAAAAACTACATACACTATAGAGTTTCCTGGCAAAAGATTTTCCTATGCTAAAAATTTGTGATTTTCAGAGAAAGCTTAGGAATCTAGTTCATCGAGTGTACCTTCCAAGAACTTATCATTCGTACACAAATTCATCAGCAGAGGACAGGAGATGGGATTGGGAGGGGAGTGGAAACTGACAGATTTAAAAGTGGAAACACTTGGCCAAATGCTTGGCCCAGGAGAGCCTATTTTATTAAAATGACTCCATTGTCACCTCTCTGTGTGACAAACTGCCAAGAGCCAATGCATGATTCTTTTCTATGTAAAGAACTGAACAGGCATAGCCAGGACAGAGTTTAGGGCTGGGGGCAGCTGGAGATGGAATCTGGAGACGGCACAGCTAAGGACTTTCAGATGTGCAGGCCCCACTTGAAAGGTCCTTGGAATGGAGCCTCTATGTGCTGAAATTCTTACACTAGAGTGGATATCCTCAAAGTCTGTGTGTACTCATAGCTGTTCTTTTTCCTGAGAGTGGCTAACTTACGTCTTATTTGAGACACAGTTCTTTCTAAATCCTGTACTGATTGCTAATAATATTAGAGGAAAGAGACTTGGAAAAACTATACATCTATTAGATCAAATATTAACTTGAGAAAGATTCTTTACTGATTCCTACAAAACGTTCTTGAGCCTACCTGTTTGGGGAGTGAGATTACATTTCTGTAAAAGTTTTACCTTTATCATGGGTTTTATCCCCATTGCTTTATCTTCCTAGCAATGTAGCCAAGCCAAAAGGGAAGGAGCTATCACCCCCAATTTACTCTGTTTGGAAAACTGGAGCTGAGATGTTAAGTAAATTCTCAGAAGTCACAGAAAAACAGAGCCATACAAAGAACTTAAATCTGTTAACTATAATCCTGTGTTTTCTCATTATATCATTTGTGATTAGCTGCATGTGATTTCTTCAGATGATATCATGTGAGCAGTCCTCTCTGGTCCTTCATATCTCCCTCCCCGTCTGCTGGCCTGAGACTGAAATGCAGTCTTTCCATATAGGACATTCCTTTCGTCATTCCTTTAGTGTCCAACTTGGAGCATCAAGTTATGATGCCCTACTCCTATATTTATCAGATATGTAAGATGTAGAAACTATTTGAATGATGGCCTTTCTGGGGAATTATTTCCTTGCAATGATTTTCAACAATGTCAGAGTTTCCCTAAGGGACCAATAAAGATCACTGACTCAATGTGCCTGTACTCTTGGTTATGCATTAGTTACTGTGTTTAGGTGTTTAGACTGGCTCCACCTGAGGCCACTAAGTATCTCTCAAAGGAAAAGGTATGCTCCCAATTCATCCCTTGGGGCCAGTATGAAAGGCTCACCCTCTTAGCAGATGTGGTGGTTTCTCCTCAAGAGACTTCATTCTTCTAAAATGTCTATTTTTGTCTATTATTACAATATCTGTTGAGGTAGTTAACATGTTCTATAGTAAATGTGGAACAATTCACTACTTCCAGGATTAAGCTGGACAACAGTATTTACTTTGGGTTGGACTTGGGCCTGAAATCTTGGGAAGTTTTACATTTAATTCATACAAATTGACTTTGGCTAGGAAACTGGGATGCATGCTATTTTTAAGGACCTCTCAAAGATCAATTTGTGCAGTCTGGTTGGAAATTCAGCTAAAAAACATTTAAAAAATAAAAGGGGGGGTGTCTAGTTGACTCAGTGGGTAGAGCTTGCAATTCTCCATCTCAAGGTTATGAGTTTGAGCCCCATGTTAGGCATGGTACCTACTTAAAAAAAATTCATTTTTAAATACTGAAATAGAAAAGGTGGTTTTGTGGGTTTTGTTTTTGTTTTCTTCTAAAATAAACTTAATGGCATACAAGGGCAATAACAGTCACTGTGCTTATTAGAATGTGTGGCTTATGAACTAGGGACAGTACAAAATAAGAAAACAGCTACTCATATATAATACAGTACAATAAACTTGGATATTAATAGTCATTCTTAAAATCTATGACCTTAGATTACCAGTTTAAATAAGATGAGGAAAATAAAAGGAAAACATCTTAATCAAATATTCTCTCTGTTCTGTGTCCATGCTTCTTCTTTGGGTTTTCTCATCTCTTCAATTTATTCTCTATCTGCATTGGATGTTAAGGAAATCTTATTGATAGAGTGTGAAACAGCTGTTAGATCCTATATTTTTTTGGTTTTATACTGGCTTTGATATCTGTAATTCTACTTACTACTTTCAAAAGTAGAAACACTTATTGGAGCAATGACGTTTTAAATACCCTACCAATGCACTCCCCTAGCCAGCACAGGCCTTGGGCTGCACTCACTCTCAGGGGCTATTCAGAACTTCCCTGCTAAATAACCTTAGACAAATCCTGACTTGTTGACCCAGATAAGCTTCTGAGAATGCTCTCCCTGTAATCAGAAGTTGGAGACACAAATGCTCTTTCCTTAATATCAGTTATTATACAATGAAATTATTTTATTTTTTAACTAATGTGTCTCTCTTCCTAGTAGAATGTACACTCCACAGGAGCATCTTAAAAAGTGCCTGCCACATTAGTCCTTATGAATATATGCTGAATGACAGAATGGATAAATGAACAAGTAACAGAACAAATCTTGCAGTATTTCTGGACATTTTCAATCATAAAGAAGAATGAATGGAAAGGGGAAACAGTTGTTTTGAGTTACTCATTCCTATTGGTCAATTCCCTTTGACACTATCTTATACTCTGCTTCAATTATAATTTTTCCTTAACACTTTGCACAAATTATGTCTTATTTCCACCTATCCTAGAATGTCTGCCTTACATTTTTATTGTTTTTTAGTAGTGCTATTACTTCATTTTTACCTTTGTTCACAATAAAAATATTTTTTTAAAAGATTTTATTTATTTATTAGACAGAGATAGAGACAGCCAGCTCTCGAGAGAGGGAACACAAGCAGGGGGAGTGGGAGTGGAAGAAGCAGGCTCATAGAGGAGGAGCCTGACGTGGGGCTCGATCCCATAACGCCGGGATCACGCCCTGAGCCGAAGGCAGACACTTAACCGCTGTGCCACCCAGGCGCCCCCACAATAAAAATATTTTAAATCTTGGTCTGACTCTTCTTTATCAGTAACTTTATCTGGAGTGACTTAAGTCCCAATTCTTATTTCTTCTTTCTTACCATTACATGATTTAATGGACTTTGGAATTTTGATTTATAGACTCATTTTGAAGAGGGAAACTTTGTTTGGTTGTTCTGGTTTGGGTTTTTATTATTATGCCTTGGGTGATGATTTTTCCCCCATCTTTTTAAATTTTTAAGGCCTTTTTATGGCATAGCATATGGTCTAGAGAATGTTTCATGTGCACTTGAGAAGATATGTATTCTGCTGTGGTTGGAATAGATTATTCTATAGATGTCAAACAGGTCAAGTATTTTTCAAGACTTCTATATCCTTGCTTATTTTCTGTCTAGTTGTTCTTTCCATTACTAAGAATGGGTATCAAAACTTCTATTATTGTTGAATAGTCTATTTCTCCTTTCAATTACTTCACTTTCTGCTTCATGTATTATGGGACTCTGGTGCTAGGTGTTCTTCCTGATACGTTGGTACTCTTGTCGTTATGAAATGACTTTCCTTGTTTCAAGTAATATTTGTGTCTCAAAACCACTTTTGTCCAGTATTAATATAGCCAGTATACCCATTACAATATGATACAGAAAAAATTTTTAAGAAAATGTTTTAACAGTTCACCCAAAATACTTTCTCCTGGGGTTCTTTATAAGAAATTGTCATCAAACACGATGAGTACACTGATTCAGTGATGTAAATATTCTAAAGGAAAGAACTGTACAGTCCATACTTTGATACATGGTTGCTACAGTAATATATGTAAATAATTAATCTTTCCATCTGAACTATCTCTGAAGACCATTTTTAATATTTCCCTGTGATGAAGCATTACTCTCTGAAATCAATTATACTGTTCATGAAAATAAAGTCTCGGTCAGTCACTTTCACAGTCAAATCCATAACAATTCCTTCAATTATGTAGTAGCATTACATAGTAAATATTTAACTTTATTATTCTTTGGCAAAGCCTCTAAGCTCAGAAAAATGACTATTTTGGTGAAAATTTTAAATACATAGAGCAAAGACCATTCAGCAGATTTTTTCCCATATAATCAACTAACTGGTCAGATCCTTGAAAAGAAACTATATTAAACCCTACAGCAAATGTAGAATAAAATACTTATTGTATCTCCCCTTACTATTTCTAAGATATATCTATGCTAAACTACAATAAACATTAGAATAGAACTGACTTCCTTTTTGATAATATTAGGACTGGAGATATTTTTTGCCAAAATAATATTTCATTGGCTATGGATGCAATAACATAGAAACTGAGACTATTATCCTTCTTTAAAAATATAACAAATATTTACTAAGTGTCTACTATGTGCAAGACCCTGCATATAGCACAGGATATACACAGATGCATCAAAGAGCTTTCTGGCTGGGGAGGCTATCTGCAGGTAAAATATGGCATAAGTGTTGTGAAGGGAATATGCACAAGGAGGAGAAGTCAGCCTTGAGGCAGCTGAGAAGGCCTCCTGGATGACAGTTAATAGAAGTACTGAATGCTAAATGGCAGCTCTTCAGGTGAAGAAAAGGGAACACAAAAGCCATCCTAGGCAGCGATATTAGCATACAGAAAACATTTAAAGCAAAACATATATTCTAAAAAATGTTTACTTTATTGTACAGTGGCAAACTGGTCTAAAGAGAGGTAATAAAAATCTTACCATAAACCAAGGTGAGAAGGAAGGTGGCTTGTTTTTAAGTAGTGTGAACGGATATAAAGAGAGATGGATGAATTACATAGTTTTAGAGGGAAAAACTGACGTGACACATTTAATTTCTTGAATGTGCAGGCAGAAAGAGAGGGAAGTGAGGAGAATGATTTCCAGAGAAGTGGCTTGAGTAAGAAGATGAATACAGTGCCATTTACTGAAATCAAAAATCAAGAATCGTGTATAAATTGGAAAAGGCGTGAACAGCAGGGGTTTTCAGATTAAGCCCATATAATAAGGCAATAAATCTGGTTATTAATGTATTTAAGGGGAGATACCTAGTAGATACTTAGATGTCAGATAAATTCATTCTAAATCTTAGAAGAGGGATCCCTGGTAATTTTTAAATCATCAGATTACTGCCTAAACCTATGGGTGTATCCACAGACAGCATATAGGAGAGTCAACAATATCTTGAAAAATTTATTGGCAGTCTTATGAAGAGGATCCAGTCATGACATTCTAAGTGTAGAAAATCAGGAAGGGCTAATACCCCAGAAGCCAAAAATGAGTTAGCTACCAACTCTGGGAAAATAAAGTCTGTGCTTTGTCTTTAGATATATTTGGTGACTAATAAAAACAGAATCCTTGGACAGGGATTCTGACTACTACCATCCTGCACATAGGGAAATGAGAATCAGCAAGTCACACAGAGCTAGCACAGGAATTTCTCCTTCCCGTTTGAAATAACAATACAGAGTAAAATAATTGAATATAGAAAAATAGCAAAATATGTCACCCCAAAATAAGCCACTTTGGTATACTGATTATTTTTAGCTGTACATACTTGAAAAACAGCAAATGCAGGGAAAGGCTTTCTTTGAACTCCCCTCATCTGCCTAAAGATAGATGCTCCAGAAGGAACTCAGCTGTCCTAAGGTCTTCTCCAGAACTTTCATCAAACAAGAAAGATTGATTCTTAATCAAATGGGAAAAAGACTAGAAGTACACAACACTCCAACACACTTTGTTACAAACTATCCTATATCCCATCGATTCTCTAAGGGCCCATTCACCTTTCCTAAAAATCATCTACTCTCCCCTGAGAGGCCCACATCTTCTCTCCCCTCTCCATATTAAGGTGGTATGTAAGCCTGAATCCTAAAGCCATTTCTTTGAGTTACTCATTTTCCCCTTGGTATCTCCTATGCATACACGAAGTATACATGCTATTTGTTTTTCTCTTGTTATTCTGTGGGGTTTTTTTCCAATTTTTTTTATTTTAATGTTTTTTTAATTATATTATGTTAGTCACCATACAGTACATCTCTGGTTTCTGATGTAAAGTTCGATGATTCATTAGTTGCATATAACACCCACTGCACCATGCAATACGTGCCCTCCTTACTACCCATCACCAGTCTATCCCATTCCCCCACTCCCCTCACCTCTGAAGCCCTCAGTTTGTTTCTCAGAGTCCATAGTCTCTCATGCTTCACTCCCCCTTCTGATTAGCCCCCCTTTCTTTATTCCTTTCTTCCCCTACCGATCTTCCTAGTTCTTATGTTCCACAGATGAGAGAAATCATATGATAATTGTCTTTCTCTGCTTGACTTATTTCACTTAGCATTATCTCCTCCAGTACCGTCCATGTTGCAGCAAATGTTGAGAACTCGTTCTTTCTGATAGCTGAGTAATATTCCATTGTATATATGGACCACAACTTCTTAATCCAGTCATCTGTTGAAGGGCATCTTGGTTCCTTCCATGATTTAGCTATTGTGGACAATACTGCTATGAACATTGGGGTGCATATGGCCCTTCTCTTCACTACACCTGTATCTTTGGGGTAAATACCCAGCAGTGCAATGGCCGGGTCATAGGGTAGTTCAATTTTTTATCACAGGAGGTCTCAGTTAAGAACTCAGAATGGTAGAGGAAATAATTATTTTTCTGCTCCTACAACAACAAATTTAAATGTATGGTCAAACTTTCAAAAACAAAAAATCCTGATGTGTCAAGACTGAAGGGGCAACTCAAAGGCAGAGAGAAGAATGTTCCCACTGTAAATGCAAGTAAGTAGTCTAAAGGTATAGTAGAAACCAAGATGCAAAATAAAAGCTGCTGCTTTAATGCCTGCTGGAGAATGAGAGACTAGGCATTAGGCCCAGATGTAATGTGGTTATTTATTATGAACAGAACTTTCTTCATGAATCCATTACCACCCATCAATGGATGGAAATTCACCGTCCAGAAGTAAAACTTCACTGGACAGTGAATTTCTTAAAAGTGACATCAATAATTATAACACCAAACCTGCAATATATGCAAGTGAGAACTGCAAACTATCAGATAATTCCTGAAACCCAAAATAGGTCTTGCTTCTCAGAAGCTCATAGGTTCCCAGGAGAGAAGAAGGTAAATCTACCCTCTAAAGATGCTTCCATAACTCAGTGCACTTACAATGAAAATATACTTCACTGAAGAAGAGTATCCTCTAAAAATTATGAACCACACGAGGACATGAGCCATCGCAGTAGGATTCAGGAGACAATAAATAATAACACTATTTTTAAGAGTATGAAGTAACTTCTTCATCTGCTTTATGAAGCTGGGCTGTGAAGCAAAGAAATAAAAAGGATATAAACTGTAGTGCAATATGGATTTAAGAATGAGAGGAATTTGATTATATTTATGTGCTGATAAGAAAAAGCTTTTAGGAGTGCCTGAGTGACTCAGTCGGTTAAACGCTGCCTTGGGCTCAGGGGTCATGATCTCAGGGTCCTGGGACTGAGTCTCATATCAGCTGGGAGCCTGCTTCTCCCACTCCCTCTGTCCCTCCCCCCTTACCCTACTGGTGCCTGCTTCCTCTCTCTGTCTCTCTCTCTCTCCTCTGTCATATAAATAAATAAAACCTTTAAAAAGAAGAAGAAAAGGCTTTTAGAAAAGTGAAATTAAAATCATTTGAAAATTGAAGAATAGTCAGTGCTAAAATGTTTCTGAAGAAATACTGAAGCGTAAGTAGAAAAATTAGCCTTAAACAATAGAAGAACAATTATTTTACAAAAAAAGGAAATAAGATGTAAGAGAGTAAGAATAAATTTGTAGGAAAGAGGAACAAAAAGTAGAGAAGTTTTCAATTTCATAACATTATCTCACTTAATTCTTGCAACAATGGTGAGATTCTGATATTGTTACATCCTCAGAGAAAATGTGACATTGAGTTATGTGCCCAATTTTTCTGCTATTAAGGGCAAAGGTGCGATTCAAATCCAGGTACTTTGTCTTCATAATACTATGCAAGCCTTGTACAATAAAAATTTGAGTGAAGCTCAAATACTACAGAGATGACAATAACATCCTAGGAAGAAAAAGGCCAGTTCTTTCTGAATCCCTTATTTCAAAGATGAGGGGCATTATCAAGCTATTTTCCCAAGGCGAGCCAGAGTGCTGCAAAAGCCATAAAACAAGAGCAATACACTAAAAATGAACACATAGACGTTACTTACAGGATTGTACAACTACATAAACTAAAATCACAAATTTACACATTAACTGTTTAACAGCAAGCTGAATAATGTGTCATTGAACTGAACATTTGTACTGCATCATCTGAATATATACAATTGTACATGTACACACAGTCTAGTTTATAACAATTACATGGGTTCCTATCTCTTCCTTTAGCTTTCAGTTTAAGTTCTCTCTTAGAGAGACCCACCTTTACATCCAACAGAAAATAGGTTCCCTTGTTAAATTCTGCCACTCCATGTCTTTCCATAATATCTACAGATGAAACCTTTTTATCTTCCAGAACAACTTCCAACACACTTATATTTGTAAAGCAAAAATTTAATACATCAAAAGTTAGCTCAGGACATTCATTAAATAACGAAAGAAATACTTATTTGAGTGCCTACTATCAACTAGATATTGTTTTAGGCATGAAGAAATAGCAACAAATATGGACACTAAGTCTCTGTATACAAAGAGCTCCATTCTAGAGGGAAATAAATAAAATGAGTAAAATATAATATTAAAAATATTATAAATATATTATTTTTATAGAGGAAGCAGAACAATTTGTGGAAATTGCTCATGTTCCCAGCAACCAGAGTTGAGAAACCTTGTAATATATAGGTTTGAGTACTCAGAGTGTATTTCCTCAACAGTGGACACAAATATTCCCAAAAATAAATGTTGCTCTAGTTCCACCCAACCAAGATTAAAGGTAATATTTTAAAGAATCAAAATGTTTCCAAGTAATTAAACTGCATCTCTGATAAAAACACAAAAATATATAAAGAAGTACAAAAAAATACCCAGCAGCAAATTCATAAAACTAACAATGCTTGTATCAAATAAAATGTTATCAGGCATGTAAAGAAGCATAAAGATGTCACCTGTAATAAAGAAAAATCAATGAATAGAAACAAACTCAGAAATCAGAAATTACAGAGATAACAGAAACAGGAACAAGATTATGAACAAATATTACAAATATATTTCTTATGTTTAAAAAGATAGAGAAAAGCATGAGCATACTAAGACTCATTAAAAAAATAACTGAGATATACACAGGATAGGATTAGCAGATTAGTAATGCAGAAGACTAGTGATCTTAAAGATGGACAATAGAAAACATCCAAAATAAAATACAGAGAAAGAGAATGAAAAAAATAAACACAGTAGAATGAGCTTTGAAATAACATTGAGGGTACTGATGTATGTGTAACTCAAAAAAAAAAAAAAAAGGCCGAAATTTTTCCAACCCACAGATTCTAGAAGCTGAACAAACATCAAGCACAATAATATGTTTTTTAAAAATACCAAAGCATATTATAATCAAATTGCTTAAATTACCCATAAAAAGAAAATTTTGAAAAGAGTTACAGGGGTGGGAGTGGAGAGGAAAGACACACTACATACAGAAGAACAAAGAATTATATCACACATCTTGGTAGAAACAATGCAAGCCAGAAAACAATAGGTTTTCCTAACTTATTTACAGGTAATTATTATCAACTTGGAATTTTATATACAAATGAATTTTTATCAGACTCAAGTCAAGTTAAAGATTATTTCAGGCTTTCCAAAAATTAAAGAATTAACAGTGTATCTGTACTACAAGGAATGTTAATTGAACTCCTTCAGGCAGAAAAAAATGATGGAAATCTGGATCTACACAAAAAGATGAAGAACACCTTTGTAACTATGTGGGTAATTCCAAAACACCTTTTCTCATAGGTGTGAAACTCTTTAAAATTATATATTATTTGAAGAAAAAATATTAGCAGTATCTTGTATAGTTAACAGTATGTGTAGAAGTAACATGCATGACAACAGTAGCATACAGGGCAGAAGTGAAATGGAAACTCAGTATTGTTAGCTTTCTATACTATTTGTGAAATGGTATAATAGTATAATATTCCTTGAAGTTACACTGTGATTAGAGATGCATTATATAAATCTTAAAGCAATCACACACAAAAAACATAGCTAAAAGAGCAATAAACTAGATAAAATGGGTCATAAAAAAATACCTAATCAGCTAAAAAGAGAGTAAAATAATGAGAAAAAATGAGCAAAGGACAGATGCACCAAATAGAAAACAAACAGCAAGATGGAAGATTCACATGCAACTATATCAATAATCATATTAAGTATAAATGGTCTAAACCCCTCAATTAAAAAGCAGAGATCATGAGGTTGCATTAAAAAGCCACAGACAGCTATATGCTCCCTATAAGAGCCCCACTTTAAATATAAAGACACTATATATATATATATAGAGAGAGAGAGAGAGAGACACTATATATACTAAGTAAACATGCATATATAAAGATACAACTAAGTGAACAGTAAAAGAATGTAAAAACATAACATGAAAAATGGATCTCACCCAGAATTTGGTGAATCTCAAAATTGCAAATACCAAGATAGCCAAACAGCTAAGAGTATCTAAGATAAGACTAAAGCAGGTCTATAAAGCAATCAGTCTAAATTATAAGAGGAAACCACAGGGCTCCAAGAAGACTTCCATTTTGAAGAATGGAATAGACTGTAAAGAATATACAGAACCAGAAAATATGCTAGAAGCTACAGTATTAGGTATATGATGATGAAAACAAATATAATTTCTCCTCTCAGTAAGGGAAAACACAAAGCAACAATAAACCCTAAAATCTGTTCAAGAAAGTATTATTTAAACAGAAAAAATAAAATAAAATGTAACATGAGTTTGAGTAATTGTGTATAAGAAAATACAACTGAATTACGAACTGCTCTTTCCATTGGCCGATGGGCTGGGACAATGGAATTGTAAGCAAGGTAATACAATACTAGAACAATTGCAACTTCAGCCATGGTGAATGTTTGCATGGTATAATTGAAATTACACACATTGGCTTTCAAACTTTATATTGTACATGCTATTCAACAGGAGAAAGATCCAAATTTGGCTAAAGGACAGAATATAATGTTTCCAATCTTCATAATGTTAAGAAGGAATAATGTGGATAGAAAAAAGTAAAGAGAAAAATAAAGATGTTAGTAGTAGGAAATCAAGAAACAGAATTCTAGACATACTTATAATAGAAGTAAACAATAAAAAATTAAATTAACAATATACATATAATTAATTGGGAGAGTAATCATGTAAGTAAAATACATATTTTTGTAACAGCATGCAATCAATAGATATTATCATTGATAAATCAGTCAATAAATCTATAAAAACATATAAAGTTATGGAGGTAATATAAAAAGAACTAAAAACCAAAAACAATTAACAGAAGCTTCTGAGGAGTGGGAGTTGAAGAAGAGGATGGAAGAAATGAACACTGATACTTTGTGAACATAAGCTCTTCTGTACTATTTGATTTTCCAAAAATGCCTAAATATTACTTTTTTTAAAATATTTTATTTATTTATTTGACAGAGAGAGAGACAACCAGCGAGAGAGGTAACACAAGCAGGGAGAGTGGGAGAGGAAGAAGCAGGCTCCCATTTGGAGCAGGGAGTCCGATGCGGGGCTCAATCCCAGGACCCTGGGATCACACCCCGAGCCGAAGGCAGACGCTTAACAACTGAGCCACCCAGGCGCCTCCTAAATATTACTTTTATTTACACTGGCTAATAAACAAAGTTACCAAAATATCTTCCAACATGTCCATTCCATACCACTGCCACAATGTCTTTTTCGGTTTCTATATCTTTATGTAAAGAGTCTGTGCCTTTCAAGGTACTGAAATATAATAATTAATTTTCTATTCTTACAAACTCCCACAAATAATTGGTTATAAAATAACACAGATTCTTTCCTTTTGGCAATTTGTATTATGGGTGCTGCATTTAAAGTAAGTGCCTAGAATATGGAGGAAGAAAAAAGTTGTTTTCAGATTTCAAGGGCCTCTCCATTACAACCCCACTGAATTTTCAACTTTATCTTCCTCTGCAATCCTCCATGAACCATTTCTCACTGCCATACTGAAGCCAAGTGCATCTGTCCATCATCTACACACACATTCAAAGTAATACTGAGAACCTGCAATGTGCCAGTCACTGCAGGCCACTGGTTATAATATGTAAAACATAGTCAATTATGGGGCACACAATAGAGAAGATTTAATATTCAAGAAGAATAACTCATTCAAGGTCCTCTTGGTTTCCAAATTGACAAATGCCACCATAGAGAATGAGAAAGCTAAAATAGAAATGAAGACGGATGTTAGGGGTATTTCAGCCACTCTCCCTTCCTACATCAACTTTATAAGCTACACAACAGATTCTTTCCTCAGCAAAAGTACAAATCCACATAAAGGAGTCTTTGGGGGAGTCGTCTGAAATGAGTAGAAACCGAAAATGTTAAAACAATGAATTTCAAGGGTATACTTTATAGCAGAGCTCTAGTCTGAAATTTCTTTTTTTTGACAACTCCTGCCTGATAGTAATCTCCTTTCAATTCATGAATATTTACTCATATTGCTCATACAGCTCATTTAGTCATACTCTCTCACAGAAGTACCTGTTAATCTCTTCTCTTGTTATTTAGCCTTTCACGTATGTGTGTGCTCATATTTTCAATATGCAGATAGCATCGTGTGTTCTTTGTACCCCACAGTGTCCAAAGAAGCAAATCTGTCCACGAATCAAAGATGAATAGCTAGGTATAAAGGGATTAAATTCATATTAATGACAACAAACTGCTGAAAAGGAATAAATAGAATAATCTTTTAATTACTTATTTGAAACTATAATGCAAGTTGCGAATTGAAGCTTTCAAAATTATTGGCCATTTACCTGAGGCCATATAGACAGTTACCAAAAAACTTACAGAAAGCTTACCCTTTCATTGAATTAATTTTAACAAATAATGATATTTAAAAACAGAGCCTAATAGATATTTCTGCCAATCATATGAATCTTTTTAATTTTGACAAATTATTATATGATAAAGACTTAGAAATTATAAGCCTAAAAACAGATATTCTTATGAGGAATAATTTGTATTATCAGAGACATGATCCTCTTCACTTCATGAACCTAATATTTGAAAGATGGATGGTAACATTTTATTTCGTAAGGCAAATGTTAATATCATCCTTCATTCCTAGCCAATCTTATTAAGAGAGTAAGTGCCAAGAGCCTCAGGGCATCATGTTGCATCTAATTACAATACAGGAATTCCTGCATCAGAGATTTAAACATTAAATACGCACACCTATTATATGTGTTATTTGCAATGCTAAAATGGAAAAACTTCTGACTAAATAATCTCTACCTTTTAGAAGCTGCAAATTTAAAGCAGGCAGTATTTGGGTTTCCAAGTACAAGAGAACACACAATACTATAAAGAGCACAAGATACTGAGAGAATGCACATTTCCTTAAGCACAGAACTGGAGGTGAATCTCAGACAGATGATTAGTGCTTGTAAAGGAGGCAAGGATGTTCAAATACAGTACCACTCTGATTCCCAAATCACTCTAGAAGAAGAATATAATAGTGTTTCAAGCAGTTTAACAGTAATTCAGTTATTTAACAAAGGGAAGATTTATTATATTAACACATAACATGGTTATAGCACATGGGGATAAGATATTCTAGTAAAAATATGTCCAGAACAGCTAAGCCTTTAAGAAGAGAGCTTACAATCTGCTGGAAAAAAAATAACTGAAATTCAACCAGCAGTTACTATACACCTAGAAGTTCATGGCATCTTAAGGGAACATTGAAAGAGGTAAAAAGTTATTATTCTTGACCTGAAGTGTAAGTCCAGTTGAGGAAATACGAATAACTCTCAAGGAATCACCAGAATACTACTTAAAGGAACTTTAATGGGATATATAGTATTGTTGTAAATCTACAGGAAATTCAAAATAACAAAGTGTAGAAAGGAATTTGCCACAGCAAGTCTCAGGGATCAGATGACTTTTCAACTGGCTTTTAAGCCCTGTGTTAATCAAATGTACTCCTCACAGCATAGTGAACGGTTGCACTTGGATTTGATGAGTATCCAAGTTACGGAGAAGAACAGGGATAAAGGCAGGAGATGAGTCTGTAAGTAGATCACAGAAAGAGGACAAAAATTTGGATAAATAATGTGTGAGAAGGCTCAGAAGAACAGTCAGAAAAGCATGCTGCCATCCTTGAAGGACAAGGAGGCATGACAGGACTTAGAAACAAAATGAAATTGATGAGATGGAATTCCTAAAAGAATAATCCAACAAAGATGTGTGGGGTAAAATCTAATCCACAGAAACCTTCAGCAGGAAAAAGACCATTTACATTATATTGGCATCTGGGGATAAAAAAGGCAATTAGGGTCCTGACAAATGAACAGAAGAACCATCACACTGTGCGGAATCCTCCTACACAGCAATCTCCCCACTTTGCATATCATCCCATTTCTACCTATAACAGAAAACAGTGTCTTGAATGTTTTGTAACCAATGCCCAATGACAACATGGCATTTGGAAAAAGTCTCCATGCACAGGCTACATTAGGCAACTGAGCTTTCGGGGACTTCAGGCATCATGGTGTAGACACTCCTTTTACCACAGTAGAGATTAAGGTCTCCCATTGTGCCAGTTCTCAAAGGAGAGTTTGAGAGATGCAGTCTCAAAGGATAGCATCAAGAAACAGGGGATGGTATAAAGTCAATAGTCTGTTACCAAGGTAAAGAGCTGTGAGTTGAAAATGAAGGCGGTAGACCTGCTGTGTTTTGTTTAGTCACCCAGAAAAGACTTGCATAAAACACTTTATATTTCTTTTCATTGTTAACCCAGGTTAACCAAACTCACAGGCTTTTTAAAAATTTAGATTACTATTACCACTACCATTATTTTTCCTTTGTTATTATTAATGCAATTACTTTTATCATTAGAAATGGATGAAAATAACAAAAATAACCTGACGGTTAGAGTCCCCAAGCCATATTTGACTACAGTTATAAAGTTGGTTCCTACTCAGTAACTTAGGAAATTAAAAACACTAAATCTAGGATTTTCTCCACTGGGACCTAATCCAGTCCAATTTAGAAGTTGAGGATTTATAAAGGCTTTTCTGAAAGAAATGGGAAAATGTCAGCTACAATTTCTTGCTAGACTTGAACTGAATCTATTAACCTTGCCCAGAGAATATAATGTTACAGTTATCTCATTTACAATGTTATTCTATATGATTTATGGCCACAGTATCAAGCCTCAAACTAGGTTGCGTAGTTTTAAGTTAAATTTACATGTCTGTAATACAAATGATTTTTTTCTTGTTCAGATAAAAAGATATTAAAAAGTGATTTATAATATTTCAGTTGGATGGAAAATATACAGTATGCCTTAGTCTACTGAAGAGAAAAAAAAATTAGACAGCTATTATGAATATGCACATGCACACTGCTTAATGCTCCCAATCCTTTAACGTATGCCTGGTTATCAACCACTGGACATCTTTTGAATCACACTATATTTACAATACAATGAGACACAAATCTATATGAAAATCAGATTTAAAAGAACAACCAAAAGTATAAGGAAAAAATGCATCATCTATGCAAGTTCACCTAAGATCATGAATGCTAAAACTAACTTAGGTACCACTATTTTTGCAAATGTCCTCTACCTAACACCATATAATATAATGCTCTTTAAATACGTTACACAATAGTCTAACATTATCACCATTTTTGAAACTCAGAATTTGCTTTACCATGAACTATAAGAGTTTGAGATTTGATTTCGGAGTATTGTATTTTATTGGAAATGGCCGATGTAACACCACTTGACAGGTATCATGACCCACAACTATAAAGTCAGCTCCAGTTACAGACTTAAGACTTGGTAACACCTTTACTAACAAACAACACCCAATGTCCTATAAATTTAAATTAAAATAAAAAATCTCTTATGTGTTCTCTATATAGGTCATATATCATACACAAATATTTCAAAATTATACAATGCCAGATAAATCTCATAATTTGAGAGTACAATTAAAAATAAAAGCCCATGGGGCACCTGGGTGGCTCAGCAGGTTGAGCGTCTGTCTTCAGCTGAGGTCATGATCCCAGAGTCCTGGGATGGAGCCCCGCATCATAGGGCTCTTGCTCAGCGGGGAGCCTCCTTCTCCCTCTCCCTCCTATTCCCTCTCCCTCTGACTGCCACGTTCCCTACCTGTGCTCTCTCTCTGTCAAATAAATAAATAAAATCTTAAAAAAAAAAAAAAAGGTCAACACGAGGAGTTAGTTTTTCTCCGGGTTTTTATTTTCTTTAGAGCAAAATTTCTAGTATCTTGCTCAGTAGATATTAGTCAAAGTGTTTTCATTCATAGGACAGAGATGGGGTGGCTGGAACCTGATTGTTGTGCATATAACTTGCAGTAACTCTCCCTTTTTATTCCTGAGCTTAAACTACACTTTCTTCCATGACTACCATCTCTGAGCCCCAATCTTCTTCTTTTCAAATTCTCCAGAGAGGAGAGCTCTGTATCACCCACAAATCTTCATTTTCCTTATTTGAAACAAGGCAAGAAGTAGCTAGTAGCGAACATCTCTAGGAATAGGGAACTAGTGAATTCACCTCAAATTCAAGTTATTAAAAATTATAATTACTTTGCTTTGTTCAGCAAAAATCTCTTTATTACTTTGGAAAACAATTACTTTATTCAAAGTATACATATATAGGACTATCATTAACTTTATGGAAATGGCTTACTTGGACTACAAAGGTGTATTGTACCAGAAAAATAAGTCAACATTTGACTATCTGTATTTTTTCTTTCCAAAGGTAATTTTCATCATCAATGAAAATTTGGATGATCTAGTTTGAAAACTAAGTTTTCCTGAATTACTTTTAACTCTATTCAAATGTTTCTTTATGGCTACTCCTAATACCATAAGGGAAACAGTTCTTTGACTTGAACTAGAAATATAAGATTTAAATGGATCCTTAGTTCTTAAGGAAAAAAAAAAAGTGTTTGTATGTCAGTGCTCATAGCTGGAAAAGTCAACCACTTCCAATTTCATGGTCATATAGACAAAAGGGTGAGCAGAGATCAATGTCATTTGAAGTTTTGAGTTTGCTAGCTGCCTCTGATTTACCACAATCAATTTTAGTGACTAGGATTTATCCTACCTTGACTAGACAAGTATCCATTTAATTGAAAGGTCACCAAGCTCCAACGGGGGGGAGGAGGAGACAAAAAGAATAAGATTGGAATTATGTGTTAACATTTTAATTATTTTATGAAGCATAATTACCTATTACCTACAAAAATAGAATATTTTTATGTTTTTTTCTTTCTAAATGATTCAAGATGGAGCAACATGCTACAATGTAATGTTTTTAATTATTAATATATTGGGTATCAATGATCTTACTACATTTAAATGATAAACCAGTACATGGTTAACACTAAAAGATAAATTTCTGCTTTGGATCTAAAAGTCCCCTCTTTTTTGTGTGCCTCCTAATTGGGCAAGCAATTTTAGAGCTTCTTTGGAGAGCTTAGTGGAACTATTCTTCTTCAGCCTGCCTACACCAAATCTGAAGTCAAAGCACTTGACATGTTGTCATGTTCATTCTAAGGAAACATGCATAAAAAATGAAAATTGGAAGAAAAGAAAAAGGAAACTGCATCAAGAGAACTAAATACTTTCTAAAACCCTTACTTCCAGAAAAGTAGTTGTGTTATCCCAACTACTGACGTTAATGAAGTAATTACAAATAATATTTAGAAGAAACCCTTTAAAAACTCCCTGGACCAAAAAAGACATATACCATCAAACACAATGGTAGAAATTTCAAAATATTTTTTGTAATTTTTCTACTTATATTTAAATACAGAACTGTTTCCTGATTGCATTTGCTCCCAAATACAAAGCTATATTATTATAAAGTTGAAACTTCATTAAGATGACTGAAACATAAGACAGAGTAATTCCACCAAAGCACAGACTAGTAATTGATACTGAAAGAAATTAGAGTATAAGTTAGCATAATGATTTGCTTCAGATCATTCATTTCTTTTAATCTTATACTTTTACATCAGAAATGTCAACTAAGGGGCGCCTGGGTGGCACAGCAGTTAAGCGTCTGCCTTCGGCTCAGGGCGTGATCCCAGCGTTATGGGATCGAGCCCCACATCAGGCTCCTCCACTGTGAGCCTGCTTCTTCCTCTCCCACTCCCCCTGCTTGTGTTCCCTCTCTCGCAGGCTGTCTCTATCTCTGTCGAATAAATAAATAAAATCTTAAAAAAAAAAAAAAAAGAAATGTCAACTAAACCTACAAATACCAACAAAATTCAGATATTTTCTATGACCCATATATTGTGTTAAATAAAGCTAATCTCTGCTTCTTAGGAGAAAAAATGTTTAGAGGAAAAGAAGTAGAGAGGTAAAGAAGAATTGTTGAAAAATATATGGATTTACATTCTGCCAAACACTATGCATATGTTATTCTGGTTAATACTGATAAATAATACGAGACCCCTTTTGATAAATGGGAATATTAAAAATTAGAAAAACTATCTAAAAAACAACTAATAATTGGTTGAACCAAGATTAAGGAACAGGTTTGTCTGATTCCAGAATTCTGCTAAATTTTACTAGGTATGGAAATATAACTAGTGGATACTAAACACAATGGAAGGAGAAAAAAGAAATTTAGGTCATGTGATTTAAATCCCATTTGGCTGCTTTCTGTGCTGTGATTCTCCCAAAAGCAGTATCTAAACGAAATTTATGCTGAGAATTTTCTGGAAAAAAAAAATCAGATGTGATAACTGCATGGGGAACTTTGTGGCAGATGCAGGTCAACTGCTATAAACTAAGAGTAGTATTTACAGTCCTATTTACATTACCATTTCCTTACATAATTTTAAACCACACCTTTCCTCATTTTTTAACAGGAACAGATTTTTAAAAAATAAAATAAAACTTAAGGGTTCATAAGATAAAGGCCCAATGTCAAGCAATACCCTTCATACCTCAAGTCCCACTTTCTAAAAATCAGTAATTTTTAACTTTTTCAGAATTTTCGCCGCTCTTGGATTCATTTCTGACAAGTATTGTTATGGTGCTATTACCTGACATACAAATTTGAGGAATTACAATCTGAATCTCCACATTGAAAGATGAGTATGAGATTACCAACATCTCGTTTCCTCATGACAATTTTGATGAGTTACTATTTTTTTTGCCCAATGATTATTTAATATTTATAAATAAATTAATCTGTTTATCACTGCATTAACTTCTGAAAGTTATCTTAAGTATCCCTTAATCCTCATATTATATAAAGATACAAGCATTTTTTTTTTTTTGAGAGAAAGAGAGCGGGGGCAGGGGGGAGGAGGAAACAGGGGCAGAGGGAGAGAGAATCCCAAGCAGACTTCGCACTGAGTGCAGGGCCAACACAGGGCTCAATCTCACAACCCTGAGATTACCACCCAAGCCAAAACCAGGAGTTGGTCACTCAACCAACTGTGCCACCCAGGTGCCCCATAAAGATACAAACATTCTCACCTTGCCTCCCACTCTCCCTTCCTCTTTCTCATTGCATCTTTTTTCAGCTATACTTCTATTAATACACTGAAAAAGTTATGAACTTATTTATAAACATAAATAAAATTCCACTATAAAAAGTTATAGTTTGATTCTAAAAGTTGAAAACACCCAGTGTTTATGTTATTAGGACTACATAAATATCATATACACACAAAAATCAGATAATAAGCTAGGAATTAATTTGTCTATAGGCTGAATATCACAACTGTTCTATTCAAATGAAAATGTTCCAAGTACACAGATAAAATGTTTTTAACATTTCTCACATCCCATAAATTTCTCAAAATGAACCCATATTTTAAAGAGCTCCATACAAAAACAAGATTATATGAGTTTTTTTCCCATGAATTTTATGACTGCTTTTTTTTCTTGTTTGGAGAAGAAAAAAAAAATCCAATCTTTTTTTCTTTATCATTAACATCATTCAGCATCCTAATTTTATGGAAACCTTTCCATTCAACTAGAAGGCAACGTATCTGAAGCCAACTGATTTCTTCTTCAGATTGCCTGAATGTCCCATTGTAGGTGTTTATTTTTGAAATATGAAGATATTATGTTTCTACAGAACCTCCATATTTTTGCTCCTCCTATTCTATCTCCTAATTTATGTTGATTGTATCATTAGTTTTATTTATCCAAGGTTGAATACACTTGCCTTCATTCAGTAATAATGAAAGGATAACATATTTATAATATTTGTAGCTTTATACTTCAGAATCTATAACAAAAATATTTGAGTTTTCAGTAGGCCTTTTCCTTGGGGTTAGGAAAAATATCCAGAAGTACAAGGTGTAAAATGTCAAGTATTACTTCCACTATAGCTGTATTTCTACCAAACTTATTCTCAAAAAGATAACCATTGTAAATTCTAGAAAACATCAAAAAAACAGCCACTTGAAAGCATTAGAGAATGAAAAAAAAAAAATTCTAGAGAGAAGTCAAAACTTGGAAAAAGGTACATGGTATGAATTTCCTGTTTTTAAGACTTTTATACTGAAGGCAGGATGCTATGTATGGTGCATAAAATCCCAATAGGAAACATGCAGTCTTTCAAAGAACACAGTGTGAGTCAACTACAGTCTTTGGCATGTGAGGGGGAGGATCCCATAGAAAAAGAGAGTCAAAGAGGGGGAGCCCTAAATTGTTTTGTATAAACTGCCCAAATCTCTAACTGATCCTTGATATACACAGCCTGTGGCAGACACAAAATGATGCAGCTAAAGCTAAAAGAAGTGAACTGATACTTCAGCTGCAGCCCAAGAGAATCAATTTACAGTTTTTGTCTGACCAAGATAATTGCCTCCTAAAACAAACTAACAAACTAAAAACCAACACTCTTCAGAGGGATATAAAAGAATGCAGAATTTCTACAACATAACACTTAAAATGTCCAGGAAAAAATAATCCAAAAGACTAAATAAACAAAGAAACAGCAACATGGAGCCAATTCTTAATAAAAGGACAAACATTTAAAACTCCTCCAAAGATAAGCACGATATTAGAAGGAGCAGACAAGGATTTAAACCAGGTATTTATAACTTTGCTCAATGATGTAAAAGAAAATACGTTTGCAATTCATAAAAGATAGGAAATCACAGCAGAGAAGTAAAAACTATACAATAAGATCTAAATGAAAATTATGTAACTGAAAAATACACGAAAAAAATTTTTTTCAAAAACTGCTGGGTAAATTTTTCCCCAATTTGGAGAAAGTTGTGCATATAGAAATGCAAGATGCTCAACAAATTCCATGCAGAATAAAGGTGCATCACAGTTAAACTGCTGAAAACAAAGATAAAGGTAAAATCTTACAAGCAGCCAAAGAAAAACAACACATTACATAGTGGGAACAATGATTCAAAAACCACTCACCTCATTAGAAGCAGATAAGGCCAGATGATAGAGGAAAATCATTTATAAAATGCTAAAAGACAAAACTATCAATTCAGAATTCTATTTCAGGTGAAATAATTTTTTAAGGATAAAGGACAAATAAAGACATTTCAGAATAAAGAAAACTAAGTGAATGTGTTTGTCAGAAGACTTGTACTATATGAAATATAGTACATATACAAAATAACTAAAAGAAGTTATTCAGGTGAAAATAAAATTACACCAGAGGGAAACTCGGATCATAAGGAAGGGATGAAAAGCATCAGAAATTAAAAATAGTCACATAAACATAAAACATTCTTTTTCCTCATATTTTGTTAATGCATGAGTGATGAGGAAAAATTGTAACATTGTCTTAGGGTTTTACAGGTATGCAGATATAGGTAATGTCTGCAGAATAAGGATACTAAATGGGTGCCAAGTTTCCACATTTTATATGAAGTGCTAGAACAGCAACTTTCAGTAGAATGAAAAGTTAAGGATTTACACTGCAACTTCTAGAGCAACCACTAAAACACTAACGTACGTAGGTAAAGCTAAAAATCTAATAGAAAGAGTAAGATATGCATCTTGTAAATATTCAAATAATCCAAATAGAGGTAGGAAAGGAAGAAGAGAGGAATGACAACAACAAACAGTAACAAAAAACAGAGGTGACAAAAAACAAACAACAAAATAGAGACCTATATACAATTATATCAGTAATTTTACTAAATGTTAACGTAACAAGTGTATTAATGTATTCAACACTCCAATCAAGGGACAAAGGTTTTTAGAATGACTAAAAGAGCAAAACAGAACTATATACCTTCAAAAAGAAAAATGGCCTTTAAATATAAAGGATAAGTTCAAAGTAAACGGATGGGGAAAAAAATCGTATAGAGAGTAGGCATAAGAGGCATGGGTGAGCTATTTTAATGTCTATTAAAACAAATCTCAAGAAAAAAGCATTACTATAGATAATAATGGACAATTAAAGTAATGAAATGATCAATACAGCAGGAATACACAACAATCTTAAAAGTACCTTAAAACACAGCTTCAGAATTGAAAAGACAGAATTAAAGGAGAAAAAGATAAAATCACAATTACATTTCAATACCTCTTTTATCAGATCAAAAGATCAGTAAAGACAAAGATTATCTAGAAAAAATACTGTCAACCACCTTGACCTGACATTTAAAGAACACTACACCCAATAACTACAAATACACATTCATTTTTATTATACATAGTACACTGGTTAGAAAATACATATTTTGGGTTCTAAAGCAAGTACCAATTGTCATATAACTTAACATACTATAAATAAATCATTATTGAATATACAGGAAGGGAGGGAGGGAGGGAGAGAGCAAGGAAGAAAAGAAGGAAGGAAAGAGATGATTATACACAGATCACTTCTGATGTATTTGCCTCCCCTCCCTTTTTTTTCATCCTAGCCTTTTCCAACCCCTCCACCCTTGTTTTTATTTTAAAATAATTGTTAAAAACAGCAGACTACATGATGAGCACTGGGTAATGCTTGGGATTGTGGAATCACTATACTGTACATGTGAAACTAATATTACATTGTATGTTAACTAATTGGAATTTAAATAAAAACTTGAGGGAAAAAAAACCCAGCAGACTGCTTTGTCTTCCCCATTCTCATTGCTTTTTTCTAGAAATAAAGACCCAAGGTTTCTAAATTTTGCAAATATAACACCAGACCCTAGCTAGGCTATAATGTGTGTTTGCCATACCATTTACAGATATTCAACTCTTCTATGGAGAACAAAAGATAAGTAACATGCATGAAATGTACAAGGTCTACTAAGAATAGTTACAAAATTGCTAACCTATAAAGACAGCTGGGCATAGAATATAGTCCACGTATGCTGCACACAGATAAAAATTATGAAACAAATGAGAGCTAATGTGTACATATACAGAGATGAGAAGACTGCTTAAATCTTAAATATTCATAAATCATGGATCATATTGCTCACAGTTGCCAGTAATGTGATCCCTATTGTGACACTGTCACCCACTGGTGACACCCATTTTGGTCCCATGTGACCTCTGCCAGAGACACACAGATAAAATCCATGGCTGCTCAGCAAGTCGTCGGTGATCTACAGCTATTGGCCAGGCATACTCGCCCCTGTGTCTCCCTAATCGAAGAAGCAAGTGATAGGTCAGAGGACCTTCTATCTGCTGAGTGCCCTTTCTAAACCTCAACTCTGCTGCTTGCAACTACACTGTCAGCAGAGCAGGCTGATGAGGCAGAAGGAGAGAGAGAAATGAGCATGTGAACACTCTATAATACAGGATCAGGTACTGCGTTCTTTGCATTCCAGATGCATCCCACTATTTTTTTTAAAGATTGTATTTTTTAAGAGAGAGAGACAGCATAAGCGGGGGATGGGGGAGGGGGCAGGAGAGGGAGAATGTAAGAAACAGACCCCCTCTGAGCAGGGAGCCTGACACTGAGCTCGATCTCAGGGTCCTGGAATTGACCCTGGAATCGAGCAGAAGGCAGGCGTTTAACGGACTGAGCCACCCAAGTGCCCTGCATAGCACCAATACTTTGCTTCTTTCTGTGTTTTGGAAATTGATTAAATAAACCATCTGATTTTAGCCTTTAATTTGGTCTGTGGGTCTCTCTGTCCTGCAACCTCTGGGACAGCTTCTATAAATGCTACTGTTGCCGCAGATGATTTTCAACTGTATATTTAGGTGACCAATTGTCTAAGGAAGTTAACAAACACAAGACTTGGTTGAATATTTGACTGGCAGCTGCCAATTAGATTTAGACTGAAAAGCTGAATTTACTTTAAGCCCTGAGTCCTTAAGAATAAAATATATATTCACAGTGAAGCCTGGGGGAAAAAAAATCAAAGTTTAGTGACTTAAGCACACTGTGTCGATTTTAAAAGAGATCTCAGAATTTCTCAGAGGGTGAATGATTTTAAGTCATACCAAATAAACTAACAGCAGAAGAAACACACACCCCAGCAATAACATCAGGAAATGTTTTCTTTACACAAAAATAAGTACTGGACAAAGCACTAAATTTGGAGGCAGAAAATCTTCAAGTCTTTGGTTCACTGATTTCAAATAATTGACTTGTCTGTTCTTCTGATTCTCTCTCTTCTGCATAGTACTGTAGTCCAGATTAAATACTTGAAGCTTCTCAGATTACAATGATTCAAAGAACCAAAAATAACAGGACACATCACATTTTTTAAATGAATACATTTTTCCTCTGATATAAACTATTAGTCTAAAATACTGAGTAATCTGTCAGGAGGTTGATTGTTTTTTGGTTAGAATATCTTTAACAAGGGGCGCCTGGGTAGCGCAGTCATTAAAGCGTCTGCCTTCGGCTCAGGGCGTGATCCCGGCGTACCGGGATCGAGTCCCACATCGGGCTCCTCCGGTATGAGCCTGCTTCTTCTTCTCCCACTCCCCCTGCTGTGTTCCCTCTCTCGCTGGCTGTCTCTCTGTCACATAAATAAATAAAATCTTTAAAAAAAAAAAAAAAAGAATATCTTTAACTTGTACCATAAAATTGTGTAAGTCAACCATTCTTTCTCTTAATTGTGCATCAGAGCCATATGGGAAGATTTCTCATAAAAGATACATGAATCCCATGCTAGAGGTTTTAAGTTTTATTTTTAATTAAATTGGCCAGCATTGAGATTCCATATACATATAAGGTTTTGATATCCTGAGCCTCCAAATTGGTATAAAATTTGACAGAATTCATCATTTGGCATTATTAGAATAATACAATAAATGTAAATGGAGATAATCGGTTTGAGGGATTTTAAACAGTATTTTAAAATACCAGGTACATGAGGAAATTCTAACAAACCTGACTGAAGACTAAACCAGGCTAGATGCAATATGATATTTACTACCACTAGGTACACAGAATGACTAAAACTCAGCCTAACCAAATGTTGCCAGGTAAAATTCCTTGACACAAACTGATGAAATGAGTAGATAGATACGATTAATGTTTAGAGGCTGGCAATGGTAAAATAGCCTACAAAACACCCAAGTTTCTGGGAGTCAGAAACTTGAGTTTTCACTAAGCAGAAATAATTTCAAGTATGTCTCTTAACCTGTCACTGGAGTGCTATTTTCTGAAAATCGTTCTGGCTAGTAGAGTCTTCTGTTACATACACTCATTAATAATCATAAACCACCCTGCTGCTCTCTCCTTTTCCTCTCTCTCCCACAGCTGCCCTAAATCCCAAACTGGCAGCATTACAGGAGTCTTTATTGAAACAATTTGGAGCTTTTAGATAAATCTGTGGGTTTTGAATGGAAGAAGAAAACTGTAAAGCAAGAATAGCTTAAGGCAGAATGATGTTATCAGTGGACTCCCAGGGAGGACGGGCTAATGTCTCTGTCCTAAAATCTCTTCTTCCATCTGTCTGAAATGGTCTCTTCATCCTGCTTTCTGAATTTTGAAGATTCTCAATTTCACTGCGGGCCAATGTGAACTTCATTGTTAGTCACTAACTTAGAATCCTCAAGTAGCCCAAATAGGCACTGTCACTGCAATTCCAGACTCAACGTTGAAAGGTTTGGCAAATGTGGGACAGGTCATATATGCTTTTCCCAGTCCATTTTTTTGCTTCTTCCCGATACCACAAAACACATGTAAATGAGAATTCACTGAAGAGATAGAATTAAAGTGAAATATAAATGTAGCAAATTGAAAAATAATCTCCATTAGTGAAGAAAAAATGCATTAAAATGTTAAATCTCTCGCAGCAGGTCCCCTTGAGGGTACACGCATCACACACTTCTGTCTTTGTCTTAGTCTTGCTCTCATCTCAATAGCTCCTCCTTCAAATATCCACTGCACAAACCACACTCTACCTAGGGAAAGCAACCCATTCATAATAATCCCCTACTCATGGAAATCCCATCCTTCCCCCGGCAACAACCCACCCTTCCCAGTAATCCACAACACACAGTCATCCCAAAAAATTTATATCAAATCAGGAAATCAGTCTACAATAACATCACTAAGGAATGAGAGACCTAGCTGGGAGTAGTACTATCCTCCAATGAGAATCATCTGACTCAATAAACCAATCACTCCTCCTCTCCTGAGTTCTCTGTCTTTCCCTACGACCTCAAGGAAGTATATTTTTTCCCTCTAAGAGACAGTGCAAAAAGAGCAATCATTCACTGCCTAGGTTCATTATGGAGAACAGCAGAAGTTTCTTTTTGTTTACTTTCAACAATTCTGGGTCAAGGGTTGGGAGTGAGGATTCACTTCACTGTTTCCAATTACACATACTGAATTTGTATGATTCCAAGATAACAGCATTTTCCAGGATAAACAAAAACATCACCACATTAAATATACATATTAATAATAAGATGCATTAAAATTCCAAAGGTTAAAATGTGAAACAAATGTGCATCTTAGAGTTTTTCAAGTATTACACATATAGATATATAGTTGCTAAAAATTCTTGGGCAATCACATTTTATATACCTTGCCCCAGAATTTGTCTTTTTTATCCTCAGAAGATACTCAAGGGAAACTTGAAGTGCATTCAACATAATTACCTAAGCTTCCCAGCTTTCCAAGCCCCTGGAGAATGCTATTGAAGGTAGAGACTTTGGCTTTATCAAAACCTCATGTTAGACATCCAACATGGGAAATTTACTTTAATCTTCCATAGAATCGGCCCTTATACACCCATCACTGAAATGCTATTTCAAAAATCAGAGCAAGGAAGAAAGCTGCCTCCATACCACCTCAGTATAACTTCAGTCCCTGCCAATTTCAAGAAATCCTGGTACCATGAGCGTTGCTGGCAGGTTGTGCTGTTCCACCCCATAAATCCCAGCTTGCTAGATGCACACCAACTTCATCATGGAGATGGCAGCTTGATTTGTTTGAACGCTGGTCTCTATACTGTCTTCAGTTTATTCTTCTTTCATAAGGTTTTTACTTTCCCCCTCTTTCCAAGTTGTCGTTGTTGTTGTTGTTTTTAACTTTGGGGCACCCTTGAATTACTCCAGCCATCCCACCTGGAGGGCCCTCACCTTGTAGTCCATGCCTTTAACACAATCATTGTAGAATCTTAGCTACTGCCTCCTGTTCAACAATGGTTTATAAAGCACCCAAGGGGGTGCCTGGATACCCTAGTGGGTTGAGCACTGATTCTTGGTTTTGGCTGCGTCATGATCTCAGGATCATGCAATCTGGCACCAGGTGGAGCTTCGCTCAATTTGGAGTCCACTGGAGATTCTCCTTCTCCCTCACCCTCTGCTCTCCCCTCACTGCCCACCCACAGTCTCACCCTCTCTCACTCACTCACTCAGTAAATAAATAAACAAAATCTTATAAAGCACCCAAGAACCACTGGAAGTGCTGCTCAGTTATCTACTTTCATTTCATATCATAGTTCCATTGCTTCTTTGTGTGTGTTTGTGTGTTTAAAATAATCTTACTGCCACCCTAACTGGGAAGTCCTCCCAATGCTCGTACTTTTCAAAATCTCTGAAAACAAATTAAGAAAAACAAAATAATCAAGACAAGAAAGGCAATGTCAGTGCTAGGGGACCCAGAATGTGGAGGAAGATAAAAGTCAAGAGTTTATAATTAAAAGTGAAGGTAAAACCAAAAATAACAAAGGAAGTCTAGATTTTATTAGCCATCTCAGTAACCTATGGGGGTACAACCACTCTCCCTCCAAAAATCTGTTTTTTTTTTTTCTTCTGAATTGAAAAAAGAAAGAGGGGGCTTCCTATGATATTGAGCCTTCTATTCAGGAAAGGGCTCATCACCTGTTGCTCAGCATTTAGCATCATTACACTGGCATGACAGCTAACATCGTAATCATGATCTCTTTCACAACATACATGAAAGCATTCCAACTCCTGCTTGTTTTTCAGATGTCTTTGACATGGACTAGTATTCATGAATATTTGGTTTCCTTTTTCTGGCTTTGTATGCACTCTCTCACTCTCTCTCTCTTTTTGGGGGGAGGTAGATTTATTTATTTTAGAGAGAGACAGAGAGCATGCAGGGGGGCAGGGGCAGAGGGAGGAGACTCAGACTCAGACTCCCATCTGAGCCTGAAGCCCGACATGGGGCCCAATCTCACGACCCTGAGACCACGACCTGAGCCAAAATCAAGAGTTAGACGCTCAACCAACTAAGCCACCCAGGCACCCCTCTCTCTCTCTTTTTAAGCATATTTCCTAATTCTTTTTGGGGTTCATCTTTACTAATACAACCATGCCAGCAATGAGAAAGTTCTTAGTGTTGAACTTTTACTTATTGCCATATCCAAATATATGGCATCTACATAGCAAAAGTGAATTTATAAACATTTGAAGTTCCTGTCTTTATCCAGATATTTGGACAGTGCGCAGATACAATTTTTACTCTCCTTGAAGAAGCTACGTAAGAATAATATTTATGTACATATATGGAATTTAAGGTAAATATCATTTGGGGGAGATCTGTTTCTGTCATAGCATGACATTTTTCTATAAACTAGGTGGCAGAAGACACACGGGTTCTCTGCATAATAATAGTTCATCAGTAAACATATAAAATTTATATTTTATTTATATTTATTACATATTTATATATACAGCATACCCTTTATTCACAAACTGATTTTGAAATGGTAAATGAGTTTTGTCAAGTAATTATAACCTTTTAAATCCACTGAAAACTAATAATTCCAAAACTGTGATCTGATTTCAACAAACATAGTAACAAAAAATTAACTAAAATACATTTACAAATTACAGTTTTTATAAAGGCAACTTATTCCTGAGAAGTTGGTCAGAAGTTTGCTATTTCTATGTAACTTAGAGTGAATCTCAAACTGAGTTTTTGCATTTCAGTACACACAATGATGGGGACCAAGACAAACCTCAAAAATCAAACTGATAAGTCAATACTTACAATCAGCTGTCGACCACTGTTATTTTTCTAAGGTAAATATATTGATACAATGGAAATTGATAGATATGCTGGATATGCAATGAAAACAATAAATAACAATAAGAACATGCTGAACTTTTTTCTCTATGAAAAGACTTTGAACCTACTTAATTTTGCACAGTGGAAAAGTGGTACTGATGTACACTATAAAAGTTTTCAGAAAAGTCATCAACATTAAATTAATGCTATCTTAATAAAATTATTAAGTGACCAGAATTCTTTAATCTGATTAATTGATGTACAATGTCTTAAATAAGACAAATTTCATAAGAAAAACTATTTATGTTAAGTGACACCGTTGGTAATTCAAGATTTTTTTTTTTTTTTTTAAGATTTCATTTATTCATTTGAGAGAGAGAGAACCAGAGAGATAGAGCACACAAGCTGGGGAAGGGGCAGATGGAGAAGCAGACTCCCTGCTGAGCAGGAAGCCTGCCGCAGGGCTTGATTCTAGGACTCAAGGATCATGACCCGAGCCAAAGGCAGTCGTTTAACCAACTGAACCACCCAGGCACCCCAAGAATTCAAGATTATTTTAGCTGTCACGGTATTTCTGGAGATTTGACCAAGAAATTTAATTTCATGTTTTGATTTCTATTAATATATCCACATATTCAATCTCAGAAAAATGTATTAACTTACCTAAAAAACATTTTATCTTAATATATATTCCTTAGAAGTTTTAAATGTTTAAGCTCATCCTCTCTTAGCATCTTGAGTTAAATTCACAAGTAGACATTATCTTAAATGTGACCTCACTTTATTCTTGTGCTTCTGAAGGAATTATTAAAAATAAAGTGTTCTCTATCAAAAAACATTGACACCTGTTATTACAGACTACTAACACATCTTGGAAAATACAAAAAAAAAAAAAAGGAAAAAAAAGAAAAAGAAATAATACCATCATTAAGAAGCATATAAAAATATTTTTAAAAAGAAAAATAGAAAAAAGTCTAGATTTTATTAGCCATCTCAGTAAACTATGGGGGTGTAACCACTCTCCCTCCAAAAATCTGTTTTTTTTCTTTCTAATGAAGAAAAGGGGAGAACACTCAGTGGTTTGAATAGTATAATATTTGCTATGATTTGTAAGATTTTTTCTTTTCTCTGCCTTTCTGTCTGGTTTTTGTGTGTTTAATTTCTGTAACTGAATGCAATTTAGTGTAGTATGAGATAGTTTTGCAACAATAAATTACTGTTTTATTCCTTCAGTGCACACTTTTAGTACTGTATTAATTGGTTTATTGATTTACTTATGTTATTTCCCTGTTTGTGTGTATGTTTTATTTTTATTAATTCAACAATACCAGCATTAAAAAATCAAAATGTAGACAGAGAATTGGTCCACAGTAGTAACACTGTAACACATTCACTTCTTGTAAATGGGTCTTGGTTCTCTTCTGGTCTTTGCCCCGATGACACTAAGGCGAGGAGGTATACCACACATTGCATTTATTTCATCACTGTTTGGATCTGGCAAGAGACTACACTGAATTTATGAGAGTGAACTGTTAAATTGTAATCCTGGTTAATCTACAGTTTGATGTTTTTAAAAGATTATGTAAATCTGCCATATACAAGGTCAAGAAACAATCTTTGCTTTGACTAACATTGTATTTTCTCAAATTAGATGCTGATGGGAAGTTAAGTGTGAAATTTGGAGTCCTCTTCCCAAGATGACAAACGTGCCAACCTCTTTGAAGCACTGGTAGGAACTCTCAAAGTGAAATCCAAGACAGTGAAATGTGCCACAGCAGGGGCTTCTGGAGAGGAGGGACTCCTAACCAGAGAGCATCAGAATAGCTTCTAGTTTTTCAACATCTCAGTGCTCCAGAGATTTTGATGCAGTAGATCTGGATGGGGCCCAAGGATTTCCATGAGGAAGTATCTCTCAAGCTGATTTCAGTGGGCAGCTCTCTGTATGCATGTTTTTTATGTGCTTTAACTGATACCCATAATAATGGCAGATCAAAAAAACTTCATAGGAAAATAATTTGTGCTGAGCCTTCAAAGATGTATAAGGTTGTGATATTTTAGATATGATAATTTTATTTATAATCAATGCAGAATGTTGAATAAAGCGTTCATGCTCTGCCATCACATTTTTAAAGAGAATAGGCAATTTTTTTTTTACAAATGCAATATTAATGGAAAAATCTTATTCACCTCCATGTACACATCTTAAGTAAAAGAGAAATACCTAACCTCTAAATATACAACATAAATTAGTCCTAATATACAGAAGGAATTATTAAAATCTAGAGCATTAAAAATGTATACTTTCTATTTAATAATTTGCAAATAAAGCTTTACTAATTTTGGACATTTGTCTGCCTTCAAATCAGGTCATGATCCCAGGGTCCTGGGATGGAGTCCCACATACAGCTCCCTGCTCAACAAGGAACCTGCTTCTCCCTCTGCCTGCCACTCCCCCTGCTTGTGCTCTGACAAATAAACAAGTCTTTAAAAAAATTATCTGATGAATCTCAGTAAGTATTTCCTAAATTATTAAATAACTGGGTTTTTTTCATGCATCAATGCTATGGATTACTATGTAAATTTTAAGATCAGCAAAATAAATAAAACTGTATTTACAATAGCCAAGATATGGAAGTAGCCCAAGTGTCCATCAAGTGAGGAAAAAATAAGATGATGTGGTTTATATAAAATGGAATATTATTCAGCCATAAAATGAAATGAAATCTTGCCATTTGCAAAGACATGGATGGAGCTAGAGAGCATAATGCTAAGCAAAGGAGGTCAGAGAAAGAAAACACCATATGATTCTACTCATGTAAAATATAAGAAACAAAGCAAATGAGCAAAGGGAAAAGTGAGAGAGAGAGAGAAATCAAGACACAGACTCTTAATTACAGAGAATAAAATGATGGTTACCAGAAGAGAGGTGGGTGGGGGATGGCTGAAATAGGTGATGGGAATTAAGGAGTGCACTAGTTGTAATGAACACAGAGGGATGTATGGAAGTGCTGAATTACTATATTGTACGCCTGAAATTAATATAACACTGTATGTTAATCAGAATTAAAATAAAAACTTAAAAAAATTTTTAAATGAAACTGAAACTGAAGAACCTTTTTAAACTATCTACTATGTACCAAATACTTAAGGTGTTTTATTAATTTATAAAATCATGTAATTTTTATGGTATTATGATTCCCATTTTATAGATGAAGAAATTTAGATGCAAGGAAATTAAGTAAATTTCTTAAAGTTCAGTTGCTAATAGCAGAGCTGAATTTTATTTTTTTTATTTTTTTTTTGTTTTTTTTAATAATGATTTTTTATTATATTATGTTAGTCACCATACAGTACATCCCCGGTTTTCGATGTAAGGCAGAGCTGAATTTTAAACCCATTTCCATCTGATTCTGAACTCAGACCTATCTACTGTACCACACTGTCCTTTGGTAAGCACTTTTGATGGATAGGTAGCTTCAGATAATCTTCATAAGCCCTGCAATTAAAATTCTTTGAACTCTAATGTTTGTCTGCCTCTTCTTTCTATGTGCTGCAACACACACTCAAGAAACAAGCAATTCCTGTCGGATGTACTACATTCATATTATTTGTTTCAATTTCCTTGTCACAAAACTGTCTGGAATTACAATTATACATCATTATCCTTAAAAACATCTCATCTCCATAAATCTTAGGCCTGAATTATTGGGGTACAACCAATCTTTAGATGTTACCTGCCATACATATAAAATTAATGTTTTCCTGGATTACTTAGTCATTGAAACTGAGCAGAATACCGTTTTCTAATATCTGAGGCAAGAACATATGACAAAGAGAAAAGTGTAACCATGGTGTATAATAACAGATGGGACCTAAGCTGTTGGAGGGCCAACATGTTTAACACTCAGAGGTAGAACCTAAGGTCCAAAGAGGTTAAATAATTGGCACAATGCTAAGCAGCTTGCTAATGGCATAGCTGGCGGCATGCTAATCACTTTATAACATACGTATTACTTATGAGTTACTATGCTTGCTAGTGGCATAGCTAGCGGCATGCGAATCACTTTATAACATACATACCACTTATTAGTTACTATTTCCCAGATGAATGGCTCATAAATAATAAATTGTAAGAGTTCATCCTAAGAGTTTTATGACTTCTTTGTTCCTGACTTTGTCTAATTTTCTTTTTCCTTTTCCCATATTCTCGTTAGGTGCTCGGTTCTGTAACCCTTTTGCTTTCACTACAACATTCATTAGTTACACTAATTGGACAATAAATTACTACTCTACAAGGGGCAAATTCTTTCTCATTTCAGGAGCTATGAAAGTGGAAACCCTAAGTAAATTTATTGGTTTTTTCATGATGAAAGTTGGGATGTAGGATTTACACAGTCCGGGAATCTTAAGAACACTCATATTTGGTAATCTCAAATTTACCCTAGCATTTTTGCATGGATTCCTCAAAATATTTATTGAGCATCTACCATCCTGCAAGAACTTGCTCATATGAAGATGATTAATGTGTATTCCTTGCCCACGATGAGTTTACTCACAGGCTGGTGGAGTAAATACACACCACGAACGACTACTAAAATGTTACATAATAATACATATGATAAGAACTTCTGGGAAAAGTGTATAGCCCAAATGATGTGCACAGTTTCTTCTTTTCAGCATTATTGTGATTTAACAAATACAAATTGTACATATTTAAGGAATACAACTTGATGTTTTGACACAGGTATACATTAGGAAATAATCACCACAATCAAGCTATTTTGAAGAGACAGTTCTTTCCCCGTTGTATGTTCTTGGTGCTCTTGTCAAAGTTCAATTGACCATAAAGTTGTAGATGTATTTCTGGGCTCTCTGTCCTGTTCCACTGCTCTATGTGTCTCTTTTAATGCTAGAGCGATTCTGTTTTGATTACTAAAGCTTTGCAGTACAGTTTGAAATCAGAAAACATGATGCCTCCAACTTTCTTCTTATTGCTCAAGACTGCTTTGATTATTTGGGGGTCTTTCATGGTTCCATTTGAATTTTAAGACTTTTTTTCCCTATTTTTTGAAAAGAATGCCTTTGGAATTTTGATAGGGATTGCAATGACACTGCAGATCACATTGGGTAGTACAGACACTTCAACAATATTAATTCTTTCAATCCATGAACTTTCCATTTATCCCTATCTTCTTTCATTTCCTTCACTAATGCTTTATAACTTTCAGTCCATAAGTCTTTTGCCAGTTTGGTTAAGTGTATTCCTTGTTTCGGATATTTGCATCTACCTTCATCATTGAATCTGACTTTTCATTACCTTTCTCATGTAGGCATTTTTTCGTTTGTTCAGACTACTTATACTGGTCCTATAACATAAGTTAAAGTTCATTTTTTTTCTATGTGTACACTTTTGAAGATTTTCAGCAATATTCGTAATGTTTCTTAATGGTCGGCAGAAGGCACCTGAAAATTTTGCTTTTATATTTTAATAAGACTTCACCCTTTGGGTTACGTTTCCCTAATACTTATAGGTTTATTCTTGCTGACTATTTCTCCTTGAATATAACATTTTTTTGGATATTATTGTTTCAAGTTCATTGAAATACAGTTGCTTGTGAAATTCTCTACATTTTTACTATATATTTGAATCTGTACTTCCTTTTTCATTCTTATTTTATTTGTGCCATTGTTTTTTTTTCCTTTAAGTTGATCAATATTGTCAGAGACTTACCACTTTAATGAGCTTTTCAACAAGTCACTTATAGCCTTTTTGATCCTCTTCATTAGAAGTGTTTTCTATTTTATTGATATTTTATTTTTTCATTACCTTTTCTATTTTCTCTGAATTCACTCCTTTTCATTTTCTGAACTCTTAAGTGCTTACCTCATTAATTTTTAGCCTTTCTTCTTTCCCAATATAAACACTTCAGGATATAAATTGTTCTCAAATAGCATTTTAGTTGTATCCTATAAGTTTTATATGCAGTATCTGTCATTCAGTTTTATGTATTTCTGATTTCCATTATGATTTCTCACTTGACCAATGAATTATTTATTCTTTTTTTTAATTTCAAATGGCTGGCTTTTTTTCTTTTTAGTAATGATTGTATTCTCAATTCTTGCATGCTTTCTAATTAATTTTTATTGTTCTATCACTTCCTGATACGGAGTCCTTTTTCACGAGTCTCTCTTTTTATCTTTTGATTAAGAACTTAACAGCAGGGGCACCTGGGTGGCACAGCGGTTAAGCGTCTGCCTTCGGCTCAGGGCGTGATCCCGGCGTTATGGGATCGAGCCCCACTTCAGGCTCCTCTGCTATGAGCCTGCTTCTTCCTCTCCCACTCCCCCTGCTTGTGTTCCCTCTCTCGCTGGCTGTCTCTATCTCTGTCAAATAAATAAATAAAATCTTTAAAAAAAAAAAAAAAGAGTCAAAGAGAAATATTGGATAAGGAATATTTTCAGACTTGAACTTTACTAAACAATTTCTACAAGATGAGTGATTCCATTTGTGGGCTTTAATTTCTTTATGGAAAATTAATAATAGAAAATACTGTATTCATCTTGTTTGAATTTGGGCTTTTTTGAATTGATGGTAATGAGTGAAGAGTGTAACATCGTGAATTGCCCACTGTATGACATGTACAAATGTGCTAGGTTAGAAAACATCGTTAAGTGTAAAACACAATGGGAAAGAAAAGGAATATTCAATCAAAATATAACTTTGCAGTTAATGGATATCTTAATATGACCCATTTTAGAGATTCTACTGTATGACAACAGACAAGCATCCCTGGTGGCCAGAACTTCCCAGTTTCTCATTGATCCCAGACAACTGTGAAAGAGCTGTGTATCCTGGGAAGCAATTACATATAAGGAGGTAAAGGACTTTCTGATGCCCTACTGGTCCCCTGCAAAGAGTGACCAGCCATATCTCTAGTTAACAACAGGTTTGGCTGTTAGTCTAATTGCTTAAAAGAAAAAAAAAAAAAATTACACACACACACCTACATATCTATCTATCCATCTATCCATCCACACTTTGGGGAGAAAAGTGGGAAAATTATTCTAACCATCTGTGTGACATTATAATTTACAATAGAGAATATATATATTTGATTTTGGTCCCAATCCATCCCTGGCACAGAGCTTCTAAAAACCCTCTCTCCTTACTTAGGAGAGAGATAAAGGTATCTTTTGTTATGTTAACGAAATAGCTTTTGGAATGTGACAGTAGAGACAACCACAAGATTAGAAGATTGGAACTTTCATTCCTACCTAGACCTCCAGGAAGGTGAGTGACTGGAAACTGAATCAACTGCCAATGGTCAATGAGTTATATCAATCATATTTATGTAATAAAGTCTCCCTAAAAACTCAAAAGGACAGGATTTGGAGAGCTTCATGGCTGGTGACCATATAGAGATGTGTGGAGAGTGGTACTCTCAGAGAGAGCATGGAAGCTCCATGACCCCTCCCACCTTACCCTACGCATTCCGTCCATTTGACTATTCCTGACTTATATCCTTTTATAATAGACCAGTAATTTATTAAGTAAAATGTTTCTCTGAGTTCTGTGAGCCATTCCAACAAATAAATTGAACCCGAAGAGGGTGACCTTGGACTCTCCAATCTATAGCCAGTGAGGAGAAGCATGGGTGACAACTCTGGATTTGTGGCTAGCATCTGAAGTGGGGGTGGGAGAGGACACTCTCATAGGACTGAACTCTTAGCCTGTGGGATCTGATGGCTATGTCCAAGTAGAGAGTGTTTGAGAATTACTTGGTGCCGAGAGGAAAAAAAAACACATCACATACATTAGAACTGGTACCAAAGCACTGGGTGTTACATGCAACTAATGAAATCACTGAACACTACATCAAAAACTAATGATGTACTATATGGTGGCTAACTGAACATAATTAAAAAAAATAAATAAATAACTGGTACCAGAATTGTACCACCCCAACCTAGCTATTCCTGAAGAGGTGATACCAATCTAACTAGATCAATTCCCTATCACCAAAAGAACTACACTTAGAAATGGATGGGCTTAGAGTAAAAGTAAAAGTCAAATGTTAAGTATGTGGCTTTCACTACTACTTTCTTCCCAGAACATAAGAAAAAAATAAGAGCCAGGTCCTGCCTCATCTGGATGAGTCCCAGATAATCTCTTTCTTCATCTGTCTTCTATGGTAATTTTGTGTCAACTTGGCAAGACTATAGCTCCCTATTATTCAATCTAACACTAAACTATGGGTTGCTATGAAGGTATTTTGGTTAAGGAGCATAATCAGTTGACTATAAGGGAAATAATCCCAGATAATCTGGGAAGGTCTCATCCAATTAGTTGAAAGGCTGTAACAGTTGATTCGAGACTTCTATAAAGTAAAAGAAACTGCTTGTGGACAGCAGCTGTAGTCCACACCAAACGTTTTCTAAGCCCGCCCTTCCAGACAGCCCTGAAGGACTTCAAACTTGCCTTACCAGCCCTCATAATCATGTCAACCTACTCCTTGCAATGAATCTTTTTTTTATATATAGGGAATACATATATGGACTATAATCATCCTCATTCACCCATAATCATCCTTTCAAGCCCTATGACTAAAAAAGTAGTAGGTCTTTGGTGTAAGGTTAGAAAGAGGTGCCACTTAGGTTTTAAGCTAAAGTCATGAGCTCCAGATCAATATTCCAAAGAGGCTCCCATTTAACATAGCAATACTGTATTTCTTGTTTATAACCATCCTTTTTATGTTTATATCTCTTTCAGGAAGCTCTATGATGAGGGCAGACTGGCCAAGTCAGAATCCTGGCATTTCTGGATATAGTCCCTATTCTACAATGACATCTTAATATATGAGATTATCAAAACCTCACTGAAATCTGAAAACACACACACAGTCACATGCACACATGCACTATTACACATTTTTCAGCCTGCCTCAGAGTTTACCTGCAGCAACACAGCATAGTTCCCAGCACATATACAGCCTCCCCACTGAAACACTATCTCTGAGATTCTCTGCCAGCAAGCTTCATTCATTGTCACAGGAGCTTGCTCAACCCTGTGCTAGGCAGCCTGCAATTCGTGGGGATTTAATGACCTTAGGATCCTTCAACCAATGGGGGATAGAAGTCAGAGAAGAAGTATCTCAGATTTCCCATTACAAAGTGAAAAAATTCTCAGGAGTTTTCCACATGGTTCCTCACAAGGGGTGCAGTCAGGACTAATTCTCTGACTTGAATTTATTCTATAGTTAAAGCAAGGTCCCACACCCTTAAATAGACCTTTAGGAATCTGTTTTGTTATTAAAAATATTTTTCTCAAAAGAATGTATTTAAGAGGGGCACCTGGGTGGCTCAGTTGTTAAGCATCTGACTTCCACTCAGGTCATGATCCCAGGGTCCTGGGATCGAGCCCCGCATCGGGCTCCCTGCTCGGCGGGAAGCCTGCTTCTCCCTCTCACACTCCCCTTCCTTGTGTTCCCTCTCTTCCTGTGTCAAATAAATAAATAAATAAATAAATAAATCAATCAATCAATCTTTAAAAAAATGTATTTAAGAAATATCTGTTAGGAGGCCATAGGAAGTCTTTTTACCCCATGGCAGTATCAGGATGGATGAGAATCATGCCTCTCTTTTGTCAAGCAGGGAAACACCCATTGTGGAAAGCGAGATGGGGAAAAAAAGAACAGTCAACATTTCAGGATTCTTTCAGGCAATCGAGAAGGAAATATAAGAAAACTAAGTTTCGATACAAGAAAAATAACATTAATAGACTTGTAAAGAACCACAACAAATTTGTCTCCCACAATCCCAGGACTGGAGTTAGAAAACCATTTTTAAAATATTAGATTCACCACTCACTAAATACTTGATACTAATAAAACAAGATATTCCTGAGCCTCACTTTTTCATCTATAAAAATGGGGATAATCAATTGTGGTGATGACTAAAAGAAATAATTTATGTACAACGCCACGAACTTCAAAACTTCATGCAAATATTTCAGAAATTAATATTATAAAAGATCTACCTTTAGACATGCAAGAAAATAATAATTTGTTTTAAAAATTACAATAATACAAAAAGACTAAACAAAGTTCTAAATCCCCATGTTTAATTAATCCAGCAATTCTAAGAAGACGCATGCTACAGCACTGTTAGCAGCAAGTCTGCTCTATAAATCCCATTGTTTGGTTTTAAGTTTGCCTATTCAACTTGGCATCGCACTTTTATAATCATACAATACATATCAAAGGCTGTGTTAGCTAAGAGGTCATAGAGAGCACACTCAACAGAAAGATAAAAGCACAGAATGAACTGAGCATAAAACAGAAAATTTCTTTGAACAAAGAAACAATAATATTTGCCCTTTATCTGGAAATGATTTCATGTCCAAAGGGTCTTTTTCTTTAAATAAAATGCAGGTGTGTTTTATGTTTTCTTTTATTGGACATTATATACCAGTAAACAAACCAAAGAAGTGATGGAAGTTGGGGGTGGGATGGGCACCTAAAAACAATAACAAACCAATTGGGTTGATTTTCCCTTTTTTAGGGGCCTAAAAACATTCATCGTCTGCCCAGAGAGAATCCTCCTCAATTCCTGATCAAAGGCATTAAGAGTGCTTTGGCTAGCACTCTTGTTTAATTTTAAAACTATCATATCAACTGAAATCCATTAATAACTACCAATATTAGCACACCATGAATGAAGGTCAAATGCTATACTTTGAATGTTAAATAAGGTTCAGAATATAAATAGCTTTTAATAGGGCAAATTTTGCTTATTTTAAAGAAATTTACTCTAAAAATGTGCTCCTAAACCACATGATAGCCTGTATGTTCTTTCCCACTGTTCAGTAAGAGTGGTTTTCCTGTCATCATCATGCTTCTTTTCTCCTAGCCGACAAAACCGTGGGGTTCAGGACATTGCATCCTATCGTTATAAAATCAATCCTGCAATGACTGCCTTCTCAGCTTCATCCCCAAAAATCCAGCAATGAATTTTCTACAAGAGGTCAAAATCTTTACTAAGGATAAAATTTTCTAGTGCTGGTATTATGCCTGCACAATCAAAGAAGGAAGCTAGAGTATTCCTATTAAAAGGTCCCATTCCAGAAGACTGCACCTGTGAGGCCTATGAAGGTAATTTTTGAATGTCACTAACACTACAGTGTACTGGGCTCTGCTATAGTTTTACCTTCTTCATTAGCTTTATTCTGATTGTGGGAAAGACTACTGACCCCTGACCCCAAAGTCTTTTCCTCATCAACCATTTCATATTTATCTATCATTAGTGATAATAATGGGTCTGTGCAGTGCGGTTGTGGATGACCCTGAATAGAAAGCAAATAGGACAGAATGGCAAGTAAGTCAGTCACTGTTTGCTGTTAACACCTACTTGTAAACTGCTTTATCAGATTAGGGAGTAGCGCTTCACTAAACTAGGACATCTCGATTTTGATAAAAGAAGCTGATGGACTAGGATCTGGAGAAAAGTACTAGTTTAAGAGGACACAGTTGTGTGGTCTAAGTGATCAAAAGACTTTGGACAACTAGATACAAGAGCTCTACTGAAGGATAAGATAGAAATTGCAAAAGAAGTCAGAAGAAACACTACCTCATAGCTATGTTCCACATCATCCCTGAATCTAAGTGTACCCCCCACCTGTGTCTGATACAAGCAACTTCCTCAAAGCTCAAATGTCCCTGCATATTGATTTTGAAAGGGACCTTAGCAACTGTGGCCAAACACTTGCTCCTCAGGGAAATTGTAAAATTCTGTCTTCAAGAGTGTTGAGAAGGAGCAGTTCCCACTGTCATGGGAGGGAGGGAGGGGATGAAAGCCATGTGTGATATACCCATCCAGGGATCCATGTGTCCAGCTCACAAGAGAAGCTAGCCTTTGCTGAAGTAACCTTCCTCCTTTATAGATGAGCAAAGTTCATAGAAAGGATAAATAGCAAGCCAGGACCCTGGCTTCCAAAATCTGAGGCCAGTGCCTTTCTCAGACACCACACTACCCTTAAGGGTTTGGATACTCATCCCAACCTCGTTTCCCCTACAAATCCCAATTTAGGTATTAAGAAAAAAGAGAAATCTGCCAAATGACTTCTACATCCATGAAATGCCTATGTGACTTAACAGAAATTACCGTTTCTCCAGCTATTTCTAAATATCATGGTGTGCTTCAGATTTACAACACCGGAATGAAAATAGTTGTAATAAGCTCGGTGATTCGTAATACCACCTGCCTCATAAATCAGTGTAATAAGGGGAACCTGGGTTAAACCATCATTGTAAGGAGCCAACATGTTCTAACTACTTCATCCTTTTGCAGTGTATTTACTACTCTTTTAGAAAAGGTCACAGCCTTGGTGAAAAATAGAATTATATAGCCAGAAAAAACCATAACAAGGCCTTTAATTTACCCCCCACATTCCAATGGACTTCATCCTAGATGGATTATCTACCGCCTATCATCTATGTCCTTTCTAAAAAAAAAAAAAAAAAAAAAAAGCCTCATAAAATGGGCTCAAAAAAGTTCTTTTATATGACAGCACTTTAAAAAGTACTAAGGCATTGTACAGATGTAAGGGATTATCATTCTTTATGTTAAGGATAAAGAGAGTTCAAAATCTCCATCAGGAAAAAGAGTACAATGTTTCTTTCACATTTTTTTCAAGCAGTTCTTTCTCATGACCACCCTCAATCTCTCATTCTAGTTACTCCATTTCCCCCTTCTCCACACAGACATTGAAAATAGAATCCTAGGATCTTAGGTTGAAAAACACATCTCCCAGCTTATCCTTCTGATTTCATTAACGAAGATAACTATGAACAGTTGTGGCCGTAAACATGAATATGGCCTATAAGGGCAGGACAGTAACATAAATAAAGAAACCAGTTGAGTAAGAAAAGTTTCTTGGGTCTAAAAAAACAAACAGTAGCTAATGCACAGGCTGACTGGAAGAGGGAGCGGAGGGCAAGAGCAGGGGAGCCCAGAGCGGCGCCAGCCCACCCGACCCATAGCACGTCCCCAACTGCAACCCCGTAGAAATGCAGGCGCATTGCTAACCGATTTCTCAAACAGCTGAAATCCACACCTTTCCAGGAAAATCTCCTGGCTTTAAAACTGTGGTATTAATTTTTTTACCTGAAAAATACATACATAAATAAATAACTAAAACACCTACAAGCCTGTTCCAGGCTTCACCTAGCTGGTTCATGACCTTTTGTCTCAGTGACATGATTCTGAATCTTCTTTCTGGTTTGTGTTCGGATTAAGAGCCTAGGGAAGAAGACCTTGAGACCACTGCACGGGTCGTTCCTACCTGGTCAGTGGCCTGACGCGAGAGCTCCAGTCCGGTCCTCAGTGGCGGCCCAGGGCTCCAGTCGTCCGCTGGGTAGTGCCGGGGGCTGACAGGGCACCCCCTGCCTTCAGACCAGCCTCCCACCTCGGGTGGAGTAGCAGTCAGTTTGGCAGCTGGAGCAGTCCATTCACCCCAAAGTACCTCGGGTCAGCGCCTTTTCACAAACGACCCACGCTTCCTCCTCAACCTCTCCAGAATCTCCACAGAGGAGGAGATCACGTGTGACTTCCGTGGGTGCTCATGGGAAATGGTGCCGCGCATGCGCAGATTTTCCCACCGGGCACGCCCGGCGTCAGAACCGCTGCGTGAGGTCTTGTGTTGCTCCACACCAGGGCGCTGTAGAGGAGGCACAGAGTCGAGTTTGTGCTCCACAGAGCAATGGTAGGCAGATTACCGGAAGACGCCTCCGTGAGAAGCTGGTGGTTGGCCCTGGGATAAGTAATCACTGGAAGTCGTAGCTCCTGAAGGTTCCACTGTGAAGTGACCGATAACACTAATAGCTCTGGTGACAGCAGCAAATTTCGGCATAGCTGCCTGGGCAGTATTCTTGGAGGCTATGACATTGACATCAGCCAGATTTTCGATGGCAACAATGTCATCAATCACCGAAAGAGCTCCTCCCACGTCCTCTGAAGATTTATGATGTAGATGCCGTGAACTGTTCACTTGGAAGTCAAGGTTGGTGCCACCCAACTGGGTTTCTGCTGAATAGTGTTCAAGGACATTTTCCTCCTTCATCTGCAGGACATCAAGGGCTGTGAGCATTGAAAATGTCCCTTTAAATTACAATGGAAATCCAGGACAGTACTGTTTGGACCCCCCTCTGGGTAGCACAGAAACGCTGCCACCTTGTGAAATAAATCCTGTCCATGGTGTTACCAATACGACCAATGTGCACATACCCTTGGACATTTTTTTGTCTTACAGAAATGTGACTGTAATGTTTCCATTCACCCTCATGCTCCTCTAAACTTCACCTAGAATTGAAGGTGGGAGATTTCTCTTTGGAGGTCTGGGATTAAGGATACAGAATGCAACAACACAACAGCACGAAAGAGACGCAAGAGGCAGTGGTGTCTGTGATGCTGATTTCTTTAAGACCCTGAACATCAGAAACGTCTAAGATTTTTCACAAAAGCGGGTCAGCTTTTAAATCACCTGTCAGATCTCTCTTTCCTAGGCAGAATACACCAATTAGGCTTCCTTTCCTTATTTGTTTCTGTTCTTCCACCTTTATGTTGTTTGGCTTATTCTCCTGTGAGTCCTTTCAAGCTTGTTAAATTTGTCAAAACCCATACCTGACAAAATACTAGACTACTGCTAACTCCACAAAATGACTACCAAGCACCTCTTCCTTCTGGAAGGAAATCATATGCTTTCTTAAATCAAATATTTATTTAAAAAAAAAAAAAGCAAACATTAACAGTACACTGTTAGCCCTGGCACTGGATTAGGCTAGAATGTGGCCTTTTAGATGGACTTTGATGCTTTCTTCCCTATTGCAAATGTACTTCCCCTCTCAGAAAACAGAAACTGAGGGGGGGGGGGCATGGGGGGGACACGACACACTATCTTCATTGAAATAAAAACAACGCTCTAATATTAAAGAGAAAACACAGTGATAGAGTCAGGAAGCAGCTCCACGAAGCCATTACCATGCTTATTGCCGTTTGAAGGCAGAATGATTGAAGTTATTGTCTTAATGTAAGATTACTAAATAATGCATCCCATAAAGGAAAGACATTGTATTGGCCATAAAACTTGTGTAACTGCAACAGAATTCATACTTATTTAATGACACTTTAGAATCCGATGGTAATTAAAATGAAGTAGGAATTTTTAAAAGGCAAGAGAAATTCAAACACACCAGTATATAAATTGAAACATTCTCTTTGTTTTGCAAGCACATAAAGAAATAAGTTTCACATGGGTTTTTTGTTTCTTTCTTTCCTTTTTTTTTTTTTTTCTTTTTTGGCCCACTGGGAACAACACAATTTTGACTCCTCACTATTTCCACTTCTAATTGCTAGGAGGGTTCATTATCAGCTGTCTAAAGTGCAATACATCAACCTTGCAAAGCTGAGTTACAAAAGACGTTCACACATTTGATGGGCTGCTGTGCTAAATACATCTTAATTTGTGCTGCATCTGCTGTTTTCTCATTTGTTTGTCATGCTGTGAATGCTGCAGACTTTGTTAGAGCAGCTCCCGGATTTTTTTTTTCTTTACAAATGCATCAATTCTTCATAAAAAAAAAAAAAATGGCTGTCTTCCATCATTGTTCATCTGTGTCTTGGAATGCCATAAACTCAATTCTGTTATGCACATATATGTATGAAAAAATCCTGTGCATTTGAATATGCCTGTGTATTATATTAGAATAAATGCACATATTTTTGCATGTGCATCAAGCAAAACATTCAGTTTAATCACATAAAGCAAAACAAACTTTCTTCAGCCAGCACCGAATGCGCAAGGTGACAAACACTCCAGTCTCCTAACTCTGGCATGGATAAAAGTGCTTCAAGTCACCCAGGTCTGGTTTAGGTTTCCCCCGCTATGCAGAAGATGTGCACTAGGGTGGGGCTCTCCGTTCCTACCAACTAAGGGGCAGCTCAAGTGGGAAAAAAGCACAGGCGATTCAGCACGATCCAGAAGAAACCAGTCTCACATGGGAAAGTTTAAATTCTAACTGGAAAGGAAAACAAATACCACCATCTCTGTCTTCACAAAACACAGCATCCAAGGTAAAGACGGGGCCTACTTCCCGGCACTTCACTATGCAGGCACACAAAGGCTCATGCTTGCAAGAGCTGGGCTTGGTTTAATGCTCTGCTGTCACCATTTAGAAATTTTTAATAATTGATACACAAGGGGCCCTGCATCTTCATTGTGCACGGGACCCCACAAATCATGTAGCTGGTCTTGGGTGCAGATGGATTAACTCAAGAGCTTTTCAGGCTGTCAGTTCTTTAGTCTTTAAGATCACAGAAGTGTACCCCTTGAAATGAAGAATAAAAGAAGGATAGAAGGAAGAAAGTGGAGAGAGAAGGGAGCGTGAAGGGAAGGAAAACCAAATAGTATTTACTTTGTATTCATATAGTTTGATGGGCCGTGAGGGATGGAAGGCAGCCATTTCTATGTGATACTCATTCTGAGCACAGAGATTCTTTGAATGAAACTGGTTAAAGGAATATACCCTTTGTCATAGGTTTTGGGATCACTAGCCAAAGTGGGCACTCACAGTCCATAACGTTTCAAAAAAATAAGCTAAATGCAATTTTTTTTTTTTTTGGACAATTTCCCATCACCTCTTCCCTTACGTATTCACACACAAAATCCAAATTATTTCAGGAAACCCAAAATAAAAGCCAGGGAATACAGGGGAGTTGGAAACCTCAGAGGAAAGTCTGCAGCTCTTTTCACCCTACAGGCTGTTTATTTGGACTGAGGGGCAGGGAGAGGCCGGCATCCTTTGTGTCTGTGCTTGGAGATGGCGATGCAGGGAGGCAGGTCTGCGCCCTCGCTTCTCCCACCCCGTAGACCTCTCCTTCTCCTAGAGGGTGACAAGGACTCCATTTACATAATGCCAATCAGTCTACCGTGTCAAGTTTTCCCAAGAACACGCAGAAGCGATTACCAAGGCAGGCGTTATGACTGGTGGAGTCACAGACAAATCAGGGCTTCCATAAAGGAGTATGTTGAATCAATAAGGCGTACTGTTCAACCAGGGCTGAGAAAAACACCTCATAAAGTAACAGCATTTGTAAAGGTTAATCAATTCAGTTAATTGTAAATGCTCTCAATTGTCAGTCCCTAAGCAGTCCCTTCTCTTTGTAGCTAGTAATTCACTGTGGGATGCAGCGGCTCTAAAGCGGGAAGCAGAGAAAGAGGGGAAAGCAGTCAAATTTCTCATTACTCTCTCCATGTTGTGCTCTGTCGGTGTCTGTAAATGTCAATACATTTACCACAGGGAGATCGCCTTTTTTCCCTACTAGCACTACGTTGCCTCCTTCATTATATACAAAACAAAGTAAAGAGCCTAATTATCTTGGTCTAGGCAGATGGAAAGGAAATCAGGGTATTGATCTTTGGGGCAATATCTTAAGGCAATGCATACGACTAATAAGCTGGGCAGTTAAAGGGATGGTCTTTTATTGACATTGGTAAGAAAAACACATCTTATTCACTGCCCAGAATTGACTCAGGGGAAAAAAAAAAAAAAAAAAAACTCCTGGTTTTTTCCTTCCTACTGCCTCCATTTCCCCAGTAAGAACAAAACCAGTGGGGAGGGTTTTTAAATAAGTATCTGTGGAGAAGTAGAAGTAGAAATGAATTATGTCAGATAGAAAATGATGAGATAATTCTACCCTAAAATTACAACTTGTCTCTGGCAGTGAAAGCAAACCACTGACTTTCATGGAACCAGGCAACTCTTGTTCTTTCTACAAGGCTTCATGATCAGAGTAGCCCATACTTCTAGGCCGTTAATGGGTGTCCTAGCGGGCACACAGAATACGATTTATTTTAGTGATGCTGCAAGAGTCTTAGAAAATGGTGGTATGGGACGAATGATAGATTATCTTAAGGAGTGTCACTTTCTTTTTTAAGCTTTCAGATACACTCTTTCTGCCCATTCCCATGTATATGTGCATGGTATTACATTTCAGAAAGTCTTGTTTCCCTGCAGTCAGAGAAATTAATCTTCTATATTTAGAAAATATAGGAAGATAGTTATTTTCAAGGAATATTTATATAAGCCAAAAATGGAGATGAGAACTATTTCAAATGTTTTGGTGCATGGTAATATTTATAGCAATGTGTGTAATAATAACTAAAATTCACCCATTTATTATACCCTAGAAGCCAATGATGTATATAATTTCCCTTATTGAAACATGAACTGCTGAAGCACGCAGTCAATTTCCCTTTATTTCATCGGCAACTTAGTAAAATATAAATGTCTTCTCCTTAAAAGTAAGGCTGTCGGGTTTTACAAAATTTGGAAACATACTAAGAATCACAATGTGAGCTGCCTGGGTGGCTCAGTTGATTAAGCTCATGATCTCAGAGTCCTGGGATCAAGCCCTCCATTGGGGGCTCTCTGCTCTGCAGGGGAGTCTGCTTCTCCCTCTCCTTCCCCCTCCCCCCACCACTTGTGCGCCTGCGTGCTCTCTCAAATAAATAAATAAAACCTTAAAAAAAAAAAAAAAGATCACAATATATTATAAATCCCAAGCCTTCAACATTTTGGTGAAAGAACATCCGTATGTTTTACGTATCTCACTTTAATGTTATTAATCAAAGATATCATAAAAGTATAGTTAAATATATGAAAGTCCTCGTGTCCCTGTCAAATAGTTTGATATTTCAGATTTGTGTAATGCAGTCAGACAAACCAAATGACACAGTCAACATGTACCACCATGTTGACCTAACAGCACTGAAAATAATCTGGGGAAGACACAGAGGGCAGCTCGTTGGCGGCTGGCACATCACAAGATCTTTTATCCCCCAACACGTGGGTTAATGCTAGATCTGTATAGGAAGGTAGCGTGGTTAAAGTAAAATTAAGTGGTGCGTTATAATAGTAACGCAGGGTAGTCAGAAAACAAAATCTGAGTGCTCCTTTAGAGTGAACAGAACCATTAGTTTACAGAAGGAATTCTGTCCTCAATAAAAACAATTTCATTCATGCATGAGTTCAATTCAAAACATGCTATGTTTACCTCTGAAAAATGAGAGTCAGTGAAGTCCCAAAGCTATCTTACCAACAAGTGAGGGAAGACCCGCCCGCTCTCCCACTCACCCCTCCCTTCCCCCTCCCCCCCCCACCCCCGTCCTCCTTCTCTCTTCCTTCCCCTCCCCCTTTCTCTAAGATACACTCCTTTCATCCCACAATGCCCTTTTCCCACAGTTTCAGGAGAAATTTCCTGACGTCTTTGAAAATGCTGAGAATGGAAAGTGAAGTCCTCTAAAATGCAATTTCTCACCTTAAAGGAATTGAAATACCTGTTAAGAGTTTCAAGAACTATAGCCCCAGGCAAGCAGTGAGCAAAATTAACAAAACAACCCCCTCCCTACCTCAGGACCCTATTATCTCATTTCATTTACTGATTGTTCCTGAGCATTTGGTACCCTTCATCTTCATATATATTCATTTGAATCCTCACCCTTTTATACATAATGTAATTTTCTTTCCAGAGGATAAATTTTTACATCAGTTTAATAATTTCTTGAAGTTATACTGGAGTATCGCTCAACTCGGTTCTAAATTAAAGCACTTATTAAAAAACTTTGAAGCACTCTCACAATTTTAAATCACTGTGCACATAGCAATTTAAAATTATGGGAGCAGTTTTATAAGCACTTGAATTTGGAGGTGATCAGAGACCTGAAAATGTGCAATATAGAGTAATTTAAAATTATTAGAGTACTTCACATTTTTTATAAGCTCTTCAGCTGGGAAGAGATCGGGTTCTAACATCTCAGCCTAGGCAGTGCAAAGTGAAGTACTTCTCAGCCTGAGAAGATTCACTCTATTAAATCAAACTACTTTAATAATTTTAAAGTAATGTGTAGTGAGCATGCTCAGATCTCTAAATTCACTTTTAAATTAAAAATATTTTTCACTTCCAACCTACGAAAGACACTTATGCGATAAAGCAGCAATTTACCCTTTCAATTTTAGACATCAAACTGCCCTCTCGCTTTTAGAGTAGTCTTCCCTTGGGAAAGAAAAACACCAAAATATTTAAAATATTTGTTACTTTTTGTTAAAAAAAAAAAAAAACGGAAAAGTATCATGCCATGAAAACTCAACAACTTAATTGTATTTGAAAATATTTCCATTTCAACGTAAACTTTAGTATACCGTCTTTTTGGATATAACACTTTTATGGCCCCAAAAAATGACAAACTAGTATTGATGAAGGATAACTGGAAGAAAGGCAGGCAGGGACAATGGGGGTGGGGGCCGCCTTAAGAGGAAACCACCCTTAAAAGGACGTTACACCCACCCCGGAAGGAGCCCTCCACCCTTTTCCAAGTGAGAGAGGACAAAAAGCCTGATTGGATGACAGGCACAGGGAGGGTTAATCAGATTAAAACAGCAAGACAACAAGCCCATAATAACCCCTAGACTTAGAAACCTCCATGGCAACCCTCTTGGGTACCCTCTCTCCTCCGGGGCTTTGTACTATCACTTTGCTATTGCTCAATAAACCTTGCTTTTTTGCCCACCACTCTGTCTGGTCTGCCTCTTCATTCTTCGAAGCAACATGACCAAGAACCACGGGCACCAATGGAGAAAAAAATCCTGTAACAATATCTCCATAGGGTTTTTAGGGTTCAACAAACAGCTAATTATCTTATGGAAATATGACATCTATCCCACTGAGACATATGGAAGATTCTTCACAATAGAGCAGCTGTGTTGCAACCTGAGAAGATGTATATGGACCATGTCTTCTGAAGAAACTGCTGAGATGGACGACAGCACATGGTTCCATAACATTCTCCCAGTCTACTCCTGAGTTCAAAGAAAGGACAACATAACAGAAGCATGATACGTACTACACCAAATGTACATTTGGCAAACATGTTTTCAAGTCATTCAAATCCATTTATGTGATTGTTTAGTTCCTGTGAATTCTTATACTTTCTATAGCCAAGTTAGAAGGTAGAATTCTGGTCTGGATTAATTATTTCTATTAATAAACAAGATTTATTAACCTGTGAAAGGAATTCTAATCTCACAATAAAATGATTTAATTTCTGTTATTTTACTGAGGTATAATTAACCTGCAGTGTTAGATTACTTTCAGGTGTACAATGTAATGATTCAATAATTCTATATTGCTCAGTGCTCATCAGGATAAGTATACGCTTAATCCCCTTTATCTATTTCACCCATCCATCCACCCACCTCCCCCTTTGGCAACCACCACTTTATTCTCCATATTTAAGAGTTTTTTGTTTGTATGTTTTTTTTTTCTTTGTTATCTTGTTTCTTAAATTCCACAAATGAGTGAATGCATATGGTATTTGACTTTCTCTGACAAATTTACTTCACTTAGCATTATACCCTCTAGGTCTATTATTGTTGCAAATCACAAGATTTCATTCCTTTTTATGGCTGAGTAATATTCTGTCTTCTTTATCCATTCTCTATGGATGGACACTTGGGTTGTTACCATATCTTGGCTATTATAAATAATGCCACAATAAACATGGGGTTGCATATATCCTTTCGAGTTAGTGTTTTCATTTTCTTTGAGTAAATATGAGTAAATCCCCAGTAGTGGAAGTATTTAACCATATGCTAATTCCATTTTTAATTTTTTGAGGAAACTCCGTAGTGTTTTCCAGAGTGGCTGAACCAGTTTGCATCCCCCCCCCCATAGCAGTACACAAGGGTTGCTTTTTTCCCACATCCTCACCAACACTTGTTATTACTGCTGTTTTTTATTTTAGCCATTTTGATAGGTGTGAGGTTATCTCACTGTAGTTCCGTTTTGCATTTTCCTGATGATTAATGATATAGAGCATCTTTTCATGTATCTGTTGACCATCTGTATGTCTTTGCAAAAATATCTATTCAAGTCCTCTATCCTTTTTGGTGTTTTAAATAAATGTAGTTACTGAGAGACCATTGATATTTGTATCAGAATGAGGGGATTAAAAACTTACTTTGGCAGTTTACTCACCCCATTTAAACATAATGACAATTCAAATAAGTAGGTAGACATCTATAAAACCACTTTGAAAGCTAAAACATTTTTTTTTTCTCTTAACTATCAAGTAAGTGCTGGGAGGTTACCTGTTTCCCCCTTCCCTTCCCTTGCCTCCCCCCTCCCAGCTCTCCTTCTGTCTCTCCCCCTCCTCTTTCTTATTCTCTTTCTCCCTCTCTCAAAGGTCCTATTCATCTGAATTTTAAATGTAGTCACACTGGATCTACTGGAAGGTAATCACTTAGTACCTCCTTGTTCTTTGATAATACTTTGAATTTTAACCCATAGGAGAATTGATCCTAACTAATGTGTTTATAACCCACAAGTGAACTAGAGTGGTTCCCAATAGCAGTTTGCCACTAGTGGAGAGTATGCTTTAACTGTTTGTTATGGGTCATCAGGGAATAAGGCTACAAAATATACAAGTACTGCTCTATTTAAATGTCCTTCTGGCTTGTCACAAAAAATTCCAGAGCCACTTCATCTCACATTACTGATGCTGCCTGAAAATTAAAGTCTGGGGGGGCGGGGGGTTGGGGTGTTGCTAATGTCTTTGAAAGTGCTCTCTCTTGGAATAGGCTCTTTCATTAAGAGATAAGCCAAGGATATCTTTAAGTCAAAGAAGTAGACTTATTTTGAGGGTTGTTGCAATGAATTTTTAAACTTCATTTCAAAGGCACTGAACACTAAAGATGAAATTGGGAAATATGGCTCTATAGCCCTTTATAGGAAGAAAATGAGATTCTGGATTTTGGATTATAATCCAATTATAGAACTCACTGAAGGCAGGGTACACATATTGCCCAAACTCTCTAAAACTTCCCACAGAGAAATACATGGATGCAACAAACATCCAATGTTTCAGCGATAATGACAATAAAGGACTCCATGGATTTTTCATTTTAAAACATTCACGTGTATCCTGAAGTCAGCAATATTACCTCTACAGAAATGTTTTTTACACGTGATGTAATGAGCACTAGGTGTTAATGTAAGACTGATGAATCACTGACTTCCACCTCTGAAACCAATAATACATTAGATGCTAATTAATTGAATTTAAATTAAATTTTTAAAAAAGAAAATGTTTCTGAACTTATCCTATGAAATCTTTCTAACTAGCGTACTGAAAACTTCCAGAAGTTATATGTTACCTGCTGCTACACAAAAGCATTTTGAATTCTACCAGATTTGCATTTGTCTTTATATGATGCTCAAAATGCCTTGGTTTTCATGTTACATCCAACAAAAAATGTTCTGGAAGAAGATCAAAAGAAAGCTGTTCTTGAAATAGAAATTCATAGCATTTAGATGGGTTGTAGGTATTCAGTGGATCAGTTCTTTGTCTATAATGTCCTAAGAGCATGTGACTACCCAAGAATTCAGGGGTAATAACACCAAATCCTCTATCTATTTTTGCCTGCAAACTAAAATTGTCTTTCAAGAAGCTAAAAAAATCTAAATAAGTGATCACTAACAAAAAGTTAGAAAGAGATGGTGAATTCACGTGTGCCTGAATCTTGAGGGAGAAATGTGGGTGTAAATGGTAGAAAAAAAATCATAAGAGCACATATATGGATTCTTGTATATTGGAAGCAGAGAAGATAGTTAAAGGAAGCTCTAAGAATTTTTTTCTCCAATATATGGGTTAACTGGATGCCTCTAAACAAAATTTTTACTACAATGAATAGGTAAAAACTAAGTCAGGCAATTATGAACAAAGAATTTGAAAATCAATGTGGATATTTCAAGAGAAGTAGCTATTCGAAAGCAAAAATGTACTGGTACACCTAATATAAAGTAGGGATTTAGATGAAAATATAATACTCACACACATTTGGACCATGCAAACATAATGAAACATAATGCACCTGGAACATTTGTCAATGGTTGCACTCGGTCGGGATCTGTCATCGCATCTCACTGTAATCACTGCTTTTAGGATCCTTATATAAAAGGTGAGAGAAACAGTATTGGATGATACCAATCTATGAGTCTCTCCTGTGTGCAACATGGACTTTAGGACTGAAACCAGGGAAATAATACTCAAAACCCTTTGTACATATGTTGTAAAGATGGATGTGTACTTTTAAGATAAAACTTTTTAATTCCTTTGCATTTTCCTACAACAGTACCCTATGTCCATTGACATGAGTGTATTTAGCGTTACTTTATCAGAAAGCATTGCTAAATAAACAAAAAATTCATTAACACTGTGGCAACTTAAAGTAAATCTTTGCCTAACGATATGCCCTTTAATTCTTAGTGCCTACTGCATGAGTTAATCCATTTAAGTGAGAAAACATGTTTTGTCAGATTGTGTGAGTCTGACAATTTTTTGAACCAAACTAAAGCCTTTTGAGAATTGAATTCCATTTGCTTCAGGGGGAAAAAAAAGTGACTTTCTGGTTCAAAGAAAAAATGCTTAGAAGCCATATTTGAAAGGCTCATAAGGGGTCTTACACATCAAATAGCTCTTAGAAAACAACATTCTGATGAGTTAAGTGTAAATTAATTAGAAACATACAGATTGCTCTTCCCTGGCTATACACATGGGTTTCAAAGTTGAAGAAAGAGTGTTTGACGAAGTATGTTTGGAGTTTTCATGACCCAAAAAACATAGTAAAGTAGTTCAAGATGTTTCCGTGAAACAAAGATACTTGTTTTCTTGAAGTGATCTTTCCAAACAAATACCTAATGAGCTCTTATGTAAAAACATTCAGACCCAGGCAGGTTCTCCACTTCGTGTTCACCACGTTTATCTAAAAGAGGACTTTTCCCTACTAAGAAGCTGATTAAGTCATTATAAATGAATTCCAGACTTGTAGGGCTTCTGAAAGGAGAAACATAAGTGAAATAAGCATGAAGATATGCTCATTGCAAATCATTCTGTACTAGGAGTAGGAGGCCATTTATGGGTGAATCCCTGAGGGGCTAAGACTGCAGACCCAGGAACAGCATTTCCAAAAAGTTTCCTGGATAAATCAGATTATGAGAATTTGGTCTGGGTAGTCTGGCTATATGTCCATCAAGTGCTTATATCCAATTAACAGGGAACTGCAACTTGTCAAAGATATTAAAGCAAATGAACAACCGTGGAAATGTTTGCAGACAGTCGTTCCTAGTACCATCACTAGAAAAAGTACTTTAAAATGTTATCATTAGCAAATACGTATTGCACATCTCTTATGGTGTTGAAACTTAAGGCCATTAGAATGCCCAGAATACATAACTTCAAACCCACCATTAAGAAAAAAAAGAAAAAAGAATGGAAAAAGAAAAAGGTAGAAAAAAGAGGCTTAAAGTGTGTAAAACATACCTTATATGTTTTGCTAAGTGATTTATTTTCTCTTAATTCTCTTTCTAATTAGCTAAAATAAAATTAGGATGCCCCTTTTAAAGTTGAACACACATAAAGCACCAAGGCCATCCAGGAAGAAGTAACCAAGCTCAACTTCTCCAAACCCCTTAATTCTCGTCCTAATATAATAGGATTAGTTGGTTCATATTTTTAATTTACTATAATAAGTGGTTCTTAAATTCTGCCCCCCCCCAGGATCCTTAAAAACTTAGAAATCTCCCCCAATGATAACAAATTTTTGAAGAATTCTGAAGTTAGGTTTTATATAAAAATTATGCTATTATGGGGCGTCTGGGTGGCTCAGTCAGTTAAGCATCCAGCTCCTGATTTTTGACTCAGGTCATGATCTCAGGGTCATAAAATCGAGCCCGGCCATCAAGCTCCTCATTCAGTGGGGAATCTGCTTGAGACTCTCTCTCTCTCTCCTTCTCTCTCTGCTCCTCCCCTGCTCAATAAATAAATAAATAAATAAATAAATAAATAAATAAATAAAATCTTTTTTAAAATGATGCTATCAAAATTTCAAATAACTGATAGGGTTGCTCAAAAAAAAGTCACCACTAAGATAGCTGTACTATTTGGTTTAAGTTCCCTAGAGCCCCTTGAATAGAAAATCCTCCAAAAGAGTTTTTTCTTCAGATCTCCATTTGAAAGTTGATTTTGGAGTACCATTTCTTTGGTTAACATGTTGGCATGTTATATTCCAGGGGAGACGTGGCAGCTGAGATATATTTAAGACATAATATCAGTTCTATAATCAGGCAACATTGTCACACATCTATTTTCTTGGCATTTAATTGCTCTATAGTTGCACTTGTGGTTGTGGGAGATTTCAAGAGAGAACTAACGATGGATGAGCGTTTGCTTTCCTGGGCCCTAGAGGCAATGCGTGTTCAAGTGGATATATTTCATCATACAGCCTTGCCTCAGAAAAATGAATTCAGTGGTTCACAGCCAGATATTTTTCAAAAAATATTTGTTGATGATGATTGCTCTGCAGGACATACATAAGGAGGCTTGCCACTTGTAATCCAAATTCAGTAATGCATTGAATTAAAAAGGTTCTCATGCTTTCATTTGTTCATCTTACATCATCCCTTTCTTTTGCTAAATATTTCTTTGTTCTTAAGTACATTTCAAACTTACTGACTCTCCCAACCATAAGGTAAAAAATTAGTAGCATCAATTCCCAATTTGCTGGCTGGTTCTTTTAAGCATTTACTGTGAAGTAGATAGATTTGCAATTCAGAAAAAGCTCTCCTATAGCAGTACTCAAAATGCTTCATACATTTGTGGTAGATTATTAATGATACTAATTCAGTTGGGCATAGCCATGTGGACAACATAGCTTCTGTCAGAAAATCTACTCTGTCCTCCAGCTAAGGACACAAGATCAACCTCTGCTTGGTGGTACCTAGAACAAGTGGTATGGGAAGAAGAGAGCAAGGTGGGCCCTTGGGGGCATCAGAAGTGTGGTAATCCTCTGTTGCTACTTAAGACATGGATTTTCTCTTAGTTCATATTTCCTGAATGTTGTCCTGCCATAACAGAAGTGTCCCAGGACTCATTCAAATATGTTCTTTCATAAAAGTTTTCTACGGATAATGAACTTGAAGAAATGTTGGACTAAACATAATTAAACAGGTTTCCATCATCTGGGATTTGGGGGATTTTTAATGGGAGACATCGTCTGAGAATTTCCAAGTTGGGGCTAAAGTGCCCAGGATGCCCTTAATTTACGAGATTTTGGAACCTCTGAACAAGGACCTAAGGCTCCCTGAAATAGTACCTAGGAAACGCTCTGGTTATTCTTTGTTTAAGTATTCTCAACTGAAGGGGGAAGGGTGGTTGCTAAAAGGACAACCTATCTCTTTATTATATACCTAAATCACTCATAAATTGGGAACTGACAAGACCCTCTTTTATTAGGCAAAATAATTTACAGAAATATGTCAGCACTTCCTAATGTGGAGACCCATGAGGTAATGCCAAAACCAAAAAAAGAAAAGAAAAGAAAAAGGAAAAGAAAGAAAGAAGGCAAGAAAGAAAGAAAGAAAGAAAAAGAAAGAAGGAAAAATTGAAAGGTAAATCACTGTTACACAATCTATTGGCTTAAAAATAGGATTAAATCCACTGCAGAGAATACTGCCAGCTCTACTGTTATCATTAGTATTAATATTATTATTAATATTATTAATTTTATTCCAAGAGACTTGGAGCCTAGAGACTTGACTAACACATACCAAAGCAATCTACTTTTCAAGGTTAACACTGTGGAAAGAAAGAAAAATACTTGAATGGGAAGGGAAAATAAGAGAAACCTGGTTTAGAATATATCTTTGTGTTTATAAGGTGCTTTACACATTTTGTACTAGACTTTATAGACTAGACCATGCAGCGTGGCCACAGAGTGCAATGCCAAGGCTCCGGATTGCAGTACCCAGGTATGTGTTAGGAACTTAAATATAAGAAGGCTACAGAGTCAATTATTTCTGCAGAGCACTGCCATTACTGCAGTTCATACATCCCTGGAAGTGATTTCCTTGCTGCCAAAACGTCAGTATTATAAAACCCATCCACTGCTTCCATGCAACTCTTAAGGAGGGAGCATGAGGTAAGGGAGCTGCACTGCAGGGCACATGGAGAGGAGACAAGTTTGGGCATTTTGCGGATTACACAAATGAGAGGAATGCACATCATCACCTGAGAAAACAGGGTTTACAGGTAGAGGGGCTGAACTATTTTTACATTCGCTGTAACATTTCTGTTATGAAGAAGCAACGGTTCCAACACAGGTCAAAATGATTCACAAAGAACCTAAAAAGAAGCTAGAAGGAGGACTCTGACAATGAAGCTTTAGAGCCAGCAAACAAATATACGTCCTAGAGAAAAACCAATGCTTCCAATTCTTTAACGAAGAGAGAATCTGACTACAATCTAAATCAGAGGTTCACAAACTTTTTATTTTTTATATTTGTTTTTTTTTTTCAAGATTTTATTTTTAAGTAATCTCCATACCCATTGAGGGGCTTGAACTCACAACCTCAAGGTCGAAAGGCGCATGCTCTACCAACTGAGCCAGCCAGGCACCCCAGCTCTCAAACTTTTTAGTCTTGGGAATACATCCCCTCTTAAAAATCATTGAAGATCTCAAAAAGCTTTATGTGGCTTGTATTTCCTGGTGTTTCCTGTACTAGAAATTAAAAGTAAGATATTTTTTGACATTTATATAAATTTAGTGAGAAGAGTGATATTGTTTTACATTTTGCAATTCCTGATGCTTAGCAAAAGATAGCTAGATCCTCTTATCTGCATCTGCATCCAATCCCCTGCGATGTCACATGGTCTCTGGAAAATGCCTCTCTACTCGTAGAGAGAAAGCCAATCTGTTGACAAATTACATAAAGGTCTCAGCACCGTTACAAGAAAAGTTCGATCTTGCAGATGACCTGAAAGTTGGACAGGGGCCCAGAGGAGTGCCCAAACTGTACTTTGAGAACCAACGAGCTAAAAACACTGTGTGTCCAGCATATCACAGATATTTACACATATGGATACACTGTGTATAGAATAGAATTCTCAGGTTAACTACTTGCTAACCTGTAGGTAGGTTATTGCATAGTGTAAGTTCAAACATCCTTAACTGTTCATTTCTTCCAACGGCATAAAGCCTGCAATTCACATTGCGAGCCAGAATGGCAATAAAGATAAAAAAGGATCTCATACCAAACAGAGGCTTAACAAGATGTACTCCTGACTGTCAGTACCAAATATCATATTTTCACAGGTGGTACTATTGTGCCCTAATAATGAGGTAGATGGAGTGGACATTATTCTATTTTATAGATGAGAAAAGTGCACAGAGAGGGGGTAAGTGACTTATCCAAGCACCATAACGAATCCATGACAGAGCCGGGGACAGATCCAGCCCAGGGCTGCTTTGGGCTTATCGCTAGGCCAACACACAATGCCAAAACACATGTTTGGAAAGTGAAAATTATTGCTGGGGTGTCGTGTTGCCTGATTTGTTTCTTTGTAATTCTTCACTTACTTGGCCAAATAGCTGTTCCAGTAGATATGTAGTTGATGCTTTGGTATTATTTCACTAAATGTTCCATTTTAATATTTTGAAAATGTGTAATTACTCCCTCTGGCCTTAATTTCCCTTACATGTAAAATTTGGACCAAAATACTGCAAAGGCTCCAGCAATAATGACGTCTTAATAACTAATACAACAAGGCAGATCAGAATCTGCAATTGAATTTAAACAAAACAAAAACAACAAACCAGTCCCCTCAAATTGGGAAAATATGCAAGGACCCTTGGGATTTGCTCCAGGATAACAGATGGTATCGGAATGTTTTGGAAGCCGGGCATCAGGGACGCTTACATTCTGCAGCCCTAGAGAGAACACGCACAATAGTTACTGTCTCACGACCCCACGTGAAATTGCAATGTCTTGTGGACAGCCACATAGGCGAAAATGTCATTTTCTGAACCCGGGTACTAGCTGTGTCAATGCAAAACATTTCTGCTGTGTTTTATTAAGTACTGTTTTTTCAAAAATGAAGGTACCATCTAAAGCGATGGAAGATTGTCAGGGCACCTGGGTGGCTCAGACGGTTAAGCATCTGCCTTCGGCTCAGGTCATGATCCCAGGGTCCTGGGATCCAGCCCCAGGTCAGTCCATCAGCTGGGCTCTCTGCTCAGCAGGAAGCCTCCTTCTCCCTCTCCCTCCGCCACCCCCCATCCACTCATGTGCACTCTCTGTCAAATAAATAAATAAATAAATAAATAAATAAATAAAATCTTTTAAAAAATAAATATATAAATAAAGTGAAGGGAGATTGTACTTCGTTTTGTCTGGAAATTTACCAAAAATGGCCCATCGATTCAGAAAACGGTGCTGTGATACTGGCGTCATCGCAGCTGCCCATGCTCAGAGCTGGGATACTCACGTGGTCCTATACACTGGTGTGAGCGTCTGACTCTATCAGCAGGTCTACTACAGAGAGACATCAGCATCTACAAACTTACTGAAATATTTGACTCTAAATCACTTTCCAATATTTCTCCTTTATATTATAATTAAGACGTCCTATCAATACTTTAATCGGGTATGTATAGGGAGGTTATATTATTTGTGCTTTCTGCGGTCAGATAATAAAGAGGCACTTCCTAATTTTTTTTAAAATAGAATGCTGTCTCTGACAAGATCAAGAACCACTGGATTAATTTCCTTTAGAAAATTCCCATTTTTTTCTGCTCAAAAAATTTAGTTGCAGATTCAGTATTCATAGATATTTCTCAAATTTCAATCGTCCTTGAAAAAAATACTGATGGTTACCCCTTTGTGTTAATAAAACAGTGTGAAAATAACTTGCAGTGTATCTGGCGAAAGGGTTTGATACTTTGGGGTTTTGGGGGAGAAGAGGATGATGTACTGGATTGCTTCAAAAGAAGCAATTAAAGGTATATTCGGTTATCTGATTTATGCCGCTTCAAGGTCCTCTAAATTCAAAACTCATGACTGCATCCACCACCATCAGCACCAACACCAAAGACATACATACTTGAGAGAAGACAGCGCCGAACGTTCTCTCTGCTTTACCCACCAACATAGAGAAAAGAAGTAGTTCAGAACATTATTGATTAAATGAGGGAAGCTACAGGGACTACTTGTATTCAAACATTCTCCTGAAAATTATTCCTTGCAATGTATCTCATAGGTTCAGAGTGAGTGTTCTTTTCCAGCACGAATGATCTTCAATGATAATTAAATACTGAAAACAATTTCAATGATAAATGAGTGCCATTTACCAAAATTAGATAAAAGTCATTACCAAGTTTTAAAATCCCAATGAAGTTTTGATCAATGCATTCTACACAACAAATAATGGTGATATTTATTTTGCTACCTGTCCATTAAGTTTCTCCTTGACTGCTTTCCTGAACCACACAATTATGTGAAGATATATTTTCCATGCTTTCTGCAGTCTGAGATACATTTTTTGAAAATTGAAAATGAAATGACTTCTTAATCACGTCATTTTTCCCCTCTGGAAGACACTGCCTTTTTTACTTACTGTTTTAAAAACTGCCCAAATCAATATAACTTTCATGGTTGGGTACTAGCCTACTTGATTATGTTAGGGAAATATGTACAGTGCTGGGAATAGCATTTACTTCTCTGCCTCTATTAGTTTTGTGGCAATGGTTCATTAACAGCATACACCATTAATTTACAATAAGCCCTACACTAATAACGACAATTGATTTCTTTAATTTCTCTACAACCAAATGACACACTTTACAATGAACCCCAATTTAAAGTCCTTTGGGAACTTGGATTACATGACACCTTTTAAAAAGGTTATGTTTGATAACCTAACCCACCTGATATTTTTCTCTTTGCAACACTTAAAAATAAAACTACATCTAATTGAATTATTATAATTTGAGTTATTAACTTTTAGTAAAAAATTAATAAGCATTTCTAAAAAGAAAAAGAAAACTTCCCCAAATAAATTTCCCTTTCAACTTATGCTAACATCCATTTTATAATGAACTACAACGCATAGCATATTTCCAGGTTTAAAGACATTATCTCCATCATTTTCTGTGGCCTGAAAGTCAACATTTTAAGGTGCCAACAACTACTCCCTCTGAAAACACTGACCTCAAGCCAGTCTTTAATTTCTCAGCTATGAAGCAGATTGAGGATATCTCGAAATATATGTTTTACGTACATACTAATGGAAGCCTTAATTGTCAACCAATCCGACTGACTGCTATTCTTACTATGCTATAAAAGATAAATCTTGTTGGGATAAGTATAAATCCCTAGTGCAGAATCCCTGAATTCAAACCCTGACTTTGCCGCTTATGAACTGGATCATGTTGGCCACGTCATTTCACGTTTCTGAGTGTCTATTTCTGCATACATCAGAAGGGATTAATGATATATATTCTGCTTCAGTCACAGGGCATTTATGAACATCAAATAAGAAAGCTCATATGATTTTCAAATCACAATAATGAGATGATGAATAGAAGGAACAAATATATTTCGAAGACCAGGGAATTCCGGAATTCTGAACCCACCAGCATGTATTTCTAAAGAGCCAAAATAGTGTGATCTGAACGGAACATCTATATGACTACGACACGTCAAAACAAGGATAAACTGCACAGTCGCCCTAACTGTAGTTAAGCTCCAAATTCAATCTCTTTCCAACAGCCATAAACAAAGCAAGGACTTATAACAATAGCTATATCACATCAAATCTGCTATTCCATTAGATCTTTCTTATTCTTAACGCCTAGAATCATTTGTTGCGGACTGTAGGCAAAGGTAGGACCTGTACCTATGAACATGATATAAACATTAGTCAGAATTACGGTTTTGAGTTTTATTCTGTAGGCCGTTCCCCAACACAGGTTCATGGTCCCAACTTTTATCCAGAGTTACAAACGAATATTTTTTCTTCCTTATGTGCTATGCACCTCAAACTGTATGTCCAAAATCAAATACTTCCATTTTGCACTTAAATGCACTGGTTGGAGACTTTTTGCTTACTTTTTCTGTATATGTTTTAAATACTTTGTGCAAATGTTCTATAGAAGCATATATAATGGCAAAAGTGAAATAAAATAATAAATTTATATATCTCACTATTTCTTAGTAAATGGATACAGGCATAAAGATGAACTCACGCCAAAACTTTACCTATCTCCTGAAAGTCAAGCCTTGATGAGGAAAATACAATTGTAAGGGAATATTATTAATACCAGTTCCTCACAAATTGTATACCCAGTGCAACCCTCATAATTTGAAACAGAGAAAACAAAATGAAATCTACTTTCTAATGACTCAACTCAAATCAACTTCACCCCTCACTGGGAAAATGCCCACTGAGAAAGAGTTATGCAGCATATTTGCAAAGTCCAAATAACACTGCAAAAAGACACTGGTTAAAAAATGTTTTGATAAGTGTGATGTGAATAATTAATAGATGAGAACATTTTTATTCCCTTCTAAGGGCAGCAGGAGATGAAGTTAACAGTGTACAATGGCCTGAGTGATTAGTTCGTTTTCAGTATAAAAATGAGCTCCTTGAAATCGAATCCTCACGCTAATAGGTAACACGTATAGCTCCTTGAGAAAAAGAAGCAACATGTTCATGACAAGTGGCAAAAACAATTAGATTGGCAGCAGTCTTCGAAGCCAGCTGTGAAGACTGTCAAGAAAGAGAACTGACAGAATCAGTCTCTGACAGTGGTCCAGGCCCTGAACCACAGCAAAGGCAAGTTTCATATTATTTTTTCTGACTTCTATATTCTTTAACTTTAGAAATATTTAGGTGAGATGCTTATATTAGAATAGAAATGAAAAAGAATAAGAAAATCAACAAATTTATATTGACTTTGTAGATCTTTGAAGACAAAAGTGAAATGAAAACTTTTCAATTTTACTTAAGGAAGGAGGACATAATATTGCATTACAACTCGTAAAACCTTTAGAATTTATTCTCAAAAAGGCACACATCAATGTTAGACCCTAACACAGGATAGCTAAAACCAGATGGGAATCTATGAAAAAAATGTAATTATTACAATATAAAAGCCATATTTTATTTCTTAGATTGGGTGGTGGTTACAAGGGTTTGCCTTTTATAATTATTTGCCTTGCTGTATAACTTATATTTTGTAAACTTTTAGAGAAGTGGGTTGTGTTTCATAATTTTTAAAAGGTTATTTTAAAATGTTACAAGCTGGGGCGCCCGGGTGACTCAGTTGGCTAAGCATCCGACCCTTGATTTCGGCTCAGGTCACGATCTCAGGGTCATGGGATCCAGCCCCGCGGCTGGCTCCACACTCAACTCAGAGTCCACTTGTCCCTCTCCCTCTGCTCCTCCCGGGACTTGTGAGCTCTCTCTCTCAAATAAATAAATACAATCTTTCAAAATAAAATAAAATAAAATGTTATAAACTAAGGGATGCCTGGGTGGCTCAGTCAGTTAAGTGACCAATTCTTGGCTTCGGCACAGGTCATGATCTCAGAGTCGTGAGATCGAGCCCCATGCTCAGCACAGAGTCTGCTTGAGATTCTCTCCCTCTGCCCCTCCCCCTGCTCATGCTTGCTCTCTCTCTAAAATAAAAACGAATAAATAAAATCTTTTTAGAGAAACGTTACAAGCTGAGGAATCAACAAAGTCCTAGTTGCAGTTAATCTGTGGCTATGTCTGCCCTATCTGAAAATACACTTGAGCCAGTTCATTAAGGTGCTAGAAGCATTCGTCAAGCAAGCCTTTTAGCATCATGCAGATAAGATAATCATGCAGACCAAATAATGAATTTTATATATTTCACTAATTCTTAGCAAATGGCCTGAGGGCAGGTATAACAATGAACTCATGCTGAAATGTATCTGTTTCCTAAGAAAAGAAAAAGAATAAAAAAGCCTTGACAAAGACAAAAGATTTCTAAATGAATTACTAATACCGGTTTACAGCAAACACCAGGATGCACATCCAGTATAACCCTCTTACTTGAAACAGAAAATAAATGAAATCTAACTTACTAGCGGTTACTATGACTTACTTAACGCACCCTACGCTAAGGGGAAGCCGAGTATTGTGGGTTATGCTATCTACATAGCAACTCACTTCTCTGTCCTTTGAATTCAAACCTGGAGATGTTACTTCAGACACGCTCCTGTCAGATAAATCTGGTCCTGGGGCGCCTGGGTGGCACAGCGGTTAAGCATCTGCCTTCGGCTCAGGGCGTGATCCCGGCGTTATGGGATCGAGCCCCACATCAGGCTCCTCCACTATGAGCCTGCTTCTTCCTCTCCCACTCCCCCTGCTTGTGTTCCCTCTCTCGCTGGCTTTCTCTCTCTCTCTGTCGAATAAATAAATAAAATCTTAAAAAAAAAAAGATAAATCTGGTCCTGATTTACATGCATAGGTCATGCAGCATGAAATCTCAGTGCTCTCCAGTCTGTGTATAGACATGAAAAGGTAAACAAATGCACTCACCTGTATAGGGACAAGAGAGAGTGCTTACTGCATTAAAGAATGTGCAAAAAATGGGTGGGGGGCGGGTGGCACAGTTGGTTAAGCATCTGACTCTTGGTTTCAACTCAGGTCGTGATCCCGGAGTTGTGAGATTGAGCCCTGCATCGGGCTCCACGCTTAGCAAGGAGTCTGCTTCGGATTCTCTCTCCCTCTTCCTCTCTCCCTCCCGCTTGTGCTCTCTCTCTCTCTGAAAATAAATAAATAAACCTTAAAAAAAAACCAAAAAACAGGGGGTGTGCATATTACAAAGTTCTGTGAAACCAATGAGTATCCAAAATTTACTGATACATAGTTGCAAATGCAGGAATGAAGATATGGCATCTAATATGGTACCCAATAATGAAGCACAGTGGGTTACATATAAGAGCTGGTAATACTGGTTTTTAAGTCTCAGTCTGTAAATATTCTTTCCTAACCTACACTGAAAAATATCTGAAGGAAACAAGAGTGTTAACACACACACATATAATCATTTGAATTGAAAAACTGTGGCAACAGCTAAAATTTCATGAGTAACCTCTTTCATTTTAGACCCTGAGTCCACCATCCCATGTTAATTGGATTGTCTGGCATTCATAGCCACCAGATGGAAAATACAACATTGAGCAAAGAGCTACCGACCTTGGTTGTTTGTGGATCATGCAATGTGATTCACTTTGAATATTTTAGGATATGATTGCCTCGTGGATTCTCATCTTCTTTTTTATTCCTCTGTCTTCTATCTTGAATCACAGAATCACAGATTTTGGGATGTTACAAGGCACTGGATGAGTCAGCAAAATACACATTTGCTTATTTGGAACTTCCCGTTTTCAGTAAAATTTCTTGTAAGAAAAAAGCATGAAAACCACATGTCAAATAAAAAGAATTTTGACTCTGAAAGCTTATTTCAGAAAATCGAAAATAAATTTCAGAGAAAAATAAGAGTAGGTCAGTGTTTTTCTTTATGAAAGGGCTCATTAGCCTGGGGCAGTCAGTGACTGTCCAGTTAGGACCTTTCAACTAAGAATATCATTCTGGTTTGATAAATTTCTATATTCCAGCTAGGCTCAATTCCTTTTATTGTAAGGTACAATATTAGTGAAGTGACAATAGCTACTATAACAGATAAATCCTAAAATCTCAGTATTTTAACACAAATCTCAATAGCTTAACACAAGTTTATTTTTTGATGGTACAGATTCCAAACACTCTTCTTGTTCAAGGGTGTCTCCCCGCCAGAAGGTTAATTCAACAATCCTCACCATGGAAGGACATCATGAATTTCTGGCAGACAGCTAGCTGTCTCTTCCACAGAAATTGTGTTTTTAGGAAATCTCAACTTACCAGGAAAACTCAAGTTGTGAGTCCACAGTCCCCTAACTTGGGAAGGCTCTTTCTTCTGGGTCATGAGATAGCCACAAAGCAGAATCATAATAAGTTATAGAAGAGTTTGGAAAGATTGCCATTCTACAGTCAATGTAACATTCCAGAAGAGAAGTACCTACGGTATACATAGAAGGATAAGTGTTAGACACAAATTTTACACAGCAAAAGTAATTCTGGTAGTTTTAATAAAAGATGTTAGGTAAATTATGCTATAAATGTGTTACCACATGAAACTTATTCTGACGACCCTAAGGGATCATCTACATTCATTTTGCTGTTGTTTGAATTTTAACACATGAGGTTGAAAAGTTCAACCGTGTAGAGTGGAGGATGGCTTCAACAGAAACAAAGAAGTTTTTCTGGATTCTTTCAGGATGGTTTCAACAGAAACGAGGAAGTTTTTCTGGATTCTTTATGAAAGTGGTAGCAAAGGTCTGATGGTGAAGCTTCTGTCCTCACTATTTCTCTCCACTAGCTCTCACAGATTAGACAATGTGCTGTCTAGTTTATATTTGTTATCCTAAACCCTTAGATATAAACTGGGCTATTGGTCATTGCATATCCTTTATGTCATAAAACACTTCACAATAACTCTGTTAGGTCAAATCTAAGTAATTCGGGTATATGACTGATATATTGATTCTGGCCCATTTGGTATTATCATTCCCACAATGTGGTGTTAAACCCTAAGATTTTAATATTGATGGGGCAGAGGATTTTTTGCACAGAAGACTAGAGACCTCTAAGGATGAACATCTCCATATTAGGAACAAAGATCACAGTGGTAGGCTGACTATTTCCTCAGTGGTGTCATGGCTACTGGATGCTGATGTTGAGAAATAATGGTGACAAAGCATTCAAAAGGTACTCCCCCAAGGAAAGGGCGTTCATTCATTTGTAACAGAACTCCCACAATGAGGCAAATATCAAAAATCTTCAGATTCTACCATCAGATCAATCTCTGTCTTTGTTATACCTTTCCAGAATGCCAAGTTATCATGAATTTTACAAATGAAATGCTGGTACATGTTAGAGCCAACTACCTTTCTAGTCACTGCTGGGAAAACAAAAGAGACTGGTTCTCATCCTGATTATTCCATTCAGTTAAACTTATTGCAATTGTTCACCATTCCATTTAATCAAAAACTATTTATTCAGTGTCAACTATGAGCTAGATTCTGCTTGGTTCTACAGAGATGATATTTAAAAAACACAAGAATACTCTAAAATCACGTCTCTTCCTTTATGGATCTGATAATCTAGGGGAGGGGACAAATAAACAAATATTCCCATAAATATAGAAAGCAAGCCATTAGGAGTATGAGGAAGAAAATGTGGGGCGCCTGGGTGGCACAGCGGTTAAGCGCCTGCCTTCGGCTCAGGGCGTGATCCCGGCGTTATGGGATCGAGCCCCACATCAGGCTCCTCCGCTATGAGCCTGCTTCTTCCTCTCCCACTCCCCCTGCTTGTGTTCCCTCTCTCGCTGGCTGTCTCTATCTCTGTCAAATAAATAAATAAAATCTTTAAAAAAAAAAAAAAAAGAAGTATGAGGAAGAAAATGTACGCAGCCATGAGAACACGTCAGACTCTGGGGGCCAGGGAAAAACTCCTTGAGGTGGTTGGTTTCAACATGAGATGGAAGGATATGTCAGAGTGACCTACACAGTAGCAGTTGGAAGCAGAAACCTGGGGTGTAGATAGCGAGACATAAAACGATGTCAAATTGAATAAAATTATATGACCTGACAGAAGGCTGATCACACACAGGCTTAGAAGCCACTTCAGATGATTCCCATTTCGCACTAAGCAAGCAATGGGAGGACACTGACTTCATCGGACTTGTATTTTACCAAGGTTAACCTTGACTCCGGGAGATGTTGAGAAACTGCAGGGAAAGCTATTTCCTTCACTCTAACAGGTTCCCCTAGTTTTCCAGCCAACTCAACTTAATTATGCTGTGGAAAACAACTTATTTATAAAAAAAGAATTGAATTTCACACGCCACAAATTTTGCTGATCTTTTTTTTTTTTTTTTTAAGATTTTATTTATTTGACAGAGAGAACACTAGCAGGGGGAGTGGCAGAGGGAGAAACAGGCTTCCCCCTGAGCCGGGAGCCCAATGCAGGGCTCAATCCCAGCACCCTGTGATCATGACCTGAGCCAAAGGCAGAAGCTTAACAACTGAGCCACTCAGGCGCCCCCAAATTTTGCTGCTCTTATTAGGCAGCCTTACATTATAGACATGGCTTGCATTTTTTTTTAAAAAAATGATATTTCTCTCTATATTAAACAACACATGTGTATGGTAATATACCCACAATCTCTTGGCCGGGTGAGCTTCAGGTTAAAGAAAATAAGTCCTCCATTCCCCTACTTCCCTGTCCTCTCTGCTTATTCCCAAGATCAAATTTTCATTAAAAAAATTACGTACCACTAGTTTATGTCTTCCCTTGACTTTGAAATCCTTCTAGCAAGTAAACCTTTGACATTTGTCATGACAAAGCACGCGGTGCCACACCCATGAGGGGGAACCCTCAACAGTCTTTGAACCAGGAGTTTTCTCTCCCTTGGCAAATTTCCTCTTTCATGAATGCTTTACCCATTTCATAAATAAAGTATTTTAGGAAACATTGACCAGCACTTAGCCTGTCCACATTTCTGTGGATTACTTAAATTTCAGAAATTAAAAGGATTCTATAATTGTGAGTTCTGACAGTATCAGCAATGTTACAACGCCAGATCTTCTGTTAAACATTTGTGTGAAAATTAAACATGATTTAAATTCTAGCTTCTAAGATTTATTTCTCCCTGCTACTATTATACAAAACCACTATTAATATGCTGTGAAATGAGACATCTACAGCATCGCTAGTAAAAGCCTTTAAGTGGTAATCCTTCTGAATCCTTTCTTGTAATAGCCGAACATTTGCTGTTCAAAACCAATGAAATTCACACATGCTGCTATGGAGTAGTGGAGCGATTACTGCAGCATTTTTTTTCCCCAAAGTACCTTAGGCTTTAGATGATTAGAGAATAGTCTTATGTTTTAAACTTCCGGGGAACAATGTGGCTTTTAGTTGCACTGGATGGAGGACAAATTGTAGTATAATGTATGTTGACAGTTTAATAACACGGGTTACTATCCTTGGTGTACTTTATGATGTAATACATCCTTATAGGTGTCTCCAGAGAATTGTGCTATGATTTTCAAGGCACAGAAAATTCAATAAACTAAAACAGTCTGAGTAAGATTTCTGCCTTCTGTATACTTTGGACATTTTCCTAAAAAATAAATAGGTGCTACCCTTCTAAAATATTTTTCTGACATGCCTTTTCTGTTTTTCTTCTCAAGCTATAGATTTTAAGATGGGAATGGTATAATTCTTATTAAATTATACGTTAAAAATATAAAAGTCTCTTTCTTTATATAATAAACAGTCTTTTCCAGGTCTCGGAGGTAAAGTTCCTTTTCTATAAAAAGCCATAATTGTGGTTTTCAAAAATCTCATTAAATATTTAGATCTTTTAGAGCACAAGTGTTTTCTGTTGAAGTTTAAACACATTTAGGCTAATTATTTCTAATGTTTTGACCATTGTACAAATACTTAGAGTATTAAATAGCTAATAGCATAAAACAAAACAGCAAGTCTTATGTGCAGAATTCATATAATTACTCCTGGATTTTCTTTTCATCAAAATACTTCCGGGTGAAACAAAAATGGCAATACAATGTATTTTTAAAGTGATAGGAAACATTAGTATTAAACGAATGCAAGTCTAAATACAGATGTGACTTTATGTAGCCTTATTCCCTCTTTCTTTGCATTTACACAACTATAAACACAAAAAAAGCTCTTAAGCACACTAAGCCCACTGTGATTTCACAATGGACAATTGTCTGGTATTTCAGCGATTTGCAGAAAAGAAAACATACTACAATATCCTAAAAGAAATATTCTTCCCATTACTACTTGATCAAAAAAGAAAAAAAAAAAGACTCAGTAATTTTATCATACACCTCTAAGTTGAAGGCACAGAAAATGACTATAAATCACTATTTTCCACAACCACCATCCTTTATATAGTCCTGTCTTTTTTAAAAAAAACTAGACAGTATGGGGATACAGAAGAACATAAAGCAAGTTTTCCATCCTAAAGGTAATACAGTCATTTTTTAGGAAGTACTCCCTTTGTTGCAGATACTGTGTAAAATATTTGACACACATTATTTCCTCTACTGCTCCAAGCTACCCCAGAGGATAGGTTCCTTATTATTACCTTCATTTTACAGATGAGGAAAGAGCATCCAGAAAGGTCAGTGGTTGACCTCCAGATTTTAGAGCACGTAAGTGGTGGAATTAGGATTCTAAACCTAGCATTCAGAATTCACACCCTGGAACGTACAGCCTTCCTCACTGGCCAGGCAATTGATTTAGATTTTCTTAAAAGGCACATGTGTGTATTTTCATTAAAAACAACACAAGCCAATATAGAGAATACTAAACGGATGTAGATTGTGGCTTTTGTTTGAGGATTAAGAAACTCAATCACTTGGGCCATCCCTTTGGAGATCCCTTCATTTCAGAGTGTTCACCCAGCAACTCAACATCACTGCTCTTGAAACTCATGCTACTTAAATTATCTCATTGGTATCATTATTATTGCGTTTTCTAGTGGCAACTCAGAACCAAACTATCTATGTGTTCAAAGCAAACATATACAAAATAATCCCGGTTTTTGTGAAGCTTCTGAGAGCTGAGACAGGGTGATGTGAAAAACAAATTGCAGTAGAGTATGAGGCTCAAAGAAAAAAAAAAAATCATGCCCTTGAATTCTAGCCTACAATGAACTTTTTCAGTTCCACTGTCTTTGTTGCTTTTTCTAATTTTTTTGGCCAGGGTTTGTGCGCTTTCCTCCTCCCCGGGGTTCCACCAGGCAGGCCTGGTTGGAAGAGGTCCCAGCAGAGAGCAGAGGTCTGAGGATTATTGAAGTGGTTTTCTTTTTAATCACTTATAAAAACAGAGACAAAGCCAATCACCAGCCATGTGATTTGCTCCAAGTCTCCGGGTCTCTAAATTCCCTGAAGAAAGCTAGAATCAGCACTTTTCCAACAGCGTGGTATTTTGAGCTTCAGTCGAGTTTGAGTACCATACTGCTCTGGGAAGGAGAGGGAGGCAGAGAAAAAAAATATTACTTGAACGCCTTAATAAAATGGAGACCGTCCTTACATTACCATGCTCGAGCACAGGGTATGTGCCTATGTGTCTCTACTCTTTCAGAGCACTTTGAAAATGTATGCTTGCTTTATTTCCTGGTTGATGAAGCTTAACACAATCTCTATTCCTTCCTCTCATAGCCTCTGATTTTTCTTCCATGGGGTGTGCAATCAGAAAGTACTCCTTAGAAGCTAAATTAGGAACAGAAGATGAAGAGACTGAGATAAATCTGATTGCATTGGTCCTCACTAAAATGTAATTAACTAGCATTTAAATAAACACTCCCTAGGCAAATGCAGAGAAAGGGGCAAAGCCATGAAACAGGAGTCACAATTATAACACCCTAGGGGCCAAGCATTCTTGGGAACGGTCATCAGTTTCACACGAAATCCCCACACCCCCAAAGGACAACAAGGACAAAAATCCTAAGGATGAGCACAAAGGATTAATTTCATTCTATTGTGTATTTGCAAGTTTCAAGGCTTTAACCCAGGCGACAGGATTCATTCCCACCCACCCCAACCATCCCATCCCCACTTTAGAAAAGAAAGCAATCTGTAAACTCAAACCAAATGTTTTCCATTTCTTTTCCTCGCTCAGAAACATCAGCAGACTTAGTCAAGCAGAGGCAAAGTGCCAGCCGCAGCAAGACTACGCTAACCCTGAGACGTGGGAGTTGGCTGTGTTCCTCTGAGGCTTGCACAGAATGGTATTAAAAGTAATGAACACACAGAGAGACCCTGCAGGGCATGACGTGGTTTGTGTTTACGCCTCATTGGAACACTGTGGGTATTAGCGATTCTTCCAAATCTTCACGTGTATGGTGTCCTCTGATTTTGCACGTGTACTGACTCACTTCTCAACATATTTAGGCTTCTTTCCCTTGCAAATGCCCCCTCCTCACACTCTAAGCCTGCGTCTGTCCCTTCCCTCACCCTCCCTCCCCAAACTATACTCTAATCAATTTGATGGAAGCTTTCCAGCCCCTTTCTAAACAAGGTCCCTGTTTTCTTGGAGCAGATGATGCCTAGGGTCACATCCTGAGGTGATATGGACAACTTGAGAAATTTCAAGTTCTATTGCATAAATTATAGTTATATGTAGGATCTAAACTACAGGTTTATTAACTGATGCATAAAATGCAGCCTAATATTACAAATAGTAAATACCTAAATAATAAGAACATTGAGGAAATGTTGCACATGTAATTTAATGTTCAAAGATATACGTATGGGCTACGTAAACTAACAGAATTTGAAACTAAAGAGAATCAATAGTCCAACATTTAATATTCATTGAAACTTAATGATTTTTGTCCAATAATGAAACTGACGTGACTGTTAACTTTACGAAGAAAAGAAACAAAATTAAAATGGCACTGTGGTAATTCGCTTGGTCTCTTTCATCTAGGGCTGTTTCATTTGTACTTGCATTCTGTAGGAACCACAGGAAACACATTATTTTAAATAGCTTTGTAAAATAACAACACAATAATGATTGTATTAACAGTAAGATAACAATACAATCCGGAAATCAAGAGCAACATGATACACCTTTCCCTAATACTTGACCCAAATCACTTGGGGGAACCTTCCGAATAAAACTAGAACGCAGGTGCATCTACCAAAGCTTTGGCACATGGCTGAATGATTTCCAAGTGAAATAAAATCTGTTACTGGAAGAAAAGGAGTCACTAGAAAATCCATGGTCATTACATGGTTAATATTAGTCACCTAATAGGAAGGTTACTTCCCATTAAGTCCAGACTGTGAGGCCACGATGATCTCTTTACACATAATAGCAATGCACCAAATAAGGAACTGATTAGATTACAATTAGAAGAGCTATTGCAGAGCCCTAAATAGATCATTGGCAGGGTTCCTCCAAGTTGAAAGTGCTGATATCCAATACACATCAGCTCTGGCTTGGCTTGTCTTGTTAGGTAAACAAAATGTGTCTTGCCTGTCATTGTCATAAAATATTAATGCACTGGAAGTCTCTAAACCTTGCTAAGCATAAGGCCTATTATCACACTTAAGAGCAAAGCAATCTAATAAATCGCTGGCTGTAGAAAAACGAAGTCAGCTGGCAGAGACAGTAATCTCCCTAAGGGATAGTAAGAGCCTCATCTTCAACTACAGCAGCTGCAGTTTCAGAGAAATTATGTTTCTTCTGCTTAGTAAAAATACATTTGTGCTGAATTCTGTTATTTAAACTCTAATGGAATCATTAGGAATATCCACACATTATGAGTAATAGAAAATTAACTAAGAAAATCATCTACAATGCTGTCATATCATAGGCACGGTATTTTTATTAGGCTTGAATTTTAGGCAGCTACATCAGATGTAAAATCAAGCTGCTTATTTCTAATACCCCTTTCGAAAGAGTAGGAACCCCCAACTCATACATAAATAATCATGGGTAAACACTGAGCACTGAACTGCTATCCCTAATTGAAAGCAACTCACTTGTTTTGCCCTGGTAGGAGGGCCTTCAGGCAGTAAGTAAACATAAATGCAATATTGTTGCTACATACCTTAAAAACTGTTATAAAATTGCTGGCATGTTGCTATTTTTTTTGCAACACTTAACCAATCTCTGAAAACCCTAAGATATATTTCAGAACGGACCATACCTTTACTTACCTCCCTCCCATATATATGCACCTTAAATTAATCAAACCAACATATTTCCAGTAAGAGAAAAAAGATAAGCTGATAGATTTTTAAAATAGTAATGACAAGTAATAATAAGTGCTTGTATATATACTATTTCATTTTAACTTCATAATAACCCAATAAGGTAAACACGGCTGTCATGTCCATGTCAAAAATAAAGAAACAGATCATTCGCCCCTAGTCAATCAGTTCACAGGAGGCACCATTAGTTCTTAAACGCTACTCAACTGACTTTGAACGCCATACCTCTAAAGGCAGCCCAGTTTTTATTGTTGCTGCCATTTTATTTTCTACTTACAACTTCATCTTGACAAAGACAGTGCTTCAAAATCTGAAAAGCATTTAGCATGCTAATATGTAATCACGACCAAGGGATGATAATTTGAGGTTACATCGTTAATGGACGATGTGCACCCTTCATAGGACATTCAGTAACAAAATGTGGATGACCTACACGTGTGGGAAATATGAGCTAAAAAAGCTTGCCATACTTAGAAGTAGTATTAGGAGATGGAAATATATTTAAATCAAAAGGGGAAATATACCCTTTCTTACATGGCACAGGGATCATAGGCTTTACACTTACACGGAGACTAATGTGGATACTTAACAAGCATCCCTCGTCTGTAGGATGATGGTGCTTCAGGAAAGAAGCACAGTCGTCCCCGATATATTGTCTATGCTGATAATAGTCTCCATAAGACCATGCCATTCCCTCCAAGTTGTCAGTAACCTTTGTGCCAGAGAAACTAAAGAGAATTATCATTAGAATAAAGTGTGCATTATTTCCTCACTTACAAAAAACTACATCATAATCAGTCTGAAGCACAAGGATCTCCAGTGGGTCTGGAAGTTACACACTGACTGAAAAAATGCTGATAAGATCACCAGCCGACGGCGAGATCACCTCTCCGAATTCCTCATGCTTAGGTCCTTTGTTCAGTCAGCCCATAACTGTTGATAACCTGCTCTGTGCGTAGCATAATGGCAGCTGCTGAAGTCACAGAGGCGATTAAGATTCAATGGCAGTCCTCAAGGTGTCCGTACCTTTGTTAAGAAAAATTAAATTCAATTAAATTATGCGCTCAGCTATGTTAATAATTGGGACAAAGTGCTCAGTGACACTCAAGATGCAAAAAAAAAAAAAAAAATTCTATTTCTTAGTTTTCTGAAATCAAATCTAATCTGGACTCCAAGACTTTATTTGCCACTGGTGGCAAGAAGGGCATGAGCAGCCACATTGGCTCCTTTCTTCTTTGCTTTATTTGGTCCCTGGACAATGGCAGGGAGCTTTAGCGCATGGTGGCCCTTCTCCATGCCATAGTTCATTCTGTGGCAGTCGGCGGATCAAGCACCGCTGCTGAGAGCTGAGTCCTCTCTCCTTATTCCTCCTCCTCACATCTTTGTCAAAGCTTCCAGGGAACCACCACTTACTGGCCACTTTTGAACTCTCTTCACAACGTCTCACGTTCAGGCATGACATCCAAAAGACTTTCCATTCTCTACCTCCCGCAAACTTGCGACATGATCTGTTCGCCCCTCTCCTTTTTTCCTTATTGAGAATTATCCTCTCATTGGCGCTCCCTGCTCCTTCCTCTTACTATGTAAAAGATCCAATAGTTCTCCCTTGGTTGCTTCCTGTAACAGCTGAGGGTAACAGTACGGAGAAGTCCTGAATGACTCATCAGAGTTAGGCTCCATACCCCCAAATTAGAAAACACCTGTTTAACTATTCTGAGGCAAAAAGAAAACAAAAAAGTCAATTTTTAAAAAATGCAGTAGTACTCTCCTCTTCCCCCAAGGATGAAGCCCATTCCTGCACAGGCAGCGGAAAATAAACACCATGGCTGATGCGGCGCATCAGCATCTCACCCTGTTACACCTCGACCGCAAGCACTCAAAAAGCATGTGGATGAATTTCTAGCTAAGTTCTTCAACTATATCACGCTCTTTCACGATCCCATTTCTATATCTGTACATGACATTTTCTCTCCTGGAATCAAAATGTTGAATTTTCAAGGCTCAGTACATATGTCAACATTTTATTAATTAATCACTAACTTCTCTAAGGGACTTACTCTCTTCACTTCCATAGCATTTTAATATTACTACTATAATATACTTGAGATTATATTATAATTACCTGTTTACTTGACTGTCTCTACCCACAGATTATTATCTCCTAGAGGACTATTATCTGCTAGAGGATATGCACTATTTCTATTTTTTAAAGATTTTATTTATTTATTTGAGAGAGAGAGAGCAGGAGTGGGGAGAAGCAGGAGAGGGACAAGTAGACTCCCTGCTGAGCAGGGAGCCCAATGCAGGGCTCGATTCCAGGACCCCAGGATCATGACCTGAGCCAAAAGTATATGTTTAACCAACTGAGCCACCCAGGTGCCCACACTATTTCTATTTTGTAAATATGTTTCCAGTAGGACACAGGTCTCAACTTTGGAACCCTCTGGATCACAATAACAGGATGGCAAAGAGGATGTGAAGGCAAAAAATAGCCAAGATCAAGAATATACCTGGACCAATATCCCAAAATATTGACTAATCATTTGAGTAATCTATTTCAGTATTGTGGGTGTTTTCAACAGGAATCACTGGGCAGTGGTGAAACTTGGCATCAGGCTAATGACAGCATTTAGATCCAAAGGGCTCTCACTGAATCACATTGACTCCAGACACCAGCTGGTGGCTTATAGTTCAGGGACTGATGTGTGGTGAAGCCAGGTAGTGCTCCAGTCAGGTAAACAAGAGAGAGGAGTAGAAGACCCAAAAAATGAACTCAGCCCTAAGGCCAAAAGAGTTTTTCCTTTGCATCCCTTTATAACACTAATCCTCAGTCATAGTGGTAATGGTAGCAACAATCATTAGTATTATTGCTAATATCAGGAGTAGTAAAGAAAAATATCTCCCAGTGTCTCCAACATACTTCCCTAATATCCTATTAGCCCGAACTAGCTAAATTAAATAATGCACTCAAATATGTTAATACTGGAAATGAAACGCTCCATGACTCACAAAATGTAAAGATACTATATTTCTCAATTTTCCTAAAAACATCTAATCTGAACGCTGAGAATCCATTTACCAGTGGAGTCATGTTGGCTCCTTCTCTCTTGCTTTCTTTGGTCCCAGGAAAATGGCAGCCTTAATAATTAAGCCTAAACCTTAAAGCATGTTACTCAATCTTAGAGTCATCTGATCATTCCTAGATGCCCATGGTCAACTGGGTTTTCTGGATTGCCTTAAGTCAATAACGATACATTCCCTGACTCTGGGTACATTGTCATACAAACAAAGTCAGGAAGAAAGAAGCGAAAATGGCTGATGGGTAGGCCACGAATAGTATCTACCATAATCAGACTGAAAACATATCTCCAAAATTGCTTCTTGGCAATTTGGCTAAGATCAAGTGAAAAGAGATGCCCCAAAAACATCAAGAAGAGATAAAGAGACAGTAAGAATGAAAGAGAAGTTGTAAACATATTGAGAATAGAAATAGAAATGTCAACTTAAGTTAATATATGAACTTTATAGGGAATGAATAAATAAATAGATGGTAAGACATTTTAGAAAACGTAATGACTCAAAATTCTCAGAATTGAAGAAAAATGTAAGACCTTGGTTTGAAAGAATGCATAATGGCAAACTGGATAAATTAGGACTAACCTACATTGACACACGCTCTGGTGACTATTAAGAACATCAAGTAAAAATAAAAGGTTCTTTAAAGTTCCAGGGAGGAAAATCCAATCACTCATAGAGGAGTTAGAATTAAACTGACATTGAAATTTTCAAGGACATCATAGTCAAGAAGGCAACAGAGTTACATTTTCAGAATGTTGAAAGAAAAGCACACGATACTGGAATTCTATATCCTACTAAACATTTTCTTTAAATCTAAGTGTGAAATAAAAATATTACCAGGCAAAAAGGACTTTGAAAAGTTAATCACACAAAAACCTCTCTGACATGTTCTTCAGCAAATAAAGAATTAGATCCAGGAGGATGTTGCAAATACATGAGAAGTAAGAGTGAATAAATAACTTAAGGAAATATTTTATTATTCAAAAATGCAATGACCATAAAGAAAAAAAAATCTAAAAAGTAAGAAAATGTCCTTAAGAGTCAAGAATTAAAATTCTAGATGTTGTATAAATGGAGTGTTTGCTAAAGGGTTTAATTTAATGAAATAGAATTTATAGATTATATTTATAAGCTAAAAAAAGTAATTAGAAAAAATAAACTTTAGCTTGTCATTTTTTAAAGATTTATTTATTTTTTTGAGAGTGACAGAGAGCAGGGGGAGGGGAGAGGGAAGAGAGTCTCAAACAGACTCCCTGCTGAGCACGGAGCCCAATGCAGGGCTTGATCCCACAACCCTGAGTTCAGACCTGACTCAAAATCAAGAGTCGGATGCATAACAGATTGAGCCACCCAGGTGCTCCTAGCATAAGTCTTAATAAGAGATAATCACTTTTCAGACCAGCAGAAGAAAATTCACCGTATTCAGCAGATATTAGGAAAATAGGGGAAGTAAGGTTGGGGGGGGGATAAACAAAAAACATTCAATAAACTGGAAAAAACATGCATGTCAGAAGTCCCAACGTAATAGTAATTTTTAAAAAATGTAAATGGCCTTTAACACTAATTAAAAATCTCTGGTGGATTTTTTAAAAGATTCACAAGTATTAAAATGCAAAATATATGAAGTTTGCAAATCAAGGGAGAGAAAAAAATGACTACACACAAACATGGACCAAAAGAAAGCCAGAATCAGACAAAATAACTTAAAATAAAAATGATCAGGGGTGCCTGGGTGGCTCAGTCGTTAAACGTCTGCCTTGGGCTCAGGGTGTGATCTCAGGGTCATGGGATCGAGCCCCGCATCGGCTCCCTGCTGGAAGCCTGCTTCCTCTCCCACTCCCCCTGCTTGTGTTCCCTCTCTCACTGGCTGTCTCTCTCTCTATCAAATAGATGGATAAGATCTTAAAAAAAAAAATGATAATGAGGAGGGGTGCCTAGTGGCTCAGTTGGTTAAGTGTCCAGCTCCTGGTTTTGGCTCAGGTCATGATCTTAGGGTCATGAAATCAGGCCCTGGGTCAGGCCCTGCACTCAGCAGGGAGTCTGTTTGAGATTCTCTCTCTCGCTGCCCCTCCCCTGTTCTCACAGAGAGTTCTCACAGAGCGTGCACGCTCTCTTTCTCTAAAATAAAATAAATAAATAAAATCTTTAAAAAATGATCATGAGAAAAAAACAGCTATTATATACTGGCTATGTATAATCATCATGGATCTATCTTCATATAACAGTGCAGTCAAAAATATTATATAACAACTTTGACAGACCTAAAGGGGGAAATGGATAAATCAACAATTATAATTGGAGATTATTAACTAATTACTGCCAATAAATCAAACAGACCATGAAAAAGCAAATATATTCCTTCTGATAAAAAAACTCTAATTAATAAACTTGACATCAATAGAGACTATACATTTGCTTCAAGCAAAATTTAAAAATTTAGAAAACCTAACCTTGTATCGCTTCTCGGCCTTTTGGCTAAGATCAAGTGTAGAAAACCTAACCTTGTATAAAGCCACAAAGTCTGGATAAATCCCTCCCAATCAATATTATATAGACTTCATCTATAAAGCAATAAATTATGTATTAGTTAGATGTTAAAAAAATTAATGTCTAGAAGAAAATACTTCTCAATAACCGTTGGATTCGAGAAGGGAAATTATGTAGGTCTTAGTGCAGAAAAACAGAAGTAGTACCCTATTTCAAAATCTGATCATCCATATGAAACAGATTTAAAGCTATGCTGGGGTTTTACTTGACCATAAACTCCATGTGGACCAAGAGCTGAAAATAAAAAATTGAACAAACAGCAAATGAGATCTAACACCTCTTTTAGTGCAAGTACAGTATCCAAAACACAAAAAGTCAGAATTCATTCTGAATGTTGTATTCGATATGAGATGCCATAATATAAGGAGAATTATGAGGAAAAAACAGGAAAAATGAGGAGGAAGAGGGAAGGACCCCAGAATGGAAAGATACCTGGGCTCAACACCTTATTCAGATGGTTGGGATTTCAAGACAGTCAAGTAGCATAAGCACATGAATCCTCAGTACATAAGGAGGTACCCTCTGTACGGTGGTGGAGTGGGCGGACAGATGGTCCATGTTATTCAAAAGGGCAAAAGTGAGGTCAACATCTGGGAATTCCAGTAGGCAGAAATTGAAAGAAGGTAAAAAAAAAAAAAAATTTCTAACAGCAAGAATTAAAAACAATTATTCAAAACAGCAACTTATAAGAAAAGAATATTCTAGTGGAGGTGGCATCCTGATGCAGTAAAAGGAATTTCCACAAAGAACAAGTCATTGGACAACAGTCCATCTATGTCCCAAGTTGTAGAACAGGACGTCTATGCCCCTTGGGATTCAAAAATGTCTGAAGTTCTCTATTTTCACAATAAAAATATCAACTCTTTGAAGAGGAATAAATTCTCTTAATGGTATGTTTGTGTCATCCATGCAAAAAGCTAATTTAACCTTTTATTCTAGTGAATTTAACCTTTTCATGTTCCTGGTCAAATTTCTGTTAGTACACAGCTTTATTGATGTAAGGTAATTTTGCCAAGAATTTGGTTTATTTGGTTAATCTACCCCTCTGAGTTGCAAAAAAGAATGCTAAGAACTTATGTATGTTTAAAGTTCTATAGAGTTTACTGTTCCTTTTCATTTGATTAATAATAACATTGGAAAATAGTTCTTTCACAAGAGCTAGAGACTGTGAATTTTTGTTTCTATTATAAGCATGGACTCCTTGTTACAAAATGTTAAGGAGAAGAGTTTTTTGAGTTTGCAGAGATGAAGTCAGGTGTCTTTTAGTACTTGCCAATAATACAAGTTTGAGCAGCAAGGGATGAGTTATTCCTCACTGAAAAATGGAAGAGAAATGTCCAGTGTAATTCCTGTAGGATGGCCGAACAGAGGATAATATTTTCATTCATCTGTTAACTGGTTCATTCATTCATATACTATGTGAGTGATACTCTGTGTCACAGTGAAGAGCATGGGCACTGGAGCCAGCTTGTATGGATGGAACTCCTATCTCCACCAAATGAGAGGTTTGAAACTCTAGGCAAGTAGCCTCATTTTCTTGTACTTCAGTTCCTGCATTTGTGAAGGATGATAATGATGCCTACTTCCTAGGTTGTTGTGAGGATTAAATGATGATAGATAGATACATAGATATATACACAGATACATACAAAGATAGATAGATACATAGAGAAAGATGGATAGATGGATAGATGATGGATGGATAGATGGAAAGATAATAGATATCGATAATTACAGATGACAACACACTTACAGATATATAGTATCTAGAACAAAGACTGCCCTTTGTGCCGTCTAAGTATTAGCTGTTACTACCGTGTACCTGGGCTGGATGCTGGGGATACAATATTAAGAAAATGAAAGGTACTTTAATATAATACAAGGTATGATAGGTCAAATTATGGAATTCTACTTAATCCTAAAAATACAGGGAAGTTTTTGAAAGATTTGAAATGGGCAAGCTAGGGTCAGTTTTGCTTGTTTTTAAGATTATTCTGGCTGCACCGAGACGAATGGATTGACCAAGGAAGAGGGGAAGGTTTCCGAAGAATGGACACAGAGAGACAAGTGCAATGTTATTAAACGCCAAAAGCAAGTACAAAGGAAGGCTGAAATTTTCTAATTTTCTTTTCTGAAAATGTGGTGTGCTTGCGTTCGTGCGTACATGCGCATGTCTGTTGGGGGAGGTGAGGCTGTGGTGTGTATGTGTGTGGGCGATGTGATTACATCATCGGCGGAAGCCACTCTGCCTTTGGAGTTGCGGTAAGTAACATTCTGACCTTTCCAAAGCTTCTAAACCTAAGACTTAATTTCCTCTTTTCGTAAAACATGGATTCACAGCATTTTGGAGAGAACTGAATAAAACTGCGTGTGAAAGAATTCTTAACTCCAAGGCACAATATAAATGTTGCTGTTGTAATTATGTCCGGGATGTGGAGAGGGGAACTAAATATCAAGGTCTCTTCTAGGATGTTTATTTTACCAAAGGAGAGGCGTAAAGATGGAAATGAGATATCATAAGGCAAGAGAAAGTGGTGATTAATATCTGTGGTTACAAACCGAGCTTCTCGTGTAACAACGTCCTTCGTCTAGAATGATGTTTCATTCATCTCTGACGAAGTGCTCCTATATCTAACTCCCCCCCCTCAGGATTTTGATTTCCACAATTTTTCCCCCAGTGGGACAGTGATCAGAACATTTTTTAGCTTTCCCTCCCTATCTTCTTAGCGTCACATCCCTCTTGAACACAACTTAAATTCCGTGTTCAATCAATATCATCATTCCTGCACATACGCCTAACCACCATAGACACAATGACCCCCCTTCATCATACTTCCCTGGAAAAACCTCAAACCCAGCTAAATTCGATTATCCACATGGGCTGTTTCTGCCCATGAGAGGTGAATATATGAAGGAAAACAAAACCACAGTGACCGGATTCATTTTATAATCATGGCCAGGAACTACAGTCCTACTATACTTCTCTCATTCTTCTAGACTACTGACCAATGTTCTCTAATTGTGCTAAATCCAATAGCCACTTTGCATATTACTATTTAAGCAGCATTTTACATTTTTACATTTAGCAGTCTACTCAACCTGGAAAGTTTAGGTTTGGTCCTAGTTTGGGATTTCTTCTCTTATGGTCACCTTGTCCTGTTGGCCACCTGTGTGAAGCAACGACCTCCTTCCAACATAAACGCATACACACACAGGCACATGAATCCACACAACAGTGTACACATAGACTCATAAATGAGGTCTGATCCCTCTTATCCTACTTGATTTTTCCCCCAAAGCCTATAACACCATTTGTCATACTATATTCATTTGTTGATATTCATCTCGTACCACTCAAATATAAGTTTCGCAAGGACAGGGACTTTATTTTATTCATCATTAAATCCCCAGAGCCTACAACAGTGTTCAACATTTCATAGGCACTCAACAAGTTTTATCTGAATGAATAAATAAATGAGGGAAATCAATATTTAAATTTAAGAAATTTCCCAGAAGATAAAAATAGTTGTTTAATTAGCAATGACAAATCAAACATGTTAACAAGCTATGATATAAATATTCCATATATGTATTTATTCATTATTCAGTAGTATTTATGACTTGCTTGTTCCCAAAAATGATCTGAGGCAACTGATATGTATACAGTATTGCTATTTATAAACTCAGTACAGAATATTCTCTCTGTCCCTTATGAAGGAAAAAAAATGTGGCTTAATTGCTTTTATAAAATATGAGTAAACCATTAAAAAGGGAAAGGGAACAGGGTAATAACGCTTTCTTCAAACAGTAACTGATGAAAAATTTGTTTGTTTTTTTATATAATTAAAAAAACATACAAATGGGGAGTGCCAAAGATAGGGGATATTTGAGTTAATAGAAATCAAGAGGTTTTTTTTTTTTTCAACAGTTAAGATATCAACCGAGCCTAAACTCTCTTATCTTTTTTTTTTTTTTAAGATTTTATTTATTTATTTTAGATAGGGACAGCCAGAGCAGAAGGGGCAAAGGGAGACGGAGAGAGATTCTCAAGCAGACTCCCCGCTGAGCTCAGAGCCCGATGCAGGGATCGATCCCAGGACCCTGAGATCATGACCTGAGCTGCAACTAAGAGTTGGACACTTAACTGACTGCACCACCTAGGCACCCCCTTTAAAAAAAAAAAAAAAAGATTTTATTTACTCTCTTCTTTGATATACCTAAGCTTCTTTCCAGTTTTACTAACTCAAAAGATGATTCCTCATATGCCAAATACACTATTGAAATTTGCATCTTCTAAAAAACAAAAGTTGGGGGCGCCTGGGTAGCGCAGTCATTAAAGCGTCTGCCTTCGGCTCAGGGCGTGATCCTGGCGTACCGGGATCGAGTCCCACATCAGGCTCCTCTGCTATGAGCCTGCTTCTTCCTCTCCCACTCCCCCTGCTGTGTTCCCTCTCTCGCTGGCTGTCTCTCTCTGTCAAATAAATAAATAGAATCTTTAAAAAATAAAAAAAAAAATAAAAAACAAAAGTCATCCTCAAGTATTTACTGTTATCATTTTGAAACAGGTTTGCCCCAATTCTTAAATGTCTAAATTGGTCAAGACATGTTGTCTCTCTACCTACTCTTATATGTCTAATATAAGTTCTTACCAAAAAAAAAAAAAAATAGAGATATCTTTCCATTTCTGTTAAGAAAGTGATTTTCATGATGAGATTGGCTAGAGTTTGGAATGAGTTTTCCAAAGAAGTGGAGAAGGCTTCAAGGCCATTAAAATAAAACCATTCAAAACAGTGGGGAATGTACTCTACCAGGAGGGAAAATGCTGTCCAGATCCCTGGAGGCTGCCGCCGAGAGCTGAATAGGCCTTTTCAATCTCCAGCCTTTATGATTCCAGGTAACTATTCTGAGAATAGATGAAAGGAGTGGGTTTTTATTCTATCCATGTTGAGCTCCTATTAGCCTCTTGAGGAAATAGGGGTTTTGCGGAAAGTGTGAGTTTTCTAAGTGTTACTGAAATGTCCTTGTTTAATTTCCTTATGAAAAGGCAATCTAATAATAGCTACATCTCCTAATATTAACAAAGCTGCAAAGTTACACAAGTCAGAATAATTTTCCTCTGCTTGGATGGCAAAATCCTTCAATGTCCTTGTCTCTCTTTTCCCAATGTGCCACCCCTTTTATAGTCGATGTTTGCTCTTTAATATTTGATTTCACATTTGATTCCAGTCATCCTGATACAGAGCTGCAGTGGGAAGTGGGAACATTCAAAAGGGAGAGAAGATATGGCTGCCACCCTACCATGAGCAAGTCCACTGAACTGTAAATCTACCCTACATTTAATTACTCAACTAGACCGTGCATGGATAAGGTCTCCCGAGTGTTGGCTATCAGGAGTGATGGAGTCAGCTTGCAGTAATAAGCTTTTCTACAGCTAAAGCCAAAGGTTAAAAGTAGACATAGAACTTGACGGCAAGGATTGTTTTTAAATAGCTGCAAAACTCAAAGAATAACAGAACCTTCTTCTGTATGAATTCCTACGTTTCAAAACCTTAAACTGAAATGGGGGAGTTTTGTAGAAAAGACCGGGTCCCCTCAAGCAACTTTACAAGTATTCGGGTCAGTAACAGGGGTGGAAAGCCCACCCTCCCCACACCAACGTCTACCACACGCGCAGCATCATTAGCTCATGTTCGTGTAATGAATAGCAAAGATAATTGCACTTGTGAGATGAATCAGCAATTCCCCATTAGAGCAGCAAAATAACACTGTTTTCTTTCTGAATCACTGTGGAAGGCAAATGGAAAAGTGACAAATAGACTTTGTTCTCCATCACCGATGGAAGGGGAATTCGTGTTGGGAGCCAAATTTCCAAAGTAAGGCATACAGGGCTTGCCAGCAAAACTGTTCACACCCCCACAGAGACCACAAACCCTGCAGCTGTAATTTCAGAAACACACGTGTGTATAAATCAAGTAATTGCACACCTAACTATCCACTTGAGCCTGTGTGCCTGGATTTTTTGCAGGTGCCCGGGGCACTTGTGCTATTTGGCTTTGAAAACAAGGTTTAGTGTAATTGACAGGATATTATCAAATTCAAGCTGACTTGTATGGGCAAGTCTCAAAATACAAGGGTGGCGTGAGGAATCCAGCAGCACTTCTGAATGTTCTCTATGTGTGTTCTGCAAGGTCCTTGCAGCTGACTGAACGCTAAACAACCGAAAGAGACAAAATGAAAATGTCAGTTTTGCTCTAATTCATGAAAGGATGTTTCCAGAGCATTCAACGAAGCAACATCATTTTGAAACATTCCTGCCATTTACAGAAAGAGAGAGAGAAGAAAAATTGAGCAAGTATTACTTTGCTTTATATAATGATGTTTTCAAAGGGGATGAGGGGTTGCTTTGGGTCTGTTGGCCAAAGGAACAAACAGACCGGTGTTTCCGTGTTCCAGCTGGCAGAAGCCCCAGCAGACAACCATGGAGCAGGCTGCTGGCTGCCCAGGAAAGCGAAACTCACTACCACATGGAATCTGCCTGCAGGCTGAGCTTGTGCTCTAATTTTTCCAGGAAAAATTCAGGTCTTTGGGCCTTTGAAACAGGTGTCGTTGCTACTCATCCTCTACAACTGCTTTACACGTTCCAGTAAAGTAAGATGAATGGGACCAGTTCATCCAAAAATGTGGGGCAAGTCAACAAAAGGCATTTCTGCGATTTTCACCTCGAGAGAAAGAAAACCATGGCATCTGTTTCACAGAGGATATTTAAACCACCAACTTCTCCTTTACCACCACCCCACCAGAAGTTTACAGATTTAGCTTTGTTGAGTACACACATATACATGTGAGTATGCAGTATGCACACACACACACACACATCATACAACCAGCAAATTCCTAATGGAACGATGCCAAAACTCACTAGCAAATAATAAGATGCTGCAAACGGTGTCTCCCATGTGTTAGATTACTTCTAAAGCACCTAGCGTTCCTACTGCCACACAACAGGGAATTAATGGACCTTCTCAATGGAGCATGAGAAATTCGCCTCCGCATTCTTGGCATCTGGTTCCTATTTTACCATTTAAAATAAAGAAACAGAATCAGAGGTAATATGGTAACTACAGGTAAAATCAGTCTTACAAGTGTGTCCCATAAGGATGATCTTTCTTTTTTTTTTAAAGATTTTATTTATTTATTTGATAGAGAGAGACAGCCAGCAAGAGAGGGAACGCAAGCAGAGGGGTGGGAGAGGAAGAAGCAGGCTCCTAGTGGAGGAGCCTGATGTGGGGCTCGATCCCGGAACGCCGGGATCACGCCCTGAGCTGGAGGCAGACGCTAACGACCGCGCCACCCAGGCGCCCCAAGGATGATCTTTCTTGAGACAAAGTCGGTAGTCAGCGAGACCAAAGAAAAGAGAACTCCATGCAAGACTTTTTCCCCAAAATGTGCGCAAAGTCCCACTGGTCCATTTGAGCAAAAATTTCCAGTAAGTCTTGTTTTCATAAAGTAATTATTAAAGAAACCCATTATATTTGGATGTAACGTTAGCCAAAAATAACATTTCAATATGACAGCAACAAAATTTAACCCTTCTTCTTTTTTTTTTTAATGACTTACAGATTTTTTTATTAACACTTTATCAAAGGCCTGGTTTTGAGACTTTTAGAATTGGCATGCTCCTTTTGCTTGTTATCAGGGAACTTTAAAATGTATAAGGTGTTTATGGCCTATTAAAGAACCATTAGGCCATAAAAATAATCTGCCTGTAAAAACAGTGAGGGAAGGTGAAATGTGCAATGTATAAACTACAATCTCATCACCGTATAAAGGCTAAGTAGGAAAAGCTATTGATTTCTTTCCCATCGAACAAACACGATATATTTCAGATGTATTAATAGGCTAAAAATAAACTTCAATCTTATACAAAGGAAAGAGGGAAAGTAATACAAGAAAAAGAACGTCAACCACCTACCCTATATTTGAAATGATGGCCATGTGTATTGTGGGGGGGGCGCAAAGGCCTGTGGGATTATGATCATTAAATTCCTTGTTTACTTAGACTCGGCTACGTTTGTGAAGACATCTTCTGGACAGCAATAAAGATTTATAAGTCAGATTTTTCAAATTCCAGCTAAGTATTTAGCATTTGTACACCGCAAAGTACAATTTCTGAAATTGGATTGTAGTTTTTGAGCCCCCCACGGGAGAGAGTTTTGAGACAACAGGGTAGTGCACTGGGAATAAGGAGAGGACATGGGATGGGGGGCTCAGCCTTGTGCAGAGACTCACTACCAGTACCAACCACCTGTGTGAATTTGGGAAAGATTCTCACCTGTTCTGCATCAAGTCTCCACATCTTCAGAGTGGAAGATATTACTAAACTATCAAAATGTAACTATTAAATAAAATAATACATCTAAAGGACTCTGCCTGACACAAAGAAAGTACTTGATATATTTCATCAGTTTTTATTATACTATTGCCTGGGTCCTTAGACAACTGTGATCTTGGGCGTGTCCCTTTAGCCTCTCTGGCCTGTTTCTTCTGTAATGATGGGATTGCACTATGGTCCTTCCCAGTCCTAACCATTTCTGACTGTATAAAATCCTATGCTCTAAATTGGATCAGACCTTACAGTTTTTGAGGGCCAAATGCCAGACCAATCTCCTACATCCACTTAAGGTTGACAACTTCTCTGTGTGGTGATAACAGACCTAGTCCTTGGGAAGGCCTCTAGGTTGTGCTATTCACTGTTCAAACATAAAACATCTCCAAAGTAATAAATTCCACCTTTGGGGTAAAAATATTGGTGTATTGTCAAGATATGAGGAGCATAACAAGTTTTTTGGCACCAACAGTTAAAGTAATAATTGCAGTTAAATAATTGTTAATCATAATTATATGATAATATAACTATATTGTTATATGATATTATAAACTAGTTTAGTAATGATTACATATTATAGACTTAGAACTTGAAAATGACTTGCTTTAAATTATATACTTTGGAGAAGAATCAAGTTTACTCCTATAATAATGTCACCTTATTTTAATTTGGTGACAACTTTCTCAAGAGAATCTTGGAAAAACCAAGAATACTTTGCTCATGCTAATGTATGTATTAAACGTTTTGTGTCAAGGAAACAGGTAGTTCCTAAGAGGAAACTTATGACATTATTCTAATAATTTTAAAGGGCAAATGAATCAATGAATAGACCTAATAAAATATTGATAGAGTCCATTCAATATGATTAAAAGTTAACTGAAAATGTTTGCCCAGTTAGAGTCATAGAGACAAAATAGAGACATGTTCTAAATCCCTCCAATGTCTCTGCATTCCATGCCCACTAAAACGTTCTATTAATATGTTTTATTAATTTTATAGTTCAAGATACTTCTTTAAAAGCCATGGTTTATTTGTAATAAGATTCTAACCCTATTACTCTCAAGCTATTTTTCCTACAAATAATTCACAGGAGTTTCCTAAATGTCCTTAAAGAACATGTAAAATTATTACCTACCAGAAAATCGTGCCTAGGGAAATAGAAAAGGACTCATGAATGCCCTACACAGTGAGATAAATTCAGAGATAAGCATCCTAATCTCATTATTACTAATTTGCTTTATTCATATTATTCTTTTTATTGTCTAGGCCAGTTCTCCAAGAAAGTCCTGGGAATAACCATCAGCAGTACATTGGGACTTGTTAGAAACACAAATTCTTGTGAGGTCCAGAAATCTGTATTTTAACAAGTCCTCCGAGTGCCTTGGATAAATGCTAGCTTGAAAACTGCTGGTGAAGAACACAAATTAAATCATAGTATTTTAAAATATTGAACAAAGTAACTCACTGGAATTCAAATAAAAATTTGGAGTAAAATTTTTAAAAAATACTTTGAACAAAGGAGGCAAAAAATAATTTTGCATCCTAATTATTTTATCTATATTATAAGAAGTCCTTACTATTAATTGTTAAATATTACATTAGCAAAAACTGTGAAAAGCAATGTCATTCAGTGCTAAGATTAAAGAAAAGCAGGCACTCATATATTTTTGAGGGATGTGTGAAAAGCTTAAAATAATTTTGTAAAGTAGTCTGGAAATAAACTACTTAAATAAACACACATAAATCCTTTGACCCATGCATCTCATTTTGGGAAAATAACACTACCAAAAAATAAAAGTGTCTGTTATGTAAAGTTGTCTGTGTAAAGGTATTTACGGCAACATTGTTTGTGGAGGCAAAACCACACTAGAGCAAAAATCACAAGCAATCTGAAATCCCAGGGGTAAGGAAATGGTGAAATAAGTCAGGATATAGTCATAGGATATGATTCAACTTTCAGAAAAGATGGGTAAGTGCTACCAATACTGTTAAGTAAGTAAAAAGAAAATGGAAGAAATTCACGGAATAATATGTCTAGTGTGTACCCATATATATCACAAGGTACTTCAACAGAAAACCTTGAGCTCTGTAGACTACCACAGTAAAGGCTTGTATCTTTCTCACACAAAACCCATGCCGATCAGGAGACCTCCTCCATCTCAACGTCATGCCACCCAGTTCCTGGAGCCTTTAAGATTGCCCTGGCAGGGCCTCAGTCCCAAGGTGACACATCACTTCCACTCAGACTTCACTGACCAAGATTTATCACATGAACCTTGCTGATAGCAAGGGAGACACAGAGGCTAGTCAATGAGTGCTGATTATCTCTTCCACCATATATTTTGTATAGCTTTGTATGAACACATCAAATTGTTAAAATAGTTGCTATTGAAGAGCGATCATAGAGAGGAAGATAAAGATTACGAACATTTCTACATATAACATTTAACTTGTAACAAGAAGCGAGTACCGCCTTTATAAATGAAATAAAACTGTATTAAAATCAGGGATGTTTGTATACACAACCACCTTGACACCATACACACATAAATCTACAGATCACGCCTGCTCTGCGACCAGCGAAGAGGGAGAGTTTGAATGTAAGGGCAGGAAAAGGAAAAGTCAGCCACTGTGTTTCAGGTTCCTGGGATGACAAGAGGGGATGGGACACAACATACAAACTGAAGAACTGATCTTAATAAAAGAAAAGAAAACTCTTCTATGGTACTAAGAGGAAACAAATATAGCAGGGCTACAGTTAGAGGTGAGCTTGCATCTTTGATGTCTACAACATGAGAAGTTATCTCTCTCAGTGCTCCTGTGGTCTCTATAAAAGAGAAACCAAGGTTTTCTGTTGAGTGTGAAGGAGTAAAAGGGTTTGCTGGTAGATCAGACAGTGTCTGAAATAATGGTTGTAAAGGATGGAAAACAAGTTGGTCGGAGAAGCTTATCACCGATACCAGTGTAATCAGCACAAATGTACTTCCCCAAATTTCATCAACAGCTTTCTTCTTTCAGAACTTACCATTTGCCTCCAAAACCACTACTCCGCTCCCACTGTCATGGCTGCAGAGCCTCTGAGTTGGCTATCGTTCACGGTGAAACCCAAGGTCAACTCCATAGCTGGTACACCTCACATATGATGTAGTCCATGCTCTTACCCCGAATTTTCTATATTTGGGTAAAATAATATACTGCAAGGATAGGATCGGCTTCCAGAGCACCCACCAAGGAGCCAGGTGGGTACGCCAAAGTTCAAGACAATTGTCTCTTGTCACATGAAACCTGACCAACGGGAAACAAGAGATGGGATGGGGTCAGGCAGATGAGTCTCATTTCTTTCTTCCTTCTATTTACCACTAAGTGTGTAGCTTCTAGTCGAAGCACATATCAAGAAAACATGCCTGCTGAGCGCCCTGATGTGTCTCTTCAAAACTTATCAGGAAGTGGAGCCCAGTGTGATGGTACATCACATGTTACTGCTCTCGAGGTATTTCCTTTATTGGCTTTTCTTTTTGTTGACCCTTTTTACCTCAGCTTGACTAGCACAAACACAAAAATCTCCACCTTTACCTTTACTTAGGCTCAGCTTTTAATAAAACTGGACTAAAACAATTGGTACAGGAAGTGGCTCCAAAAAAGGGACGCTCAGAATGGGAACTTGGTGTTGAATTGTTCATTTGTGTAAAACCAACAGAGACCCTATTGGTGGGAATTGGGGTGGTACTTAAGTTTTCACCTATGATTAATAGGAATGACGTGCGTATAAAAAGCAAGGCATTGGGAAATCACTGGTTGTGGCACTTAATCAGTATGGGAAATATGTTAATATAAAAACGTGCATTACAATAACAACCCTAGAGACTGTGCAAGACGAAATGGTAGGTGTAGAGCTATCCCGCCCACTCCCCTCAAAGCGGAGCACGTTTTAAAAGCCCAATTACCTGAGTGGTAGCTTTAAAGGAGACCCTTATCTTTGTACCTGCAGCAGACCGTACTGAGACTCAATCCCAGGATCTGGTTAATAGGTGACAGAGCTACTGTGGATACAAAATATGCAGCTTTCAGATGTCTTACATTAGAGTCAAGGTAGCGGGAAGAAACAGCGGGACACTGAGATCGGCAATGGGGTATTTTGGGGGGCAAACCCAATAATCTTGAAAGCCCAAATAATACTGGCCCATCTTTACTAGGAAAAACAGCCCCGTCCCTAGAAAGTAAAGAATGAACTCAACTGAAGAAGGTATGTTGCATCATGAGGAAGGTTATCTGAAAACATGGCCCAGGCATTCCTTTTTTGCCAACTCTGGGGACTAGAGCTTTTTTCACTGACTCTCTTGGCTTAATCATCCAGGACATGAAGACTAAACACCGCCTTTGAGGCTAATTGGACTCTTCAAGAGAGGAGGAAGGGCATCGCCAGTCTTACACACAAAATAGAAGAGACCTGGATTTAAGAGAGGATTCAAGAAGCTGATGGAGGTACAAGTGGGAGACTGTACGCCCAAAAACCTCGTTCCCCTCTGCGTTAGTCAGGGGTTCGTAAGGAAATAACTACGAGATAGTATTTGACATTATGGAATTATGGACACTGGTAAAACACTGTAAAACTCGTCTTCATGTCTGATGTTGGAACTGGAGGGCAGGCAGAGAAGGAAGACAGATGCAAAATGGAGAGAGTGGGAAGCCACTGAGACCCATGAGGACAATCTAAACCCCAACCTTGATGGAGCAAGTGTCCTTAAGGAGAAGCCAGTGCCTTTCATCAAGGAACTAAACACACACTTGGCCCAGAAGTGAAAGTGAAGGAAAATCCATAGGACGGAGGAATACTTGTAGGCAGGGAGTGGAGCCAGGAGATAAGCAACAACATATGTGAGCTATAAAATCTCCTGCCCCAACCTTCTGAGTATAAAATATAAAATGGCTGGTGCTTTACTTCTGTCTTTTTATATCTCACGTGAAAATGTCCTTTGTGGCCCATCTAAAAGGAAATCAAAAGGAAGAGGAATTCTGGGAAACGAGTGAAGCTGACACATTACAATGCCACCATACCCTCCTTACATTCCTCTGATTATTACTTTTTCAAGAAAGGACTACTTGCCTCCTGTACTGTGCCATGCCCACCACTGTGGCCTTTGGCAGGTTTCCCAGGGTAGATTCTGAGCACGGGGCCGATGTGGCTCCCCATCCCACACACTGAGCTATCCATTCTAAGCCACCTCTTCTTCTAGCCCTGAGTCAAATGCCATACCTTAGTGCTCCCTGAACATCCACTGAAGGGCAAGCAAACGCACCCCAAAAGTGCACGGGAAATGGGAGATAAAAAGGAACTGGATGTGCCATTTTCCCTCTGTTCTCCCTTCCACGGACTACTCTGAAAACAGATCTATAGAATGGAAATACCCTGCTGGCTGAGAGAACATGCCTGCTGAGGGACAAGACTGTGTCACTTCACAGCCTACATGAAGCAGGCCGGCAACATGATAACTCCTTACATTATGTTGTTTTACATGTGTTCATGCCTCACTTCCCAGCTTTTAAATCCTCACCGTCATCCGCATTAAGAACAGTATACTAATCCTTGCCTCAAGCTCTGTGCTCTAGAGAATCTGGAAAAATAAAAAAAATAAAAAAATAAAAAAACAAGAAATTTGAAGACCCATTTGAGGCTGTGGGTAATGAGTGAAAAACCATCTACTTAACTTAGATGATTTCTAGGTTCTACCTTCTTGTCAAGTGTAAACACAGAAGAAAAAAGACTGGTTTATCCAGAGCTGGGTTTTGTCAAAGCCTTTGTGAAAAGACAAATATGCCACATCCCATGCTGGTTGGCAGTGAATGACATTTTAGACAGAATTTTTTTTTTCTTACATCCTTTCCAAATGTTCTGTCCGTAAAGACAAATTCTGATGGAAGAAGAAGAGCAGGGTGTCCTGGCCTTTATCAGAATCTAGGGAGCAACATGGACATAATCGACCCTAAAGAGAAGGAAGCACTGTTCCAGGGGGTTCGATGCTGAAATGGAAAGGTTTTTTAAAACTTTCTGCTTCCTCACTATTTTGCCCAGGGTAGATTTGCATGTTAGCACAAGCATATTACAGACTTTTATTGTTTTCTTAACATTTAACCTACCTTCTGATTATAAGCAGAGCACTTCCGGAAGATTCACTAGGATTTTCAGATCCAAAAATGCCATTGCGATATATGAGTGCTATATGAGACAAAGTGGACGTATAAGACAATAGGAGAAATAGCGGAAGCATTTTTCTCTACATTTTAATTAAACCAACATTTATTGAGCATTCCTTATAGGCACATATAATGGATAGCACTGCGTATATAAAAATGAATTAGGACTGTAATTTTAGTATAATGTGATGATGAGTGCTGTGAAAGAGGAAAACATGAAGGGCTATGACACGCAAAGCATCTATTCCCAGGACAGTGAGAGGACTTCTAGAAGAAATGACAACTACTACCTGAGGTTTGAAGGGTAATTAGGGGTTACCCCGGGAAAGGAGGGGAGAGGAGGGTTTCACAATGACCTTTGATGTGTGTTTATCACATCACTTACTAAGTAGTGAAATACGCTCCCAGAAAAAAAGTCTTACACATCACCTCTCACACCTCATTTCTTTACCTGCTTTACTTCTCAAAACAAAAGGACCAAAGAGAACAATTCCTTCATTTGACTGGAACAGAAAGACGCTGTCACAGAGCAAAAAGTTAGCAAACTTGAAGCTTTTCAAAACCTGGAATGGATTTTAAATTTAAATACATGCGTTTATATTCTAGTTGGAGCTGCTTTTCACAGATGTAGAGTTTTTTTTTTTTTTTTCAAGTACACTTATTTGTAGCCCAAGTAATTTCAATAGCTAAATGTACTTCTGAAACCTCAGGAGGTGGGATGAAAGACAGAGAGAAACAGTGACAAAGAGTGAATGATTTGCCCTTATTTACATATTGAAAAGTTTGCTTCAGGATTCCTGGTATATTATCAGCACTAAGTCCTTTTTTTTTTTTTCCTCTCATAAGAATGAGGTCTCCTTCTGAGTCAGACAATAACATCAGCCAGGCCGTTGTTCAAGACAACAAGGCACTTCCCACAATGCAACTGGAATTTTACCTGCCCCAGTACTTCCCCATGGTTAATGACAGACACACAAAGGAAGCCAGCCATGTGCTATCTTCTGGTCCTGAAAGCTGATTATTACAAGTTATATAAAACCAACTTGGTGAGATATGTCTTTTGTCTATTATTTTTGCCCTTTCATTTTCTTTTCAAGTCTTCCTTTGAGTCCTGAAGACGAACTTTTAACAAACCACATTTTCCATTCAATTTTGCAGGATTTTTCTAATTCCTGCCCGAGCATTCACAGAGGCAATTAAATGAATACCTTTTAACCTTTTTTGAAATCCATCTGAATTATGCAGAAGTATTAAAAAAACAAAACAAAACAAAACCTTAAACCTTAAACCATAGCAGGTTAAAACATCAGGGCAAGTCCTTGACCCAGGAGAGATTATTCTCATTTCGTTTTTATGTGGTCTACACATTAGATCATTCCTCCTCCTGCCTCTTTCTCCTTATGTTTGGTCTGTATTTCCCAGTGACTCTTTGAAGCATCTAGTCTAGGACAAGATGATCATTGTTAGCAGGTGCAGGCTACTCTTGGCAGGACGAGAGAGTAGAGAGTGTGCACTGCCTCTTCTCGGACTCCACGCCTTTGTGATCAAAAGTTAAATGGGAGCCTCAGGCTTTGGGATGGTCCTACCAAACTCCTTCCTCACCTCAACACCAAATTCTTTCCACCACTGTACTCATCAGACTTTTAAATATTGTTCACATCAATAACAAGCAACACCAGCTTAAAACCCATCCCATCAGACTATCCACTGCCCTTCATTCTTCTGATCACCCCAAAGTCACCCTTCCTATTCTCTGAAGACTTTATCTACTGCTCACTGGTACTCTCTCCATTACTACCTCTTAAGCCATTCTGGTCCCAATTTTACTTGTTGTCCTTTAGCAATTTTTAATAGACCCACATTTTACTCTTAAAAATGTTCCCGTTTGGTCAATAAGTTACACAGTCACCTTGGTCATGGTCTTAATTACTGGTGTTGGTGACAGGCAAATAGATGATTTTTTTCATCTCCAAACTTCATTTCTTATTTCTTCTTCTTTGATGATATTGCCCTATAGCCTACCATGATTATTCATTCCCAAGACCCTACCCTAAATCTTGTCATTACCAAACACTAAATCCCCTCCTCCCAAATCTTAATTTCAGTCTTCCCAATCTCTAGCATTTCCTATCCTTTCAAGTCACACACATTACTACACCAACCACAACGATTCTTTCTCCCTATCCCTGCTCACAGTTCTTTGCTTCTAAGAATTTTTCCTTTTCTCTCACTCTTGGATGCCCTCATCTCTCAACATATGCAGCTTACCCTAGTAGGTCATTAAAATCCCTCCACTGCATATGCCCATTCTGGTTTCACCCACCCTTTTTCTTATTCCCTTGGTGAAACAAAACCTTAGTTTAATCTTAGTTAAATTAAACGTAGCCTTAGTTAAGTTCCATTTTCTGCCTACTTGACACCTGTACCTAAGTAGGTGAGTGAGGTAAGAAGTTGAGAACGGACACACATATACATACACAGGCTCAGACACCTTCACACTCACCACTGGAACCATGCTGACTGTATATACTGGAATCTGTCATCGCTTTAAATGGGCCCGAAATGCTATCTGGCAATTTCACTCTATTTCCCCAGACCATTCACTCTCCTGCTCACCTAGATGATTCCCCGCAGTCTCCCCTGTACTCAAATTTTGAAATGCTCCTCCCTCCTCCCTCTCTCGGTTGATGAACTTGCTTCTTATTTCCATGAAAGAAAAGAAGCAATCAGAAGTGAACTTCTGCAAGTTCTATTGGCTCCCTGCATTTGTGTCCAAATGCACTGCCTTCTCTCTCCCAATCTCTCTTTTTAAAAAACATTTTACAATCTCTAGAAAAGGCCAACGCTTTCAATTATCTGTTAGATCTCACCCAATGACCAGTAATACCAGATCTCACCCTTTCTCCTAAGTAGAGAAAAGAAGGGGAAAAAATAACATTTTAAGAAATACAGCGTACACTGAGAGAATGTGGGAGAAGTCACAAAAAGCATCTGCATGTAGTGATTCTAGCTCCGCACTCAGAAACTAGAGAACTACCCACAAGATGAGTTTGGGATCCAACTGGATCTCCTGGAGACAGAATCAATCCCAAATAGTAGACTTTGGTGGCTACGTTATTGTTTGCTAGTCTGTATTCATTTAGCTTTCCCATGATCAATTAAGTACTACTAAAGATTCATGTGGTTTAGATTATTTAGTTTACCAGATTGGTTTTGCTGTCTATTACGGTAACTAGCTCTCTTTGCTTTTAATAGTTGAGCTATTAACTTAGCTATTAACTAAATTGCTTCTTAGCCTTTGCCGTCCCCTGGGTATTTCCTTTCCATCAAAATCATACAGCCTATTTAAATTGCAGTGTTCCCACCAGCATTCCCATAGTTGAGAGAAGAGCCAACAAAGCTCTTTGTAAAGATGTTGGTGCTGTCATTATCTACATACTTACCAAGGCTCTCATGCAGGAAATGTTGCCAGGCCCACTCAGCAATGAGCAATGATAAATCCACACCAGCAATTCTTTCTTCCACAACATATCAAAGTAGAAGAACAAAATTTTATATAGTGTTATAAAGCTAAACAATTAGTCATGTATCAGTTTTATTTTCAAAAATAAAAGAATGTTATCAGTATATATTAGTTCAACTAATTATCACAGGTCAGGGAGGTCATATTTAGTGGGTTAGCTTTCACAAAGTTAACCAGCAAATTTAATCTACTCTAGTAGAGAAGTGAGAAAAAAACCATAATTCTATATAATGCACATTTTAACAAATGTAGTTTTCCATAATAAATACAAGCTATTTATAAATTAGTAAATTAGCAGTCCTTGGAAAGTAACTACTACACCAGTTTCCAACTATTATGGAAACATCATTTTGCTCTTTTTAGTAAACAAGTATAGAAATTCAACTTCATGACCACTAGAAACAGAATAAGTGTGAATTTAACTTAAGCTTTATAATGAATGGTTGGTAAACAATCTCTCAATTTCTCCCTTACCAAAAGTAATGACTTTTCCATTCTCAAAAGCACTTGTGTCAATTACTTCACTAAATGTTTTTCATTAAGTATCCTTGAAATGTGTGGTCGACATTTTCAATTAGAAGTTTAACCATAGCTAAATAAAATGATCTATGCTTTTTAATATTTTATTTTACAAAAATTAATTTCTGACAATTTCCCTTAGTGCGGGGCCCCAGTGTTTCATTAGCCGGCAGAGCAAATGGCTCCTTGAGTCACAACTCTGTTACGTGTATGTATGTTGCTAAATTCAGCCTGAGCTGAAATGTCTCTTTTGTTTTGGATGTGTAACTTCCAGAATTCATTTCCTCATAGATTTCTTAGATTTTGTTCCTATACATTACCAGAGTTGTACAATTGTTAGTTTCTCACTTCTTCCCAGATTGGATTTTACAGTTGGACCCGTAGGTCCTGTTAAGATTTGATTGTACCTATATGTCTGGTTGTTCAGAGGGAGGGAGGCATAAGGAGAACAGAACTGTCTTCCTTTCGCAAGGAAACTCCCATAGATGAGGGAGGTGTAATATCTTCAAGCAAGAGAGGATACCTTTCATCAAACAAGGGGAGAGATGTGCTGAAGTTATCAACAAAGGCTCCGTGGGGGATGAGAGTCCTTCAATTATTCTAATTGGTCCCCATGTAAATTGCTGAGGCCTACTCTTACCTAATGACTACTCTAACATTCACAAAAGTGACCTGGCAAAGCTGTGATTCAAATAACAATGTAGTTCAGCAATATGCTGCAGCAAATTGGTAGCTTGAATTTAGTCACCTTAGCTCTGTAACTAACAGATGAAAAGTTCCTGTACACAGAGTCATGGTAAATCTCTTATTTTCAGTGTATCCCTGCGACAAGAACTTGTGGATGTGAATTTGGTTAGTCTTACTTAAGCTGTGCAGCATTACTGGAAGTAGCTACTGCCGTTTATAGTGCAATATGGCAAAATACCATGATCCCTCCAAACCGCGACCTCAGTAAGCACTTTGCTCAAGGTGACTGCTGATGATAATTTAATTAACTTCTTGGCCACTGCTGGGAGTGAGCTTCCGGAGTATCACCACTGGATGTTAATGGGATTTTCATGACCTGTACCAAACCCAGAATGGATGACCCATCCCAGATCCCCTATAGCCTCATTTTCCTGAGGGAATTTCACCTGAAACCTAATCTTTGGGGCCAAAATCTATCCATTCTGTGTTCTTGAGTGCAAGAAAGACAACAAACTCTGAAGAATTTAAATAGAAAAAGAATTTGTTTTAAGGGGAACAGGTAGGTGTGGGATCAGTGAGATGCCTGGAAAACACAGGCTTACCTGGAGGGCAGTGCAGTGTCTCAGGAAGGCTAGATGGTGGAACACAGCCAAGGTGTTATACAGAATAATCACAGACATGTCTCTGGTAGATTCACCACTTGACACACACCGCCACAGCTGCTTGAACTTCGTGCTTCCTTTAGGAACTCCTCAACCTTCCTTAAATATTTGAATTGTTCTCTTAAGAGATAAAGTCCTGGGTGGGAGCATCCAATTTGACAAGCCCACCCCTGCCTCCTTCTGAGGCTGAAAATGATTATCCCTTAAATACAAGGTATATGGACATTGTCTTACCAGAAGGCAAATTTGTACTTACCCTAACAATAAGTAGAAACAAAATAAATCAGATAATACCTTTTCTGTATACAATGAAAAACTAAAATATATTTAAGTAAATGTAACATAAAATATACAGATCTTTTGTGAGGAAAATCATGACATTTTATTGAATGACATAAAATAAGATCTGAATAAATGGTGAGATATATCATACCCTTAGAAGTGAAAATCACCAGAATAAAAATCCCTAAACTCTTATGAGATTTTATCACTAAATCCAAATAAATCACAATAAATTTTTTCAGTTTTTTCCATTGACTTTAGTAAGCTAATTCTGTGATTATACAAAGAAATGTGGAAGAATTACCAGGACAATTTTGAAAAATAAAATAGTGGCAAAGGAGTCACACTACCAAATACTAAAAATAATTATAAAGGTATAGAAATTAAAGTCGTATCATATTAGCCAAAAACATCAAATTAATAGCAAGCAAACGAATGGCACAGAATATGAGTCCTGAAGTTCTTATGTACATATGGAAATATAAGGTTGAAGAAGAGTATTACTTCAAATCAATGGGAAAGAATAACTACTTGAAAGATTTTGGGGGCAATCTGCTAACAATTTGGGAAAAGATCCCTATCTCACACCACTTATAAAATAAATTCTACTTAAATAAAACATTGTAAAATCATATAGAAAAAATAAATATATTTTTACATGTCTTAGAAAGTTCTTAAACAAGCATAGCAAAAACAAATGTAAAAAGACTGATATAATTGATAACCAAATTAAAACTTCCTTTTGACATAAGACACTGCCATTCATGTTAAGGGAAGTGCTAGCCTGGGAAAACAAGATTTTCCACCCAAAATATTGAAAATATATAAAGTGCTGACATAAAGAACAATGAACCCAACAGACAAATGGGGAAAATTTATGAGCAGGCAATTGAGAAAAGAGAAAAAATTCAAATGACTAATAGAGCATATAAAAGACCCTTAGTCTCCTTACAAATGAAATAAGATAGCAACAGGATTTCTCACCTACTACTTTGCAAAAATTAAAATGTTAAGGATGTGGGTAACAGGGACGCTCACATCACCCTCACAATAATATAAATCTGCAGCAGTATGAAGGCCAATTTGAGAGTGTCTATTAAATGTAAAATGTGTAAACCTCTAGAAAACCTGCTTTTTGATAGCAGCTCTAGTTGGAACACTGATTTATATGCACAAAGGAATATAAACAAAGATATTTATTACAGCAATGTTTGCAATAGCAAAAAAAAAAAAAAATTAAAGCAATCTCAATGCTTTTTTCAACAAAATTACTACATATATTACAGGACATGCCCGGTAACATTAAATAGTAGCAGATAAGCTATTGAGTGAAAAAAGCAAACTGCAGAAGAATACATATAGTATTACAATATTGATACTGAAACCATATATAACACAAAAGCTATATTTCTATGTATTAATTCATATAAGATGTTGAGAAACTTTACTGAATTGATAGAATAGTTGCTTCTAGAGAGGACAATGGAATTATATATGATAGTTGAGGTACTTTCAATTTATTTCTGATGTTTTAATACTCTTAAAATGATAATATATTCATTTATTACTTATAGAATTAAAAATAATATTAAATTTTAAAAGTTTTCCGGTTGATTTAATTGCTGAAGAAAATAGCAAAATCTATTAATACTTACACTACAGTCACCAAGGACATCTGCTTTTACATACGTAAAGAAATAAGCCATGTATATAAGACTAATTCTCCCAACAAAGCTGAGTAAAACTTTCCCTAATAGTGGAGGGAAAGATTCTCACATGAATTTTTGAAATATGGGATGTGATATTTCTTCATATAATTGATACTGTCAATTAAAAACCAGTTCTATCATGTTAAGCTGTTAAGCAGCAGATCTCAACAATCTATCAACTATCTTTCAGGACAAAAAATGCATAATATTTAATATCCATGATAAGATGTCAGGATATTTTTTGTTTACCAAGACCAAACAAGGCTGCAAATGGCTTTGTCCCCCAAGAAACTGACTTTTCCCATTTGACTATTTTTTGTATTCATTGGAGAAATAAATTTTTGATAAATTTTGGACCAAATTTTAGAAACCATATCCAAATGATAACATAGGATGTAATGAAATACATTGCAGAGCTGAATGCAACCAAAGCTGAGAGAAGGAGTCTACCCACTGGGTTTTCACAGAGAAAGATTCTCCGTGGGAACATTCAGGAAAATTCTGAAGGGAGTTTCCAGTAAGAACTCACTGATTTATCATTCCTGTGTCCACGTTTGATCCAAATATTCATAACCGTCTGCTGTAACTATCAAACACTTGCTACCATTTCAACGCCCTTCTTTACATTAAGCTTTCTTGATAAACAAACTATCCTCACGTGCAATGTGACCTGAAGTTTAAGCTCACTGTCATCAAGCCCAAAAGACAAACTGTGATAAGAGGTTTGGAATACATTATCTCTCTGAATCTGGGGTTGGAAAATATTTTCTGTAAAGAGCCAGATAGTTGACTTAGGTTTCGTGGATCATATGGTTTCTGTCACATCTACTAAATCCTACTAAATTCTGCCATTGTAGCTCAAAGACAGCATACATATACAACACCTAAATGTGTGTGGCTGTGTTTCAATAAAACTTTATTAATGGACACCGACATCTGAATTTCCAATGATTTTCATGGGTCACGAAGTAATATTTTTACTTTATTGCCACCATTTAAAAATGTAAAAGCCACTCTTAGCTCGCAGGTTGTGTGAAAAAGCAGGAGGCAGGTGATATTTGGCCTTGGGCTATAGTTTGAACACCCTGGCTCTGAACTACAGGAAATGATCATTATAGTTTAAACCATGATTTACTTCCATTTATTACACTGTGATAATAATTTTTCAATTTGTCTAAAATGAGTAGTTCCTGTGTGGGTCAATTAATACATCGTCAGTAAAACACAAAAATAAATGCTTGAATTGTGTGATTTAGAGTGAGTTTAGTTGTAAAAATAGGATCATCATTGTATTTCTTGTCACAGGCCTTTGTGATGAATAAATAAAGCAGAGCATGGAAATCATCTAGGAGAGGGGGCTGGTACATAGTAAGAGTTCAATAAAAGATTATTAATAGGCTGCATGCAAGTCTCCGATCCCGTGGGCAAGCACATCCTTCATGTGAAAACAGACCCTGGTAGCTACAACCAGCAGATTCCTAATATTCCCATCCCATTGGCAAGATCATCCCAACGCTGAGAAGGATGCAATTAAACATTCAATTCATGCAACTTCCCTGATTCTGGTTCTCTACTCATCAGAAAACATCCTCTAATAATGACGTGCCTGTTCACGTAGTCAATTTTCAGATAGTCTCAGACTCCGCGGTACTACTGTAGTATTGCAAATACTCATTTTAGCAAGTAGTTGTTAGCCTAGTTCATGAAAGAGCACCCCAAAAGTTGAATCCACCTGTGGTATTCTCAAAATGAGGTTTCTGAGGTTGAAGGCTAAGGGGCAGACCCTGAAGCTTGGAAAATTCAGCAAGGTAATGAGAGATGGTCATGAAGACCTCTTATCATCATCCTGGCATCATCGACCCCCTGAAGAAGCTGCTTTAGCTATAGGATCTCCCTCTGGGTCTGGGCTCTTTCTGCACTCCAGCTCCTCTGCCCGGGTATGAGAATTCCCACGTAAGTCTGCAAAGTGTTAGGTGATGAGGTATGGAGGGTCTTTTGGTAATCACATCGCATTACAAGGCAGTTAAAATAATATTTTAACAGGAAAGAATGAATTTTTAAAGGGACAATAAAAGAAAATAAGTAGGAGAGAGAGATATTATCTTTATACCAACATTATTAATTCTGCTTTGGTCGGGAATATTTATTAAAACACCAGTTAACTCCTGGTGTTTAAGATTTTTAAAAATAATCCTTGCATCCATCCAGATAACGGCAAACTGTTCCAGTGTGTTATTGGTTGGTGCTTGTCGACATGAACTTCACCTGTCTTCTGGGGGATCCTTCCAGACTGTGGGAAATTGCACTGCACTGACTAATGACCAATTTGTGGTAGACAGTGGAAAGCTGCGCCTGACTCACAGAAATTCTCATTAATGCCTTAATCTTTCTCCTGCAACCTGATTGCATCTATAAGCCTGCCTACCTAATATACTTCTAACCTAATGAGCGGGCGGTGATGGTTTTTGGTGAGGTTTCACGATAAATGTATTTCTAACTTTTTTCTATATATATATATATTTTTTTCTTTTTCTATGCCAGACAAATGCATTTAGCCCACAAGGAGAGCTAAACACTCTCAGAGTAACTGACTCATTTAGCGGTGCTTGGCTTCCTGTGCTTGTCAGTGGCAGGTGACATTTAGCACAGGCTTTATCTCAGTTGTGGTAATTACTGAGCTGACATGAGCTCTCATACACAGCAGATTGTTTTCAGCAGATGTAACCAAGCAACTCTGCTTTCTCTGGAGCAGTTATCTGGGTTTTAAATTGTGGCATCCCACACAGACACACACACACACACACACACACACACAAATAGTTGAATGTCATTTTTACGGAAATACTCACTCTTTGTTGCTCTGACTATACTGATTTATGCCATGAGGTGGTGGAATGGGAGAGCCTCATTGTATGCAACTTCTGCATTACACGCTGGCTGCGAATCCTATTAACAGAAAGGTTATTGTTATTGTAATGTATCTCAGCAGTGTACCAAATGCTACTTTAATGATGTAATTAATATGCTTGGATTTACCATTTGATGTTCTTAGGCACCAATTGTGTTACTGATGGGATAGCAATGATTATGTTTTAAAAAAAAAACTGGTGAGAACAGCATTTTTTTTTCTTAGAGAAGTTGGAATAGAAAAAAAAAATGTTTTAATAAAGGAAGTCACATTCCCTAACCACCCTTAATTATTTGTGTCAGACATAGCTTAGTGATGCAGCAAACTTCCAGATAATTCTTAAATTCAAACAACTTAACATTATTTATATTTAATAATGATCACTTATCCCGAGTACCTAGATAAGAGAAAAATAACAGCCTGGCCCTTTAATATTTTCTGTTTAAATTGATATTCTCTTTTTTCCAGACTCTAAGATGACTCTGCCCAGTTAGCAATTATATTACAAAAAATACATAATTGTCAGAACCATAACTCAAAACATGTCAGTTACATTAGCTTTGCTATAAACTCTAACTATATAAATGTTCAAACTTTCATTTAACCGAATTGCGTGACCAGACATCATGCTGTTTAATGGATCGAGACAAGAAGTAGAATTACTAAAAATAAATTACTACTTTGCAGATCGTGAAATATATGCAGGCTTCGGCCCAAGAATTCTGAGTGAAGTGATACACTGATGGCAGTAAGTTTGAAAGAGGCTCAGGTCAGGTCGGGGCTGAAGACAAATGATGAATGAGAACCTAGCTCATCAGAGGAGAGTTGCCCGGTGCTGCTGTGACCGAGAGAGAGAGAGAGAGAGAGAGAACTTGGGTATACGACTTATGAAAATTGTTCCATTTGTTAAAAAAGAAAAAAGAGGAAAAAACATCTCAGAGGTATTTCTGAGACCTTTAAATGTTATAATAAATGTTGGATGATTTGAGGTTGAGCCAGATTGTAATTATGCAAAATAAAGCTTTCTGTTAAGTAGAATTTCCATAAGAAATTTTAACCTCTGGCATTTAAGCAGGAAGGCAAGGGATGAGGTGCCATCATGAATAAATGTTAAACCTGAGCCAGATATGGACTTATCAAAAAAGCTGAAAAGAACTTTCTAGCATGCCCTCCAATTCCATCAAGGGATTAACTGTATTGTATGAAAGCACCTGCCACTTAGTATGCTGAGCAGGGATGTGAAATAAAAATACTGACAGTTAACCTCATAGAGTACTTTTAGTTCATTAAGAGGGAAGCTGTCTTTTGATGGAATTTACCTACGTTACGTAAGTCACTTTAAATGGCAGCTGTCTTTTAAGTTTGCATTTGCTCATAATACCATTTTTCAAACAACTAAATGTTGATTGGAATTAAAATTCCATTCACTTGACACAGGACTCTGACTCTATGTGTCCAGGTGCAGGTTATTTCAAATTCTTGTGTCAAATGATAATTGACCTCATGATTATAAGTGATGCTTTGGCCTCACGTTTCTATTCCAATGCACGTATTCACAATGCACAGAGAGGGAGAACTTTTGTACTCTTTCTCTCAGATAATTCTTAAATTCAAACAACTTAACATTATTTATATTTAATAATGATCACTTATCCCGAGTACCTAGATAAGAGAAAAATAACAGCCTGGCCCTTTAATATTTTCTGTTTAAATTGATATTCTCTTTTTTCCAGACTCTAAGATGACTCTGCCCACAACGGAAGGAAACTGGATGGGCTGGACAATGAAGAGAGAAAGATTTTGAATAGTAAGAAAACCTAGATTCCGGTGCTGGCTGGCATTCTACCACCTTCCCAGTCTCAGGCTCCTTCCTTCTAGAAAGTCATTGATATTTGCCACTTCCCTCCCCTGCAGAGTGGTTAGCAAATACACATGCTGATGTGTCTGAAATCTTTACAGGGAAGCCTTGATATTACTCTAAAGAGTTATCACTGAAGCTGAGTCGCATAAAATCTCTTCACAACCATTCCCCTTATAAAATATCTCCCCTCTTTGAAAAGTGAATTTCAAGCTGAAGCAAAAACCCATCATAATAACAGGGCTGAAAACTGAATCCTTCCACTTCCTTACAGACCACAAGATAGAAGCAAACCATGCTGTAAGTGTCCTCCCAGTGAGATGAAAGAGAACAGACCAGTACACAGCGTCCACCCGGCCACCAACACGGGCGATCAAGGCACAGCTGTGGGCTGGCTTTGGAGAGAGACCCTGTCTCACCGCCCATCACTTAGAGGTCATAATATTTTAGTAGCTCCTCTCTCTGAACAGAATAAAACGTGCAGATAGTTAAAGAGAATGAAAGTTCAGTTTAAAGCAATGGAGTGGAAGGTAGGGTAAAAGGGAGTTGATGAGAACCAAATGTCTCCCATATGGTTCTGCACTGAGCTGCTGGAGGGCCATATAAAAAATTAATCCAACTCATATAATTTTGCTCAAAGCCAAGTATGTGCACGTAATGAAAATGCAACTCAAACATGACACATCTGGGTTTTTTGACAACGTTGTGGGATGCAGCGTTAATCTGCCTTAATAATTGATTCTTTGGCTTGCAATTTATTGTGTTTTATTCCCTTTCATTTTAGGACCTGACATGGTTGGGAATAGATGTCTCTTCCTATCTTAGAAAATAAAAGGATTATGAAAATATATAAGAAAGTATCACTTTCTTATATATGTGTACTTAGTGATTATTATTTTCGCATGTTAAGAGGTAAAAGATGAATTCTTCTTAGAGGTAACAAAGCTTTGTAATCCATTGATGGCACATTCTGGGAAATTCAAGCTCTGTTTTCTGCCCTTTGTTTTCACCTAAATAGTTGGGATGGCAAGATTTTAAAGAGACGCTCTTACAGACAATTTTGGTAAAAACAATGATGGAGAGAATGGGCTTGAACAACACCAGATGTGGAAGCAGGACCATTGTGAACAGCACATGGATCCCAATTCCATTTGTCTTTCTCTGGAACACATGCAGAAGGAAATGAATCAAGTCGTAGAGTGAACACAGCGAACAACTCAAGGTCTATATGCCAAACTAGAAACTACACAGAGGCACACAGAGACACTGGTTGGTTTAACACTAAGGTTTGCGCCCATCAGCCCTACAGATTTATTTTATTCATCTTTACTTCCTCACAGGGCAGGATGATGTTTAAGACGTCGCGGTGCTTGATGAGTTAATCCTCTATCCCGTGTGCCCTCTGTTTCACACTTAGCTCCTGGGTACTGAAGATTCAGAATCGATGAGACCCAAACCCTGCCTTCAGAGAGCTCACAGTTCAGAGGGGGCATGTCTGGGCTAACTGGCAACCACAGAACACCAGGTCAGTCCACTTCTAAGGTTTCCGTAGGGTGCACAGGCAACAGGGGGCATTCGGGACATCTTCCATTCCTAACTCCCAATGAACTGATAATAAGTGGATGTTGTGACCGAGGTGGGGGCAAAAACCAACCTTTCATTTGGCTCTGGGCTCTGATGAAGCTAGTCCCCTCAAAAGGGCCCAGAATGAGAACTAATGGAACACTTGAACAGCTTTACCTCAGAAACAAATTAATTAGTAAACAACAAATAAAAAGCGTGAGAGCCTGGGAATGAGGAAAAAATAGGGAGCAACACTGCATAGACATTAGGCTGAGAACACAATGTCTAAAGGACCAGTGAGAGAAGACCAGGAAGCTATAGACGTCGTGAGGTAGGGATATTAGAGATGGGGAAATGAAAACAGCCTCTCACTGTGGTCTGCAAGGATGATTCCTAGAGAGATATAAGGTCAAAAAAAAAAAAAAATCTACAAATAGCTCTGATCGGTCACAGGCTAAGTGGCAAAGATGAGGAGCGAGCAACTTCATCCAGCAGCTCATGGGTTCCCATGGCCAGCCCCTCGTTCGCATCTCCACAGAGCTGCATCCTGTCTAAGCCCAGACCTGCAGGCAGAGTTCATTCTCCTGATTACAGAAGCGCTGGTTGGGGATCCTCAGGGGTATTTAGGTACAGGTATTGCCATCTATGGAGACTCTGAACACAATTCTTTTCCACTTCCTCTGTTCTATTCCTGAGGCACAAGACCTGACGTGGGGACAATGAAGAGGACATGCAGACAAGGAGGGTGCTGCAGGCTTGGCAGAGTTAGTATGTCAGGGGAAGGCAGGGGCGAGGCTGAGGGCGTTTTCGTCCTCAGAGTATTGGTGAGAACTGTGTGGTCACTGGCTAGCCAATGGGTTTGTGAGTCCCTACGAGGCAACTGTGAGTCCCCAGAAATAGTTTAGGGTATCTTCAAGGGACATGAAGTTTGCATCAACAGGACGCAAAAAGAATAAGAGTTAGTCATGTCACTGTGGTTTCAGTTTTATAGAAAGCTGGCTGGTAAGAACTGGTGACTTTTGGGTACATTGTGATATCACCGATAATATCTTTATCTGTGGTCATGCTTCTTCATTCCCGTAGAATCCGACTTCCTAGCTTCCTCTCTGACTCTCATTTCCTCCCCAAAGCCCTTGGGATTTTCATCAATTCTGTGGCAGGTAGGAATATTTCACTCTGGTGGACCTCTACATTCTTACGTGCATTTTATTTAAGTCAGACCTCAACTCACTTTTTTTCTTTATAAAACATTTCCATTCTCTTGATGTTTTTGAAATTATCCAATTGGTACATGCTTATTGTAACAAATCAAATAATATAATAAAAGATGTAAAAAGGTAAAGCTAATCATCTCCCTCCTGCATAGGCTCCAAACCTCTAATCCCACTCCATTAACATACATGTACCTTGCAACTTGCTTCCTTCACCTAACAGTGTAATTTGTATATCCTTACAAATCAGCACTCATAAATCTAAATTTATTTCTTTAATCTAATCATGCACCATAAAGTACATTTTCTATAAATAGGTTCATACCATTCATGGTGAATTTAGAACTATTTTATTGAATATATATTCAGACAAGGGTTCGCCTTATAAATGTTATGTGATTTAATGTATTTTCCCATAGTCAACACATCTATTCCACGTTCAACCACACGAAAAACAGAATACAAACAGCACCCTTAGAAGCTCCTTGCCCCCTCGCAATCACCACCCTCCAGCCCAATATTTACTATCCTGACTTCTAACATCGTAGTTTTCCCTTTTTAAAATTTTACATAAAGGAAATCATCAGTATGTATGCTACTGTGTCTGTATTCTTCCATTCAACAGTATGATTATGAGTTTCATCCATATTTCTGTATATAATGTGTTCCTTTTCCTTAGCGTACAGGAAGCTAGGAAACAAATATAACACAATTTGGATTGTATTCAGTTTAAGAACTGATATTGATAAGCCTGCTATGGACCTCAAAATAGGGAAGCCTCCCCAAAATTAGTCTCTTACGTATCAAAAAGAAAAACCTTCTCTCTTTCAAAGTTCTTGTTTCTGGCCGCTAGCATCAAGAGTCTGATTTGAAATTCAAAGGTGAAGTTCGATTAACTTACTTTTCTCAGCATTTCTGAAATACCAAGGACAGCGTGGGTGGAATATTCTAGCTGCCTGGACGGAGAGCTAGAGCCTCATATTTCAAGGAAGCACCAGTATAGGCCAATGCAAGGCACTGGAAGACACTGGCAAAACCACCAATAGCGTTCTACAGCAAGAATGTCTCAGCAGAGAAGAGCAGCACGAGTTAACTATCACTGTGCGTATCAGGATCCCATCTAGAGGCCAGGAAGCCAGGAGAGGTGATAGCCAGAAAGACTTAGAAAGAATTAATGAAGAATTTCAATTTGTTCCATAAGAGATTTTTTTTTTAAAGAATATATGGAGTTGGTAGGAAAGGAAGACAAAGTGTAGGAAGAAAGAATGGAGCAGAAAATTTAGAAAGGGGAAGAAAGATGAAAGGAAGGAAATAGTTAACAGATTTTTCAATAGGAATGGATATAGGTGAAGTGGTCAAAAGGTACGAACTTCCAGTTGTAAGATAAGTAAGTCCTGGGGGTGTAATGTACAGCATGCTGACTCTACTTAACAATACCGTGCTGTGTATTTGAAAGTTACTAAGAGTAGATCTTACAAGTTTTCATCGTAAGGAAAAAATGTTAACTACGTGAGGGGATAGCTATTAATTAAACTTGTGGTGATCATCTTGCAATATATACATATATCAAATAATGATGTACATTTAAAATTAATACATATATGGAAAAAATAGGAATGCATCAATCTAAATAGTTCGGGGTTTTTCTTTTTAAAGATTTTATTTATTTATTTGACAGAGAGAGTGAGAGAGCATAAGCATGGGGAGCAGCAGAAGGAGAGGGAGAAGCACACTCCCCGCTGAGCAGGGAGCCCAGTATGGGGCTCAATCCCAGGACACCAGGATCATGACCTGAGCCAAAGGCAGACGCTTCACCAACTGAGCCACCCAGGTGCCTCCTCCCTTGCTTTGATTATGCTATTTTTTGCATCACTGAATACAGTGGATCTTCGCTATTCAGAGATTTCATATTTGCCAGTCACCTACTTGCTAAAATCTATTTGTAACCCCAAAGTGAGCAATAGAGGTATTTTCGCAGTCATTGGCAAACATTCCTGCAGTAATGAAAATCTTGAGTAGCAGGAAGCCCACATTCCCGGCTGAGGTCAAACAAGGCAATGGCATTTTTATGTCAGCTCTCTCTGTAAACAAGTGTCATTTTCACCAACTATTTAATGCCACATTTTCTCATTTTTGTGCCTTTTGCTGAGTCCACTGTTTAAAATGGCTCCCAAGCAGAGCCCTGAAGTACCGTCTAGTGCCCCTGAGCACGCAAAGGCTGCGATGTACCTTACAGAAGAAAATACTGTGCTGGATAAGCTTGGTTCAGGCATGAATTAGAGTGTTGTTGGTCATGAGTGCAATGTTAATGAATCAAAATATATATATTCAATAATACATTTTATGTGTTTTATAAATACAATATGTATAATATTACTACATATTCAATAATACATGTGTGTTTCCTTAAACAGAAACACACATAAAACAAGGTTATGTATTGTCTGGTGGTACAAATGTTATGACCAAAGGCTTGCAGGAACCTAACCTCATTATTTCTCCAAGAAGCAATAATCCAGTTTTTGCTAATTCAGTATTCACAGTGACTGTATACAACATAACTACTAAACAAACAAACAAACAAAAACCCAAAACAAAAACAAGAATTGCCTGGATTTAATAGTATCTTCTGCATGCGAGGGTCTTAGCGGAGAAACTGTATACATCTCTGAAGAGATACACGAGTATCAGTTAGGAAGAGACGGGGTTGCGCGTCTAGATTACACAGGTGCAGGCAGGGATTGCAATCTTGGGCGGCGTGATGCTTGAACATCGGTTCGGTGTGCGTAGGAAAGCAGCTAGGCCAGAACTTGATACTGACAAGCAGTTAAAACATGCTTTTGTGTGCTCAAATAACCTCTTCAGTATGATCACATCTTTATCTAGAAGATGAATGGTGTGCCAGCTATCAATCTTGAGGGAATGTTATCAGCATAAGAGTGACAATATCTTGAAAGCATTAAGAATGTCTTTAAAAGAATTGCCTTTTCATGGACTTGTTCATTATGACCAAATAGAATACAATAAAATAATATTCAATTAAAATTAGAACATAGGGGCACCTGGGTGGCGCAGTTGTTAGGCGGCTGCCTTTGGCTCAGGGCGTGATCCTGGCGTTCCGGAATCGAGTCCCACATCGGGCTTCTCCACTAAGAGCCTGCTTCTTCCTCTCCCACTCCCCCTGCTGTGTTCCCTCTCTCGCTGGCTGTCTCTCTGTCACATAAATAAATAAAATCTTTAAAAAAAAAATTAGAACATAAGACGTTTTATATATATATATATATATCCCATCTTTGAAACCAGTGATGTGATTTACATCCATCCATCCCTGAGAAATATATAATTAAGAACAAGTGCCTATCTTTTTTACTTTTAAGATGCATAATGGGAGGGGCGCCTGGGTGGCACAGTGGTTAAGCGTCTGCCTTCGGCTCAGGGCGTGATCCCGGCGTTATGGGATCGAGCCCCACATCAGGCTCCTCCGCTATGAGCCTGCTTCTTCCTCTCCCACTCCCCCTGCTTGTGTTCCCTCTCTCGCAGGCTCTCTCTATCTCTGTCAAATAAATAAATAAAATCTTTAAAAAAAAAAAAAAAGATGCATAACGGGAATACACAAATAGCCAAGCACACAAAGAATAGCATTATTTATATCAACTTCTGCAGAAGGACAGAATCTAGTAATTGTGCCACGAGTTTTATGGTGTCATCAAATATAAAATGAAGGTCAAAAATGAAATGAAAAGAATGTAATGTATAAATGAAACTTCAGCATATGACTAGCTCTGCCTCTGAAGAATTCATTATAGAAGCATGCTCTGATTTTTTTTTTTTGCTTATTTTTTTGCATTAAAATCAGACTCTAAAAGAAACCCACAAAATACGCTGAGATACTGTTCACAGGATGACATTGCCCATTGAATACCATTTAGCGCGAATCAGTGGTAGTACTATTAATTTCTCCTATTTGAATGCACACTTTAGCTAGCGCATGACCCATACCACGAACATCAGTTACACCCCAGGGACCCAACATGAACAGCATGCGCTACGAGTGGTTTATTTTACAATTGCTGTGAAATAAAAGCTGATGGAAATGAGCCACTGGTGAATTACTTGCTAGCAAAAACAACAATATTTGTATCACTACTGAAAAGCTCCCTCCCAAAAGGGGGTGCAGGCAGAGGTTTTATTGTATTGTTCACACAGAAACAGAGAGATAGAAGAGGTCCGGGGAAGTAAACAATTAAGAGTCTGGAGTTATTTATCTGCAGGTAAACAGAATACATTTTAGCAGCTGAGATCCTGTACCACAATTAATTAAATCACAACTTGGACACACGGACACACAGACACACACATAGATAGACACAGAGACAGACACACAACATGATCACGCAAATAAAATAATAAAATAAAGAATTATTTCCAAATAAACTACAGCCAGTTAGGTCTTCCCTCTCATAAAAGAAACATTAATATGACTTCAATCTTTTGATGTAGGTGATCTTTCCAGAGCTATATGGGGAAAGAAAATTAAAATCTCACAGCAGGTTTTTCACAGAACTAATTTATCCCTGGTTGTGTGTGTGTTGTTGTTGTTGTTGTTGTTTTTAATTTAGGAACATTGCTTCTTCTTGCATATCACTTTTCTATAAAACTCAGTCAATATCAGAAATATTTATGTTCTCATAGAAGATATGCAAATAGACTCAGATATTTTACTATACTTGTAAAATATATAATGCTAACTCCATGTAATCCATACACAAAGACCTTGTCTGCATTGAAAAGATGCACTTGATTTATTTAAATACAATGCTCAAATATGATATCAATTACTCCCAGCTCCTTGTTCTAAATTGGATTTAATCTGTTAACCTCTCACCTTCCTTTAAAGAGAGTCAGAATGAGGGATCGACATGAAAGAAAATGGAGTTTGCAAGAATAAAATGGCACAATGGAATACACTGAAAGCAAGTCGACCTGTTAATTATCCTGCTTACAGGTTTACACACACACACTTTTGTCTATGATTAACTGGATTGTACAGCTGTTGTTCCTTTTGCTGAAAGGTTTGACCTTTTGCTTAAGTCCAATCTAACACAAGGAAATCATTATTCATTTCTCTCCCACTCAAAGTCTAGATGCAGATTTGAAAATGTTATTTATTGTCTGGCTGTTAGTGTTTAACGTGCAGCAGTTACTACTAAACGAGACAGCTGGCTGCATCGACCTATCCTTTACTGCCCCCAAGGCCATGCATACCTAATTCAAGGATATCAGATAATGGTATGTGGCATGATTTACATGTAGAGAATTCCGAATTCATTGTGAGCCTATTTATAACTACAGCACCTTCGATAGGGAAGATGATTTAATAGAGGTTGTAAGGGTTTTCTGACAAGAGGCATTAATATTAGAACCTTTTCCCAAGCGCCGCAAACTGGGGTGCGGGGACGGAGCTCGCCGGAGTTATTTTTCATGGGCGACCCTTTTTCTGTTCATTAGCACTTAACATTCCTGGGGTTGGGATGCCACTGTTTTAACTCTAATTTGTATGTAATGAGCATATTCCATGCAAGGAGACTCTCCTTCATTAACAAAGCTGAAAAAAGGCTGGTAACTCTGATGAAAAAGGACATCTAATCTCATGGAAATTTAACCAGTCCAGTTTTGCAGATGGTATTTGGAAAACCAAGGGTCTGCTCTCAAGAGCTGGTCAAGGTGGATGATAAAGATTCTGTAATGTCTTTTCAAAAGAGTTAGAAACAGGCTGATGTCTTAGCCAATACGCCTCCCTTCAATAAAACTAACTCTAATGGATGAGGCTGCCTCTGGGTATCGCTAAGAACATATAGGCAAGTCTATTTGCTTACACAGATGCTGCACTCCCGATTGCTTCAGAAGGCAATTTGCGATGGTTCAAGTATTAAAAAAAAAAACAAAAAAAACAAAAAAAAGAAAACAAAACAAACATGATACCGTTTACCTAACGGTCTTGAGAATTAACCACACATTTGAAAATGCAGTTTAATGGAGCATGTTATCAAAGAAGGCTTCTTTATTAATAAGACTTCTGGTTTACAATAGAGGAAACAAATCAGCACTTTCGGTGGTGCATTATATTTTTAATTTGAAATTTAAAACCAGTGTTCTATTTCAAATATCAATTCTCACATAACAGGTATCTCTAAAGACTGGAACTGCTTGGCATTCACTTTGAAAAGCCTGTACGCTGTAGCTTTAAGGGGCAAGTTTCATTTGGGGACAAAATATTTCCTCTAGATTACTATCAATTCAAATTCAATCTTTAGAAATCTCTAGATGACATAATGAATGGCTTTTACATCCCGAGTTGGATTTTATTATTTGTTTATTACATTAAAAAAGAAAAAAAGATTCTGACCTCCAAATTGGAATCAACATCTTATTTTTATTTAGTTTCTCAGATTAATCATTCTAACCTGTCCAGAATTACTAAAAAATTAATTAAGTTAAAAAATTCATTCATCATTTATAACAAAAAATAACATCTTCCAAGAAGTCCTGTAATAAAAACAAAAGTAATCTGTGGAAAATAATATCCCTAGTACACCCATTATCCAAAATCCAAGAACATCCCGCACTATCTCTGTCAATTCTGCTGTTTCTTGTTGTTAACTGGACTTAATGCATATTTGAGAATCTTCATTCATTGCCTGGAATTACAGCAGAGCAGGTAAAGGACAGAACTCTGACTATACAAGCCTGGTTCTGTATGAATCAAAGGGAAATAAGACACTCCCATTTCATTTGGCTCATAACAATTGGTGACAATATGCTCTTCCTGAAAATCCAGGCTTGGATCTATTTCATGTTGTTTATAAACTATCCTTTCAGTTGTGTGTGCGTGTGTGTGTGTTTTTTAAGCGGCTAAAATGCAAACACAACAAAGACTATCAAAACTAACGCAGATGGTATGATCCTATATTCTTGGACTTACATTAAACCAAATGAAATCAGAATTAAATTATTTTGAAGGATACAAATCCTATGGTTCAGATAAGTGAATGATTTCTTGCTTCCTCTTATTAGCTTGCCATTAATCAAGTTACACTCAATACGTAGGACAGTGTATTCTCTCTTCAGGTTATGTCGGGGGCGGGAGGTTGACAATGGACTGTCAGCATTTGCAATGAAGTTAAGAGAGAATTGTCAAAGTGTGTGCTGAAATTTGGGATGAACATATCATGAATTGAAAATAAAAACTACTGGCAGAAATATAAAGATAAATAACATTGTAACTGAGGGTTTATTTTCATTAGAGTGGAGAAATTTGGAGTGTCTTCCTTGATGATTTAAATAAGGTAGCCTGGTAACACTTACTGAGCAACTCCCATGTTCATGTTCCTCCTAAACTCAACTCAAATGATATACATGAAGTGATGTAGAAAACCACATATTGCTTAGGAAATATAAGACACTATTAAACTATATCCTTTTACACAGGTATAGCGATAAACCATAAACAAGGAAGTACTGATTACATTTCCTCCAAATTTAACAAACAAATGTACCATTCCAAATCAATAACTAAACCTGGGGGTCTGAAATATATACATTCTGAGACTTAATATAGGACCCAAGGAACAACCCTCTCAGAGTCTCAGAACGTACATGTTTCCAAAGTAAAATAAGAAAGCATGTACGATTCTTGAATGAAGACTTGAAAATAAATTATTTTCATGATGTTTAGAAAAATGTTTTATGCTTCACATTACAAGAGCCATATTTTCAATTGTCCAAAGAGATGACAAGTGGGTTTATTTTTCTCAAAGCTTGGCACACTAATTTGATATATGCTGTCAAGTAAAATAATTATTTTCAAATTTCTATTATTTTGCATTTAAAAGATCAAATAGTTATTCATTCAAGGACCAAATATTTAGAAGAGTGGCTATTTCTATTAAAGGATAAAATCACACATGGAGAGAAGCCACTACACTGTTTCTTCAGGCATTAAAGATGTACTGTGGATTGGGGTGCCTGGGTGGCTCAGTCAGTTAAGCGTACGACTCTTGGTTTCAGCTCAGGTCCTGATCTCATGGGTCATGAGATCAAGCCCCATGTGGGGCTCTGTATTCAGCAGGGAGTCTGCTTGAAGATTCTGTCCCTCTGCCCCTCCACCTACACTCTCTCTCTCTCAAATAAATAAAATAAATCTTTAACAACAACAAAAAGCAAGACTTCACATACACAGTCTTAGAGCCTTACATATGTCAGGACCCAATAAATGATTGTTGACTCTAATTCAGAAGTTCTCACATGGGGAAAAAAGGAGAGGTGCAGCGCAGGGATTTTGCTCCCCAAGAACATGTGCCAACATCTGGAGACACTTTTGGTTGTCACAATTTGGGGAGAAGAGTTCTATCAGCTGTCACAACTGGGAGTGGCAAGTTTCTACCACTGTCTAGAGGGTAGAATCTAGAGGGTAGTGGGTAGGAATTGTGATAAACATCCTACAATCCCAGGACAGCCTCCACAACAAAGAACTGTTCTGCCCTGAAGAGCAATAGGGTCAGCACTGAAAAACTCTCCTCTAATTGCTTGTAATACACCAAAACTTATAACCTTAACTTTAAATTCATTCTTATAAAATTTGAGAGTATACCCCTTAACATTATGTCCCATTTGAGAAAAAAAAAACTAGCAACATGAAAATACTTATACTCACCTCTTGAGCAGATGCTCCTTCAGGGAATTATAATTGAAGGAAGGGACACTGGCCAATGCCGAGAAAAATGCTATCGCTGTTGGAGGGAGTTACTGGGTAGGCTGGATGCTTAAATGGCAAAGATCATGAGTGATCATGAGTGTGTTTAAATTTGAAGTTATAATCATGTTTAGAATAGTTAGTGAATGCCTGAAATAAAAACTTCAAGAAGTACAAGAGGGTACTCAGTAAAAGTGAATTCTCTCTCCCACCCCTGTCCCAGAGCCACCCTTTTTATCTTCCTAGAAACAAATTTCTTAGGTTCTTTTCCCAATATGTTCTATGATTTTTGGGGGGTGCTTCCAGAGTTATTCCCCTGTATCTAGGCAGCAAATACACATAGATGTATAGATACATACGAGTGACAGCAGACCACGCACACTGTTCTGAATCATATTTTGTCTTCCAATAAAATATCTTGCAGATCTATTACACCTGACCCATTTTTTTAATTGCTACGTAATTGGAATTATGAATGAAAATAATACAAAATATGAAATGGAGTATGAAATAAATGAAAACAACCATATGAAAATAACCATTTTAACCAGTTTCCTGTTAAATGCTTTTAAGTTGTTTTCAACCTTGTGTTATTATCAATATTGCCACGATATTGGCACTGTACATAGGTCATCTCTTGCTTTTGTGATTATAACCATTGTTCCTCTTTTTAAAGATTTATTTATTTATTTTAGAGAGAGAACTGGGGGAGGGGCAGAGGGACAGGAAGAGAATCCTGAAACAGACTCCCCGCTGAGCATAGAGCCCAACATGGGGCTCGATACAGGGCTCAATGCCAGGACCCTGAGATAACGGCCTGAGCTGAAATCAAGACTGACTGAGCTACTTAGGTGCCCCTAACCACTTTTATTTCCATACAGAAGTGGCATTGCTTGTTAAAAGGATATACGCATTTTATATTTTAATAGATACTATCAAATTACTGATTACATATATATATACAAGCTCATTTCATATATATATATATATGAGCCTCCTTCTTTACACCATGTCGATACCATTTGCTGATGAGCCCTTTGCAAATCTACTATATAAAAAAATCGTAGTTTTATTTGAGGATGTGGAGAAAAGGGAATGTAAATTGGTGCAGCCACTATGGAAAACAGTATGGAGTTTCCTCAAAAAACTAAAAATAGAATTACCATACGATCTCATAATTCCATGACTGGATATTTATCCAAAGAAAAGAAAAACACTAATTCAAAAAGATATATGCTCCCCTATGTTTATTGCAACAATATTTACAATACAAGATATAAAAGCAGCCCAAGTGTCTACTGACAGATGAATGGATAGAGAAGATGGGCTAGACACACACACACACACACACACACACACACACACACACACACACTAGAATACTACTCAGCCAGAAAAAAGAATGAGATTGTGCATTTGCAACAACGTGGATGGACTTAGAGAATATTATGCTAAGTAAAATAAGTCAGACTGAGAAAGATAAATACCATACAGTTTCACTCATATGTGGAATCTAAAAACATGAATAAACAAATAAACCAAAAGCAGAATCAGACCTACAAATACAGAGAACAAACTGATGGTTGCCAGAGGGGAGGAGGGTGGAGAGATTGGGCAAAATGGATGAAGAGAAGTGGGATGTACTGGCTTCCAGTTATGAAATGAGTAAGTCATGGAAATAAAAGACATAGCATAGGGAATATAGCCACTGGTATTGTAAGCACATTGTTTGGTGAGAGATGGTAGCTAGGTTTGTGGGGAGCATAACATACAAAGTTGTTGAATCACTATGTTGTGTGCCCCAAACTAATGTAACATTGTATGTCAATTACACTCAAATTAAAAAATTACACTTTTAATTTTCATTTTTCTTATTATGAGGGCAGTTTTATATATTTACATGGGTTAGATACATTTATACTTTCATACCTGATTATAATCTTGGCCTATTTTTTGGTTAGGTTATTGGATTTTTCTGTTAGATGTTGACAAACTTAAAAATATTAACAAAACTGTCCCTTTGTAATATGAATTGCAAGTATTTTCCCCTTTTCCCTTTGACAATTTTTTTTAAAGATTTTACTTATTTATTTGTCAGAGGGAAAGAGAGATTGAAAGAGAGAGAAAGCACAAGCAGGGGGAGCGGCAGGCGGAGGGAGAAGCAGTCTCCCCGCTAAGCAAGGAGCCCGACGCGGGACTCATCCGACTGGATCCCAGAAGCCTGAGACCATGGCCTGAGCCGAAGGCAGATGCTTAACTGACTGAGCCACCCAGGCATCCCTGTTTGTTTGTTTTTGATGTAGGGTATTCCTTCAGAATTTTTTTTGAACTTACATCAATCTTTTATTTTATGGCCTCAGGATTTTTTTAAATCATATTTAGAATTACATTTAAAAAACATCTCATGTCTCCTATTACTCTTGTAGTTCTCTGTTTGTTTTTAACCTTTGAGCCATTAGAATTTATCTTAGCTTAAAGAGTCTAGTTTTATTTTTCTTTAAGATATTTTTCTCTAGGATAACAGCTACCTTGTTATGCTAACAATATTGACGTTTTTCCCTGTTAATTTAAAATTCTATTTAATTCTTGTATTACTTGGCTCTACTGCTGGGTTTTCTATTCTGTTCCATAGAACCCTTTGTCTAGTCTTAGGCCAGCATTACATTGTTTAAATTATTGTGGTATAAAATGTTTTAATATTCAGCAGGAAGCAAACACATTCTTTCAGGACATTTTTGCCTTTAGATAATTAATACAGGAAAGTTAAGCTAATACATGTGTGTGAGAGATGAATATGACTGCAAACAGCCTTTCTCCCTTAGGTTAAGAGATTGTATTCCCTCTGGAATTTCTCACTGAAAACTGGGCAACCAGCATATCAAACCTATAAATTTTCACTCCAAAGGAATGCTCTCTCTTTCTACTCTTGTCCTTCCAAGCCAACTTCAAGAATGAATGTGAAGATAAAAGCTAGATAAGGAAATACTTGGCAAAGAATGGAAATCTATTTCCCTCCTCTTTCATGTGAATGGGTTGACTTTTCAAAGTCGTTCACAGGACTTACTTGCTTATCAGGATGGAGGACGTTGTTGGAGACAGAAATGGATGAAAATCAAATGTGCTCTTGACGTATGTACATCAGACCCGTACATTGAGTGAAGTCTTTCCCATCTATGAAGGCAGACACTTGACCCAAGCACTGCTTTCTTGCTATTGTGTGTGCAATGAATAAAATATGTTCAAACCTGCAGTCTGTGAACTTGTATCTGTTGATACTCTTTTATGTAAATAGAATGAAAGCATTTGAAAATCAACCCAAGAATGTATACAGGAATAATTGCTTAAGTGACCAAATTTGATTAGACTCAACCTTATGCTTTGTATTATATTGTATGAAACATTTACCACATACTGCCCCCAGGCTTGAAAATAATGTGATTCTGACCAAAATTATTGCTTTTATGTGGTTATCACACTATTTTTCAAAATGTAAGTCATAATGTCTGTAAATATCCCTAATGACCAGACTGACTAGACGTAATTAAATGTAAGCATTAACCTAACAGGACGCCAGTGTTATTGTGGCTTAGGACCCCTTCCTTCAAGTATTCCTGGGACAGCCGCAGAGGGATTTCACACGTGTTCAAGAACAATTCCCCATCCCCACGCAGCCATGCTGCGTTAGCCCACTGGGCAAAGAAGACAGATTCCCATCTTTATTGTTATTGTCTAGGTCCCTGGATTTATTCTGTTATTCCAGTGGGCTTCATAGCCCTCCTGACCCTGTTTCAGCAACTGCTGCTTCTAGCACAGTTCCTCTGGTCATATATTCCTCTGGTCTAGTGTCTGGTCTGAGCCCTTAGAACGCAAGAGCTTTGGGAATGTCTGAGATGAAAGAAGAAAGAGTATCTCTTGGTTTTGACATTTCACCCTATTAGTGGGCACCCTGAGAACAACTTGGTCTTCCATTGGTTTCGTAGGTCCTTAAAACACTCTTCTTTTTTACTTTACTTTTATAGTCTTTATTTTTTACTTTAACGTGTTTCTCTCCCCAGAACCTAAACACACTTCTACAGAGTTGGCCAGGAGATAGATTAATGTAACAGAACAATGCTGTAATCACAGCCTGTACTGCCTCCAGGAAAGAAAGGATGAGGCAGCGGGTCAAGTTCATGAAGCTAGACTTCTTCCCTCAGGATCTGTCCCCACCTGGGAGCCCCTTCAGCTTCCCCTTCAAACAAACTTTTGTCAGGCCACCCGATAACTCATCAGCTTTGCCCAGATAGTTCTAAATTTCAGCATCAGACATAGTGCGTTGTCTTTTCTAGGAGGCTATGAAGCTGAACTAGCTGAACCTCCCGAGACGGTCTTAACAGTTTCCAAACACAGTCAGCTGTGCCTGAACCCGGGGATACAAACAAAAGGTAGCTAGGGTTCTCGATATGTAGCCTGGTACAATCAAATGGAAAGAAAGCAAGACAACTAGGGGAAAAAATTCGAAATATGCTGTGAGGCTTTCCCCCTATTTGCAGTGGGGTTTTGATGTGTTCAGATACTGGCCTTAATCTCAGATATGACAGATGAAGAAGTTTCAAAGGAGAAAACTGGGAAAGAATACACCAAAGGCAGTTTGCCGTTTTAAAAGAGATAGTCTTCCTAGTGGCCCTCTGATCAGAAGTAGTACCCACCAGCCCCAAACAGATGTAAAAACAAAGCCTTCAAATCATGTAGATTGGCAAAACAGCAGGAGAAGATCATGAGTTTTTTGTTTGAAGAGAAACAGTCTTCCTCGTGGCACCCTGATCCGAAGTAATATCTACCAGCCCCAAACAGATCTTCATTTATACTTCCTTCAAACCCTACGGACTGGCAAAACAGCAAGAGAAGATCGTGAGTGACGATCACACTGGGAAGGTCAAACTGTAATGCAAAGCCACCTATGGCCGTGGAAAGAATGCTCAGTTGTGGCTAATGATGAGTACAATCAAAGCAGCCAGGAGTGTTCAGCAGGATTAGCATATGAAATATGACCCTTGATGTCACAGTCCTTATCTATGGCAATGTATTTATAGAAGTTGATTAGTGAATATACTGACACTCTAGCTATGTGGTCAGGATGGAAGTGCTTCCTTAAAGAAACAGGAGAAACGTGAATTGGTTAACAAAACAGTGTTTTTGCTAAGGCAAATGCAACATGCTGTGGAAAGAAATGTGCACAAGGAAGAGAACAAATACAATATAATACATGGTACTATGTGAGCTCCATTTCCCACTTGCCCTTTGCCTTTGTTATTGCCACATAGTGCTGGTGTTGAAGATGGGTCCTGTGAATTATGAGGCTCACTGGTTCATGCTATGACACCATTCTTGCATATCCACATCTCAACCTGTGCTATAGTGGGGCTTCTGGTCTAGACACTCCCCCACTTCATACCTATTCATACTTCTCTGTTCCTCTATGACTTCTACGGTGCACAGCCTCAGTCTCAGCAAATTCCCAGTCCCACCTACATGTCACGAATGAGCCTCCCTCTCTTGATAATCTAGACCCTGATGTTAATCCTGAAACACCAGTCCAGACATACCTGCCCTCATGGCACTACCGAACACAGTAACTCTGGAAGGAGGCGTAAGAGGTTAGAAAGTGAAAATGAGGAAAGAGAAGTAGAGACACCAAAAAATGGAGACTGGAGGCTCTGATGTAAGAAATTCTACGATAACGAGAAGAATACAGAGGAAGGCTGGAGAAGGAGGAGTCTGAAAGATGGGATCGCATTCCCAAGAGAAATGATGAGAAGGAAGAAATGCATAGAAATAGATATAGAAGGGATACGAGATGCCCTACAGATGCTTCAATAGCACAAAACACTTGTTAACTAATGAGATGTGGTATGAAAGATAAGATCAGTTGAAGACAAGTCTCATCTTTAAACTTAGGCTCTGGGGTGGGTAGTAAGGCCATAAATGTGATGGGAAATTCAGAAAAAGATGGAAGAATAAGGATGGAAATAAAGGGGCTCTTGGGTTGCACAGTTGTTGAAACATCCAACTCTTGGTTTAGGCTCAGGTCATGATCTCAGGGTCATGAGATCCTGCCCCACGTCAGGCTCTGTGATCAGGGTGGAGTCTGCTTGAGATTCTCTCTCCCTCTCTCTTTGCTCCTCCCCCTGCTTGCACTCTCTCTCTCTCTCTCTGAAATAAATAAATAAATCTTTTTTTAAAAAAAGGTTGGAAATAAAAATTGAAAAAGGATGTTATCTGCATGACATGCACGTAAAAAGGAGGCATAAGAGGTTAGAAAGTTTCTTTCTTCTGAGGCATAAGGGTAGGATTGCTAGATAAAATACAAGATGCACTGCTAAAATTGAATTTCAGATAAACAACAAATAACTGCTTAGTATAAGTATGCCCCCTGCAATACGTGGGGCACACATAAACTAAAAAATACCTTGCTGTTTTCCTGAAAATCAGACATAACTGGGCACTCTGTATTTTTACTTGCTAATTCTGCCAATACCACTCAAGAGAAGGGGTTAAGATTAAAGATGTGTTATTCACATGGAACTTTACATCAAAAACCAGGGATGTACTGTATGGTGACTAACGTAATATTAAAAAATATATTATTAAAAAAATAAATAAAAATAAATAAAGATGTGTTATTCAGGTACGTATTAAAATTTATACAGAAAGGCAAAGGAACTAAAACAGCTAAACACTATTGAAAAAAAGAATAAAGTGGAAAGAATCACACTACTCAGTTTAAAGACTTACTATATAGCTACAGTAATCAAGACCATGCGGTATTGGCAGAGAAATAGACACAGGCAGATCAATGGAGCAAAACAGAGAACACAGAAGAGACCCACACAAATGTGTCCAATCAATGCTTGACAAGGATAAAAAAGCAATCCAGTGGATAAAGGATTGTCTTGTCAACAAATGGTGCTAACACTATTGGACATCAATAGCTGCCCCCACCCCAAAACTATCCTTGACTAAAACCTTACACCTCATACAAAAATTAACTCAAAACTGGCCCTGGATATAAATGCAGAAAAGTAAAACTCTAAAACTTTTAGAAAAGAACATAGGAGGAAATCTTCGCAATGGGCTTAGGTAAAGAGCTCTTGGATATGACACCAAAAGCACTATCCATAAAAAGAAATATTGATAAATTGCATTTCATCAAAATCAAAAGAAAAAATTTACTCTTAAAAGTCTATGTCAAGAAGTTGAAAAGCTAAGTCACCAACTGGGAGAAAATATTTGCAAACCGCATATCCATCAGAGGACTCATGTCCAGAATATATAAAGAACTACCCAAATCCAACAGAAAACAAGCATCCAATTAGAACATGGATAGGTTGAACAGTTCACCAAAGAAGATATATGGATTGCAAATAAACACATGTAAAGGTCTTCAATATTGCTAGGCATAGGGAGAAACCAGCGAAAAATACAGGCTACCACAGCATGTCTATAACATGGGAATTAGAACAGTGAAACCATCAACTGCTAGTAAAACAGTGAAACCATCAAATGCTAGTGAAGACGTATAGAAACTGAATCACGCACACATTGCTGATGGAACCTAGCAATGGCCCTGCTGAGCGTTCATCCTAGAGAAATGAAAACTTACACTCACACAAAACCTACACATGAATGATCACAGCAGCTTTAAGCGTAAGAGCTAAAATCTACCAAATGTCCTTCGACGGGTAAATGATGAAGCACTCTGTGGTACATTCACAGAGTGGACTACTACTCAGCAATAAAAAAGACAAAAATAAAGCTACTGACACATGCAGCAACTTGGGTGGATCTTAAGGACATTCTGCTGAGTGAAAAAGCCAATCGAGAAAAGTTGCATACTGCACAATTCCATTCATACAGAATTTGTGAAATGCCAAAATTATATCAATGGGGGGCAGACATGTAATTGCCAAAGGTTAGGGAAGAGGAGGGAGAGTATGAGTATAAAGAGGCAGCAGAAAGGAATTCTTTGTGATGAAGGAATAGTTCTGTATCTTGATTACAATGGCAGTCATATGAATCCATATATGTGATAAAATATGATAAAATCATACACAAAGACATGCAAAAAAAAATGAGTGCACGAAAAAGGTAGTGAAGTCCCAGTAAGATCTATAGTCTAATTGATCATGTTGTGTCATTCAATTTCCTGGTTTTGATAATGCACTAAAAATATGTAAGGTGTGGCCAATGGAGAAGCTGGGTGATGGATACGTGGAATGTACTCTATTTTTGCAATTTCTTGTAAGTTCATAATTACTTTTTAAAGATTTTTTTTTTCAAGTTGTGTTAGTCAGATAGAAGTGAGCGCACTAAAGAGTGGATGAATTTATTCCAGGAGAGTGGCGTTTATGCTGAGAAGAGTTCTGTGAACAGACTCCTGGCTGACAATATGCAGAGCTAGCAAAGATATCACAGAGGAAGAAGTCCCATCAGAGGAGAGTGGGAGTCATGGCACGAAAGCCAAAGGAAAACAGATATTCACGCACACACAGGGGCAGTCAACAGTGTTGAGCAGCCTGGGGTTGCAAACGAACACTGAACTAGGAGTAGAGGGACAAAAGGCAACAGAAGCAGCTAGTGAACTCTTCCAGGAAATTCTACAAGCCAGAGTAAGAAAAAGCCACACCCACAGACTCAGTGGACATGAAGAAAGATTAAACTGGACTTTGGGCAGAGCAAGCCAGGAATACTTAAAAATGAGAAGTCCTGTAGAGAGAAAGAGAGTTTGCCTATTCAAAAAAAGGAGGAAAATAAATGACCGAGAGCACCCCCAAGAAGGGCCAAGGAGGTGAGACCAAGGGCTCAGATTGAAGGGTCAGCCTCCCGGAAACAAAGTCTAGTTCTAGTTCACAGGGGCATATGACTAAGTGAGACCAAATCAGAGACACAAATATTTGAATTTCGAAAAGCATCACAGCAGGAATCGTTGCTACTGGGTTTTATGATTAATAACATACTTTACAAAACAATACCAACCTAGATTTCATGAATCGGAACTAAAATTGGCCATTAGAATTATGTTTCGCCTGAAGGCATGTAATTCTTATTTAGGAATCTGGTGAAGGCAATTCCCTCCAGGCCATGATGACACAGGCTTGCTGAACATGTGCTGACTTATAATGCTAAAACAAAATAATGCTATGAATAATTTGCTTTCCTCTATATGCTTCGTTAGTCTGAAATTTTTGAATGCTTCTATACATAAGAATGTTAAGGTAAAACTCATTTTATACGTAAATCACATTGAAAATAAATAGATTATGCATTAAAGTCTTAGAAAGCTCAGAATCAATTTTTTCTGAGAGAGATGTTTAACACCAAGACTTGTTCAATATAAATTGTGCTTACGTATGATGGCAAGCTTGTTGACATTATCCTTGTTTGAAATACTCCATTGGTCACCTACGCTTCTGACATGCCTTAGAGACCAGGGACAGTGATGAAACAAAATAGTCTCTAGGGACCAGAAACCGTGTTGTTAGTTGAAGCATCTGAAAGTCAACAAAGTACTGTAGAACAGCTAACAATATTTTACTGATGAAAGGGGAGACAAGAAACGTGAATAAGTGGTGGAGGGGAGGCTTTCTTATTTTCATTTGTTTGGATTGTAGCTTTGAACCACATTTTCTGCCTGAGTGCATCTAGCACCAAAGGTATCAGGGTCAAGTGGGCTATGGTAGCAAATACACGGATGTGAAAGTTAGAGAAGGATACCCACTAGACTATTGACCATGCTTACCTCTGCGAAAAGATGTACATTTCTTTTTCTTTTTTTTTACAGAAAGAAAGAACTCAAGAGTTGGGGTGTGGGGGGGCATAGGAAGAGGCAGAGAGAAAGGGAGAGAGAGAATCTTAAGCAGGCTCCACACCCAGTCACAGCTCCAGCGAGGCTCAATCTCATGACCCTGAGATCATGACCTGAGTCAAAATCAAGAGTTGGACGCTTAACCCACTGAGCCACCCAGGCACTCCAAGATATAAATTTCTATAAATTTCTATATCAGTTTAGCTTTTTCTCTAATAAGTATGTATTCAGGTTTACTTGTATAATTAAATATAGTTGACCCTTGAGCAACATGGGTTTCAATTACACAGGTCCACTTATATGTGGATTCTTTTTGATAAATACAGTACAGGATTGTAAATGTATTTTCTCTTCCTTATGATTTTCTTAATAACATATTCTTTTCCCTAACTTACTTTGTTGTAAGAATATAGTAAATAATACATAAAACATACAAAACATATGTTAATCAACTGTTTATGCTATCAGTGAGACTTCTAGTCAACAGTAGGCTAGTAGTAATTAAGTTTTTGAGGAGTCAAAAGTTATATGTGAATTTTTGACGGTGTGAAGGTTGGCACTCCTAACCCCTGCATTGTTCAAGGGTCAACTATAAATAGATGTATAAAATTCTAATGAAAACATTTCATGTATTCATAGGTCTTTACCTCAGCATTATAATAACGACTAAGTGAAGCAATACACAACGTAAGTACTCAATGCATGTTAGCTATTATTATTGTTTTGTTTTGCCAAGATACTGCAAACAATTCTCCGAATGGACCATAGCAGATGAAAGATGGCTGCAAATTAACATTCTTCCCATTGAGAAGTAGAGCCTATATCCACTGTTGTTGAACCTGACCTGGCCCATGGCCACTTTGACCAAGAAAGTAAGATGGAAGCAAGGCCATCCTGGTTCTCAGGCCAGCCTTTAAAAGGATTGGCATCCTTTTTTGCAGTCTCAGAGGCCCTGAGTCACTGAGTAAGAAGATCATCTACCCTTAGGCCACCACACTATGAAAAACCCTGGAGGATAAGACACTATGTGGTGAGAAAAACAGAGCAAGTCTCACCAAGCACCAGGTATATGAATGAGCATGCCTGCCATCTTGAAAATGATTGATACCTGCTAAAATGGATACAGAGTATTCAACTAAACGTTATCAGACCTACACAACTGTGAGTAAAACTAAAATGGTTTTTAAACCTCTTAGATTTGAGGTAGTTTGTTACACAGCTATAGAGAACGAAAACAGCATCTTTAATGGGGACTTTACCTGTCTTCCTATCTGCATTTTCCAATTTTCCACAGTAATCGTGAAATTCCTTGGCATACAAATAAATTCTAAACTGGAGAAATTGTTTTAGTTTAAATGAAAAGTCGGAGAGAAGATGGAGTAGGTTCCAAAGGAAAGCACTCCATGAAAACAACTAATAAGGTTGGCTCTGCCTATATATGTTAAGTGACCCCTCACATGGCTGTGGAAGCAATGAGATTTCGAGAGCTGCAAGTTTGTTCAAGGGGGAAACTCTCGATGTTGAGTTAATGTGCTGCAATTGTCCGTTCCCTGAGGAAAATGTTGATATTCAGCATATGCTAGAGGTTGTCAATCCAGGCTTGGCCCAGATGGAGAGTCACTGCCTGGGGACAGTGAAACCAGCAGAGCTTTTGGTCGGGACAGTGAAATCAGCAGTAATAGAACAGGAAGCTTTGAAGGACCTCAACACACAGCTACGTTCCCCCTCAAGCCATTTGCCAAATGTAGAAGTAGACAGAGTAGGGTTGGTTGCTTTATCACTATACTGAAAATTTCTGAAAAACAGAGGAAAATTTTAAGCAGTCTCCTGGTAGACAGAAGAAAAAAGCTCACTAAGGTGACAGAGCTCAGCTACACACCAGCTGAAAACCCTGTGGGAAAACCGTGAACAGACTATCTGTAGCTGCATTTTCCCCGGAGGTCTTTACCAATTCTGGGCATAGGACAGAATCTGAGACTGAAAAACAGAGAAATGGTGGTGGTCTCAATCAAGCTAAAGTAAAGAAAAAAAAAATTGAAGACGAGATAACTCCAAGAAAAAGGCTAAATTATCAGGGTGGATAAAAATAAAACGCAAGCCACATGCTGCTTATAAGAAATATGCCTTAAATGTGAGGGCAACAGAATGGTAAACCTAAAATGGAAAACTATACCAGACATACGCTAACCAAAAGAAAGCTGGAGCAGCCATGCCAGTGCAGGCAGAGTCAACTTTAGGCAGGAGGAGTAACTGAAGGAACACAGTGTTTCACCATGATGACATGGCCAGCACAACAGGAAGATAATAATTCAAAATCTGTATGTTCATTATAAAACACCTTCAAAATATATAAAGCAGGGGCACCTAGGTGGCTTAGCCAGTTTAGCAACTGGCTAGTAATTTCAGCTCAGGTCATAATCTCATGGGTCGTGAGACTGAGCCTGGCTATGGGCTCCGTGCTCAGTGGGGAGTCTGCTTGGGATTCTCTCTTTCCTTCTACCCCTCCCCCCACTTACACTCCTGCTCTCTCTTTCAAATAAATAAATAAATAAATGAAATACTTTTAAAAAATTAAACATAAAATAAATAAATAAATCTTTAAAAGTTATAATATAAAGCAAAAACTGACAGAACATTAAAAAGACAAATGGGCACATTCACAGTGTCATTCTTGGAGACATTAACATACTTCTTGCAGAAGTTGATAGGAAAGGCAAAGAAAAACAATTCATGGGGACATATAAATTAATATTAACTATAATTAAGAAAATTGACTATATATTCAACTATATACATATATACTATATATATGTGTGTGTGTGTATATATATATATATATATATATATATATATATATATATATATATATATAAATAGTGCAGTGAAGTAAAACAAAAGCCAATGGTTATGAGGAGAAGAGGAAAAGAATGTCTACTCTAGGTTGTTGGAGATTAGTACCATGATGGAAATCTTAGAATTCACTGTTCAGTCTTCATTCTTATCATGGTAATTACGAGATATAGTCTCATCAAAAGGAAAGAAGTGTTTCTTAGTAAACTAAATGTCACTCTATTGGTCTAAAAATTCGGTGCTTTCTCCAAAGATACAACTCCTGTACTCCATTCTTCTGCATAAAACCCATTAAATTCTGTTCAGATTCCCCTCTCAGAACCATACAAACTCAGCAACAACAACAAAAAGTCACGCTTTCCCTTTCTTTCAAAGAAAGGCCCAATAAAAGTTGAAGAAAATATAAATTCCACATCAACTTCCACCCAGGTTTCATCCTTGCAGTAAGCCGACACTTCCTCACTTTGATTTATGGGCACATAGGTTTCTCTCAGGAATCTTTAAGGGACAGTTAGTTGGCCCAAATTCAAGTCAGTCACACTGCTTGCCATATAAAAACAGTCTCCAGGGTGTCTTTTCATGTTCTGATGCATATCTTCTTTTGAATACCTTCTTTTGAATACGACTCTTCAAGTCCTGGAAAAACTCCCATCCCTTGTGTACTGTCTAGTTACTCTTCACTCCTAAAAGATCCTTGGTTTGCCAATTAAATCAGTTAATTTCTAGGCCAATTAAATTAGATCACTCTGTCAGTTTTCTTAAATTAATCAAATTGGTTGTTGGATATCATGTAGGACCAACACAGAGTGGGATAAACTCAAAATTTTAGGCCGGGAGCAGGAAGTAGCTGAAGAAATCAATCATCAGAATGTATGTTCTATAAAACAATAAAATGCTATGAAGAAGGACTAAATCAGAGACAACTGAGGCTTTTTCCTCAATTTCTGGTGCCTCTCCCCACCCTAAATATTTGGATTATATGAAATACTTCGGTATAAACAGCAATTCCTTAAGGAACAGTGGCACATTCCCTTTTATAAGTTCCCCACGTAAAAATACTAAACAATTAAACTGCCCATAAAGTGAACTGTGACACTTTTCAATCACAAAGCCACAGTCCTTCATCCTCATTTTTAAAGGATTTATAGAAGTGGATAGTTCTCAGACTTGGAAGGCTCTTGTGTTTACTTGGAGAAAACTTGAGAATTCTCTGCATTATGGTTTAATAATACGGCTCCCTAAACTGTACAGTCTAGTTGTTGTACCTGAAACTAAATTAAACAGTAACAACTTTCTTTCATTTAAAATGTGTTTCTCTTCCAAGCAATTAGTCCATGTGTGCAAAGAAGAGAAGGGAGAAAACAATAGGAAGTCTGAGTAAGATCCCTGTTATTTCAACCACAACCTCATTTTAAGTCTGAAGCTTTTTTTCCCATTTATTCATTTCATGGTCAAATCAAATAACCATAAGAGTTTTATTTACTCATCATCGTACAACGTAACTAATTATTAAACTAGAGAAAAAAACAGATATTTGACCAACAAAAACCCGTGACCCTCAGGCCTCACTTAATCATATCCTTGACAGAATCCTTCCCTCCCCCACCCCCGTGCCCCCCGCCCACCCCCCAAACCGTTCTGCATACTGTGCTGGCTCGGGAAAACAAGGGGATAAAAAAAAGCTCTTTCTGTCAGGATGTGAGATAACTTATGACTCACGGTGATCAGTGATAATATATCGCCTTGAATGTTAAGGAGGCCCATGACAGAGATGAAGCAAACAGTGTCTTTCATAAAGCTGCAAAGGCATAAATTAAGACTTCAGGTAATAGGGACAATAAAAAGTCATCATGCAAGTCTGAAATGTAAGCGTGAGGGTTCTTACAGAATCGAGGGACAAATGGCGCTCTGCTCAGTGCCCAGCACGGCAGCCACGGGACACCTCGTCCACCACACTCCTTGCTGCAGCCAGGTAAAAGGCATGCTCCTGACACGTCCAGTAAATTAGCTGAATAGACTATGGCCTGCAGTGTCCTTGCTGGACGGGGCTAGGAAGAATGGTGCAGTGCTACCCACCGCTCTGCTGAACTGTTATTGATCTAGGGTAAATGTTCGCTTGCTCATGTGTGAAGTGAAGTGCAAACCTTTGTTCAATTCTGAGCAGATTTTTCTCATATATTTCAACTTCCCCAGCTGCCAAAGGCGGGGGGGCGGCGTTTTGGCTCTTTCGGTGTAATGGTAGGATTTGCAGGGTTGTCTTCCTGTGCTGCTGAAAGGAAAGACGTGTGGATCACCTTGCTCTGACAGACCTAGTGTCTGGGCGGTTTCATTCTCAGAGAGAGTCACAGAAAATGAGGACTTGGAACATGAGCTTCCCCTTTTATGCTCATTTGCTGCTTATGGTATTAGCAAGTACTCAGACTTCATACATGTTCCCCAGAGATGCTTTTCAGAGACAAGCAACGTACACACAGACACGATAGTTAGATAGATGGATAGACAGATAGGTAGGTAGATAGATACATACATACATACATACATACGTACGTACATAGAATCTTACAGAGAGAGATTATAGATACAGAGATATGCCTGCAGATATAGATTACTATATAGCTATAAAATTACTCACTATTGCTTTGTAATCAGAACCCTGAACTCTATCTAACTTAATTCATCCACCAAATTGTCATTCACATTTTTAAAAATTATTCACAGCAATACTCAGTTTCCTCTGATCTGGTCTTAAGAATAGAAGGATCCTGGGCGCCTGGGTGGCTCAGTCAGTTAAGCGTCTGCCTTCGGCTCAGGTCATGATCCCAGGGTCCTGGGATGGAGTCCCGTATCGGGCTCCTTGCTTAGCGGGGAGAGTGCTTCTCCCTCTCCTTCTGCTGCTCCCCCTGCTTGTCCTCTCTCTCTCTCTCTGTCAAATAAATTAAAAAAAAAAAAAAAAGACTAGAAGGATCCTAATAATAATATGGTTTCAGGGACACAGAAGTGCTTACCTCACTCCTTCCCAAATTCCTCCAGCCAAATGACTGATTCTTGAAATGCCACAATTAATAATAATAGCTTCACTTAATGTGTATTTCCCCATACTACGTAACTTTCAAAACAAACAACAGTTAAGCCTTACCAGTCATTTCCAACTTAATATAAACAGGTTGATAAAAATGCATTCTTGGCATTAAGGAGGGCACGTGATGTCATGAGCACTGGGTGTCATATAAGACTGATGAATCGCTGACTTCTACCTCTGAAACCAGTAATACATTATATGTTAATTAATTGAATTTAAATTAAAAGAAAAAGAAAAAAATGTATTCTTGAGCACAGGTACAAAGGAGGGCATAGAAAGACTACAAGTAATACACTGCTTGGAGGACACTGCCTTTGGGGAGGAGCAGAAACACCTAAAGGGGAGAGTATTTATGTAGGTGGAAGAAATAATGGTGGAGGAATGTGCGTCTCATGGATTCTGAACACAGTTCCGCTATGATCCCAAGTTCCCTTTTGCACATCCAATCATTTGTACCCTGGTTGGAACGCTATGTATTAAGAGCATCTCTGAAGATTCTAGCAGGCTTCATAGGCGGCTCAAAGAACTAACTTAAGGAATGAGTTTGCTGGATTTCCTCATCTTTCAGCAAGACCATACCCAAAGCTACAGCTCAACAGAAGGAAATTTCATATGTATATGTAAACACATATATATGCATACTATATATAGACATATATAAAATATATAACATAATGTATTAAAATAAAATATATAACATTACATATGACATATAATGTACTATATTATATAATATACAATATGTATCTATAATATATTAAATATAATATAATGTTATATATAACGACAGATCATATTTCTACTTCTACCTAATAACACTAATAGGTGAAACCTACAAGGTACACATCCACAGTTCCTCCTCCCAGATCCTCAAAGACAGAGTGTTTCAGCATTCTGAATTATTTGGGGTTTTGAAAACATAATATGGCATGGATATCAGATATGTGTCATGCCACCACCAATAGGGTGACTATTCATTATCCAACAGTATAATTTCCACCATGAAACATACAAATGTTCACACAAATTTGGTTTTACAAATGAAAAAAAAAAAGATGATGAATATCCTTATAAGAATTCAGGTCTGACTTTATCACCAAATAAGTTTGCCATAATCCTATGGAAAAAAAATTGTTGTTTAACAATCAAGGATAATTGATGAATGTTTCTCTCATCAATTTTGGGCTGAGATGATCAAGAATTGCTTCTATAACATTTTTTGGTAGCACAGTCCCTAATTTATAATGCATATGTCAGAAGTTCCCATCAAGGGAGGAGGTGTTGTGAATGGACGATATTCAAGTAACTACTGTAAGCCTCACTCAAAGTCTTGTAGCCAAGTGCTCGCAAAGCCAGAGTGAAGGAGGCTGGGAAGACAGCGTTTCTTCCATTTTTCTGATCGGTATCTCTGCCAGAGCAGCACTGCCCCTAAGTTAAGATACCATCATCATTCAAGGGTGGTCGAGTGAGGAGGCTTGAAAGGGAATGATGGACAGCATCAGCTTGCCACCTTCTGTCTCCACGCTAATTGCCTTCAGGATCCTGCCTCTTTTATGTCAAGATATAATTTTCTTCCTTCCTGCTGCGCACAGACATCATCATCTTTTAAGTCCCTGGGCACAGGAGCTTATGAAAAGAGTAAGAGAGCTGCCCATATTCCTTTGATTCTAGCCTTGTGTTCAGAATATCTATTCCCATTTCATCTGACCAGTGATGGAGGTATTGTGTGCACATGTCCTACACATCATCTAGCCACACATTCTTAATTTCCCTCTTGATCTTTCTCCTTGGATAATGCACCCTCACTTTAAACTACAGTTGTGCTGATAATATTCTCCCTAAAATGTGCTACCCTCTGGGCTTCTCCCTCCCACAGCCAACTGGGCCTGAAACCATGGAGACAACAATGAACCTACTTTGTCTCCAAAACAGGGGACAAAGAGGAGGATCCATCAGTTCTTCATTTGGAAAACACCTCCTTGCGTTACCAGCCAATTCCTGAAATTCATATCCTTCTCCATCTGTGCCTGATCGGTTACACCCCATTCTGTCTTCACCAGGCCACACAACACATCAGAGTCAAATGAATCTTACTGAAGTAATTTTCCATTTAACTTTGCTCCATTTAGAATATTTCCAAGAATAAGAATATATATATATATGAATATATATATATATATATTCTTTAATCTGCTTTCAGAGCCCCTATAATACAAACCCAATTTGCTTTTCCACTTCCATCTTTCAACCTTCTGCTACAACTTTTCGACAGATACACTAGTCCTGACATATCATACGAACTTGTCAGCATCCTTCCCATCCCTTGCACATTTCCATGTCGTTCATCCGGTTCAAACCTGATTCCATTCCATCATCAAAGCTCAAGTGTTACACGTCCAGAAAGGGTTCTCTTACTATCTACAGCCATAATAATTGTGGAACAGACTACTGGTCATCTTCCAATATCCATTCTCCCCTTCTTTTCCGTGACAACAGAACTTCCTGTTTTTAGCTGAGCACATGAATACCCAGGTGAAAGCCTACATCGCCCAACCTCCCTTGCAGGTAGGTGTGACGTAGGAATAAGATGGGAAAGGTGGAATGTGAATGGAAATGATGTATTTAACTTCTGGGTCACACACTTTAGAGAAGGGGCATATCCTTTTGGACTAGCTGGACGAGAGCAAAGCCATTAGAATGGCAGTACACGAGAAGAGATGACCAAACGCCTGACGACCACGGAGCAGAGTTCCCATAGGAGCTTATAGAAGACATCTAAATTCTACCTTGCTTCCACCATTATTATTTTAGACTTCTATTACAGCAGCCAAATCTGTCTCCTAACTAATCTTACATCATCTGTTATTTGTATGGCTCAACTGCTTATGTTCCTATAGTCATCCTAAAATTAGTAGTTATCTTTGTGCTTATATCCATCTCCTTCGCCCAGTGTGAAGAGGGACTTTTCTGCACACAGCTACCTCCAACACAGTACTTCTTCACGTCCCGGTCCAGCACAGTGCACTAAGAGTTTAATGAATACAATCATACTCTATTCATCCATGATCAATGGAGAATGAACTCTTTTGCGTAAGCACATTCACAAAGTAAAATAAAAATATACTTTAAGCCTCAAAAATATTTAAAAGAACTCTTCTTGCATAAAACATATGAAAATGTATTTCACTCTGTTGGTATATTATACAGAAGGCAATAAATATAACTTTGTTGATGCTTTATGTCTCAAGATCATAATTGTCAACGTTCATTTTGCATTATTCTCTATATATCTCAATAACAGCTAAAGGATATATTCCTAAATATAAAGAAAGTATCTGGGAAGCCTTTGGAGAAGACTTTTATAATACTTTTTTATGGATATAAAAGTAATACCTATTAATTGTAGAGTATTTAGAACACTTAGAAAGTCTATGGAAAACAGCCTGAATCCTTAAGTTGTATTAGCAATATTTTTCTTGTCTATTACCAGAAGATTATGAGTCATTTTCCTCCATTTCCCTCATATCATTAGTGTGTTGCTGTTTCTAATATTCTGTGGAGTAGAATATCAGATGGTCAAGTGTCCTGGAATTCTGTAAAGGTCTGTGGGAGAACTAAAATACTCTTCTCCAAGCAAAAAGAACAAGTTTCCGGTATGAACCCAGTACTTCACCCCTGACTTTGGGGTCATAGATATTAAGGCAGTCTTACAATTTTTCCTGGAAGGGAAGCTGTGAGTTGGGGATGAGCTGGGGATAGTAAGATTGCTGAACTTTGGGTTCCTTCATATTCCTTGGGTACTAAGAATTCCAAACCAGCCAGGCTAATAGTTACAGGGACAGAAGTAAAAATTTTATGAAGCACCATGTGTAATAGTGAGACATGCGGCTTACACTTGCACCAGTTGGGTCATGCTGCTGTATATTTTTGGTGTGAAGATATAGAACATACATTTGTCATTGGTGCAATGTACTTGACTGGATGTCCTAATCACCCGCCAGCCTCCTGAGTCTTTGGGTTAGTGTCTCCTGCTAGCATAGGGACACAAAGACAAGAACACCCAAATATTAAAGCCATGCATAGCCACTGGGAAAAAATCAAAGTTTGGAAATTACAGTGGGTTATTGTGCAAACATCTGCTAAAATCAAGGTGCAGCCTGTTTACTAGATCAAATGAGCACATGCCCTGGAACATGGTAGACAGTGATTGATCTAGAGGGGATATAGATACGGGACAATGGTACATGATTATGGTCTTACTTCAAGGCTGATCAGTTCTCTGGCTTTATGTCATAATTCAGTTTGCAAAAACTCCAACCACCTCATTTCTCATAGAATGTTATGTCTTTCCACCATATGGATAGCATCACATCAATAGGCCTTGGAGAGCATGTGGCAACAAACACGCTAGATATCTTGAAGTGACACTTAGGTTCTGGAATCCAAAAGATAATGTTAAAGAAAAGTCAAGGCCTGCCATCACTGGAGCTCCGATATACCCAGAAGTGACATATTTTACTGTCTACTTCTAAGCGGCACAGAAATGTACGGCCCTCTTTGGGTTTCAGAAACAACATATGTCAGAGTCAAGGACACTGTTTGATACTGTTTTCTGAGTTAACGGAGCATACTCTATAGGAAGAAAACTCTACCTAGGGCACGTAGGTTTGCCAGTTGCTCCTTATGACCATAGAGCTCCACTGTGCTTCAAGTCTCTGAGGCAGACAGGAACACCGTGTGCAGTCTATTGCACAACTGGACAGAGGAATCACAGCAGGGACACCTGGGTTTTGAACCAGTTATACACTTTCGAGCAAATCATTTGTAAAAATGTCTGGCTGCTAATAGTTCTACTACGGAGTAAACACACGCCCACAGGACGTGAGCAAGCGGTCGCTGATGATCTGCACTACTCATAATGAACTTGGTATTGTCGAATGCTTCAACCCACAAAACTTTGAATGCCCAGCAGTTACTCATTACCAAGTAGAAGTAACAGACAACAGGGGCGCCTGGGTGGCACAGCGGTTGGGCGTCTGCCTTCGGCTCAGGGCATGATCCCGGCGTTCTGGGATCGAGCCCCACATCAGGCTCCTCTGCTGTGAGCCTGCTTCTTCCTCTCCCACTCCCCCTGCTTGTGTTCCCTCTCTCGCTGGCTGTCTCTATCTCTGTCAAATAAATAAAATAAAATCTTTTAAAAAAAAAAAAAAAAAGAAGTAACAGACAACAAGATGGGGCTTGAGAAGGTCATGAAGGCATAAATGTTTTGCATAACAGATGGATCCATTTCCCATTGTGCCTGTCACACAGCCATCTTTCCCCAAATCCACACACAGGGCCTTGGGGGAAACTATGACTAGGAAGAAAACCATTCAAGCCTTGTTTGCAGATGGCACTTTATTAAATGTTGGTATCAGCTGGAAATACATTCTTGTAGTAATTATAGCCCCCCTCACGGATTTTCTTGAATGAGAGTAAAAAAGGGAGAAAACCCAGAGGACAGAATTCATTTTTAAATCAACCTTATTAAGGTATAATTCACATGCAATAAATTCCACAGATTTTAAGTATACAGGTTGATGAGTTTTAATATCCATGTTAACCAACATCTCAATCAAGAGACATAACATGACTATATTCCAAAGAAGTTCTTTGTACTTCTTTGTAGCCTATCTCCCCAAGACCACTCCCTACCACAAAGAACCAGTACTGGGACTTCTATTACTTTAGATTCGTTTTGCTTGTTCTAGCACTTCATATAAATGAAATCATACGGTATACCTTCTTTTCTGTCTGGTTTTATGCCAACATAACATCTGTGTGGTTCATCTATGTTGCTGTATGAATCAGCAGTTCATTCATCTGTGTTACTCAGTAGTATTTCATAGCATGCATATATCATAATTTGTTTATGTCTTTCCTACCAATGGAAATTGGGTCATTTCCAGTTTGGGGCTATTATGAATAAAGTTACTCAGAACACTCATGCACAAATCATTGCATTGGCATGTGCTTCCAGATGTCTTGAGTAGATACTTAGGAGTGGAATTATTGGGCCACGTTGTAAGCATATGTTTAAGATAGTGAGAAATGAGGGGGCTGATCTTGGAGCAGTACAGGTTTTGGTTGACTTTGCCTGAAAGGAGATGTGGCCTGAGGCAGAGATCTCTGTGGCTTGGAGATATAGTGGCTAATAGGTTGCCTATAAATAGCCAAAGACCTGTCAGAAACAGGATAGAAAATGGATTAAAGAAGATTTGGAGAAGTAGATGGAAGAGCCTATAGTATGAGACTACTGATGCTTGCGTGTTAATCACTTTTCACTCCCCTCACTAAACAAGACGCTCCCAGTAAACAGGTAGATGTGAGATGACCTTTGTATGGCTGTCCCAGTGCTTGCTAAACGTGTTACAAAGTACTCATGTTGGCAAGTCAGAGTTCATGTATAGGATTAGCACTGGGACTTTCCCTCACAAAACTAGACCTGGCTAATGTCCATCTCATATGCCAGCAACAGAGAAAAACACTCAGCCAGTGGAGGCTGTCAGTGGACCTGTGTAGCCACCCAATTACACTGAACCCTTTCTGCTATGCAGAGGTAGCAATTTTCCCTATTGGGAATGATTCTTGTTCTGAGGTGTGAACAGCAATAGCTTTCATGAACTTCCCAAATGGTATTTCAAAAACCATTTCTCTTTTGAACAAAGAACCACTTACCCATTTTACTAGAAGAAATAAGGGGATCAGCAGATACCATTGATCCTTCCATGCTCAACCTCACCCAGAGGCAGGAAGGCAGTATCTTATAAATTTGGGGTATACTCTTACATGGTGCTAAATATGCTCTGAATTATTGTCAAATGTATGTCCTGCATCTCATACCCATAAAACATAGGACCATGACTGCTATGGGCTGAATTTTGTCCACCAAAATTCATCTATTGAAGTTCTAACCCCCTGTACCTCAGAATGTAACTGTATTTGGAGATAGGGTCTTAAAGAAGTAATTGGTAAAACATAGTCATATGGAGAGGCTGCAATTCAATATAGCCAGCATCCTTATAAGAAAAGGCAATCAGGACACGGATACACACAGAGGGAAGAGCATGTGAAGACACAGGAAGATGGCCATCTACCAGCCAAGGAGAGAGTCCTCAGAAGAAACCACCTCTGCTGACACCTTCATTTTGGACTTCTGGCCTCCAAAACTGTGAGAAAATAAATTTCTGTTGTTTAAGCCACCAAGTCTGTGGTACCTTGCTATGACAGCCCCAGTAGACTAAAACAATGACTCATATGATATGTCACATATCTCTACTGCATTTAATGACTCACAAAAATTTTGTTTCTATTTCCATCACTATTGTCTTTGCTGGTTTTTTGAGCTTGCGTACCCAAGGAGTGTAAAAAATCAGGAGTTTGGCAGACTCCTGTCCTTCCATAATATGGCAGACATTCTGCCTCTCCCATGCGGTCATCTTGCAGAAGTGTTGGGGAAGGACAAAAGACAGAAATCTGAGATACTGCCTGAAATTACCAAAGAGATTGATTAAATTATTAATTCAAGCTTAATAATAGATTCAAAACTGTTACATTTGTTTTCCTGCTCACGAGCAGGTGGAGGCTGATGAGAAAGATTGTTCATTAATAGACAAAATAAAAATATGTATTATCTCTGTGTGTATAACTTGTAGTCTGAGTCATATTTTGCAACTACAATACTATTCATAGCAGCACACTTGGGTGGTGGTGAGTTCTATTTGGGAAGAGTCCATTGTTGACAGGGCAGGGAGAGGAACCTCTGAAAAGATACATGGACTTCCTTTTCAAGTAATCTCTACACCCAACATGGGGCTTGAACTCATGACTCCAACATCAAGAGTTGCATGGTCTACTGACTAAGCCATCCAGGCCACACCAAAGATATATAGATTTTTTTTTAACTCAAATTTAATCAATGATTGAACACAATAACACATCATAGGTTCATTGACTATCCAACCTTAAAAACCCATCAGAGGGGCACCTGGGTAGCTCAGTCAATTAAGCATCGGGCTTTTGATTTTGGCTCAGGTCATGATCTTAGGATTGTGAAAGCAAGCCCCACTTGGGGTTCCACACTGGGCATGGAGCTTGCTTAAGATTCTCTCTCTCCTTCTCCCTCTGCCCCTCCCCCTCCTCTCTCTCGCTTCCTCTTCTAAAAAAAAATTAGAAAGTAACAAAAAACACTCATGCTTTTATTTACTATGCCATTTTATACCATATATAATAATAGCACTGCTTTTGTGGCTATCCCATAACTAACCTGATCAATTCTCTGTTATTCAAACTTTAGATCACTTTCAATTTTTAAAAAATTATAAATAATACTACTTTTTGTATCATGCATAATTATTTTTCATATTTCTGGTGGTTTCCTTGGGCTAAATCCTAGAAGTTTGAATATTTCTTTAGGCTTTTGGTATTTCTGGCCTGTCTTCAAAGCTAATGTACTAATGTGTATTTCTACCTGGAATATATAAGAGTGTCTATTTATTTAAACCCTAACATATGTTGGATTTTACATTTTTTGCCTTAATAATTTAGTATGAGGGAAGGTATGTTGATATTTCAATTTATATTATTTTTGTGAAGTAAAATGTTTTGCAGGTGAAGTTTGAGCATTCTCCCTTTGGTGATTTCAGGCACTAGACTTTAATTGAACTGGGCCAAGTCTGGTTTCAATGACAAAGTCAACATAGAAATGCATGATAACGATGAATATCATCCCTCTAAATAACTGAGATTGTAATATGAGTAAAATTTGCCAATAATTAACACATAATTAATGTACTGATATGTGTGGACTCAGGGCAGGTTATCTGCATGCAGGGCAACCAAACACACACACACACACACACACACACACACACACACACAAAACAACATCAACAACACTAAAGTGCCAGCCTGACACTTGAATATAATTAAGTTTCATTTTTGTTTTGTTTTCAACAGCTAAGCCTGACATCCTCTTTGAAATGGAAACTCACATGTGGTATTATTCTTTGTTGGGGTATTTTTAATATTAGTTAAGCAGAATCTTCAAAACAATACCATTTTTTTTTCATATGAAAAGCAAATGAGTAGCTTGGGAAGAAGGTTACAATTCAGTTTTTCCAAAAAAAAAGTTAAAATTTTTCTCTTATTTTTCTAAGGCTTTCTTTAAATCCTCAATGGTTAACAATCTGAGATATAGCTAAGATTTGCTTTCCACGTCAAAAGCAATTAAAATGGAAGAACAAATATTCTTTCCATTTCTCTCTGTAACATGGGTTGTCTTTTCAATAGTTTAACTACTTTCCTGACTCTGATTCAGCCTTCGGTCACATTCAAGCCTACAGAATCAATACTTAGCCTGAATTGTATTTGGGTATCACAGAGCTAATTGCCAGGCTCTTTATTCTAAAGGAGAAATCCTCAATATATTCAGAGTCTTTGACATAGCTGTGTTTGTTTTGCAATCCAGTTTTTGTTTTGACCAAATACTGTATGATTTGGAGCAAGTAGGCTCTAAACTACCAAAGTAACGTGTACAAACTCGTGTACACGAATTCATCAGTCTTCAGACAAACTCATTAAACTGTAACTCTACAGGAATTCTAAAACATTCTACCACAATTAGAAACTTTTTATTGATAGAGGATCTAAAAGAGCATTGCTGGGTTTAGCCACACAATAAGATTCATCTATACCACAAATGAAATGTAGGCAGGAGGGAGTTTAGAGGCCAACTTTAGTATTAAATATCCCAGTAAACTGTCATCGAGAAAATCACAGTGTAAATAGCACAAACAGCAATACTAAGTGCCCAAGTTATTGAATCCCGCTAATTCTATTGCACACACACACACACACACACACACACACACAAATGCCAATGTTTTGTTTAACCTGAGAAACATAAGCAAACAGAAAGGCTTGATGTCCTTGAAGGCTGTTACTCAAACAGCAAGTTAAAATGAAAAAAGTTAGGATTGGGGATGAGAAAATAATTGGTTTAGGCTCATCAGAGTAGATTTCTGAGTTACACTGAGGTGTGGTGGATGCCTGAAATTGGGAACTCGGGTCGGTAGAGTTAGTAGGTACAAAATCAATTTGGCCTTCTGGTTGTTTAGTTGGAGATTAAGAAGAACTCTCTGGGGGGTGCCTGGGTGGCAAAGCGGTTAAGCGTCTGCCTTCGGCTCAGGGCGTGATCCCGGCGTTATGGGATGAGACCCACGTCAGTCTCCTCCGCTATGAGCCTGCTTCTTCCTCTCCCACTCCCCCTGCTTGTGTTCCCTCTCTCACTGGCTGTCTCTATCTCTGTCTAATAAATAAATAAAATCTTTAAAAAAAAAAAAAGAAGAACTCTCTGGGTTTTGTCTTAGATAGTCATTTGTTGATTTGTCATTCAACAAAATAGGGAATACAGGAAGAGGTGCTACTTTCATAAAGTCGGTGGATGGAGATGGAGCTGAGAAATGACAATATGTTTCAATCAACCAATGAGACACCTATGTTGTGAGCCCAGTAGGCAGGGAGATACAGGGATCTTCAATTCTACAGTTAATCTCTGGTGAACAGCAGGCTTTGGGTGTTATCAGAAATCATGTGACTGCTGACGCTACGGGAACAGGTAAATTCATTCAAAAACAGTTTGAAAAATAAGGACATGTGAGGGATAGTGAAGATGCTTGACAAATAAGAGTATTGCAGAGATGGTCCAAGAAACAGCATCAATAAAAGATTAAAATGTAGCCACAGGAGGACAGGAAGTGAAGCAGAAAAAAGAGCTGTTACAGAAGCCAGAAGAACAGAAAGAGTTAAAAAGATAAAGGTAATCAAAAGTCTCAGATGTCATTAAGAGGGAAATAAGACAAGCAGTACAATTGTCCACGGACTTAGTAATAGGAAGTCATTGAATGTGACTTGGGGAAAGGAGAGGACTAGGGAGTGGCAAAGGTAGAAGTCTCCGTGCCTCACTGAATTGATCAGTAAAAAGGAGCAGAGAAGGAAACCCATCTGCACGTGCCTTGGTTTCTCTCACCTGCTCAAAAATTCCTGTTTCCACAGGTTTTGCAATAAGAATATTCGCCTGTATTTCTCAGGGACACGAGAAGTGTATCCTTCTAGAAAAGTCACAAATAAAACATCTAAAGTCACTCCCCACCTGCCTCGGACAACACATTTAAGGGATATTTAGGATGGAGTAGGATTTAGGGATAAGAATGGCTTTTTTAAACATTTCCAGCACACTGGACACTTCTCCAAACTCTTTACATAAATTATCTCATTTAATCCACACCATAGCACCTCTAAGTTGGATAACTATACTTGAAATTTCTAAGTCAGAATTTAGGCTCATTAATGTTAAGTTCTGGAAGTCCATGAGGAAGCAAAGTGGAAGAGCTGGTCTCAAAGCCCCATGCACTTTCCACCATGAATTGCTTCTTACTTTGTACTGGGTCCTTCTGCTATGGCCCAAAGCACCGACAAATTCACACACAGGTCCTGGGTTGATATGTTTTCATATTTCCTAAAGGCCATCCTCCCAAAGCTGTCTTTAGGGCAGAACCCCAAGTCCCCCTCCTTGAAAAGTCTGCACTCAGGTTCAGGAGGATTTGCCAATACTCTCCTTTCCCTGTGTTTCCCTTTCCCAAAATGCAGAGGTAGAAATATGTCGAACGAGTCCTAGGAACATGAGGTAATCTCACAGTTTCAAAATTTACAGAATTCACTCAAATAATCATTTTTAAAGTGGTTTTTACTTGTATTATTAATTTTCTTGTTGCTAAGAATACAAACTTTACATAACGTAAATGTTTGCTTTTTCTGACTGGCCAAATTATTTGATTAATGTGGGAAATAGGAAGTTTAGTAGAATTCTCTTAACTAGTACCCACTTAACAGACTTGCTAAATTATTCGACATGCTCCATTTTCTCTGTAAAAAATACTGCCCACAGGGCGCCTGGGTGGCTCAGTCATTAAGCGTCTGCCTTCTGCTCAGGGCGTGATCCCAGGGTACTGGAATCGAGCCCCACATCAGGCTCCTCCGCTGGGAGCCTGTTTCTTCCTCTCCCACTCCCCCTGCTTGTGTTCCCTCTCTCGCTGGCTGTCCTCTCTCTGTCAAATAAATAAATATAATCTTTAAAGAAAAAAATACTGCCCAGGACATACGTAATTTGTTCATGGTCAGTGGGTCTCTCTCTGACATATTTGCAATGTCTCCCCTCATGGGTTGATTTGTATGCTTGCCAGAGTAAGATTATTTATTCACAAACTCATTTATGCCAGTTGTACCTATTAATGTGTTTACAAAGTATAATTAAACGTCACATAAACCAAGGAAATATGAGTATAAGAAGAGAGCTATTGGGTCTATAAAAATAATTTGAATTCTTAGGAAAGACTTGATAAAGATAAGTAATTAAAATTTGCGGTTGAATTAAGTGTGGGTATAATAACTTTTTTTTAATCATAATAATCTGCATTCGGATTGTTTCCAAAACCTCTTTAAGTCCTTACTTTCAAAGAAGCCAAAGTGGGGCTGTTTTTAGAAGAAAAAAAAATGTGGCATCCAATTAGCAGAACTAACCGCCCCCCCCCCCCGAAAAAAAGCCTGTATCCTTCAAGAAAAGTCCTGGAAATAAATAAATATAAATAAATATTTATTGCCTGAAAGTCCAAATAAAATATTTATGGTATGTATGTGTTTTTCTTTTGATTCTCTGTGTCAACAGAGTTTAAATGAACTGATCAACTACTTGTCATCATGATGCTTAGTAACAATCATCCATAACCCTACCAGCAACAATGTTAATCATGGTTGTTAACAGTGCAGTGAATTTCCCCTAGACTCATTCCTTCCATCCATTTTACATAGATTAGGATTAGATCATACCCTACACACAAATTTGTAGCTTTCTTATTTATTAACAGTATATAACAAACATTTCCCCTTCTATAAATCATTTTTTTCTTTTCCAAGTCTACTTTATTTTAGTTTATTGCACCCTATCACTATAATGGACTATTTCATATACAATAAAAATGCACAGCTCAATGACTTTTGCTATTTTTATATACTCCTATACCGAAAATGTAAATCAAAATATAAAACATGACCTTCATCACCCCCAGAAAGTTCCCTTATGCCTGTTTCCACTCAATTACCACCACTACTGCCTCAGAGGTATCAACTTCCTGATTTTTATGACTATAAAATACTTTCGCCTGAACTTGGATTTCATATAAACAGAATCACACAGCATGCATTCTTTTTTGTCTGGCTACCTTAGTTCAATCTGGTTTTTTTCTTTTTCTTTCTTTTTTTTTTTTTAAGATTTTATTTATTTATTTGAGAGAGAGAGAACAAAGCATGGGGAGGGGTAGAGAGAGAAGTGGACTCCCCCGTTGAGCAGGGAGCCCAATGTGGGACTCGATCCCAGGACCTAGGATCATGACCTGAGCCAAAGGCATACGCTTAACTGACTGAGCCACCTAGGCACCCAGTTCAGACTGTTTTTAAGATTCATTCATGTTGTTGAATATCATAGTTCTGTTTTATTAATAAGGAGTATTCCCTGTATGAATATACTAAAGTTAATTTTCACTTTCTTCTGTTGGTGGACTCGTGATTGTTTCCAATTTCCAAGGATGTTATGAACATCGTTTTTAAAGATTTATTTATTTATTTTAGAGAGAAAGTGTGTGCGTGCGTGTGCGAGTTGGGTGGAAGGGTGAGGGGAGAGGGAGAGACAGAATCCCAAGCAGACTTCCTGCTGATCCTGGAGCCCCATATGGGGCTCGATCCCATGCCCTGGAGATCATGACCTGAGCGGAAACCAAGAGTCAGAAGCTCAACTGACTGAACCACCCAGGGGCCCTGGATGCATGAACATTTTTGTACAAGTCTTATTGTGGATGTATTTTCTTATTTCTGAATCATTGGGTAGGTATACATTTAGCTTTATAGCCACCTCCCGGTTTTTCGAAGTGGTTATATCAGCGTACAACCCCACCAACAAAACGTGACAGGTTCCAGTAATTTCAGGTCATCAGCGACATTAGGGATTCTCAGTATTTTTTATTTTCTCCATTCTTTTGGATATGAAATGGTATCTCATTATAGTTTGGATTGTATTTCACTGAAGAGTAATGATGCTACTCTTTTCATGTTCTATAAACGTCTTTTCAATAGCTGAGTTTATTCTATGCTGTAGATAAACTGTATTCAGCCTCTCAGCTAGGTCCTTCCCGATTACCCTTTCTCCAGAATAGTAACACTGTGTTATCTAAATGATAACGTATCTATTTATTTACATGTTTTCATGTTGTTTATATATTTGTTAGTATGTAAATACCACAAGATTAGGAATTGAGCCTATCTTATTTACCACAATATCCCCAGCGCCAAGATCAGTACTTGACACGTAAGCTTAGCACAGTATTTGTTGAATGAATTCTTTAAGCAATAAAATATTATCTGATATTTCCCCTGGCATTTCCTGTTGCCTCTTTACACACTTATTCCCATTCTAAATCTTCCTTCCCACATCAATTTGGGCAAATAAGCTGCAGTATTTAGTTCCTCAGAGATGAAAGACAGAGCAGAAATGCTGATGAGAATCCTCCTGGCTTTCAGAATCCAAGGTAGATATATTTTCTTAACCCTCAGCAGAGAAAATAGGGTTGAGAGTTTGTCTCTTCATTAGTGTTTTCTTATTGGTATTTATCAAGGACACTTTACACACACACAGATGTGTATGACTGGCTCCAGAGAAGCAGGGCAAGGGGCATATTTCTGTGCTGAAATACTACATTACAATGCCGTCCACGGATTGCTTTAAGTTTTCTGGACCACCTGGGGCTTACAAGCACAGTAGGACTAGATAAAAGGTCGGAAATAGAGGTGGAATCAAGCACAGGATGAGAACAATGAATACAAACAGGGAGTGGAAACCTGATTAGACCTGTAAGCCCAAAGTTCCTGAAATTCCGATTATTTCAGATGCCACACGACTCATGAATACTAGTTCCCTGGTCCTTTCTAACTGTAACCAACTTAAATAGATACTCATGAACATAGACTCTCGAGAAGTGACTCATCAAATTGTTTACTTTCTATTCCTATAAATGGATGATTGCTCCCCAAATACATATATTTCACATCCAGCCGATTTTCTCCATTTCTACTATGACCATCGGCCTTCACCGTATCTCCTCTTATCCAAACCACTACAGTAACCTCCCATTGGGTCTCTCTACTCCTTCTGTTACCCCAATACAATCTGTTCTGAACATAACTGCACAACTGACCTCAAGGTGTCATTCAGATCATGTCATTCCCCTGCCTAAAGTCCTTCCAGGGTTGGGACACCTGGGTGGCTCAGTCAGTTGAGTGCCTGCCTCCAGCTTGGGTCATGATCACGGGTCCTGGGATCGAGCCCCACATCTGGCTCTCTGCTTAGTAGGGAGCCAGCTTCTCTCTCTCCTTCTGCGATCTCTGTCACTTTCGCTCTCTGTCAAATAAATAAATAAAATCTTGAAGAAAAAAAAAGTCCTTCCAGGTTTCCCACCGCACCAAGAACAAACCAGATTCCTTACTCTCATCACTAAAGCGTGGACATCAACAAAGACGACCAACCAACCCTACGAGAAAAGTAGGGCTATTTATGCTGAGCTTGCTATAGCAAGGGAGTCAGCCACCATCACTTGCATTTTGGTACAGATTCAACCGGGCAGAAGAGTGGGAAAGCTTTCTGATGGAAAAAGGGTGGGTTTCTGTGCCTTATTGTAGACTGTGGGCATGGGGACGCTACAGGCAGTCTAACTAGAAGGGAGGCATCCTATTTAATTGGTTTGGGGCACTTGTTTGGCTTTCTCTGGTTGGTCCTAAATTGGAAGTGAGAACAAAAATTAGGAAAGCTGCCAGTTACTAATCAAGTCCTGCCCATCTGGGGGCCCATCATTAATGGCTTCTGGGATTGTCTCTGGAGATAGCAATCTGGCTTCCTGCAACTGGGAGCAGGCTGGCTTCCTGGGGTGTTTATTGTAGATAAGGGGTTGGTTGTAGGGTCAAAGTTGCATTTTTATATATGATCCAGTCATGGTCCATTTGCATATTCAGCATCTCCAGATCCTGTATCATATACGCTCTCCCTTCTGCTGTGATCTTATCCCCTTCTTTTTTCCCTCTTTGCTCATATGTACGAACCAAAACAGCTTCTGAAAAGTCCACTGAAATTTCAAACTCAGCCATACTTCCCCGCCTTCGCATTTGCCTCTCACCTAGCAGACTGCTTCCCAATCTTTGTATCTCAACTTCAATCTGATGTCTTTATAGTCTTTTGCAGATCACTCTATATTCGAAAGTCAGCTTACACCGTCACTACTTTACTAGGTATTAACCGTTGTTTGTTTTCTTCATTTCATTTACATGTTGTGGTTATTCTTACTCATTTTTCTACTTCTTCTTCATCTGTCTGCTGCACTGAACTGTAAGTTTTTGGAAGCAGGATTCAATGTTTGCCTTTATATTTTCAGTACCTACCAGAGCACCTAGACCAAAGGAGGCTTTCAATAGAAATTTGTCAAATGAATATATTAGTCTGCCACTCTCACTCTTTGTATCTTGCTTTGCAGACCCCTAAATTAGAAAGTTTCACATATGCTTTGGACTTCAGCAAGATTTAAAAATATCATGATAAATATGTTTATTGAATATTATCAAACCAACAAGTCTAATATTTTAAAGATATTCTCATCCTTGTGTATGGATAGATCATTATTTTTAAATTCTGTTCTTCAAATGCTGTGCCTCCAACAGCATTATAACTCAAATCTATGTTACATGCTAAAATAATATTCTCTATAATTTATGTTATTTAATAAACGAATCCAAGATTTCGAACGGAACCACAACAAACAATGACAAGAAAAACACCATAAAGAAGGAACAAAGAGAAGGCATTAAAACTTAGTTCTGATTCATTACCCTCTGATAAACTGACAAATCCCAACAATGTCACAAATTAATAACAGACCTCAAATAATCAAGTGACATACAGTAGAAATACAATGGTAAAACACCTAGAGTATTCTTTGGCAGTTTTTTTTGACAATTCAGAAGGTACATCAACAACTTCCAGTGATCTCTTTCACGATAGTGAAGAGCGAAAGTTCCAGCTTCATATATATAAGTTTATGAATGGATAAAGGGGGAGCCATTTTAATTATCTGGACACTGACCAAATAGGAGGATAGCTTATCACTTCAGTTAATAATTAGAAACTCAAAAATCATCCTTCCCCTAAATTGTACTTTCATATCAAACTGTCATTCTGACTCAGAGAGGATAAAAAAAAAAAGTGAGATTTCCCCCTCGCATACAAATAGCAATTAGGATACTGTCCATTCTGAAGTCCAGAAATCAAACCCTGATTGATGGACCACAGAGGCATTGAAAATAAGAATACCATAGAAACATGTTCCCATCGGTTCTTTTTCCTACCAGGACCAACTGTGGACACACAGTAGGGGGGCACATTATCCTTGCCATTATCCAATTGACCCAAGTGACAAGAAATCAAAATGTCTTTTGTAGTCTTTCAAGGGGATGGGGATTAGAGAGGGGAGGGGTGAGAGCTGCCGCCTTTATCTTGACACCTTTTAAAACTAGGGAATCCATTTAATGTTGCGTGCATTATTCCAAAATGGTAATTACCCTGAAAATATATGATAAACACATGCTAATGAGATAAGCCAACAAGGGCAAAAAATCCACTTTAATAATGCAATCATAAGAGAAAGAGTTTTAAGTAGATATGGGGAAATTATCATAAATGTCAAGGCTCACAAAATATAATAAAAAGGATTGATGTGTTTTATACATGCTAAATCACTGATGGGGATTTATTATCCACACAAGACTCCCAGCTGACAGAAAAACAGGCTCACCACATAACAATAACTTTTGTAAAACATTACCATTTAATTTTACATTTTTCTTTCCTTTTACACTGAGCTCATAAATCAAAAATTTCCCCATGCACTAAAAGAATATCAAAGCTTTTGAAAGAGGGGTGAAAAGTATTTTGTTACCATTTGCATGAAAAAAGAAACAATTAGAAAAGGCGCTGGTTGTCTTCCTAAGCATCACGTCTATTTCCCTCTCAAGAGTGACTACCAGTATCTCTATTATCAAGACAGTAGTGAAAACACCCGTGAAGTCAGTGTCTTCCAAGGTAAAATTAAGCGCGGGGAAGAAAGGGTTTCAGTTTGTATTAGATTAAAACAAAAATAAAAATAGACGTGACTTCAGCTTCCTAAGAAGAAGCCGGAAGAAACAACCTCCAGGGAATGTAAGAGGGAATTAAACCAGCATGTGGAGCCGATTAGTTTGGGAGGAGGACCAGAACCTGTGAGGGGGTTCAACAAATTTCTGGAAGATAGAATTGGGGGAAAAGCATGTTGAGAGTGAAGAAAGTGGAGAATATGCCTCGGTACAGACGGCAGGGGGAGCATCATTCAGTCTTCTTGCTTTTCTCCAGAGATCCCAGGCTCAGAAGCAGGCGCAGAAGCACGAATTAAAGCAGGTAGACTGAAAAAGCAAAACCTACACAATTTTCCTTCCCTCCCCATATGCAGAGCAACAGCAACCCATGGTGGTAATTTGCAGTCCAAGCAAATGTGTCAGAGAGACGTTTTCTAAAAAGATCGAAATAAACTGATGGGGGAAAGTTAAACTTGTTGGTGTGAGGGTTGACTTGGCGTCATATTTTTATGGGGAAGAAAAAAGAAAGAAAAATGAACCATTGTAACTCGCGGGGACTTTGGACTCACGGGGATATCTGAATGCCAAGCAGATTCAGAAGACACATGTACACCTTTTGCTTTTAGATTAAAAACTAAACTGTATTTCAGGTTTGGGAAGAATAAATAAAATTATGACACGTTTGAGGCCTGGCTACACACAGAAGGCTGGGTCAGTGGTTGGTTCTGGCTCTCTCAACTTGGGTCAAGGTGGAGGTTCATTCTGCTGGTTGACGCTGTAAGGCTGTGCTTGCCCTTGACTGGTCTTCTCCAGTGGGGCACTCTAAGATCCATGTTGAATAAAAGTACCCAAGCAAGAACAAGTTCAAGGACAAAAGTTATTCGGGCTTCAATTGACAAAACCATTCCAACAGTAACCATCAAAAATAGGACTGCAAAGAGTTCACAGGGCCAAGACTAGAAATTCCCTCAGTACTAAATCATTTATAACATGGTATTTAAATTAGGAGCCCAAAGGATCCAGGCCATGGTGGATTCTGGCTGGTATAAAAGGAAGTTTTCAAGCAAAGATCAAAAGCAGTTTCACGAACAACGTCCTATTATAAGGAGCAGCTCTTGGGCAATGAATAAGAAGACGTTTTGTTTTAAATGTTCAGAAATACAGGGGTAAAGAAATAGAAGATCCTAGAAGTTTCCACAGTAGAGGTTGGAGGAAGAGACTGCATACAAAAACAAACAAACAAACAAAAAACCACCAAGAATTAGAGTGGCATTAGAAAACTCACTTAGAAAACTTTATGCAAGAAGACAATGGGGCAGTACTTCCAAAAAACTGAGGAAAATTATTTTGAACTAGGTTTTCAGACAAGCTATATCATCAATCAAATATGAGTGCAAAAAAATATATTTTGAGATGTCTAAGACTCATAAGAATTCTTGCCAAGACTGTTTCTGAGTTCCTTGAGAACATATTGAAACAAGCACACTCAGTCAAAATCAAGAAAGGGAAAGTACGAGATCCAAGAAGTGCTACATGTAACATAGATTGTGGTAAATCCAATCTCAAGATCTTCAAAGTGGACTAAGTACTAAACACAATTGGTCAAAATTACATCGAGAAAACAGCACCAAAAAGGTGTTCAAAAAGAACACATAAGAGATAAACACTGTTCTGTAGATAGAATGATTAAGAGACTGGAAGTGATATGGTGAATAAGACACTATTTTTCTTTCCACAGAAAGAAATGAAAGGCAATTATAAACTCCAGAGAAATACACATACACATACATGCACATGCATGGAGTGACATCCACATGGCATGATTTTCAGATACTGATGGCATGTAAGAAAGATAACTCATTTGGACCTTAATGCTAGAAACATTTTTTCTCAGGTTGTACAGAGTCATGGTTTTGGATCAATTAAGAAAAATATAATCCTAGAATATCACTCAGCTTTGCACAGAGTGATATTTATATAGGCAAACAGTTAAAGGCTGTCTATTAGCAACTCTTAGAGTCAAACTGTAGAAAAAATACAGATAATTAAGGGTGCAGAATGGAATTTAAGGGCTATCATCCTTGATACTGTAAACAATAAAACTATACCTGTCAACTGCAGGAGGCAAATAGGCAGTGGGATCGATGAAGGCAATGGTAGCAATAAAAAAATCTCGACTTATTACGAAGTCAAAACAAACTGTTGAAATTTAATAAAATAAGAAATCACTAAAAAAGAAAGAAATCATGCATTTTGGTATATTCTTTAAAACTACAAAGTCACCAGTCAAAAAACTGAAGATAAAAAGAACTTAGAGGAAGGTGTGGAGGTAGTGCATAAAGTTGACCCATTGAGAATAGTGAAATATTTATATTATTTAGAATTATATGATGTATCGCTCATCGTAAGACTGAAGACCAAAAAAGCCAAACAGAGCACGTTGTTCTTGTTTTCAAGATCTTGCGTCAGACACCTCTTGTGCAGAGCCTAACAGATTCTTGACTCCACATTTGTTTCCAGCCATGCCCAGGGTGATTATTTCTGTATATATTTATTTGAGGGAGAGAGAGAGAGTGAGAGGGGCAGAGGGAGAGGGAGACTCCGTGGAGGGTGGAACTCGACACAGGGTTCAATCCATCAGTCAGTGACCTGAGCTAAAACCAAGAGTCGGATGCTCAACCAACGAGACCACCCAGGTGCCCCCAGGGTGAACATTTTGTGCAGGCTTCAAGTCACTTCACACTGATGGTTCCTTACCTTAACGACACACCATCTTCAATGACTTTCCCTTTATACTCTGGGCTTCTCTGACGCTGCTGCAGAGCGCCATACCAGTGGGAGGCCCTCTCATGCATGGATGCGCAACCTGCAGAGTGTGGAGGTCATTGGGCAAGTGCTTCCCCAGACAATCCTTGGTCAGATCCCTCTGAGAGACAGTCTATAGACTCCTCACAAAATCTTTGTGTGATTGGGCTGCAGACGCCCAAGGTGGGGACCAACTCAATAATACCCCTTTGATACTAACTTTTCTTCTTTCCTTTTTAATGTTTTCTATTCTCTCCCTTCTCTGTACAATCACCTCCCAAATAAACTACCTTCCCAGAGGTCCTTGCACTCAAATCAGCTGAGAAGAAGAACTCAGACCAAGACATCTCTTCTGCATCCCTTATTTTTTTTGTTTGTTTTTGCCATACGCAGGCATTAATTTTATTTTAAAATTCTTATGAATATTCACCTTATTTGTGATAGATTGTACATTCCTCTCATAATTATCACATGCGAAGACGAGTCTTAGTTTATCTTCTTTGGTTCATTGACAATTGTTACTATGCACTAGGCATTCACTATATACTTAAAATGATTTCTCTTGTCAAAGAGGATGCTACATTTAGAATCGCAGCAGAGAATAATAACAAATGTATAAAATTCTAGCCAGTGGAGTATCAAACTGGGAAATACAAAGGCAAGAAATACAATTTGAAACTGACATCATTCCCACGATGACTGAACCTGAGTCCCTTTCTTCCTTTTATAAAACAGCACAATAATGTTTACTTCCCAGGAAACTAAAGTGAGTTTTTAATGATTTTCAAGCACTTCTTGCGGGCTTGAGTGCTAAGATTTCACCATATATTATATATTTAAATTATTCACAGTTCTCCAAAGACTGAAGTAAGAAGTGTCCTGAGCAGGGTGTCAGAAGCTATGAATCCTTGATACACCTCTGTCTCATTTTTGTTATAATAGTTAGGCAAGGCATTTAAACCTTGTTCGTTTCAGTTTCCTCGTCTTGAAAGTAAAGATAATTTTAGCCTGCCAAATCTCAGGGTTATTGTTAAAGGTTAATAAGCAATTATGTGCAAAAGCTCTTAGGGAACTAAGAAGTACACAGTAAAATGGGGGCACTATTATATGTGTGGGAAGCGTATGGCAACAGTCACTAAGAGAGAGAAAACCCTCCATTAGGAGAAAGCTCAAATCGGACAGTTTGGAAGCTCAGTCCCCTTGGGTAATGGCTGGATGTTCTAAAGCCACATCTGTAAAACAGCTGCCCCAGGGCAGACAGCAAAATTTCACTGTTGGCTGTCATATTGTTTTGGAAAATATAAGAATCACTTGCTAACACTTAAATAGAAAATTAACCTAAAATTCCAAACTTTCAGCTCCCCTGTAAAAGCCAGGAGATGTGGCCCCACCTTGGCTGTGTTCTGGAATGTCACAGTTCTCCAGGTGAGCAGGCTCTTTTCCCCAAAGATGGGGCATACACCCTCTAATCTGCCACAGTCCCCACTACTCTCTTCTACCTCACACCTGGCCCACTTCACTTCTTGCATTTATCGGTTTGGTCTCTGTAACAGTTGGGTTGGAAGCCATCACTCTAGCATTGGGCACAGAGATAGATAAATGCATCCCAATTACATGAGAAAGGAAACTTTGCAGGTTGAAAGAAAAGGATGCAAAGCTAAGGAACAGAGGAGAAGGGGAATGTAACACTTTCTGCAACATGGTTGGACACCAAAGCTGGAATAGAATAGAAGACCAGAGAGAATGACCCACTATATGGAATACTATAAGGAATGTCAAGACTCAGCATTACTGATGGTAATTTTCCACACTGTTTTCTCTGCTGTGCCATGCTATGCTATTATGTGACACAACCCTGTGCCAAAAATGGCATCTGAAGAGGACACCACTAAGTATTCCTCCTATCATTTCCTCCTCCAACATTAAAAAGAACTCTTAGGATTGGGTTTTTTTCTTTCTTTTTTCTCTTTTCCAGCTTTATTGAGATTTGATTGACAAATAACATTGTGTACCTTTAAGGTGTACAATGTGATGACTTTATGTGTGTATACCTTGTGAAATGTTTACCACAACAAGGTTAGTTAACACATCTTTCACCTCACATAATCACTTTTTGTTTACTGTTGTTATGGTAAAAGTATTTAAGATCTACATTTATAGCAACTTTCGAGTATACAATACAGTATTGTTAACTATAGTCACCAGGCTCTATGTTGTATCCTGAGAACTTCTTCTCATAACTGGAGATTTGTACCCTTTACCAACATCTCCCCATTTCTACCACTTCCCAGTCCCTGGCAACCACCACTCTACTCTCTGTTTCTATGCCTTTGGGTGTTTTGGATTCCACATGTAAGGGAAATTATACAGTATTTTTTTCCTGTTCCACTTCTCTCAGCATAATACCCTCCAGGTCCATCCATGTTGTCACCATGGCCGGATTTCCTTCTTTTTTCATGGCTGAATAATATCCCCCTGTAGTGGTGTGTTTGTGTGTGTGTGTATACATATACATATGTATACCACCTCTGTATCCATTCTTCTGTTGATGGGCACTTGTGTTGTCTTTATATCTTCACTAATGTGCAAACAATACTACAAAGAACACAAGAGTGCAGATATCTCTTTGAGATCCTGATTTCAATTTCCTTTGGAGATGATATACCCAGAAGTAGGATTGCTAGATCATAGAGTAGCTCTATTTTTAATTTTTTCAGGAACTTCCACAATGTTTTCCACAGTGGCTGTACCAGTTACGCGCCCACCAACAGTGCATGAAGGTTCCCTTTCCTCCAAATCCTCCCCAACACTTGCTATCTCTTGTCTATTTCGATCACAGCTATTCCAACAGATGTGAGATGATATCTCATTCTTGTTTTGATTTGCATTTCTCTGATGATTAGTGATGATGAATACTTTTTCCAGGGTCTGTTGACCATCTACATGTCTTCTTTGGAAAATGTCTATTCAGGTCCTTTGCCCATTCTGTAATCATACTGGGTCATTTTTTGTTTGGTTGGTTTTTTCTATTGAGTTGCATGAATTCTCTGTGTATTCTGGATATTAACTCATTACCACATATATGGTTTGCAAATGTTTTCTCCCATTCCATAGGTTGCCTTATCATTTTGTTGACTGTTTCTTTTGCTATGCAGATGTTTAGTTGAAGGAAATCCCATGCTGATTTTTGCTTTTGTCACTTAAGCTTTTTTGGTGTCATATCTAAAAAATTATTGTCAAGACAAATGTCAAGAAGCTTTCTCCACTACATTTTCTTCTAAATGTTTTATAGCTTCCAGTCTTAATTTATCTCTAGGTAATTTTTGTGAGTGGTGTAACAGGGGTCCAAAAATTCCTTTTTTTAATATGAATATCCAGTTTTTGTAACCATTTATTGGAGAGGTTATCCTTTCCCCACTGAGTATTCTTGGTTCCCTTGTCAAATATTAGTTGACTGTATTTTTGAAAGACAATTTATAACCTCCTGATTTTGCTCCATTGATCTCTATGTCTGTCTTAATACTAGTACCATACTCTTTTATTTACTATACAGCTTTGTAATACAGTTTAAAATCAGGAATTGTGATTCCTCCACCTTTGTTCATTATCAAGATTGCTTTGGATGTCGAGGTCTTTTGTGGTTCCACATGAATATAGATTGTTTGTTCTACTTCTGTGACAAATGTCATTCGAATTTCGATAGGCATTGCATTGAATCTATAGATGGCTCTTGGGTAGTATGAACATTGTAACAATTAATTCTTCCAATACATTACCACAGGACATCTTTCCATTTACTTGTGTCTTTTTCAATTTCTTTTACCAATGTTTTATAATTTTTGGTGTATAGATCTTTCACTTCCTCGGTCAAGTTCATTCCTAAGTATTTTATTGTTTTCAATGCTATCGCGAATAGGATTGTTTTCTTCATTTTTCTTGTTGATATTTTATTATTAGTGTATACAGATGCAACAGATTCTTGTACATTGATTTTGTATCCTGAAACTTTACTGAATATATTTATTAGTTCTAACAGTTTTTTTGGTGGGGTCTTTAGGATTTTTCTGTATATGATATGTCAGTTGCAAATAAAGACAATTTTACCTCTTTTCTGATTTGGATGCCTTTTATTATTTTTTTTCTTGGAAAATTGCCCTGGCTAGGACTTCCAGTACTACACTGAATAAGAGTGGTATGAGTATATACCCTTGTCTTGTTCCTGATCTTAGAGGAAAAGCTTTTAACCTTTTGCATTAAGCATGATGTTAGCCATGGACTTGTCATACATGGCCTTTATTATGTTGAGGCACATTCCTTCTAAACCCATTTTGTTGAGAGTTTTTATCATGAAAATATGTTGAATTTTGTCAAATGCTTTTTCTGTGCCTATTGAGATGACCATATGATTTTTATCCTTCATTTTGTTAATGTGGTATATCATTTATTGATTTATGAGTGTTGAACCATTCTTGCATCCCAATGATAAATTCCACTTGATCACGGTGTATGATCCTTTTAACAGGCTGTTGAATTCAGTTTACCAGTATTTTGTCAAGAGATAGTGGCCTGTAAGTTTTCTTTCTTGTAGTATCCTTATCTAGCTTTGTTATCATAAAATTCTGGCCTCATGAAATGAGTTTGGGAATGTACTTTCCTCTTCAATTTTTTATAAGAGTCTGAGAATGTTTGGTGTTAATTCTTCTTTAAATGCTTAGTAGAATTTACCTGTGAAGCCATCTGGTCCTTGGATTTTCTTTTTTGGTAGTTTTCTGATTATTGATTCAACCCTCATTCATTATTGATCTGGTCAGATATTCTATTTCTTTATGATTCTGCCATTAGGGTGTATGTTACTAGGGATCTATCCATTTCTTCTAAGTTGTCCAATTTGTTGGAGTGTAATTGTTCAGAGTAGTGTCAGGATTCTTAGTATTTCTGTGATATCAGTTGTATCACCTCCTCTTTCGTTTATAATTTTGAGTCTTCTTTCTTTTTTTCTCAGTAAGTCTAGCTAGAATTTTATAATTTTACTTATCTCTTCAAAAACCAACATAGTTTTGTTAATCTTTTCTATTATTTTTTATTCTCTATTTCATCTGTTTTGGTCCTGATCTTTATTATTACGTTCCCTCTGCTAACTTTGGGCTTTGTCTAATTATTCTTGTTCTAGTTCCTTGAGGCATAAAGTTAGATTGTCTAATTGAGATCTTTCTCTTTTTCTTAATGTAGGCATTTATCACTATAAACTTCCCTCTTTGAACTGTTTTTGCTGTATCCCATTAGTTTTGGTATGTATTGTTTCCATTTTTATTTGTTTTAAGATTTTTTTTTTAAAGATTTTATTTATTTATTTGACAGAGATAGAGACAGCTAGAGAGAGAGGGAACACAAGCAGGGGGAGTGGGAGAGGAAGAAGCAGGCTCATAGAGGAGGAGCCTGATGTGGGGCTCGATCCCATAACGCCGGGATCACGCCCTGAGCCGAAGGCAGACGTTTAACCGCTGTGCCACCCAGGCGCCCCTTATGATATTTTTTTATTTCCCTTTTGATTTCTTCTCTGACCCATTGGTTGTTCAGGAGTGTATTTTTTCATTCCCACATATTTTCCATTTTTCCTCCTGTTACTGATTTCTAGTTTCATACCATTGTGGTTAAAAATTATAATTGGTATGATTTCAACCTTCTTGAATTTGTTGACTTGTTTTGTGGCCTAACATATGATCTAATTTGGAGAAAGTTCTGTACGCACTTGAGAAGAATGTGTGTTTTGCTGTTATTGGAAAGAACAGAACTCTAGTTTTTAACTTAGTGCGTGGCCACCCGGAAGAAATATGTCCCAGTTATACCTGCAGCCAGGTTCAGGCATAGGCCTAGTTTTTAGCCCATGGAATTTGAGAAAATTAATATGTGTAACTTTGAGGATGTACCTTTATTTATTTTTTTTTTAAGATTTCATTTATTTATTTGACATAGATAGAGACAGCCAGCGAGAGAGGGAACACAAGCAGGGGGAGTGGGAGAGGAAGAAGCAGGCCCACAGCGGAGGAGCCTGATGTGGGGCTCGATCCCATAACGCCGGAATCACGCCCTGAGCCGAAGGCAGACGCTCAACCGCTGTGCCACCCAGGCGCCCCTGGGGATGTACCTTTAAAGGGAAGGAAGCTATCTCATTACCCCACTCTGCCTCAATCCTGATGCCCAGGATGTGGATGTTATAGTGAGTTATCTTCAGCCATGACAATAAGGCTAACATATTATGAACGGTGGAGTCACAAGATAGAAGGAAACCTGGCCCCTGGTTGACCTTTTGAAGCAAAGCCAACATGCCAGACTCAGGTCGTCAGCCTCCAGGTTATTACAAAGCAAGCAAAATAAGCTTTTATGATATCTGGGACACTGTTAATGTGGGTCTCTCTTATACACGCTGAAACCTATACCCTAACTCATATATTCTGAAAATCTTCAATAAAGTCTGGTTGCACCATAGGCTTGGCTTGGTGACTATTATGGAAGGATAGGATTGAAGAGATGCCGAGCAGGACTGTCTGAAGCATATCAGATATTTTAGCTCTTGCATCAGTAAAAGCAAGACTGACAGGCAGAGTTGAGAGGAATGGCAATGTCTTTATTCCAAAGGCTTATAGATGCTGGGTCTTCTACCACCTTTTAGATGGGAGTTTGAATCAAAATTATTTAAGTGGTTCGGCATACTAGATGTGTGAGCAATATGAGGGAAGAGCACATCTGTATGCTACAGACACACATATGCACACACACACTGCAGGGGTATTTGTGCGCATATAAAGTTACACCCATTCATAACAGAAAAAAATACCTACTTCACAATTGGAACTTTTTTTCAATAGGGAATAGTCTTAGGGGAAAAAATCTGCCCACAAATTACATTGCAACTTCCCTATTCAGTGACATTATTTTAAAAACCTAAGCTATCATTTGAATTCTATATTGAAATACAACTTTTGTGAATTCTAAAGCAAAAGAGAGCATCATAGCTCTGGGGACAGAGAATGCTACCTAATTTTTCTGTGTTTTATTGAAGATAATACTCTAGTGACTTTCAAGAGAAAACACTTAAAAATAATAAATTGAAGTTCACTGCATCTTATTAATTTGTTTTGCAAGGACAGTGGGATCTGTTGCATTAAATTATTCATTAAATACATCTGACTTTACTCACTTTGCTTTGTATATATATTATTTCTAAGGACATTATCCCTTTAATTATTAAAATATCCCCTGTGAGATTCATAGTAATTATTATCACCCTGAAATCATTATACAGAATGCAAAAAAAATTGCAGGTAAATAGAAGATGATAATTCCTCCTCTTGTAACATCAAGACTACAGCAGCTCAGGAACTGTAATCACTCAAGATTGGGACATTCCACTAAAAACCTGGACAGTTTTTCAGAACATCAAAAAACTGCATGATGAAGTATAATGGAGCTATGGTTGGCGCATAGACCAGTTAGCCTACGGACTCTGAAAATCTACATTTCTTGTTTTACGTTCTTTTATTAACACTCCTACAGTCTCTTCACTGGCATGCCAGCCACTCTGTCTCCAATACCACTATTTCATACACAGGTACACCTGAAGGGTACCTCTGACAGTGGAGAGCTCAAAGATTAGTCTAGATGGAGAAAAGGAGAGAATCAGTTGCTTAGGAGATGTTCTAGGTTTGAAATTCCCATAAGGTAAAGACAAAGGGTACCTAAGATTTTTGTTTCAGTCATCCTACCAGAGGCAGAAAATGAGATGAACTTCTAGAAAACAGTCTATCAAAGACTGGGGAAGAGTTCACCTGACAAGAACATCCCTTTGCAAATCCTTATGTACTATTGATAGGGACATAAACTGCTATAGCCACTATGGAAAACAATATGGGGGCCCCTCAAAAAAATGAAAAATATACCTACCACATGGATGAGCAAACGTACTTCTGGGTTTATATGCAAAGAAAATGAAATCAAGATCTCAAAGACATATGTGTATTCCCATGTTCAATGCAGCATTATTCATAGTAACGGTCAAGATATGGAAACAACATAAGTGCCCATCAATGGATGAATGGACAAAGAAATGTGGCATATACACAGAGAGAGATATGAGAGAGGGATATATAGGCATAATGCTAAGTTAAATAAGTCAGAAAGACAGAAGGACAAATACTGTATGGTATCACTTATGTATGGAATCTAAAAATGCTGAACTGGTAGAAATACAAAGTAGAATGGGGGTTACCGGAGGCTAGGGGTGGGGGTATAAGGTAAATGTTGGTCAAAGGGCAAAAACTTCCAGTTAGAGATGAATAAGGTCTCAGGATCTGATGCACAGTGTTGTGATTTTAGTTAACAGTACCTATTGTATATTTGAAAATTCTAAGAAATAAATCTTAAATGTTCTTGCTACGAAAAAGAAATGGTGACCTGTGATATGATGGAGGTGTTAGCTAACGCTACAGTGATAATCATATTGTAATACACCAGCGCATGTAAACCTTAAACTAACACAATGTTACATGTCAATTACATTTTAACAAAGCTGGTGGGGGGGATGGCGGAGAAGGAACATGCCATTGCCACTTTTCCTTTACGGAAACCGATGTTAAATGGAAGGTACAAGATCAATAAATCCTAGCATTCAATGATTCTAGGATTTCCAACACACTACCTCTTTATATCAGTCCAGCCTTACTTAAATTCATTTTCACATCAGTGTTACAGACATTTTACTTAAAAGAGGAAATTATACATTGGGTAAGAAACAATTAAAGGATCTCATTTATATTTATATTGATAACAAAATATGGTCGTATAAGAAAAGGGAGATCCTAAAATATTATCAAATAATTTTATACAAAGCTGGAGTGTTGGGAAGATGGTGGTTGCAAGACAGAAAATGTTATTTCCAATTTTCCACACTTTTCCTCTATTATGTCTTCAAATTTTTTGACTTCTAAATAAGCTTTCAAAACTTCTACTTTCATCCAGTCAATTCAATTTCTCAAAATCAATTCATGTACCGTTTCAAAATAAGAAAAAGATTAATATGACAGGTTCTATTTTACACCTTAGCTATTTGTTGTAATTTTAGCTTATCTGTGAAAGAGGCAATATCTAGACGACGTTACTAATAACCACACATAAAATTTATTAGCTTTTAAATCTCTACACTTAGGGGCACCTGGCTGGCTCAGTCAGTGGAGTGTGCAACCCTTGATCTCAGGGTTGTGAGTTTGAGCCCCACACTGGACATAGAAATTACTTTAAATTAAAATCATAAATAAATAAATACATAAATACATAAACATGTAGAGTTTCCTCTCCCTGAAAGGAGCTGATGAACAATTAAACAACACCCATGGAGATGGAGGATATGGTCACTTTGGGAGGAACACTGATGCTGGGTATCCGGGATGAGGATAATGTTTCCAACTCCGGGAAAGTGGGCACAGGGACTTGACATTGAAACAAATATTAACTCTCTATGATTCATATAGTGAATTCATAGAGTGAATACAGTGAATAGGTATAGTCTGAACTCTTCATTATCCTGTTCTTCAGGAACAGGTAAAAATATTTTGATATTTTCCTTAATTCTCCCCAGAGGGGAATTTTTAAAATAATTATTATTCACATTTAGTGCTCCTCTGTCCACAGAGGTGCAAAGGGAAAATGCTACAGGAAAGTACAGCCTAGACTTTCAGTGAGAGTCACATCTTTTCTTAATTTCCCTTTAGGTCATAAATTCCTTGAGAACAGGAATAATATCTTTTCCATTCCTGTAAAATCCCTCAGGTAATAGCACAATGTCTTCCTCTCAGTGGATACATCTCTTCCAGTTCAGGGATTTTTTTCAGAATCTTAAAAATATTTTCTTTTACTACAACTATAATCATTCCTTCCCTTCAATGTTGAGAAACAAATGTAATTTTAAAGTTTCTTTTACAGGGATTTTGAGAGAAAATGAAAGATAATCAATGCAGAAACAATAGGTATAAGACTATGTAGAGTAATCCACCCTCTTCTTTGTGATTCTCAATAGAATCCTAGACTTTTTATTCCTTCCCTTCTCCCCCCTCAAGAAAGAAAGAAAAAGAGAAAAGGAAGAGGGGAAAAGGAAGAGATTGTTTCCACTTATGCCTTTTCTGTTTGAGTGATAAGGGTCGATGAACCCAGAAGGAGCACATCTTATAACTGTTAACGTAACTTTTTCATGGATCTAAAATTTAGAGTTGATGCCTCTGGACCCAGAGTCCTTTCCTGGCGGGGGCGAGGGGTCTGTATATATTTGTAAGGAACTAAAACACCCTCAGATAGAACAAGTTGAATCAACATTCCCACTTTCAGAAAATACACACATGAAGAACTATAGCAAAATGTTTGAATTATAAACTCAGTAGCATGATTTATTTCAAATTCATTAGCTGAAAAGACTACATCATCGTGTCAACAATGTAACTGATGTATTTTGTAACCAAGATTAAGAATTTTGAGTAAGAAAAAAAAAACCACAATGTATTTTCCTTTTTTTCTATTTATGTGTTATCTTTGAAAATAATAAGGATTAAAAAGAACTTTATTGATATAAACCTTAAAATAATTGTTTATCTTGGTGTTTGAATTTCTCATTTCTATTTCATGAAATGAGTAGGATATGATCATCCCAAGAACGGAATTTCAAATTATTTGACATGTTACGACATAGCAAATTTAAGATTGCCAAATGAAAAAAAAAAAAAAAAGAGCAACATACAAGACAGATCTCATATCAGAAAAAGCATGCTGAATATAAATGAGACAGAGAAGGACATGTGGCACAGCCAAACCGTGATAAAGCACTTAGAAACACACGTGCACTTTACCGTTAACTACAGACAATGCAGCCCCCAGTATGACAGTCTTAATGCATCTAGAATCACTCATTAAGCCAAGAAGTAGCTCATTCTGGTCATAAAATCCTCGACAGTGGGAACAACGTCTTTTTCACGTCACATAAAATCCCCCCACGAATAACATCAACCTCTGACAATAGCATTATTGTTGTCAATAACTTTATGTGAATTATCTCATTCAATTTCATAAGAACTCCATAAGGCATTACTTAAACCCACTTTAGAGATGAGGAAATACACTTCAAGAGGATAAATAATTTCTCCAAGATAACACAGAGTGTCAGGGCTGGGATTCCACATCCAGACATTCTGAGTCCCAAGCCCCCAGTGTTTGACATAAGTATATTTCGTTCCTCAAATGCAAAAGCACTCTTCTTGGTTTGCCGACGATTTGCCACCTTCTGGCTCCTTCCTCACATTGTGGGAGATGAAGAGAGAAAATGAGAGCGAGAGAGACAGAAACAGAGAGATCTTGTGTTTCTTCCGCTTTTTATAAGGCATGAATTCCATCATGAAGGCCCCACCCTCATGAACGAATCTAACTCTAATCATCTCTCAAAGGCCCCACCTCCAAAGAACAACACACTGGGGGTTGGGGCGTCAACAAATGAATTTTGGGGAGACGAATTCAGTCTATAATACTCTCCTTGTTCATTCCGAACATGAAGAAGGGATCTGATCCACACAGAAAAGGATGGGTAAGAAAAAATGGGCTAAAAGCCACTATTTATTGAATACCTAGATAGTGTACTAAACACTTTACATCTATTATCCTTAATCCTCTTGCCAGCTGTGAAAGATAAGACTTTTATGCTTATTTTATGGAAGAGGAAACCGAGTTTCCAGCACATTAAACCTTTTATTAAATTCCCTCATCTAGTAAGCAGTGGATCTGGCATTCAAATGCAAATCTGACTGATTAACTTCTGGGCTTTCTGGTAGAGATGGCCACGAGTTAGGTGAGCCTTCCTCAAACTCCTCAAATCCACGCCACCGGCTTAACCCCTCTTTTCCAGCCCCCACACTGAACCTAGACTGAATGAATATTCTCAAGACAGTAAAAAGTCCTGGTCAGTAGGAAGTGGAGGGTCTAGAACCTCATGGTGACTTACCTTAAACTGCATAAAGAACTTCCGTTGTGGGGCAAACAAACACAACTGCCTACTGGAATGTTCCCTGGGTCCAGAGAACAGTGATTCCACTTCCTTGTAGGACTGCGCTGGCGTAGCTGGCCCTCAGACATGAACAACTGTCTGTAGGGAGGATGAACACTGGGCAGCCAAGCCCCAGCCTCATCTAATGTTCCTGAGTTCCAGACAAGCCCGGGAGCAACAAAGCCTCGGGCGCTTCCAACACTGTCCCCTGGTGTCTGGGAGTCAAAGGTCAGAGGAGACATTCTGAAGAAAGAACATCAGTCATTCCCAGGTATAAATATACTCCTATAGTTGCATCTAAGGGCTAGACTTGCTTAAGAAAAAAAAAAGAAAGAAAGAAAGAAAGAAAGAAAGAAAGAAAGAAAGAAAGAAAGAAAGAAAGAAAGAAAGAAAGAACTTAAACATAATCCATTTGTCAGACTCTCCTCCACCAGCCCCAGTATTCAGCTAACCTGATGGGAAAGTGGTAGGTCCACAGAGCAGAGGGTAACAAGGCTTGCGTAGGCTCTCTCTGACTTGCCACGTATTGCTTTTTTTGCAGCTTCTATACATCAGTTTATAGATTTATAGGATCTTGAATAAGGAATCCTTCCGTGTAGTGGAATGAGACGGTGTGTGACCATCCTTTATGTAATGCTATCTAATGGCAAAGTATTTAAGAGGACTGTCAAATTTAAAGATAGGTTACAGACATATATTTTTTACAAAAAAATACGCATTTCAAATTTGTTTACCTTCCTGTGCTAATAAGTGAATGTCAATGCTAAGACACCTAGAACACTTACCAAAAAAAAAAAAAAAAAAAGCAGGGCTACTGTGTGTCTTAGTAGGTTAAGCATCTGACTCTTGATTCCAGCTCAGGTCAGGATCTCAGGATTGTGAGATCGAGCCCCGCCTCAAGCTCCGCATTGAGCGGGGAATCTGCTTGAGATTTTCTCTCCCTCTTCCCCCCTCTTTTTCTCCTTCTCCCTCACATTCTCAAAAAAAAACAAAACAAAAACAAAAACAAAACAAAACAAAAAACAAAAAACAAAAAACAAACAAAAAAACCCACAACCCACTTACTTGCTCCCTCAAGGTAAAGGTAACATTTTAAACATGAGTGGAAAGAAATGACTACATGCTGAAAGATTTTTAAGGTAGAGACAATTTTGAAAACAGATCTTAGGAAATGGAAACATGTGACTTTCCTGCCAAAATGAAGTAAGCATATTATCTTTTTTGTTTATGTTTCGTTCGTATTTTATGTCTTGTTTATGTATTATGTTTTTTAAAAGCCTCATTTCTTACACTTTTAAAAACTTGGAAACACAGTTTTCTAGGCTGTTGTGTACTCATCTATGCAGAGTTTCACTGGATTTAAACCCTTCAGTAAAAATGTAACAAAGGAAAACCTTTGTGTTAATGGATAAGAACCACCAACTCAATGACATCATGGAACTTGGAAAAGTATCAGATAAATTTCAACAAAACCTATTACTAGATACAAAGAAAGTTATAATTTTACAAATGGAGTCAAGTTTGCACTTTATCCATATGGATCTATTTATCTTTATTAGAAATCTTTTTCAGCTTTGTTTTCATTAAAACCAAGTGTGAAATTAAACTGGACTTACGAGCCAACAGTTGCATCACTGATATAAAAGGAATATTTTCAAAACTATAAAGCACACTCGGTCAAGTTTTGCTCGCTAATAATTATAAATAACAATATGACAAAGATGTACTTCATCAATATTACAATTTAAATACTTAAAAAATAATTGTTGCACAGTCTCTGTATTTCTATTTTTGTACGTTTTATAATAAATATATTAATAGACCACCACATGCACAGATTTTTTTTTTAGAGATTACTTTTTCTAAACTCTGTAGGACCATTGGACTACAAGTCCATTTCTGGAAGAATGGGTAGTAACTGACTTGAGTTTAGTATTCTTGCCACCTTCATGTGAGGGGGCTCTGGGTCAGATATAATCGGATTTAGAGAGTTCTGGAGGAAATTCACATACTTTAATCTGTTACCTCTGCTCTGAATTGTTTTCCTTTAACTATTGGAACTGAAATCCACAAATCGAATCCATTCATATTTGAATGATAACAGAAAGTCTTGTCTCCCATGAACCCAGATGAAACCCAGCATATTCTTAATACTATTCTCCCCAACTCCTCATTTGAAACACCCAAAGTAGCCATCTTGCTGAACATGGGGAAGAAGGACTCTCAAAACACGGTGTGACCCCTATAAGGTAGAACAAATACAATCTCCATTATAAAGAGATGTTTTAAAATAAACTTATGAAAAAATTAAAACTCAACAGTTTAAGGAATGGTCTTCTCAAAGAGGTGGCCAGATCAGCCTCTTCTGCAGTATCTCCAAGGGGTCCTTTTGCTCCGAGTGAAGTTTCCGATCACTCCATCACTTGCCTAGTTCACTGCCTACGGCCACCAACATGTGATATTTCAAAGAAGGGCCTCCCCACCCGTCCACCACAGAATGTTAGCCAAAAGCGTCACACAGTTATTCACCCACAGTGTTGTTAGCAGAGAAAATTGGGGAAAGAAGAATTTCCTCCCTCTCATCTGCAGATAATCATCTTTGTCCTAAAGCATAAATTTTGATTACCCAGATTATTTTAACTTTCAGAGTCACACAGGTTATTAGTGGTAATAAAATCATTCAGCCTTATAAAAATTAAAAAAAAAAAAATTCCAACCACAGTATTTAAGAATCTGACCTCACAGCACATTATCCACCCACGGTGGTAAAGTAATTTTCTCTTTGCTGTCAGGGTGATCCTTTTTTCATTTTTCTAGCTACAATTCAGAAAGAAAACAAAGTGATATGACTGAGTTCACGAGGGCACAAAGTGTTTGCAGTCAAGGAATGGGATTTTCTGTTTGGTTTTGTTTCATTTGTTTTTCTGTGGAAAGCTAACTAGCCTACACGGATATGCCAAAATCAAGAGTTTATTCACACTGTCCTTAAACCCCGCTCAAGTGATCACCTAGCGGAGAGGTGAAGTCCTTTCAACGCAGGTAACTTTGTCCTCACCACCCTGTGACTATGGCTTTGAGACGTATCTCAAGGACTCTGCCCTCATTGTCCTAACGAACCTTCTAGAAACTTTCCTTCCCTCAACTATCCCTGCTAAAATGTGCATTCAAGTTTATGTTTATTTTTAATACTTGTTCATTTCTAATACCTAAGCCTTCAAAAAAAAACCAGTAGGCAAAAGTTACTATTTTCAACAAGGGTCTCACATTTCTGGGAAAATGAATGTTGGCATAGCTATAAAACAGCAGTATTCTTTGTGGATCCATGTCTATCTCTGGAGCGAGGAATCGGGTTTTCAAAGAGCCCAGTGAGGCATGCAGACATCCAAGCAGGCACTTGGAAAAGCACCGTGTTCTAAAAAGCTACAGAACTGTATATATAATATGATTCTGGTGTTGTGTTTTTTTTTTAATTCCACATGCTGAGACTGAGAAACAGGAAACAAAATACTTCTAAATGCTATGAGTAGTGGAATTACATTTTTTTCTCTTTTTCCTATACGCTCCTATGTTTTCCAGAATATCTGCCACAAACTTGCTATTTTTATAACCCAATTTTTTGAAAGCATATGAAGTAGAGGAGAAGACTTTTCTTTCCATTACTGCTGGTCTGAAGCCTATATTATCTGAATTTTAGAATATTTGGTTATGAGAATGATTCCCCCAAATAAATTTGTGTTATATCCAAGAGATAAATTATGTCTGCTTTACATAAATATTTCTTTTAATGAACCATACTGCAAATTGTTTGCATTTACAGTCACTAAATCACCACTCTGCTTTAATTCCTCTTTTCTTGGTCAGACCTAGTCAAGTATTTAACAAAACGAGAATGCTTCACAAAGGATTACCATATATCAATTGCTTCGGACATCTTGTTCAATAGTCTTTGGGGATCGTGACTCTATTTTTCATAATTAAATAACTCCCTACTTACTGCATACTTTCACCAGATAATACATCCTTCTGCCGCCGAGAACAAGTGGGTAATGCTAATATGTTTTCTTCAAGTAAATATGTTAGCAGTTTTGCACGGAGGAGTAGAGTGGGAACCAAAAGAAGACAGAGGGAGCTAATCACTCGTTATATTAGCACATACATCAAGGACGAAGGTATGAAAAGTGTTGGTTTGGATAAGAAAAACAAGAAGAAATTTGCAGAAGTGTTTTGTTTAAGAAAAAATAGTCTATTCAACAGCTGAATTTGAAACAGAGTTTACCAGTTGTTACAGTAAATATATTCAAAGTGAATCATATAACCACTAATTAGGTTTGAATCACTCAAGTGTACATTTGCTGTGACAACAGTTTTCCCTTTACAGATCATCCCCCTGTTTATAAATGAGCTGAAAATTAACATTTCCTGCTTTTGTCAAACTGAAGCATCTTTCAATAGTTCCCAGCAAACATCTGAAGGATTCTTGCATCCTGAGATCATCTGGCCATTATGTTTTCAAGTGTTGTCTCTTTTCAAGAACTGGGTGAGACACACAGAATAAGTGATTGCAGATTCTTTGTAAAATAGCAACAAGAAGACAACAAAAATACCCGACGTAGGAAAGATCATGGGTTACCATTCATGGCAGATGGGAATCAACATAAATTGACAGTGGAAGTTTTCCTTCTGTTTTGCACATGACTAACCACATGTGAAGCCTGAACCCCAGAGAAATTAAAAAAAAAAAAAACAACAAGATTATGTAGCTGTGTTTTTAATACCGTGATTAGTAGTATATCCAGATTTAAACAGATTTTTTTCCCCTTCTAATTGAAATAGTTTCTTAAATAACATCGTTTTAAGAGCATGTGCTGGTTCCGATACCAAACGCAGCCTAATGCCCACTCATTTTCACAAGTATTCATCTCAAAGGGGGACGGTTTTCTGGGTTATTTTAATATAGCATCCCCTAATCACCATCAACCACACTGTGAGATGCTGCTGTCGGGAAGGAAGCAGTGTTTTTCTCCAGGCCTGACAGCTGAAAGTGCTAACTAGAGGAAGAATATTCTCATTCTACTGTGGACTTGGTGCTCTCTACTCTGAAAAATAGAAGTGCTGTTCAGGCCCTGAAATTCACTGCATATTAGGGAACATCTTAAGATCTGTAGCACAGTCTCAGGTCTTGAAGGAGTGAATAAAGTCATGCTTTGTCATAGGATTTACCCAGTTCCCCAAGTGGCACACCCACAGTCAATTGCATAAAGGTCAGTTATCTAGAAGATGTTTCCAACTTATTTTTCTTTTTTTTTTTTTAAAGATTTTATTTATTTATTTAACACAGATAGAGACAGCCAGCGAGAGAGGGAACACAAGCAGGGGCAGTGGGAGAGGAAGAAACAGGCTCATAGCGGAGGAGCCTGATGTGGGGCTCGATCCCATAACGCCGGGATCACGCCCTGAGCCGAAGGCAGACGCCTAACCGCTGTGCCACCCAGGAGCCCCTCCAACTTATTTTTCTGAGCACATTCTTGTCTTCAAGATCTTTCTCATCTCTTATTCTTTGACGTTTTCTTTTCTGTTTTTTTTTTCCTTAAAATTTCTATACTTCCTCATGCTCCCCATAAGCTTTCTGTGATTAAGTAATTCCTCAAGTTGAATTCTTGGCAACACATTATTCTGAAATCCACTCAAAATTGATATACTGAGTTCCTTTTTAAGAGATGGATGGTCCCACTCTTTTGAATCTACTGCCATAGTCATGCCCTGTCACTTCCTAATAATGTTGCCTTCTTCAACATCCTTTGTATCTTACCATCAAGCCCATGCCGTTCCTCATCCATGAAATGTCTTTCACACACCCATCTTCATCTTTCACTGTCAAAATGGCACTCATCTTTCAAGGCCTCGTTCAAATAACACCTTATCTCTGTAGCTCTCCCCTGAATATTTTATTTATAATTACACTATGCTTTGGCTAATAAATAGCCCTTTCTCACCTGGAAAGTTTTCCTCTTTGCCAAGATTCTACAGACACATGGACAGAGAGGTAAAGAAAAAAAGAGATACACACCTAGCTAGCCAAGTCAACTAAACCAACCTTACTAATCAATAAGATGGTCAATGTCAACACTAAAGCACCCTCACAATCAATACCTCTCCCCAGGCACCCATTAGTCAGCATTAGACTCTGTAGTTCTGGGGCTGCTCTCTTATCACCATAAACATCTTGGGGCCTTATTTTTATTTGTAACTCAGCATTTGGTCAATATCTACACCTTACTCAAGGCTTAACAAAAGTATGATGACACTGGCTGAATTTCTCGACTCTAGTTTTTCTTGTTTGTTTCTTTTCGGGTTTTTCATTTGTTTGTTTATTTTTGGTTCTGGTTTTGGTTTTGGGTTTTTTTTTGTGCATATAGGAACATTTCACTGCAAGAATGATTCCAAACAGTAAAACAGGCTTTCAAGAGGGTAGGCGAACCCCCTTATTGGAAATTATTTTCAGTGGCATTGACCATTGATCATTACTATAAAATTTAACTAAGAGCACTGCTGACAAAGGAATTTAATTATGGAAGATTTCTCTTTGACTTCCAAAGCAACAGAAGAATAAGAATGAAGTTTAAGATGCTATGCAAACAAAAAATAATGAGTTTACAAAGGAAAAAGTAATTTGGTACAAAAATTAAACATCAAGCTCTCACAGACTGTGATTCTAAGCATCTCCCCCGCCAAGACTTTACATTTCATTTAAGAAATGACTGTCATGACATTCATCTTTCCTAGACTGAGGTTCAGAGTTGTACTCGTTTATTGAAAAGCAGTCTGTTTAGGAAACGGTCCTCATTCTGATGTTGCTCTTTGAATGATCAGTTTGAGATCATGTTTCACACAGTAGCAACACTAACACAACTGATATTTCTGAGGTTTTTTTAACCATGCAAATTTGGGAAAAGAATCTTTTCAAATGACAGCTTGTTGAGATGTCTTTAGTCAAACAAGCAAACAGACCACCCAAGAAAATGTACTTTTGTATAATAAAGCCTGCCCTTCAGAGTTACATTTCTGAATCAAAGCAACTCGAGCACATGGGGGAAAAAAGAATTATTTTTCTAAAGAAACTATGTATATGATTTTCGTATTCAATTAACCCTCTTTCTAAGTTCATTTGCACAAACAGTACCATTCATTCATTCGAAAATTAGTTATGGCCCTTTCAGGCACTGTGAGTACATACAACTCAAGATAGTCAATCATGGCCAAGTTTTGCTCTGGCCTCATTTAAAGAGTTCAGTGTTAGATTGTTCTATGAATAAAAAAAGAGGCAGATGAGGAACATGAGAGAAAGAAGGGGAAGAGGAAAAATTAGGAGGAGGAAAAGAAGTAAAGAGGAAAAGGAAGGGGACACCTGGCTGGCTCAGTCAGAGGCTCATGAGACTCTTGATCTTGAGGTCATGAGTTCACGCCCCATGTAGGAGGGAGAATTTACTTTGGAAAAATAAAAAATAACAAAATAAAAAGTAAAAGAGGATATAAAAAAAGGAGGAGGAGGAGGAGAAATAATAATATTCAAAGAAGTTATCCATAACTTTTTTTCGGTGCCTGACGGTCGCCATCATGAATCCCATACACACTCCCCGGGAAAGGCCTGTCCCAGCCAGCTCTGCCTTCCCGCCTCAGCGTCCCTACCTGGCTGAAGTTGATGTCTGAGGACGTGAAAGAGCAGATCTACAAACTGGCCAAAAAGGGCCTGGCTCCCTCACAAATCGGTGTGATCCTGAGAGACTCCCATGATGTTGCACAAGTACGTTTTGTGACAGGCAATAAAATCTTGAGAATTCTTAAGTCCAAAGGACTTGTTCCTGATCTTCCTGAGGATCTCTACCATTTGATTAAGAAAGCTGTTGCTGTTGAAAGCATCTTGAGAGGAATAGAAAGGATAAGGATGCTAAATTCCGACTGATTCTGATAGACAGCCGTATTCACCCATTGGCTTGATATTATAAGACCAAACGAGCCCTCCCCTGCAATTGGAAATACAAGTCATCCACAGTCTCCAACCCGGTCACATAGATTTGACTATGTACTCAAGCAATAAAATCATTCCCTAACTAGGAAACAAAAATAAAAGAAGCTAACCATAGAAAGAGAAGTTATCTGTCTTGCTGCTGATTATCACTGATAATCTGTTTTAGAATTAATTAAAGCAATACACACACACACACACACACACACACCTTTTCCTGCAGCTTTGTTAAAACTTATGTAAAACTACAGAAAATCACATATGAAGAAAAAAAAAAAAACTGAAAGAAGCCAAAGAGGAAAATATACCATACCTATAGAAGAACAAAGATAAGAATTGCATCCGACTTGTCCTCAAAAACCATGCAAGCAAGGAGAGTAAAGCGAAATATTTAAAGTGTTGAGAGGGAAAAAACCCGCCAACCTAGAATTCCATACCCTGCAAAAAAATCCTTCAAAAGTAAAAGAGAAATAAAGACTTTCTTAACAAACAAAAACTGAAGGAATTTGTTGCCAATAGAACTGCCTTGTAAGAAATGTTAAAAGAAGTTATTTTGAGTGAGGGAAAGTAATACAGGTCAGAAACTCAAATCTACATAAAATCAGCAAGAACATCACAGAAGGAATAAGTGAAGGTAAAATAAAACATTCAAGATGTTGGTTTTTGCCAGTATGAATGGTCTGAGATGATGCTCTTCTAAACATATGGCATAAAGTATAAATGAAAAAGAAATCCATGAGAATATGAAAGTAAGATCATGCTGTAGAAATAAAGGGTTGGGTTTTTTGATAGGATGTTTACCTATGACTTTCCTTTAGACTGAATATAAAAGTGGAAAGAAGTTTTAAGTCTCTCTCAAGAGTTAAATTTCCATTAATATGTGAAAAATCAGAAAATATTATGATTACTTGAAACAGATAGAAAAAGACATCAGGGACCTCCTTCCCTAACATGCATCTTGGATTTTTTATTTTGTTTTGTTGTTGCTGTTGTTTGGCTGGGTACAGTATACTTTACTGATGGTACATGACAAGGTCAGGCTTCCTAAAATCTTCCCCTTCTTCATGGGGTCTGGGATAGAAACTGTGTAGAGGTTGGGAGATTCTCAGTGTGTTGGGGGAATGGATTGGAGTGAGGTCTCCCCAAAAGCTGAGGGCCTCTCTCTTCCTTTTGCTCTCACTGGAGCTGGTGGTCCAGAGGGCACTTATCCTTGGAGGCCATGTGGACCATAAGGCCAAATTCATTGTCATACCAGGAAATGAGTTTGACAAAGTGGCCATTGAGGGCATTGCCAGCCCCAATGTCAAAGAAGGTGGAAAAGTGGGTGTCACTGCTGAAGTCACAGGAGACAACCTAGTCCTCACTGTACCCCAGGATGCTCTTGAGGGGGGCCTCTGATGCCTGCTTCACCACACTCATAATGTCATCATATTTGGCAGCTTTCTCCAGGCAGCAGGCCGAATCCATGACTGACACCGTGAGGGTGGGGACACAGAAGCCCACGCCATTGAACTTCCCATTCAGCTCAGGGTCAACCTTGCCTACAGCTTTGGTAACACCAAAAAAAAGCAGAAATGATGTTCCAGGCAGCTCTTTGGCCATCACACCATAGCTTCTCAGAGGGACTGTCCACGGTCTTGGGTGGCATGATGGTGTGGACTGTTGTGATGAGTCCCTTCATGATGCCAAAGTTGTCATGGATGACCTTGGCCAGAACGGCCAAGCAACTGGTGGTGCAGGAGGCATTGCTGACAATCTTGAGGGAGTTGTCATACTTCCCATGATCCACACCCATCACAAACATGGGGGCATTAGCAGATGGGGCAGAGATGATGACCCTCTTGCCCCACCCTTCAAGTGAGCCCCAGCCTTCTCTATGGTGGTGAAGACCCTAGTGGACTTTGCAACACACTCAGCACCAGCATCACAACACTTGATGTTGGCAGGATCTCACTCCTAGAAGATGGAGATGGCTATCAATTGATAACAAGTTTCCCATCCTCAGCCTTGACTATGCTGTTGAATTTGCCGTTGGTGGAATCACACTAGAACATGTAGACCATGTAGTTGAGGTCAATGAAGGGGTCATTAGTGGTGACAATATCCACTTTCCCACAGTTAAAAGCCGCCCTGGTGACCAGGCACCCAATTTGGCCAAATCCTTTTACTCTGACCTTCACCATCGTGTCTTGGGGACACAGCTGGGACTGCACCAGAAGATGCAGCTGTTTGTCAAATGAGGAGGAGCAGAGAGCCCAATTTTGTTGATTATAGTTATACTCAGTGGTGTGGAGGTTAGTATTTAACAACCCCCTTCTGTGGGCCAATACGAGCTGTTCCAGCACACTTTCCCCCCTTTAAGACAGAGGTGTTCAGCTTTCATTGTTATTTTGCCTATTGTTACTGACAAAGCCAAAGTTTTTTCAACAATCTATTCTCCAAGAAAATTTCCAGCTTTGATGAACCCCCTTACCAAGTGTAATTTAATTAGAAATTAGAAAGTAAGTCAATGATATTAGTCTACTAAAACAGTGGTTAAGTCCTGGGGATTTTAGACACTTAGACTGAAATCTGATCAGCTCTTAGAAGACATGATTTTGAGCTTGCCAAGTAACCTCTGTAAACCTTTTTTCCCCATCTCTAAATTGAATATAATACCAACCCTGCCTTACTACTGTATAAAAATTAAACTAAATAACCCATAAGGTAACAAATATCCAGTGATGACTATATGTGTACAGCACACAGAACAAAAGAAATCACTCAAATTCCATCACTACTCCTATTCTTTGAGAAGAAAAAGAGTATTTACAGTTATAAACTTCCAAACTAATAGTCTCTCTTGTGTAAAAATGAATTCACTTTCCTGAGTTATTTATAGTGGCACTTTAAATTTATTTCCAAAAGTGAACAAGTACATTTAATTTAAAATTAATAAGACCATTATTGTGTATTCATTAAAATTTCATGTAATTATTGGAAGCATTTATAAGGTTTGCAGTGGACTCATTATATAGAGAGACAGTAATTAAGCCTTAATAAATGGAATTTGAAATAATCATTTATAAAAAGATACTATTGAATTTGAGACCTCTTATTTTAAAATCTATCTATAATATGTATTTACTAGAGGCAAAGTAAGAAATTATATGTTTTGTGACTATTTAAACAAATAGAATTAATTTTAGGAACAATGACAAAGGGTAACTCTTCCAGTCAGAGACAATCTGTTGCCTGCTAGAAAACCATAATGCAATCAGGAGATTCTTCTGACTTTCTTCTCTGCATTTTCTCCTTTTTCAATAATCAAGGTCATTACTTAATGATGTCAACAGAGCCTCCCCTTTCTTCTTGCAAACACTGACAATAAATGGCAGGCTTGTCCATGTGTTGTCACAAAGGTCAGCATGTAATTGACATCACTAATAATACCTGTGTGATTTAATTTGATCTGCAGATCATTGCTCTCATTTTCTTTTTTTCCCTAGTGATTTTTGCAAGGGAAATGGCAATGTTGAAATCTACTTCTTTAAAACATTTGGTCACTTGAATAGCTAAATCATAAATTTCAAGAAGGATCATGAGTATTTCATTTACAATTTTTTCCCCAGCTGCTAGCACAGTGCCTGGTATAAACTAGGGTAGATTTAATAAAGTTTTCTCAAGTGAATGAACGAATGAATGAGTGAATAAAGGAAATAGTGCAAAAATGTCTTTAGAACTTACTAGAATTGCTTGGAGCAGGGCTTTCTGATCTCACAAGTGAGCTCCTTTAATTTTTCTTCATAGTACTTCCTGTAGTTTGAAAATACATGTATATATGTATTTAATTAATTTCTTTAATTAATTAATGACTGCCTCCCCCACTAGATTTTTCTACTTGTAGTAATACTCCCAACTTCCAGGACAGCACCAAGCACAGAGTAGGCACTCAGTAAATACTGATCCAGGAATAAATCCTTCCTATTTAGGTAGCTCTGTGAATTAGTAGACACCAAAGCTCTATTTTAAGATTCTATGCCCCGCTTTATATGATGAGAAAACTCTGCAGTATAAAAGCAAGTCTATTTGATAATATTGATTACATGATGGCATATGCCCCAAGATTTTCAGTTGGCCTTTATACATGGGAAATCTTTAGAGATGGAATTTCATCTCACTTTCTCCAAATGACCATGACATGCAGACCAGCATTTGCATCCCCACTTTTAAAAATACGTAATATATATCCTAAAACATACAACATATTATAAATTGTATTTTACATGCTCCATTTCTCTCCAGCCAAATGACTTCCAGTTATTGGTTCAACTGTTTTATCTTACTTTTGAAGGTGGGACTAGTAATATTATAAAACAAACAAACATGTATCTGATCAGGTCTCAGTGAGCACCACAAAGTTGTCTGCGATTTGTGGTCCATACTAAGCCAAAATATATTCAATATATAGCCCTACATACTGGCAATGTAACCTTCAGGTCTCTTTTTATGCTCCAAGGGAAAATGCTGTGGAAAACTCCCCATTCATGAGCTAATAGGCTTTTTCACATTTTTCCCTCTCTCTTCTCAAAGGCAAGATGATTTCAATCTGAACATTAAGCAGTCTCTTATAAAAATATAAATTAATACAATATGAAGCAACAGTAGCAATAATAATAGCTACCAATTATTAAGGGTCTATTACGTTCCTAGCACTACGCTAAACATTGAAAGTAAACATAAGTCTCATTTTAATATTTTTCTCAAGATCACATAGGTAACAAGGGGGCACAGCTGGTATTTGAACCCACGTCCATAAGAATATAGCAGAGATTCTCAACCTTGACACTTGACATTTTAGGTGAAATAATTCTTTGGTCTAAGTGGGCTGTCCTGTGCCCCTACCCAATGCACGCTAGTGAAACCCCCTCCCAGTTATGACAACCAAAAATGACTCCAGAAATTGTCAAATGTCCCATAGTGGGGTAAAATTTCCCCCACTCCCTGCCTCTTAATGCCCCACCTATCACAACCCATCATCCCCACCCCCATCGAGAACCACTGGAACACAGTGCCCAGTTTCTTTACTATCATTCACTTCCTCTATGAAGAGAGAAGCCTAAGAGTTCAGCATTCAAATTTAACCTATTTTTGTATTACTAAAATTGTAAAAACTGGCTATACATTCATACGTCAATTTAACCAAGCAGATGTCTACCTTTACAAGATATCCTAGGTAAAACAAACTTCACAAAGGAAGGTATTAAGTTATTGTGAAACTTATTTTCCTGGGCATTGTTTGGAAATGCCTCAATTTTAGAAAACCAAAGGGAAAAAAAATGGACAAAAACCAGAGTATAGTGAACTTTTCATTTGCAAGTTGCAAATCTTTAAGGAATTCAAGTAGTTTCCCAGAATTAAACCTACGAGTTAAAAATGAGAAATAGGATTCCATTTACTGTTTGTTTTCCAGTGATTTTTTTGAAGTGGGGTTTACCCTGAAATAAAAGTCAGGAATGTTGTTTCTTCAGGTCACATATTGATGAAGGATAGTTAGAAGTCAACCTTTCCCGTTTAATAGATGACAAAAGCCTGATTGGATGACAGGTCCGTGGAGGGTTAATCAGATTAAAACAGCCCCACAACAAGCCCATAAAAACCCCTAAACTTAGAAACTCCACTGGCAATGCTCTCAGGTCCCCTCCCTCTTTGGGAGCTTTGTCCTATCACTCAATAAACCTTGCTTTGCTGCCCACCACTGGCCTGGTCTACTTCTTTATTCTTCAAAGTGGCATGACCAAGAACCTCGGGCACCAAAGGAAAAAATCCTGTAAGAATATCTTCTATCGCTTTTACCTAAAATCAGAGGATCAAAATTCCAAAGGATTTTTCTAATTGAAGAAATCAATTAAAATGACACCTTGGAATTTTCAATAGTAATTGCTCTATCTTTAATTTAAAAAAAATTAACTTCATTTCTCATACAGAATTACACTGCTGTGTTTTGTTTTTTGCTTTTTTTTTTTTTTTCTTCTTCTTGGCTCTCCTGTTTCCAAGTTTCACTGTAGGTATAAAGATGGATAGCACTGCATAGTCATTTACTTTAAACCACAACTCAGTCACTCGGTATCAGAGACAAAGTAAATTAACCTGCTAACAGGAGTCACCAGCTATTTTGTTCCTAAAGAAGAGTTTATTTATTCTCCTGCTCAATAAAACAAGTTATATGTAAACATCTTTTATCTTCACAACACCAGGACTGATACAACATTCCTCTAAAGTAAATGAACTTGAAAAATTAAATCCCAATAACAGTGAGAATTTTGCTTCTAACCATGATGAAGTAACTGGTATCAATGAAACCTTCTGGGAAAACAACTCCAAAACTGGACAGCATATCTGAGACAACGATTTTCGAGAATTCAACATGTTGAGAAAAGGAGGACAGGCAAAACTGATTCCATGTTTGTTGTAGTTTCCTGCCTACAGACACCTTCTTGACAATGCACAGAAAAGTAGCCCCCAAGCACAGAGTGGTGAGCAAGACAATCTGAGTTGAGGAGAAAAGGTCAGGGTCTGGGTCTGCAGAAACAGCTGACCTTATAAGACAAAGGAGCAAAAGAAGAGAAGGAAGCACAAATCCAAGGCACCAGGTGTCAGGGTGACAGCTTGCCTCAGGCCCTTGGCTGAGAGCAGGGCTGTGGGTGTAAACAGTAAAATGCCACAGGTGGAAGGTGCATAGAGAGACTGTAGCCCCAGCCAAGCCAGAGGCAGGAATGTTACCACGCACATTTGCCATTCCGTGGAGATCCCAAAACGTCACACCTTACAACTCAGGACTATGCCCTAGATTGAAGGTCGTGACCAAGGACTAAGGACAAAATGGAAATAAGGCTAAAACCAAGCCCAACAAGAACAAGAAGATTCACTAATAATTGCCTGTCAAAAGAAGAAAAAGAAAGAAAAAAACACCACTACTCAAAGGAAGACAACATAATCTACTGGCAGGAGGGGTAAGGAATTCTAAATGTGTATAAACCTACCAACAAAGCTCAAAAATACAAAAAGCAAAAATGGACAGAATCAAATCCAAAACTTAGGTGGACACGTTTTAAATAATTAACTTATAATAAAATACAGAGTTAAGGTGTTCATTAGAATTTTAATAATTATGTATACCTACCCCCATTACTGCCACATGTATACACACCAAAAAAAAAAAAAAACTAGGTACAGCACATTTTCGTCAACTCCAAAACTTCCCAATACCCTTTTCTAGTCAAATAGCTACCTCAAACCCAAGTAACCACCCTGATGTCTTTACCATAGCTTAGTTTTGTCTCTGGAGTTCGTGTAAATAGAACCACGTAGCACGTACTCTTCTCGTGTTCAGTTTTGTTTGCATAATATAATAATTAAACATTAAGATTCAAACACCTTGTTGCATATATCCATCGCTTTATGGGTGAACATATCACAGTTTATTCATATTCCTTTTGAAAGACATTTGGGTTGTATCCAGTTTTTGCCTATTACGAAGAAGGCCACTATAAACATTCTTCTGTGAATATGTTTTTATTTCTCTTGAAAAATACCTAAGAATGAAATTGCTGGGTCATAGGAGATTTATGTTTAACTTTATAAGAAACTGACAAATATTGTTCCAAAGTTGTTGTATTGCTTTAACTTTCCATTAAAAAAATGTAGGGGAATTTCACGAGCTCCATATGTTCACCAATACTGGGCATTTTTAGATAAAGATTAGTTATAGACATAGATACAGATATATAGACACACTGTTATTAGATACATAGATATCATTTTTTTTGCTATTCTAATAAATGTGAAACAGTATCTCACTGTGGTTTGAATTTTTTATTTTCTTGGTGAGAAATGATAAACATCTTATTATGTGTTTAATGAATGTTCATATATCATCTTTTGTGAAGTGTCTATTCAAGCAATTTGCTCATTTTTAAAATCTGGGACATTCATGTTCCTGTTATTGAATTTAAAGTGTTCCTTGTACTTTTTTATTCAAGTCAAATGTAGGTGTTGTGACTATTTTTCCCAGTTTCTGGCTTTTATATTAGGTTTTTTTTAATATTAGTTTTACATTTTATATTTATTTATTTCATGATGTCTTTTGATGAAACCCACTTTCTCAATAATTTCATTGAAAGTTTGCACTGTTTATGCATCAACAAGAAATCTTGGACTCCACCAAACTTACAAAGATATTCTCTCTTATTTTATTTTTCTAGCATAAGCTTTACAGTTCTGTTTTAAATGTTTCATAAATTAACCATCACAAATTATTTTATTTTTTTATTGAAATACAATTAACATATTACATTAGTTTCAGACATATAATATAATGATTCAATAATTCTATATATTGCCCAGTGTTCATCAAGATAAGTGTATGCTTAATCTCCTTTATCCATTTCACTCTTCCCCCACCCACCTCCTCCCTGGCAACCACCAGTTTGTTCTCTTTATTAAGAATCTGTTTCTTCATTTGTCTCTTTTTCTTTCTTTGTTTGTTCATTTGAAAGTTTCTTAAATTCCATGTGAGTGAAATCATATAGCATTTGTCTTTCTCTGACTGAGTTATTTTGCTTAGCATGATACTCTTTAGCTCCATCCATGTTGTTGCAAATGGCAAGATTTCATTCTTTTCTATGGTTGAGTAATATTCCCCTGTGTATATATACCACATCTTCTTTATCCATTCATCTATGAATGGACACCTAGTTTGCTTCCATGGCTTGGCTATTGTAAATATGCTACTATAAACATAGGGGCACATGTATTATTTTGAATTGATGTTTTCGTTGTGTTTGGGTAAATACCCAATAGTTGTAGAATTACTGGATCGTATGGTAATTCTACTTTTAATTTTTTGAGGAAACTCCATACTGTTTCCCACATTAGCTGCATCAATTTACATTCCCAACAGGGCACGAGGGTTTTCTCTGCATCCTTGCCAACACGTTATTTCTTGTCCTTTTGATTCAAGCCATTGTGACAAATGTAAGGTGATATCTCATTGTAGTTTTGATTGGCATTTCTCTGATGATTAGTGATGTTGAGTATATTTTCATGTGTGTGTTGGCTATCTGTATGTCTTTTTGGAAAAATGATTATTCAGATACTTTGCCCATTTTTTAAACACTTTTTAAAATTTCATTTATTGATTTGAGAGAGAGAGAGAGAGAGAACACGAGCAGGAGGGAGAGGCAGAACGAGAGGGAGATGAAGACTGCCCCCCTGAGCAGGGAGCCTGACATGCGGCTCGATCCCAGGACTCCAAGATCATGACCTGAGCTGAAGGCAGATGCTTAACGCACTGAGCCACTCAGGTGCCCCTGCTCATTTTTTTTTTTTAAGATTTTATTTATTTATTCGACAGAGATAGAGATAGTCAGCGAGAGAGGGAACACAAGCAGGGGGAGTGGGAGAGGAAGAAGCAGGCTCTTAGCGGAGGAGCCTGATGTTGGGCTCGATCCTGTAACCCCGGGATCACGCCCTGAGCCGAAGGCAGACGCTTAACCGCTGTGCCACCCAGGCGCCCCCCTGCTCATTTTTTAATCAGACTGCTTGGTTTTAGGTGTTGAGTTGTATAAGTTCTTTTTTCTTTTTTTTTAAAGATTTATTTACTTTTTTGAGAGAGAGAGTGAGAGTGCACATGCACACAGTGGGAAGAGGGGCAGAGGGAGAGGAAGAGAGAGAATCTCAAGACGACTCCCCACCAAGCAGGGAGCCTGATGTAGGTCTTGATTCCACAATCCATGAGATCACAACCTGAGCCAACATCATGAGCCATCGCCCAACCAACTGAGCCATCCGGGAGCCCAAGTTGTATAAGTTCTTTATATATTTTGAACACAACCCCTGATCAAATAAATCATTTGAAAATATCTTCTCCCATTCAGTAGGTTGTATTGTCATTTTGTTGATGGTTTCCTTTTTTATGCAAAAGCCTTTTCTTTTTGTGTAGTCCTAATAGTTTATTTTTGCTTTTATTTCCCTTACCTGAGGAGACATACCTAGAAAAATATTGCTAAAGCTGATGTCAAAAAAATTACTGCCTATGTTTTCTTCTAGCAGTTTTATGGCTTCAGGTCTCACATATAGGCCTTTAATCTATTTTGAGTTTATTTTTGTGCATGGTGTCAGAAAGCGGTCCAGTTTTATTCTTTTGCACGTAGCATCCCACATAGATTATTTTTGCGTAAAACTTTGTGGTGGAGGTCAAGGTTTCTTTTTCTCATTGATATGCAGGTGTCCCAGTTACGTTTTTGACAAAGACTTTGCTTTTTCATTGATTTAACTAAACACACTGATCAAATATCAATTGGCAATGCGGGCACTTTGCACATAGACTCATATTGTTCTATTTCTAGATTTACTCTCCTGTTTCATTGCCCTAATATATTCTATCCTCATTTATATAGAAATGTATATTTCTATATATTTATTTTATATATATATACACATATATGGAAATATGTGTACACATCACATACATATATTTTCTGGACTCTCTATACATTTCTGTTAATCTATTCATCTGAACACACACTAATGATGCATCATCTTACGTCCTATAGATTTATAGTAAATCTTGAGGCCAAGTACAGTTAAGCCCTCCAACTTTGTTCTACTTTAAGATTGTTTGGACTATTCTAAGTTGTTTACATTTCCATACGTATTTTGGAATCACCTTACTATTTCTTCAAAATAGCCTGCTGGGAGTTTGATAGAACTTGGATCTATAGATCAGTTTAGATACAACAGAAAACTTAACAATATAACTCCTCCATTCATGAATATGATATTATATATATACTTAGGACTTCTGTAATTTCTCTCAGCTGTGTATCATAGTTTTCCATGAGAGGGGTCTTACATATCTTTCATTAGATCTACTCCTTAGGATTTGATGTTTTTAAATACTATTATGATGGCATTGATTTTTAACTTAATTTTCAAATGGTTTGTTGAATGTATATACATGTGTAATTGATTTATATGTTAATATTATATTCTCAATCTTTCAAAATACACTTTTTAATCATTTTTTTATAAATACCACAGAGTTTTCTAGAACCACAATCATGTCATCCTCAAATAATGAGAGTTTTACTTCTTGTTTTTCAATCCATATTTTGTTTATTTTGTTTTTCTGTACTATTGAATTGGTGTGGACTTCTAGCAAAAGTTGAATAGAAATAGTGAGAATAGATATTTTTGCTTTTTTCCAAAATTTAAGGGGAAAGGATTAATGTTTTAACATTAAGTATGATATTAGCCATAGATTTTTCATAGATGACTTTTACCATTTAAGGCATTTCCCTTCTATTATTTGATGAGAGGTGATGTCTTGAAACAGTATTAAATTTTGTTATATGCTTTTTTTGCATATAATGGAAAATTACATGGATTTTTTATTTTATTTTCTTAATGAGATGAATTATAATGTTTGATATTCAAATGGCAAATCAACCGCATTGATTGCTGGGATGAACTCATTGGTCATGTTGTATCATCCTTTTAATGTGTTATTAGATTTGATTTGCTAATTTTTAAAAGAGAATTTTGTGCTATATTCATAACAGATATTTGTCTGAAATTTTATTCTTTTTTGGGGGGAGGTCTATGAGAAGTTTCAGTATTTAGGTTATCCTGGCCTTAAAAAAAAAAAAAAAAAAAAACAGAATTATGAAGTCTTCCACTGCTGCTATTTTTTCTGAAAGAGCTTATATATATATTGTAATTACATCTTTTAAAAATATTTGTTAGAATGCTTGAGGAAAGACGTCAAGGATGGAGAGTGTCATATGGGGAGGAGAGGTATTTAGTCATCAAGAATTCAGCTTCTTGAATGAGTAAATATGGCACTATTCATACTTACTATTTCTTTTTATGTTAATTTTGTAATATCTGTCTTTCAAGAAACTTGCCCATTCATCCAAATTGTAGAATTTATTGGCATAGAGTTATCCATAGTATCTTATTGTTTTAATTATGACATCTATAGTTTATACACCTATACACGCCCTCCTTCTAATTCCTGATATTGATAATTTGTGTGCTCTCCTCTTTTTTTCCCCTTGACGAGTCTTGTTAGGGAATTAAAATTTTATTAATCTTTTTTAAAAACCAACTTTTTATTTTGCTAGAAACATAAGACTAAATTAAACTTGAAATAAGTAGAATGAAGTAAACAGCAAAGACAACAAACGGAAATCACTGACAAAGAAAAGACCATATAGAAAACCTTAATAAAGTCAAATAGTAATACTTCCAAAATTTTATAAAAATTAAAAAATACCTAGTAAGACTGAAGAAGGATTAAAAACAAAAATTCAAATCACCGTATCATGATTATCACTACGTATACTACGTATGTTAAAAAGTACCTTTATATCAATAAAATGAACAGCTAAGGTAAAATGGACAACTCCTCAAAATACACAAATTATCAAAGTGACACAAGAACAAAGAAATTTTTTAAATAGCCATATACCTGTTAAAAATTGAGTTTTCAGAGAGGAGTTAAGATGGCGGAGGAGTAGGGGACCCCTTTTTCAGCCGGTCCCCTGAGTCGAGCTGGATAGGTACCAGACCAGCCTAAATAACCACGGAATCAGCCTGAGACGCAGGATGATGCATCTGGATCTCTACAAATGAACATCTCCAGCGCTGAGTATTGAGGTACCAAGAGGGGAGCTGTAAACCGTGCACGGATATCGGAAGATAAACGGAAGGGGGAGGGAGCCGCCGCGTTTGGGCGCCGGGAAGCGGCAGCCACCTGCACGGGGGAGCGGGCGGGCTCACAGAGGGCACCCGCGAGAGAGCGGACTGAGACCGGTGAGCCGTGAACGCGCGCGCCACCAGGCATCTCCCGGAACACCGGAATCCCGGTGCGCTCACGGGATCCAGACTGAGACCGGGAACTCCCGGAGCGCGCGCGGGGCGGCTGGCGGCTGGCGGGCCACCTGCACGGGGGAGCGGGCGGACTCGCAGTCGGCACCCGCGAAACGGCAGACTGAGACCCTGAACCGGGTGCGCGCGCCACCAGGCTTCTCACGAAACTCCGGAATCGAGGTGTGCTCACCGGGCATAGACTGAGACCGGGAGACCCGGGAGCCCGCGGGGCGGCCGGTGGCTGGCGGCATTAGAAACACAAAGGACAGAGACGCGCCGGCCCTGGAAGTGAGGGCAGGGACGCCGGGTGTGGGGCGCACATCCCGGGACGCCGCAGGGTTGAGCAGCACCAACAGTAACAGAGTTAAAGTGGCCAGAACATCAGTGGAGAACGGGCCGCAATCCCTCTGTTCTGCGACAATGCAGCCTCTACTGCTCTGACCCTCAGAAGAGGCATAGCCGGCCGCCAGGGAAAGCCGCCAGAGAACAAAAGCCTGGAAATACCGGCTCAGAGAGTGCCCATCCCCATCCTCCCTCGCAGGGGACACGGAGACTCTAACCAAACAGGGTTGCCTGAGTATCGGCGCGGCAGGCTCCTCCCCCAGAACACAGAAGGCAGGCTGAAAAATCAAGAAGCCCACAACCGGAGGCGCCTGGGTGGCGCCGTCATTGAGCGCCTGTCTTCGGCTTGGGCGTGATCCCGGCGTTCCAGAAAGGAGTCCCTCATCGGGCTCCTCCGCTGGGAGCCTGCTTCTTCCTCTCTCACTCCCCTGCTTCTGTTTCGTCCTTGCTGACTGTCTGTCTCCCTCTCTCAGATAAGTAAATAAATAAAATCTTTAAAGAAGAAGCCCACATCTCTAAGATCCCTATAAAACAAGGGGCAGGGCCTGGGACCCAGTCAATAATTTTGGGCTCTGGAAACCCCGCAACCTCTCTTCATCAGAATGACAAGAAGGAGAAGCCCCCCCAGCAAAGAAAAGACAGTGAGTCAGTGGCCTCTGCCACAGAAGTAACGGATATGGATGTAACCAAATTATCAGAAATGGAATTCAGAGTAACAATGGTCAAGATAATGAGTAGACTTGAAAAAAGTATTCAGGAAAATATTACTGAGAATATACAATCCCTAAGGGCGGAAATGAGAGCAAATTTGACAGAAATTAAAAATTCTATGAGCCAAATGCAGGCAAAACTAGAGGCTCTGACGGCCAGGGTCACGGAAGCGGAGGAAAGGGTTAGTGAATTGGAGGATGGGTTAATAGAGGAAAAAATAAAAATAGAAGATGGTCTTAAAAAAATCCACGCCCACGAATGTTGGCTACGGGAGATTACTGACTCAACGAAACGATCCAATGTTAGAATCATCGGCATCCCCGAGGGGGTGGAGAAAAACAGAGGTCTAGAAGAGATATTTGAACAAATTGTAGCTGAAAACTTCCCTAATCTAGCGAGGGAAACAAAAATTCGTGTCCAAGAGGCAGAGAGGACCCCTCCCAAGCTCAACCATGACAGACCTACACCACGTCACGTCATAGTGCATTTCGCAAATATGAGATCCAAGGAAACAGTATTGAAAGCGGCCAGGGCAAAGAAATTTCTCACGTACCAAGGCAAAGGCATCAGAATTACATCAGACCTGTCTACACAGACCTGGAATGAGAGAAAGGGTTGGGGGAGCATTTTTAAAGCTCTTTCAGAGAAAAACATGCAGCCAAGGATCCTTTATCCAGCAAGGCTGTCATTCAGAATTGATGGAGAAATAAAGACATTTCAGAATCGACAGTCACTAGCCAATTTCGTAACCACGAAACCAGCCCTACAGGAGGTATTACGGGGGGTTCTATAAAAGTAAAAAGGCCCCAAGAGTGATACAAAACAGAAAGTCACAGCCAATACAAACAAAGACTTTACTGACAACATGGCAGAATTAAAAGCATATCTCTCAGTACTCAGCCTGAACATTAATGGTTTAAATTCTGGTTTCAAACGCCACAGGGTTGCAGATTGGATAAAAAGAAATGACCCATCCATTTGCTGTCTACAAGAGACTCATTTCGAACCCAAAGATGCATTCAGACTGAGAGTAAGGGGATGGAGTACCATCTTTCACGCAAATGGACCTCAAAAGAAAGCTGGGGTAGCAATTCTCATATCAGATAAATTGGATTTTAAACTACAGACTATAGTTAGAGATGCAGAAGGGCACTATATTATTCTTAAAGGAAGTATTCAACAAGTGGATATGACAATTATAAATATATATGCCCCCAACAGGGGAGCAGCAAGATACACAAGCCAACTCTTAACCAGAATAAAGAGACATATAGATAAAAATACATTAATAGTAGGGGACCTCAACACTCCACTCTCAGAAATAGACAGAACACCCTGGCAAAAACTAAGCAAAGAATCAAAGGCTTTGAATGCCATACTCGACGAGTTGGACCTCTTAGATATATATAGAACACTACACCCCAGAACCAAAGAATACTCATTCTATTCTAATGCCCATGGAACATTTTCAAGAATAGACCATGTTCTGGGACACAAAACAGGTCTCAGCCGATACCAAAAGATTGAAATTATCCCCTGCATATTCTCAGACCACAACGCTCTGAAATTGGAACTCAACCACAAGGAAAAATTTGGAAGAAACTCAAACACTTGGAGACTAAGAACCATCTTGCTCAGGAATGACTCGATAAACCAGGAAATCAAAAATCAAATTAAACAATTTATGGAGACCAATGAGAATGAAAATACAACAGTCCAAAACCTATGGGATACTGCAAAGGCAGTCCTAAGGGGGAAATACATAGCCATCCAAGCCTCACTCAAAAGAATAGAAAAATCTAAAATGCAGTTTTTATATTCTCACCTCAAGAAGCTGGAACAGCAACAGAGGGACAGGCCTAATCCACGCACAAGGAAGCAGTTGACCAAAATTAGAGCTGAAATCAATCAAGCAGAAACCAGAAGTACAGTAGAGCAGATCAACAGGACTAGAAGCTGGTTCTTGGAGAGAATCAATAAAATTGACAGACCACTGGCAAGACTTATCCAAAAGAAAAGAGAAAGGACCCAGATTATTAAAATTATGAATGAAAAAGGAGAGGTCACGACGAACACCATTGAAATTGGAAGGATTATTAGAAATTTTTATCAACAGCTATATGCCAATAAACTAAGCAATCTGGAAGAGATGGAATCCTTCCTGGAAACCTATAAACTACCAAGATTGAAAAAGGAAGAAATTGATTTCTTAAACAGGCCAATTAATTATGAAGAAATTGAGTCAGTGATAAACAACCTTCCAAATAACAAAACTCCAGGCCCGGACGGTTTTCCTGGGGAATTCTACCAAACATTCAAAGAAGAAATAATACCTATTCTCCTAAAGCTATTTCAAAAAATAGAAACAGAAGGAAAGCTACCAAACTCATTCTATGAGGCCAATATTACCTTGATCCCCAAACCAGGCAAAGACCCCCTCAAAAAGGAGAATTACAGACCGATTTCCCTAATGAATATGGACGCCAAAATCCTCAACAAGATACTTGCTAATAGAATCCGACAGTTCATTAAAAGGATTATCCACCACGATCAAGTGGGATTCATACCTGGGATGCAAGCGTGGTTCAATATTCGCAAATCAATCAGCGTGATACATCATATCAACAAGAAAAGACTCAAGAACCATATGATCCTCTCAATCGATGCCGAAAAAGCATTTGACAAAATACAGCATCCTTTCCTGATTAAAACCCTTCAGAGTGTAGGAATAGAAGGTACATTTCTCAATATCATAAAAGCCATCTATGAAAAGCCTACTGCAAATATTATTCTCAATGGGGAAAAGCTGGAAGCCTTTCCCTTAAGATCAGGAACACGACAAGGATGCCCACTCTCGCCACTGTTATTCAACATAGTACTAGAAGTCCTTGCAACAGCAATCAGACAACAAAAAGGGATCAAAGGTATTCAAATCGGCAAAGAAGAAGTCAAAATGTCTCTCTTCGCAGACGACATGATACTCTATATGGAAAACCCAAAAGAAGCCACTCCCAAACTATTAGAAGTTATAGAGCAATTCAGTAACGTGGCGGGATACAAAATCAATGCTCAGAAATCAGTTGCATTTCTGTACACGAATAACGAGAACGAAGAAAGAGAAATCAGGGAATCCATCCCATTTACAATAGCACCAAAAACCATACGTTACCTTGGAATTAACTTAACCAGAGACGTAAAGGACCTTTATTCTAGAAACTATAAATCACTCTTAAAAGACATTGAGGAAGACATAAAAAGATGGAAAGATATTCCATGCTCATGGATCGGAAGAATTAACATAGTTAAAATGTCCATGCTACCCAGAGCAATCTACACTTTCAATGCTATCCCGATCAAAATACCGAGAACGTTTTTCAAAGAACTGGAACAAATAGTCCTTAAATTTGTATGGAACCAGAAAAGACCCCGAATCTCCAAGGAACTGTTGAAAAGGAAAAACAAAGCTGGGGGCATCACAATGCCGGATTTCGAGCTGTACTACAAAGCTGTGATCACAAAGACAGCATGGTACTGGCACAAAAACAGACACATAGACCAATGGAACAGAATAGAGAGCCCAGAAATGGACCCTCGGCTCTTTGGGCAACTAATATTTGATAAAGCAGGAAAAAACATCCGGTGGGAAAAAGACAGTCTCTTCAATAAATGGTGCTGGGAAAATTGGACAGCTACATGCAAAAGAATGAAACTTGACCACTCTCTCACACCATACACAAAAATAAACTCCAAATGGATGAAAGACCTCGATGTGAGACAGGAATCCATCAAAATTCTAGAGGAGAACATAGGCAACAACCTCTACGACATCGGCCAAAGCAACCTTTTTCATGATACATCCCCAAAGGCAAGAGAAACAAAAGATAAAATGAATTTATGGGACTTCATCAAGATTAAAAGTTTCTGCACAGCCAAGGAAACAGTCAGAAAAACTAAGAGGCAGCCCACGGAATGGGAGAATATATTTGCAAATGACACTACAGATAAAGGACTGGTATCCAAGATCTACAAAGAACTTCTCAAACTCAATACACGAGAAACAAATAAACAAATCGAAAAATGGGCAGAAGATATGAACAGACACTTTTCCAATGAAGACATACAAATAGCTAACAGACACATGAAAAAATGTTCAAAATCATTAGCCATCAAGGAAATTCAAATCAAAACCACACTGAGATACCACCTTACGCCAGTTAGAATGGCAAAAATAGACAAGGCAAGAAACAACAATTGTTGGAGAGGATGTGGAGAAAGGGGATCCCTCCTACATTGTTGGTGGGAATGCAAGTTGGTACAGCCACTCTGGAAAACAGTGTGGAGGTCCCTTAAAAAGTTAAAAATTGAGCTACCCTATGATCCAGCCATTGCACTACTGGGTATTTACCCCAAAGATACAGACGTAGTGAAGAGAAGGGCCATATGCACCCCAATGTTCATAGCAGCAATGTCCACAATAGCTAAATCGTGGAAGGAGCCGAGATGCCCTGCAACAGATGACTGGATTAAGAAGTTGTGGTCCATATATACAATGGAATATTACTCAGCAATCAGAAAGAATGAGTTCTCAACATTTGCTACAACATGGACGGCACTGGAGGAGATAATGCTTAGTGAAATAAGTCAAGCAGAGAAAGACAACTATCATATGATTTCTCTCATCTATGGAACATAAGAACTAGAATGATCAGTAGGGGAAGAAGGGGATAAAGAAAGGGGGGGTAATCAGAAGGGGGAATGTAACATAAGAGACTATGGACTATGAGAAACAAACTGAGGGCTACAGAGGGGAGGGGGGTGGGGGAATGGGATAGACCGGTGATGGGTAGTAAGGAGGGCACATATTGCATGGTGCACTGGGTGTTATACACAACTAATGAATCATCGAGCTTTACATCGAAAACCAGGGATGTACTGTATGGTGACTAACATAATATAATAAAAAATCATTATTAATAAAAAAAAAAATTGAGTTTTCACTTACAACTTTTCCAGGTACAAATGGTTTCATTTGTGAATTCTATCAGATATTTAAGGGGGAAAAAGTTAATTTAAGTGGTTTCTCTAATGAATTCTTACAAATATTTGAAAAAAATAATTCTTATACATACTTGAAAATAATACAGGAGGACACAACATTTCCTAACATCTTTGTGTGGTTGACATAACCCTGACACCAAACCTAACGAAGATATTATAAGAAAAATAACTACAGACCAGTATCTCTTATGAATGCAAAAATTCTCAACAAAATATCAGCAAATCATATATGGAAATATATAGAAAGAATAACAGAACATGACCAAGTGAGGTTTATCCCAGGGATGCAAAATTAATTTATCATTTGTATAAATTGATGTCATTCACCACATTAACCAAATAAAAAGGAATACATGAGTACCTCAATACACACAGAAAATTTTTTAGCAAAATTTGGTGACCATTCATGATAAAACAAAAACCCCTTATCAAGCCAAAAAATAAAGGAGCTGCCATAATCTCATAGAGGGCACCTATTTCTTAAAAATATCTATAGCTACCATTATACTTAATGGTGAAACAGTGAATTCTTTCCCCCTTAAAATTGTGAATAATGCCGGGATATTAATTTTTAACAAGTCTATGTGGCATTGTACTAGAGGTCTTAGACAACAATTAAGGCAAAACATAAATGAAAGTTATAAAGATTTAAAAAAAAAAAAAGAAATAAAACTATACTTTAGCCAAACTTTTGTTGTGGGATGTTGGAGTAGTATATTTATATTGGGGAATACTCCCCATCAAAAAAAAAAACAAACTGATTATATATACAACATAAATAAATCTCAAAAAACTTGATGAGGAGCAAAGAGAAGCCAGATACAAGAGTATGTACTATATGATTGTATTTATGTGAATTTTCAGAAGAAGCAATCTAGAACAAAAGACTTCAGAAAACTGGTTGCTTTCAGAAAAAGGGTTGCTTTCTCTTTTTGGCTGGAGAAACAATAAGGAAATCTGGGGTGATGGGAATCTTTTCTATTTTGATAGAGCTATTGGTTAGGTGCTTGTGTGCATTTCCCAGAACTCATTAAACCATACCATTTAAGATTTATTTCACTGAGGGGCGCCTGGGTGGCGCAGTCGTTAAGCATCTGCCTTCGGCTCAGGGCGTGATCCCAGCGTTCTGGGATGGAGCCCCACATCAGGCTCCTCCGCTAAGAGCCTGCTTCTTCCTCTCCCACTCCCCCTGCTGTGTTCCCTCTCTCACTGTTTCTCTCTGTCAAATAAATAAATAAATAAAATCTTCAAAAAAAATAAGATTTATTTCACTGAAAGTAAGTTACACCTCAACAAAAAAATATAAAGAAAATGCACAAAAAGTCAATAAATCAGGCAAAATGAATCTATTGAGCTAAAAGTCCAGATAGTGTTTATGCAATGTATGGAATTGGGGCGTGAGAGAGAAAGGAAGCAGCCTCTCCAGGATTAACAATCTGGGTACTGTTCGTGCCGATCTGTTTACTTCGTAAAATTTCAAGTACACTGATGATACCGGCATTTTTTAGTAGGTTCAATATAATTAGCATTTCAAATTTTTGATGCTAGTCATCACAAAAGGCCTCTCCATCAATTCCTAGTTAGAAATGCATATACCGTGTCATCGGTACGATGGGATGTAAAGAGGCTGCTAGCTGTACCACCCTATTGTGCATAATAACCTCCTAGTGGAAACGCTTTAACCTGTTACTATGACAGCATGCTTTGACTATGGCATTCACAGAGAATGAATCTTTTCAATTTAATCTGTCCAGTTGCTTTGTTATTAAAGATGACAAGGAAGTAACAGCGAGCATCACTAGAGAAATAGCGGCAATATACATCTGTCACATTATAATACAGTGGGATCGGAGATCATTCAGGAGTGTCATAATTGTAATTTCAGAAAACCAAATACTATTTATGTGATAACATCCACCTGTACCTCTTTAACTTGTATTTTCAATTTGCTGCCTGTTTACATCTATTCAAAACTGAAGTGCTGCCTGTCACTAAATACTATGTAAATAAGTTAGGCCTAACTGTGAAGCTAACAGGGAAACTTCAGCATCTGGGGCCAGAAGATTCTATTTTAACAACACACATATGGTCCTTGAAGCGTAGCTCAAGCATTTTGATAGACATGCCAAGATTCAGCGAAGGAGGCAGACTTTTACTGCAGATGAAACTATCTCGCAGTGAAAGAGAACAGATTAATGGAAGTGTCAGGGTTCTTTGGTTGCAATCTACAGAAACTTGTTCTGGCTAACACATGTAAAAAAAAAAAAGAGAAGTCATCAAAAATAGATTTGGGAATTCCTCATTGGATTAAGGTGAGAAAGGACAAAAAGGTATCTGGGAGGCCTTGAGAAGGGGCACTGAGGGAAATGTGGATTAGAGACCGCATGGTCCCACCTCACATTCTCTTGGGTCAACTTTTATTCCAGCCATTGCTGCAGAATACAGCTACACAGGTATAATGTAACAGCCCCCCTGTATGGGGGCTTCTCCGCTCCGTAGTATGTGCGTGAGAGCTCACTCAGGCACCTACCCCAAAATATGGAGATGTGAAGGAGTAGCAACTCAGGTGGCAGTTAGTGGGACATGAGCTGCTGGAAAAATATCACCCTCTTCCATCCCCCAACTGGGCAATTTTGAGCCGCTTTCCACATGGCTCCACATACGGTCCCTAGCAAGATTAAATCTCAATCGCCTCGGACAATGATCAGCCAGAAGATGCAACTCTCACTGAACTCTCCCTCCTTCTCTGTTTCCACCTTCAGGCCCGCAAGCCCCGTGCTAGGCTCTACTCTTGCAGGGAAATCTCAGCTAAACCAAAAGTTGTGTGCAGGGCCCTGTGGCTACCACAGGAAATAAATTTCAAATCTCATCAGTCATTTTTGTTCCTCTGCTCATGATTCAAATCCTTAGAGACAGCACACACTTGGCCAAGCTTTGGTCCCATGTCCACCACATACCTATGAAGGCTAAGGCACAACAGACAGTCCCTCAGAAAGGAAGAGGTAATTTGTAGAAAGAGAGAGAGAAAGGAAGAGAAATAAAGAATGAAGAGAAAAGAAAAGAAAATTTGCCCTTCCTATATCTTTCTATGTGTCCAAAACATTGCATTAAAAACCTGAGAAGCAAACTCTGTAGAGTGAAATTATTTAAATTATATTCCTAACTTAACAGCACATATAACATCATATTTACAATGAATTTACTTCACTAAGTGTTTGAAATTACAGATTACTTATACTTATGGTCCTTGATTAAAAATTCATCAAGAGGGGCGCCTAGGTGGCTCAGCTGTTAAGTGTCTGCCTTCGGCTCAGGTCATGATCCCAGCATCCTGGGATCAAGCCCCACATTGGGCTCCCTGCTTGGTGGGAAGCCTGCTTCTCCCTCTCCCACTCCCCTTGCTTGTGTTCCCTCTCTTGCTGTCTCTCTCTGTCAAATAAATACATAAAATCTTTAAAAAAAAAATTCATTAAGAATCTGATGATGTTTGGTTAGAACCTCCTATCCTACTCACTCTACTACAAAGTTGGACACACGTTGCCACCAGAAAGGAACCAAGCTTTCTTTCTTTTTTCTTTTTTTAAGATTTTATTTGTTTGTCAGAGAAAGAGGGAAAGTACAAGCAGGGGGAGCAGGAGGCAGAGGGAGAAGCAGGGTCCCTGCTGAGCAAGGAGCCTGATGTGGGGCTCAATCCCAGGACCCTGGGATCATGACCTGAGCTGAAGGCAACGTCCAACCAACTGAGCCACCTAGGCATCCCAGGAACCAAGCTTTCTACACAAGATGGAGTAAGCACATTCCACCGTACTAATCTCACTAATTATAACTGAACATTCTAAACAAAATATATAGAGCAACTATCAGAAGACTGTGAGGGGGAGATGAGGCAGACTGGCTAAGGACCTGCACCTTCAAGGAAAAAAGTGGTGGTGAGTGCCCTGGTTTGGTTTGGTTTTGTCTCTTCTATTTCTTGGCCTACAATCTGAAACACCAAGCAATAAAAGATGCAAAAATTAAATAAGAGACTGCCCTTGCTAGCCAAAGCATGGGGAAGAAGGCACCCCCTCAGGACAGACCCACTGAACTCTACCTCCCCTACTGCAGCAAACACCTCAAAAGAAGTTGCCGGTCCCTCTTCCCATCAGGCATTGCAGTGACTAGGGAGCAGGGCCAAGTCAAACACCCCACACTGCACTAATCAAGCAGAGGCTGCAGGGGGCCTCCTCCTCCCCGCCCCCCACCCCGGGTGCTGGGGATACTATGGAGTGGAATCCTGTCAATAAGCCCCACTATGCATTAATTACAGAAGAGGCTGAGCCCTGTCCCATACCCTATCCAATAGCCCATCTTACTCTACATGAATATAAGCAGTGGCAGCGTCCCTCCTTTTTCATCAGGCCCTATGAAGACTGTGGAAGGAACCCCGTCTACAGTCCCTGCCCTGCACCAAGGAAACATCAGCCAAGAAGAGACACTCCATCGGAATGGGGAGATTGGGAGACTGGATTAAGGAGAGCAGCAGGCTGGGAAAAGAGATTCTTCTATCTCAGCATAAACTCGAAATCCACCCCCAAGAAGCCCATGTGAGAAACTGATTAGCATCAATACAGCAAAAGCTTTGAGAAGTGAACTGTGGGGTAGGATAGCACTCAGGGGTCAACCTGGCCTCAGCAGCACACAAACAGGATAATCTAACACTGCAGAAGTTCCGAAACTAAACTGACACTGGAACTATAATCCACCTACAAAATTTGGCCAAGTCATGCTTTCTGAACCTAAACAGCTTGGTTGCCTGGTAAAACAGAAGACTTAAAAAGCACCCGGAGTATCACAACCCACACTTTAAAAGCCCAGAACGCAACCCAAAATTATGTGTCATACCAAAAACCAATGAATTCTCAATTCAAATGAGAAAAAAATTATCAACAGATGCCAACATCGAGAAATCCGAATCCTGGAATTATCTGACAAGAATTTTAAAGCAGTTATCATAAAAATGCTCCAACAAAAAATTACAAACTCTCTTGAAACAAATGAAAAAATAGAAAGCTCCAGCAAAGAAAGAGAAGACAGAACAAAGAACCAAATAAAAATTTTAGAATGAAAAATAAAGTAACTGAAATTTAAACTCCCTAGACAGGAGCAGAATGGAGATAACAGAGGGGGGAAAAAGTCAGTAAATATAAAGATAGATCAATAGAAATTATCCAATATGAACAAAGATAAAATGGAGTAAAAATACAAAGTGCAGAGCCTCAGGAATAGTGGGGCAATAATAAAAGATCTATCACTTGTGTCACTGAGGTCCCAGAAGGAAACAAGGCAGAGGTTGGGGCTAAAAAAAAATTTTTTTGAAGAAATAGTAGCTGAAATATTCCCAAATTCAAAAATAACATAAATCTACATTTAAAAAAAACAGCCATAAACAGGATAAATGCAAAGAAATACATTCTCTGATATATCATAATCAAAATTCTGAGAACTAAAAAAAAAAAGAAAAAAGAAAAAAATGTGAAAACAGCAAGAGAGAAACAATATGTTACCTATAAGAGAGCAACAATTCAAATCCCCAAATATTTCTAACCAGAAGAAACAGAAGCTAAAAAGGAGTTGCCCAACATTTTTTAAGTGAAGTAAAAGAACTATCAACCCGGAATCCTACATCCTGTGAAAATATACAGGGAGTTTCACGAAGAAGGAGAGGAGGAGAGGGAGGAGGGAGGGAAGGGGGAGAGGAGAGGGAGTGGATGGGGAGGGTGGAAGGAAGGAAGGAAGGAAGGAAGGAAGGAAGGAAGGAAGGAAGGAAGGAAGGAAGGAAGGAAGGAAGGAAGGGTCATATATTTGGCTTTGCTTGAAAAATCTCAATACCTGGGCATCAGGGCCTGAATTCTCACAGTGCAAAACAGTGGTCTTGAGGCAGAGAGCTGCTCCCTTTAGATGAACACATGCATTCCCTACATTCTCTATTTACCAGAACATCCTTCGATAGCCTCTAACCCTGGGTACTATTTCAGCCATCAGTTCTACTTGGCTGGCTGTTGCAGGCATTAGGTTTATGAAATCCAGACTATTAGCTCTAAAGTTTTCTAGAGACTCTATTAAAAGCTATTTATCCCCAGAAAGGAACCCATACAAGCAATTTTGCATTTATTTTCAAAGGTCATCCACCCACATGTTCCTAAGATTCTCCAGACTCCACTTTCAGAGCCCTGATTTCGAACAGCTAGTGTACAATTCTCTTTGCACACATATTGAGAGCATTTCTGTGTTAGTGTTATTTAGGAATGCCTCTTAGATTGTCATACGTGTTTGCTGCATTATGTAGGAATATTCAATTCTGCTCTAGAGAACAAGAGGAAGATAAGAAAGATAAATGAAACTAAATATAAAAGCAAGTACCTTGTAAAACATATTAGACATAGACAAAATAGGTAGAGCCTACACAGGAAGGAGTAGAAGGACCAAGTAGCTGCCTAAATATTCATTAGGCACCCAACAGTTTCTGGCATGAAATTTATAGAATGAGTGAATGAATGAATGAATGAATGAATGAATGAATGAATGCAAGGCTCAGCTTCTCTAGTACATTATACCTCTTCTTCTATCTCTAATATATTACTATTTTTTCCTTATTCATTAGTGCATCTCTATTAGATAATAAATTTATTGGCTACAAGAGCCATAAATTACATGCACATGGCAGAAGTTAATAAGGATCTGAAAGCAGTGTCACACATAAAGCAGTGATTCTCAGACTCAAGGATACGAGACAGTCACCTTGGAAACTTCTTTAAAATGCAGATATCGTGGAGCCTCTCCCAGAAGTTTTGATTCAGTACGTGATATAAAAATGTGCATTTTCACCCAAACTCCCACTACTCTTGATGCAGGGGCTCCAAACACAATAGATCGAAAACTACTGAATAGGGAATGTAGGAAATGCTAGGGTAAGTGGTAATCTCTACTTTCTCACTAATTATGAGTATTATAAAATAGATAAAAATAAACATCAGAGCAGCCTGAAAGACACTGAGGGACAGGTGGACCCAACTGCTCCCCCTTAGGTACTGTGATTTGGAGGTGGGGAGGTAGGGATGGAGAATTTACTGTTCTCTGTATGTAAAAGAGAGAGAGAGTGACCACCACAGAGCAATAGTACATGGGTATTTTTCTCCTTTTCCTTATCTTTCTACCAGTTGGCAGAGCTTCTGCCCAGCCAGTTGCCTCCTTGCTATCATTGCCCATGGCCAGAAGATGGGGAGAAGCAAGACCCATGGCTTAGTTTCTGGGACAACTGCTCCATTTTGTCACCCCAAGGGTTAAATGGTTCTGCTTCCTGTTTGGTTTCATAATACTCATTATTCAACAGGCATTTATTGCAAGCCTAGTTAAACTTAAGAGCCAATGTAAAATTTTTAATTAATATTTAGATTTTTTTTAAGAATTACTTTTAGACAGCCGCAGACCGAGGATGTACATTAAGATCAGCAGAAGGTGAAGGCTTGAAAAAGTAGGAAGACTTTTCAAGTTGAGCAATTACTTTATGTGTGGGCTCATAGTAGTTGAAACAAGTAGCCAGTTGGATTCTCTTCACTTCTGTTTTACTTTATAAAAATGTTGTGTAGTGCTTTTCAACCCTGCTACCACCTGAGTTCAAATTCACTTACATATTCTAGTCCCCAACTTTCTCAAAAATTGCCAATCTAAATACTCAAGCTTTAGGGGCGCCTAGGTGGCACAGCAGTTAAGCGTCTGCCTTCAGCTCAGGGCGTGATCCCAGCGTTCTGGGATTGAGCCCCACATCAGGCTCCTCCGCTAGGAGCCTGCTTCTTCCTCTCCCACTCCCCCTGCTTGTGTTCCCTCTCTCACTGGCTGTCTCTGTCAAATAAATAAATAAAATCTTTAAAAAAAAATACTCAAGCTTTAATTTCTGGAACACGTAATGGTCAATTAGGAATTCTGGATAATACATGTAATAATGCAACGTATCAATTGATTAGGAAGAACTCTTTTACATATCTGGAAAATGTTTATTTACTGTTCTGTTGAATCTGCATGAAGTTGGATTAGAATTACAAACTCTTCGAAATGCAAAGAAATCCACAACTAATTGAAAGTACCATAAACATTTGTATGCTAAGTAAAGGCAACTGTCTTCTTGCCCAAACTCTTGTTTTTCCCAGTTCAAAACAGCAGTTTGTAAAGAAACAAGTAGCTAGCCTTGTGATAAAACAGATGGAACATTTACTACCTCCTTCCCTGACATGATATGACCAATAAGGGGTGAGTTCAGTACTAAGGGTCATTAGAATAGCAATAGAAATATATAATAGATATAATTCTCTATTAACTGGCTGGACCTTACTTCAATAACATGGGTGATGACTCCAATATTTTGATTTTCCATCCAGTAAGAGAGTATACAAAAAGAAAGGTAAAAATTCTAGTATTATTTAACACTGTACGGAGCCAGACCCAGGCAGCCACACAAAAAGCAAACAAATAAACCACTGATCTAATACAATAAATCAGCTTTGGGCTATACTGGGTAATGCAAAGGAAACACAGCCCCATCAGGAAATACTAACCTCCTACCTTATAGGAATCATCCAAAGACAATTATACACTGACGTCATCCCTTCATGATTTAGTCAATGTGTTTACCTTGGTTTCATACTACTTTCCTTCTTTTATATTTAGATAAAAGCTAGGAAAAAAATAGTACGTTTCTTTCAAGTTTGCTACTAATATATGACATGAGAAACATCTTCCTGATTTTACCATTGATTGCTTAATGAATTTACTATTATCTTCATTGTGTGAGAGTTTTATCCCATGAGAAGGTATATTTGTCTTTTCAAATGTCGAAAGGCCAAAATTCAGAATCTTTATTAAAAGATTTTTTACTTTGTAAGACACTTTCAGATTATTTTATATTAAAAGAATGTGTATATAACCTTCAGTCACTCAAGGCCTCTCTGACTCTGAGTTGTGTAACGTCTGACCAAACCTTTAACAACTTTTGTTTTTAAAAATGTCATTCTACAGAAGGACATAAAGAGCCTAATAAGAAGACTGGATATTGTAGGCTTCTTACCTGGAGAAAGTTAATCCTGTTAGACAAAAGACCTCCAGACAAATATATTTTAGTGTCCTTGGCAAGACAGCCCGCCACCTCATTATCCTACAGTGAAGCATACCCAACCACACCCATGGGGCTTTTAGTCTCTCAAGATTAAGAATTCATGGAAAGGGGAGCCTGGGTGACTCAGTCGGTTAAGGGTCTGCCTTTGGCTCAGGTTATGATCCCCAGGTCCTGGGATCAAGTCCTAGATTGGGCTCCCTGCTCAGCAAAGAGCCTGCTTCTCCCTCTCCCTCTGCCTGCTACTATGCTCTCTCTCTCTGTCAAATAAATGAAATCTTAAAAAAAAAAAGAATTCATGGAAAAGATCACTAACACATGCGAAGAAGAAACCTCCCTCGTGAAAGTAAGCAAAACAACAAAAGAGCTAAGAGAAAACAGATAAGGTAGGAAGTGATAAAGTTTACTCATGTATCAAGACCCGCAAGGTGGAGGCTGCCAGAGGCCCAGCGCGTATCACAAAATCTATACTTAAATCAGGCTACACTTACGGGAAAACCCTGCCAAGGAAACCTAACATACACCAAGCACAGTCCTCTGACTCAGCTCTTCCTAGTTTACCTTACCTGCTAGGAAGGTAAGACCTGCTAGGCTTATCAGGAAATCCTTGATCTCCTAGCCAATCAGGCCCTGTTTCTACATTGGCTCTTCTAACATTCTAGAAAACTCACTTTTGCCCCAAATCTCTTGGGAACAGTGTTTCTCTGCTTGTGAGGCACTGTAGTCCCCCAATCCATGGACTATTTTCCCTTAAATAAAGGGCATCAAATCTGTTACAGTTTTGGCAGCCCAGATGGGACCAAAGACAGCTGCTGAAGGTTCCAGGGATGGCTCCTAAATGCAGGTGAAGGTGCCCTCACACCCCTCTTGGTTGGCTGCCTCTTCTGGTACTCTCCCAGATCCTTTATTTTATTTTATTTTTTTTAAGATTTTATTTGACAGAGACAGCCGCAAGAGAGGAACACAAGCAGGGGGCGTGGGAGAGGAAGAAGCAGGCTCCCAGCGGAGCAGGGAGCCCGATACAGGGCTCGATCCCAGGACCCTGGGATCATGCCCTGAGCGGAAGGCAGACGCTTAACGACTGAGCCACCCAGGCGCCCCTCTCCCAGGTCCTTTGTAAGCTTCTCTCACATGGAGCTCAGCTTATTTTGCCTTCTTGAAGTTTGCTTGTCCTGATCTTTCTGGGTGGAAAATCAAGGTGTAAGAGGGTCCAGATTTTTCTGGGTGAGACTTAGTGGGCTGCGACATGTGGGTTTGTGGCCCACCTCATCTACAAAGTAAACACCTTCAGGCAGTCCTGACAGGCCTCAAGAGCTGTGCACAGGCATCTAGAAACAGTAAGTTTGGTTGAGTTAGGGAGGACTATTTCAACAAGGGAAAATAATGGGTACACCTCAATCTAAGAAAACAAGATGGCAGCCATTAGGGGGCTTACAAAGCCTCAAGGTAAGTCTATAGCATGAACTGCTAGGGGACTTGGGGAAATAAATTAAGACAAAAAATTTGGACTATTTTGACCAATGGCACATCAAAATCTAAGTAGGCACAAGGCAGACTATTAAAAGCCATTAGGGCATCCACCACAATAAAGAAATCTTCTCATAAAAGGAATGATAGATCTATTGTTTATGAGACTCTCAGAAACCAAAGCCACAAAATAAGTGGGACGGATTGCGCACTTAAAAGCAGTTAAAGTACTGGCCACCCAACTCCAAGACACCCATGCTAGGCTAAGATGGTCATGGAATGGGTTAGATTGATACAAGGTCACCTATCAATCTCAAGAAAATTTCTGTGTGATGAGGTACTCTGTAAAACACCACAAAACACTCAACTTACTGGCACCTCTTAGATATTAATTTGAGTCCAAGAGACCCATGACTTAGCTAAAGAAATGGAATCCTCAGGTCTCAAAGTATTAAGTGTGCCACCTTTCTAGGATCTTATTTTATGTCTAAGAACTGTGATCCTGGAGGCTGTAGATATCTACAAAAATGGCAAAATCTTACTAAGAAAACCTAGAATTACAGTGGCCATTATGGGCAATGTTCCAATGTGATAAGATTGGTCACGTAGGAAGTGTACCTGAAAGTAAGGGTTCCCAAATCAAACACACAGAATAAGGTACCTACTTTCACTGGCATGCAGGACCCTGCATGCAAAAAAAAAAAAAAAAAAAAAAAAAAAAAAGGCTGCAAAATGTGAAAGTATTTTCATTGAGAGATTCACCACAAAAGGCTAATGAAAAATTAAAGACCAAAATTAAAGACCTAGGTACCTAAAACAAAAGATTATAAGACTGATGTGATTCCTATTACTCCTGTCTGCCCCCCTTTACTCCTACTAAGAGTACTTAGTCTACTGATCTTCTGTTTGAACTTTCTATTCTGAAGAGATCACAAGACTGTAAACCAAAGCCCACCAAGTTAGTGGACTTACAGATACCCCTATATGAGCCCCTTCCAGGACTGTCAAGACTCTGAAGGACTCTCAATAAACTGCTACCAGTTAATCCCTTAAACAGCCAAGGTGAAATTAAAATTAATGGAAACCCTAGGCAAATTCTGGGAGGTACTGGAGCTACACTCTACTTGAAACCTCACTTGCTCAGGGCCCTGCAGATGGGATCCTGGAAAAATGGGCAGAAGCCAGCAAGGGGAGAGGATTCTTAACAGAGTCAGCTCTCCAGATCACTGTCTGTAGTCCCAAATGAGAGAGGGAGATAAAACGTCACATTGTCCCTTCCTTCCCAAATCCAGGCCCATAGGTTTTTTCCATCCTTTTTCTCCCAGGACAGCAACTGCCGTCTGGTTTGTCTCATTTTGTGTCCTGAGAACTTAGCTTGGCAACTGTCAGGATGGGGCCCCCCAAAATATGGCTGGACAGAAATGTGGGTTGAATCCCATTTGTGACTACATATGGCCAGACTATGTGAGCTCACATCATAAAAATGGAGCTCTTGGATTAATTAATTTTAAGGGTCCCTTTCATCTTTAAAATTACTTAATCAGATGAATTTGAGTGACTTACCATAGTCCAATTATTAAGATAAACTCAGCAGCCTAAACTGTTGAATTGGACAGAGACTCTAGTTCAAACAAACTTAAGAAGAAGAAAAAATAAATTACTGATTCACTTAATTGGGAAGGCCAGAAATAATGCTGATTCCATACATGATTAGATTCAGAGGTCCAGTGATATCATTAGAACTTGGTTTCTCTCCAGCTCTTGACATTATCTTCCACTGAGCTGGCTTCTTTCTCTGGCTTTACATAATGGCCCCTGATAGCTCCAGGATCATAATCTCCCAGGTTTATCTCCAACTGGGCTATTTTGACTGCTACATATAACCCTGAATCATTGCAGCTTGAGGCCGATGCTCAACCCTGATTGAATTGTGGCTTGCACCCCCCACTGCAAAATTTCTCTATTTTCATTTCAGCTGAGAGCATTTTAGCTAACATAGATCTTGATACCAGGAAATGAAGCACTACAGAAAAAATACTAGTTTAGTAGACGATGACGCATAGAGAACAGAGTAGTTCCTCCTGTTTACTCTATTACTTTCTGGCAATTTTATCGTACCATTTTGAAGGTGTCAGTTAAACTATTGTCTCTATTGTGTTGAATGAAACTCAGACAATGTGCCTACCAAGTCTACAGCAATGAGGGACTTGGTAAGAAACGTGTTTAGAGTATTTTTAGCATTTCTTGAGGAAATCAATGAAGTCTTAGAAGAAAGAGAAAAACAGGCTGAACGCGGGCCACTAGAAACACAGAGGGAAGAAAAACAAATAGCTTCAATAAGAAGGGCCCTTTCTGTATTCCAAAATCATGGACTTTTGTAGGTTGGAAAAACTGAATTAACTACCTTAAATATAAATGCTGGTAGAGGGTAGATTGGGAGGTAGGTGATTTGGAAGAATGTAAGATTGAAGCACAAGAAAAATATGAGATTCTGACAACTCCTACTAACTCTTCTCTGCCTGAAAAAGAATATAACATATTGGTGTCCATTAACCCAAGGCTATGGCTTCAAATCTCTTCCAAGGTCAAGCCAAAACATAGATTGGAGGCATTACACTAAGATTCTAGGAAACAGACTTGTTGCTAGGAGTTCAAAGTCCCACGCTCAAAAACCATGACCATGGGGCACCATGGTGGCTCAGATGGTTAAGTATCTGCCTTCGGCTCAGGTCCTGATCTTCAGGTCCTGGGATCGAGACCTGCATCAGGCTCCCAGCTGGCTCAGCGGGGAGTCTGCTTCTCCCTCTGCCTCTCCCCCTGCTTGTGTGCTCTCTCTGTCTCTCTCTCCCAAATAAATAAATAAAATCTTTAAAAAAACAAAACAAAACAAAAAAAAAACATGGCCACACTAAAATCTCCTGGTACCAGGCGCTGCACAGTGAAAATTACTGAGTTTGCCCATCAAGAGCTACGACTTAAATCTGAAATCCCTTCGACACACACTTACAGGGAGTGAGTCACCTGAAGTTGTGCAACCCCACAAAGGGCACCATACCCAATGTTTACCTCATATGAAAGACAATGAAAAGAGTGATCTTCCTGGGACACAACATGGAGTGACAGAAGAGGACTGACAAGAGAGTCTACTGAGGAGAGTAAGAGGCTGCTGTGCGTAACAACAGAGGTCACGATGCTCCCGGGTCAGAAAGCTCTCACTGTTCCAAACCAGCAGAACTTTCATTGGGCTTATCCTGTTCTTTCTCCACCACTTTATACTAAATGTGCTGAAAATCAGTAAGAACCATGTTTTAGCACTAATCCAATGAGAAGCTGCATCTAGATGTGATGGCAGACACAGCAACTCAGCCACAGCCCTGGAATCAAAACACTGGAGACTTCAAGCTCTCCCATTGTGGGGAAAACTGAATGTAGTTCATGCTGGTGTGAGCATTTTCAGGGTGCATTTTTTTTTAAAGATTTTATCTATTTATTTGACAGAGAGAGGCAGCGAGAGAGGGAACACAAACAGGGGGAGTGGGAGAGGGAGAAGCAGGATTCCCGCTGAGCAGGGAGCCCGATGAGGGGTTTGATCCCAAAACGCTGGGATCATGACCTGAGCCGATGGCAGACGCTTAATGACTGAGCCACCCAGGCACCCTCAGGGTGCATATTTATTTGAGAAGGAGCTAAGTTTGAGTGTCGAGCAGTTAAAGGGGAAAACTATATTTAACATTTGTTTAAATTCTCCACATCCATCCCAATCTTTTCCCATTGTATGATAGCAATAGAGTTTGATTATTGACCCTGTTTCAAAATAATTCCTGAATTTTCCAAGTCAATGAAGGTAATCTCTTCTCCTTTGCTGGTGATTAGTTCAAAACCCAGGGTCAAGCCAATCAGCAAATTCCTCTTGCGGCAATGATTTGGGATGAGGGTGTGACCTAAATTGTCTCCGTGGAGTGAAGGTACAGATTTATGTAGACTTTTTGGTGCAAAGTTGTTTACTCTTCCACTGGGCATGAATAGGAAGTCAAAGGGATGAAACCAAAACAAAAGATGATAGAGTAAAAATAGGAAAAGTACACCAGTTTCTGATATTCTCATTGAGTCCTAGAACAACTAATCTTAGAATCTCTTAGAACTGGAAATCTGGGACTTCCACTTACACAGGATTAAAAATGTTATTGTTGAAGTCATATTTTTCTTACTTACAGCCCAAAACACCCTGACTAATATGCTGTCTCTATGCTAATGACACCCTGTATCAGGAACTGTAGTCAGCCGCAAGGGACCGAAACCAGACTAATGCTAGCTTAAACACATGAAAGGTTTGGCTTCTTTCCTGGGGCTACATCATCCTGGGTTGATAGAATAACTATAGTCCAGGCTTGCTCAATCATTTTGTTCAGCCTTCTTTGATAGGTACTTGCCACCTTATTATCAGAAGTTAGCTGTGTTAGTATTTCAATCAGGAAGAAAGGAAAAGGCAAATAACAAAAGGCCAGTGAATCTGCTGCCCTTTTAAACAGTTTTCATCTAACTACTTCACAACAATTGCAACGTACATTTTATTGGCCAGAATTGTCATGTGACCATCCTACGTGCAAGGGAAAGTGGGTAATATAGTTTTCACAGCTGGCCCTATTTCCACCACCAAACAAGTGAGAATTGTATTCATAAAGTAGAAGGGAAGATTGCCATTAGGTAGGCAAATTAACCATCACCACTACATTGCCAAATTTATGTCTCCAGCTCGGACCTCACCTCCAATCTCTTGACTCATGTATCAAACATGCAATTTAAAATCTCTATACTTGTGGATTCCAGACACCTCAAGCTGAAAATGTATAAAAACAAAGCTAGGAATGTCCACACACAATCTGTCCCTCTATGATGGTTATATTTTTGTTTGTTTCTTTTATTTTTTTCTGCTTTTTCATGGGGGAAGCTGAGTGGGTAGGTTTTGATCTGATAAATGCAAGCATTCCCTGCGCTCCTCCCTCAGCTTTGAGTGATGTCAGCACCTGTCAGCATGCATTAGCTCTTATGATGGTTAATTTTATGTGTCAGCTTGACTGGGCAATAAGGTGCCCAGACATTTGGTCAAACACTGTTCTGAGGGCTTCTGTGAAAGTATTTCTGGATGAGATCAACATATGAATTGATAGACTAAATAAAGCTGGCTGTTCCCCCTCATGGGGGTGGGACTTGTCCAAATCAATTGGAGATCTGAATAGAACAGGAAGTCTGAATAAGAAGGAACTCCTCTTGCTGGATGCTTGAGCTGGGACATTAGTCTTCTGCCCTTAGACAAGAATTTTTACACCATTAGCTCTCCTCAGTCTCTGGCTTTCTGACTCGGGAACTTGGTACTTCTCAGCCTCCATAGTTAAATGAGCCCATTCCTTAAAATCAATCTCTCCTTCCCCTCCCACTGCCCCCCCCCGTCCATATATATGGTTCTCTGGAGAACCCTCCTCAAGTCATTGCCATCTCAATGAATGGTACCACCCTTTAGTCACTGAATGGCCCTACCATTTACCTAAGTGTACCTACAGAAACCTAGAAATCATTCTTCATTCAATTTTTACACATTCCCTCCACGCACTGAATTTATCACCAGATTAAATCTGTACTTCCTTCCAGTGTATTTCAAATCAATCCTCTTCTCTCCATCTCCAACACCACCACTTTAGCAAAGTCACTGGACTCTGGAAATTTCTAACTGGCTCCCCTGTTTCCACTCAGTCCTTTCCAATACAATTTGTATGTAGCTTTTAGAATCTTTGAAACCATAAATCAGATGTCACTCTCTAGCTCAAAACCCTCCAACTGCTTACCATTGCAATTTACCGTACCATGGTCCACGGGGTCTCAGAAAGTGGTTCACCTACACCTCTCCAACTTCATCGCTTTCCCTCCTTGCTTGTTTGGAGTCCTATCAGTCTTCTTTCTGTTCCTCAGATATACCAAGCCCTTTCCCCCCTCTGCAATTTTGTACTATCTAAATAATCAACCTTTCTCTTTCCATGTGGCTAGTTTATTCTCATCACTTAGATCTCCCCAAGTTGGCTTTGCCTTCCCCTCAGGTAATTTTTCATCATTTAATCAAATAGCCCTTCATAACGGTTAATCATAATCTACAATCCCAATCTGTAATTATTTTTCATTTACTGTGTCTCATGCCCAAACTGAAATATATGCTCTATCAGGATAAGGAATTAGTCTTTAGAGTTAGTTGATACTTCCAGGTTCAAGCAAAATACTAGTTCTTAATCAATGCTCAAAACATTTGCTGAGTGATTTCATTAAGTCATTCAACAAGTATTTATTGAGGTCTTAGAAGGAATTGTTCCAGGTACTAGGGATACAGCAGTAAATGAAAGAGCCAGAGTTACCAACTTCATGGCATTAACCCTCCAGGGCAGGGGGAGGGGAAGCGAGAGACTAAACAAATAGTATATCAGAAGGAAAATATTTTTTATGAAAAGCCCATTGGGCATTTGTTCAGAATATTTTCTCTTTCTCAGGACTTAGACAAGAACTAGGTGCCAAGAAAAGACTAGGAAGTTTGGCATACGCCATCCTTTCCAAATCAGCCCCTCGCACATACAAATGCTGTCATATACATCCTGGGAAACTGACTTTCGTGTCAGTTACTCTGACATACATACAGGTGGCTTATGGCATCTATGGATTACTTGGGGGGAGGGGAGTGCTAATCACTTATTGACTGAGATAGTGATCAGACAGGCAAATAGACAATAGCCAAACTCACTGTGAAGAATCACAATCTTAATTATTCCAAGGCCAAAAAGTCAGCAAGATGGAATGTGATGTCCTGAATACAGGTGCCAAAATGCTAAACCAAAAGGAAGCTGAAGAGAAAAATAGAATAAATGGGATAGCAGATTAGATTACTGCCTGTCAGCAAAGCTCATGACAGCACTGGCTTCCAGCTGTGGAAACGCCGAAAACGAATGGTACGCATTCCCAAACCATCGCGCATGGTCCCTGCCAAGGCTCCTGTCAACACACAGCTGGGCCTCTCTGGGCATAGTGGCTGATGTTCTCTCTCAATTTATTAACAATTGCTTCATTTTGGTGGATTCTAAGGACGAGATAATGCTCACATTTTTCACAGCTGATGAAATTAATTGCTGAATTCAGACGTTGGGGATTATCTTGCCAATAATTTCTTGCCCAGATTTAAGATAATGTCCATTTTCAGTGTGACTGTTCCCAGACTCTAATGATGACTTGAGTCACACATTTCAGCCTCAGAGTGTTACGTGCTTTAAGAGGGACTGCTTGGCGTGGAGAGAGTGGAAGCCAAGGCAAATGGAGGAAAATCATAGCAAATGTTACAAGTAAACAATAACCATGATGCAAATGGTGATTAAAAAACTAAGAATTTTTAAGCCAGGAACATTAGTAAGCACTTTATTATGCCTTATCCCAGGCAGCCCTCACCACAGTCTTACGAGATAGGTAACAATCATTTTCCCTATTTTACAAAGACAGGAAAGAGACAAGGAGGAGACACAGCTCTCTGAAGTGTGCCCCTGTTGTTGTTTTAGAGAAGGGAGCAAAGCCAAGTGTTCCCATGTTCACAGCATCCTTATCTGAAATTGCGAAAAACTGGAAATCACCCAAATGCCCATCAACAGAACATATGTCCCACCGTGCTATATACATACAATGGAACACCGTTCAGCAGTGACAGGTTAGGAATGACCGACATTATAAACAACATGCGTGCATCAAGCTAAACATGCTGGGTGCAAGGAGACAAACAAAAAAGTACCTAAAACGTAATTCTGTTTCTATAAAATTTTAGGAAATTCCGCCTAATGTATACTGACAAGAAACCAATCAGGTGCTGCCTGTGAATGGGAGATGGATTGCCAAGGACACAGAGAAAATTTTGAAAGTGATGAGTGTGTTCACTGTCTTGATTGTAGTGGTGGTTTCACAGGTATATTCATATATCAATTGTGCACTGAATGTGAGTAGTTTATTGTAGGTCTATTATGCCTCAGTAAAACTGTTTCTTAATAATAAGCAAAAACTGCCATGAGATGTTCCTGTGCTTTGTGCTTCACATTTCCCCTTGGCTTTGGATGACTCAAGACAAAAGACATGACCCTGTTCTAATATGGCCAGTGCCTAGTGACTCTCCAAGAAATACCGGCAGAGACACTAAAAGGCACAGCATCTCAGCATCAGAGTTCACCCGGGAGAGCCATAGGAAGAGTACCGATGCCCAGCCGAATTGTTCTAAGAGATGCTTTGCTGGGATGATCTGGGTAATTTGCTTTGCCCCTTGCTTCCCTTGGATGGTAAAAGTGTGTCTTCATTGACTCTCACCAAATACACGGTTCCCAATTCATCCCATACCCAGAAAACCACATGAATCTCAATTAAGTGCAAGTTCCTTCGTGAGATATGTGGAAAGTCAAATTTTAAGAGTCATAAAATCACCATCTTCTAACATTATCACACTCTATAGCTCCCTTGATTGCCACTGAATGTGTAAAAAGAAAATCAGGAGATCGACATCTCGTACCAATTTGCAGTGTATTTCCAAAAGCATATGCTGTGTCACTCTGACATGGAAAAGAAAGAGGGAGGAATGAGGCACAGAGAGGGACCTGCACAACATTGGGTTTGCCGAGTCAGGGGCTGTTGCACAGCACGTGTTCTGGGACCCATCTGCACACACTACAGGGATTTGGAGTGGGGTTCGCTTGGAGGCATTTTACAGTAACCAAGTACCTGCTTGTTTAAACCCTGTTTATTACCGCTCTGCTTTCTTCCTAGGCAACACAGCATAATGAGCCTGAAAGTCAGTGCTTAGAGCCTGGAGGAGCACAGGAGAGGCACAGAAATGTTGAAATAAGACAGGATTCCTCCAAAGGAACGGGAAAAAAGGCGGTAGCCCTCCCCCACTCTCCTCCACAAAGGAAAGCTCACGAAAAGGTTACTTTCCTTGTGATTAAGAGTCTACACAATTAAAATTTTTAAGTGGCTGATTGAAGGATAATGTGGCAGATTTTATTCAGCCGAGTGTACCTCAAGGGAAATTCAGCTTTCCTTTATTACTTTTACCGCATGCACACATTTTCCCTTAGAAATAAAAATTAAACCTTTGCACAATTGCTTCCAAATGCATTTTCTCTTTACTTTAATAATGGTTTTCATGAAACATCTGTAGCAAATTTAAATGCGCCTTTTAAAAAATGCATAGAGTTATCAAGAAAGTAATGTAAAATATGAATATATGTAAGGCTGACTAAACATCTGTCGCTAACCCTCCAGGCTCTAAGTATCAAAGTGTGCCCACTCCTCCCTGCCATTTGTTTACCTTTCAGGTGATGACCATTGTCAAAAGCATTCCAGAATATACGGAGGGAGGGAGTATGACAATCTCCAAAAGAAGTTTATTCTTTCTCTTTTCCACATGCTCACAGTTCCTTACAGTGCTGAGGATAATGAGAAATTAAGATGATTTGCTGAAATCCTTAACTCCTTATCTTTCAAGGAGCTTCCTTTATTTGTGGAGGCTTTGAAATGTAAACGAGGTAGGAATAAGGGGAGGACTGAATGGCTGCTGGGAGGTGTGGTTAGATGTTGGGACACTGACAAGGGCTAACGTTTGGCACCTGCCTCCTAGTTCCCAGGGAGTCTGCCCTTTTAATACTGCCCTCCTCCCTGCAGTTGGCGTTTGGTTCTCGCCATTTCACAGATACCAAAATTGGGGTTCAGCGAGGGCAAGCTGCTTGCCCACAGCCCGACTATTACTAAGTGACAGAGTCATGAACCAAAGCCAGGTCTTCGCGAAAGAAGCTCATGTTATTTTCTAAGTGAGGAAAAAAAAGGTAAATTACAGAATATTGAACTGAAGCATTCTAACACATTGTCCACTTGTATAGAGAAAAATAAGCTTGATTTATCTCAGTGAGACCAACTTTAAAAAAAAAATGTGGCTCTTTAAGAATATTTCTATGCCTCAATTGCGTCTAAATTCTGACAATCTACGTAGGGACAGATCGTCTTTTTCTGCACTGTCGGACAGTCGATGAGAAGCCCACCTCTCACTTTCCTTGCCATTGCGTCCCTGGAAATGGAATTTGAGAATTTGATTTCAGTCTTTTATTCTTTTATATTTATATCCACTGTGGATCTGAAAATAATACTTGGAATATTCAGATTTTGAATAGGAGTATGGAGATCTAAGAAGATGTCAGCAGGAAAAAGGTTATCACAGTGCAGTGTATTTAATGACACACAAAAATTCTTCTATAAAGTTCTAGAACTCCCAAGTCATTACCCTTTTGGGTGGACTCTCTTATCCACCTACACACATTTAATTTTATATCCTCACTGCATAATATATTCATTTATTACACATATCCACCGCACATTTTCCCATTCGATGAAAAATACGGTACTTTATTATTTGGCTCTTCTTCAAATTGGATTACTGAAGGATCTTTCAAAGTTAATAACTCTAACTATCTGAAATAAAACCTGCTTACTCATCTAGAAGAAAAAAAAATCACACATGCATGCACAAACACATTCCCTCATATATTCCCCAACTTTGGGACCCATGTCCTGATATTATCATGAAGAAGAAAAAAGTTACAAGATATTTAAAAGCCAAAAAACTATCACCAACATACAGGAATAATACCGCTAATATTATGTCAACTATAGGCTTACCATTCTTCCAGGTGCTGCAACCTATGTTGATTCATTTAACCCTCACAAAAATCCAACAAGATAAACCTTATTATTTTCCCTATTTTGTTGATGATGAAACAGAAGTGCAGTAATTAGCTCAAGACCATATGTAGGAAATACAGAAACCAGTTCCAAACTGAAAGGGACTCTTTCCAGAGTACTAGGGGGGTTTTGCTCTTCCTATAACTTTCTTCCTTTCTTACCCACTAGTCACAAATATAATCTAAAACTAGTGAGGGCAGCCAATTTTTACAATAACTAACATTTTTGGTGAAGTGGTCTGGGCATTTTGGAATTATCTACATCCAACTTAGCTTTCAATTACCAGCAGTATCCACTGGAGTGGAATAGTGAATTAAGACCTCCGCCTACAAGCATAAAAAGCATTCAAGACAAAAAGATACAAAAATCTGTCTCCTTTATGTCCCTGTCTACCCAGTAGATTTCATTTTATTCTTTGGAAAAGCACACACCTACCAGACCCAGATAGAAAAGGTAATAAGAGAAAAATTCTGCTGTGCATTGAAATGAAATGTGAATATGAAAACATTACTACTAACAAAGTGTTACTTTAGCAGGGAGGAAAAATAGAGCTTCCTGGTGCCAGTCTGTCTGTGTTTCTGTCCACCTGAGAACGGTGGTGAACAACTTGAGCATTTATTTGCTCTGGATAAGCTGAATTCTTTCAGGGGTTAAGTACCGCTCATAGACTCTCTGAGATTTTGGTGTTCTGAGCAAAACCCAATGGATCCTTGGTGCTTCAGAAAAGAAACTTGTTATCAGACTTGAGAACACACGTGGCAATGTTGTCTTCCTGGACTTTGTTCCCCTGAGAACCTGTGGCTGTGAAATGGTCCATTCATCATGTTTTTGTTGCCTATAATATTTTCCTTCATTGAAAGCTGTCCCATCTGAAAAGCTTTTTTTTCAAAAAGGTTGTTTCTGTCTTGGCCCTCCTACCATTAATTCAATAAAAATTCTGAGCACTCACTAGGTGCAAGGTATTACATTAGATTCTTAGAAATAATAAATAACAAGGATAAAGCAATAAACTAAACACGGCTTCTACTGAAGAACCCCAAAGTGACATACTTCAGGATAAGAGAAACATTTACTCGAGCTGGGAATAATTTTAAAATTTTAATTATCATACATAAAAAATGAGTTTAACTAGAAAGGGAAAAATAGAAACTTGACCTAAGAGTGTGCTCTCTGCCGACATGGTGCTAGCCACTGTTCTGAGTTACTGCATTTACTTCTAACAACACACGTATGAACCAACTCTTGTTACTTCCATCTCACAAAGTTACAGGAGTTGCCCCTGGTCGCTGGCTAATCACAACATGGAAGTCTGTGGTCAGTCTCCCAGCCCACAGGTCATGCGACTTTTCACATGCCCTACATTTGGAAGAAATGTCTGGGACTGGGAAATGGGAGAAAAGACCTAGCCTTGAGCATGATCCCCAACAAGACCCAACGTCCCACAGATAGAAGCTGGTGATCGATCGTGACAATAGCAGTACCAGAGGTAGATCAAGCCAGCATCCCATTCCTGAGCTGCACAAGAATCAGCCAACCTCTCCACACCACACTTGTACTTCCTTTTCTGCACAAAGGCTAGAGGTCAGACTTTGCACCAGCCACTTGCCTTTTCTTCATTCGTCTCCCTCTTCCTTATCGCGTTATTTGCATAAAACGATTCTCATTCCTTTCTTCTTTCCACTTCAGCTCCTCCCAGCCTACCTGATAACTTCTGCCAGGAGCAACCAAGAAACTCCTCCAGAGCGTCGACAGTGACAAGTTGAGAGTTTCACAATTACCTAGGGCTCCACAAAGGTGGGGCTGTTCTGGGACTCCCCTCCACCTAACGTACTTATAAAATTCAGCTCCTGAACACAGGAATAAGTTTTAACAGCACTGGGCCCACCTCGAGGTTATTTCTTCAGTCATACAGAAATTACTGTAGATGAAGGAAATACAAGACAGACAAGTAAAATAATTTTTTTTTGAAGTCTCCCTGATAGCTTGACTGCTGGAAAAAGCAAACACTTTTCCTAACAAGATGCAGAAACTGTGGGGAATTCCCACTGGTGGAGAAGGGGCATTCCCTTAGGCAACAGCAGCAGCGGGAAACACTGTGGGTCTAACACAGAGTGGTGGCACCCATGTTCTTCCACAGTCTTCTCACCATGCCTGCTCTGTGACACCATCTTGGGCATTTTTTCCCTAGCTGCAGAGCCCCAAACTGGTTTTCAAGCCCTCCACTTGATTCTGTAATCTACCCAATATTTTTTTATGAAATTACTTTTCTGCCTAAGACAGTCACAGCTGAGGGAGTATATAGCCTCACACATGATGCATATGAAATATACATATGAAATTATAATATGAAATAGATGTACATATGAAATTCCCTGCTCCAGTGTAACAGATTTCTGTCAAATTCCCATAATCTTACAACTCAATAAAAGGGAAAAACACCATTACTACTATCCAACCCCACTATTTGACAGATGGGTTTCCTCTGCCAAGGGTTAAGCAGATCACCAAGGGTCAACCAACTCAGAGAGCAGAGTGAGGACGAGAATGATTTCTAGTTAAATCCCTTCCCACCCCACCATGCTGATAGCACCTTGATTATTGGATACGGCATCTCAGTTATAGATTGCTTTTGTATTGATTGGGCTTCGTTTTGTCTTAAGAAAAATCATTCTAGGTTTGTAGTTGATTGACTTATCTGTATTTGGTTATCTGTTAACTTATTAGTATTGAGATAGACAGGCCATGACGGGGACCTCAAAAACAGGTAGTTAACTAAGAGAAAGGACTCAACTGAGTAAGGATAGGAGGAGTGAGGATACGGCAAAGAGTTTCTGCTAGAACACTCCCTGGTTTGGAAAATATACTTAATTAAAGTAACATCCTTTTGAGTGGTGCTGCTTAGTTGGTTTCACTGCTCTGGAGCCCAGAATGTGAATGGAACAAAGTTCACAGATACATATAACTACTATAGTTAGACTATTTCCTCAACTCTGGACCATGTGAGGAAAACAGAAGGATTTGTTGAAAAGAAATGAACTCAGTACACAATGAGATCTACATGTACCATTAACTTAAACACAGTAATGCACGGCAAACAAAGTTTTTTCCATCACGGTCAAGTGTCAATTTCCGATTCCTTGATGCTTTGCAACAACATATAGTTTAGCCTCTAGCTTGGATCAGTTTGAAACCTTTTCCTTCTTGAATTGTCCAGCGCTGTAGATGTTCATCTGTAAGTGAATGTGTTTTTGTCCCATGCGACCTTGGCTTTATGTCGCCTTCATATCAGGGCCAAAACTTTTTTGTGAAATGAACTGTTTCTTTCTACGCCCAGTAATTGCTGAAATTCTTTGCAAAATGCTGATATTCCAACAGGATTCCCCAGGAGATCTGCTTCTGTCCGACACACTTTGCAAAATGCCTGGCACTAATATACCATCTACTTTCTCCGAATGGCTTCACTGACCGGAGCATTTTGTGCTCTCACTAATCTACACCTTACATTTTTTTCATTTTTCATTTTCTGGCATGATAGGAAAATGGAAAGTCTTGCATACTAATCATTCTTTGACAAGTAGTCTACCTTTCTTGTTAGGATCCAAATTGAAATCAGATTCACCATTGTGCAGAAATGTTGACTTCACACACACACACATACACACACACACACACACACACACACACACACACACACACCAGTTCATATGTAGGATCAAGTGGCTTACAAAGCCAAAACAGGGAGCCTACCGGATTGCTACATCCTTTATCCCAAACACTCTTGAAACTCAATCTTTTCCCTAAGCAGAAGGTATTTAGTCCTATCTCCTTGATTATTAATCCAATTTTAATAACTTCTCCTCTTCCAAAAGGAAGCTGAATTGACAGCTGACTTCTAACATCCTTTAAAAGTACCGCAAATTATCTACAGGAAAGAGGATCCATTGCATGGGTTATCCAAACTATAAATAACCTAAAAATGACACATCCTGGGTTGTATAACGCATTACCTTTCTGAAACCAAATTACAGCATTAATTATATTTGGCAAATATTAACGTTTCTTTACACGCCCTAAACCCAAACATCTAATGAAGAGACTCGAGAATAAGCTAGAATCATGCTCTTCCCCAGAGAAAGCCAAACTTACCATTTAAACCACTAACAAGAACCTACAGAGCAGTTTACCCCCACAGGGCAGGTCAGCTTTAAGCCCGCACTGGTCTGTCCTCTAGATACAGGGGTCCGTCCCCTCCACCTCGACTTGGATGACCCTAGCTAGCCTTGCTGGAGGCATAGTCCCTGATACACAAGGGGCAGATAAACTGCTTTTAATGATATATTTGCGGCTCTCAAAGTGGATAATCAAGGTCTGGAAATGCTATTATTGTAACAGCTGCCACACTAACCCTCTCTGAGAAGTTCACTTTCTGTCTGCCTGGAGTCTAAGGGTCCAAATGTTTCAAGTCTGGAAGGTGGGAGTGGGGGGCGAAGGGAGGCAAAATGACGTTCACAGCAGGATTCCTGAAAACATCAAAACACTGTCTGTGCTTGCCTTTTGTGAAGTCAGCCCTTGAGCTATTTGTTCAGGTTTCCCTACCAACTTCATGATGAATGAGGTTTTCCAAGGGCTTTTCCACACAGCGCTGTTATTTCACTGGGGTTCGGTGAGTACTTTAAACAGATGAAGACAAAGAAAGCCAGCCATATAATTCAGTGTCTGATTGCTTTTCCACATGTCAGTGGTGAGAAGTACAACTCCGCCTTGAGCAGCTCTGAGTGGCTGCCTGATTGAATCCAGTAAAGGCTGATAAATTTTGGAATGCTCTTTCAGCACAAGAAAAATAGCATCTCGATGGGATACGGTACTGCAGTGCCTTGCGCCTTGCGAGAGAAACCTCGAAATCGGGGCTTTTCACCATGGGGCATGAAGAGCGAGAAGCAAAAGGGCATTTTCCACCCCCTTCTCCCAGTCATGTCATCAACATCTGGAGGATGAGAGCTGACCCACATTTTTTTTTTTAACTTCAAATGATTTTTTTTTGGAAGCAGAGTGCAATTATAGTACATAAGTGATGGGTTATTAATTTAGAAGCAAATTAATTTCAATAGTGAGTGTTTCCAGACACAAAATCTTAAAGGAGACAGGGAGGAATAAACAGAGAGTTTATTCTACTTCTATGACACATTTTCTACTGTCTGGGGAAAGAAAAGTGTTTTCTCCAACAACTTTCTTTCATCGTTCCCGGGATGGGGTGAGAAAAGAGACGGGTATTAAGATCCATATGCGTTATGCCGTTGAAGCCTAAGTAGCCTCTCTGTCTCTACAAATACGAAAGTCTGATCACACGGGAGCGAGTTGACCAAAAACAAGGAATAAAGAACAGGATCAAACCTTGGGGTACAATTTAGGGCAAAGGGGAAGAAGGAAGCCCTGAGTTAAGCACCGAGTCTCCTCCATGACTCAGTTACAGAAACATCACCACTTGGCACCTCAAAACCTTCCCTGGAGGGTCATTTTTGCTCACATACTCTTTTGAAAGAGTTGGCGTAAAAGGCTTTCAGTAACACATCCATGCATAGAAGCCTTCCCTCGGACTCCGGGCACAGTATATTCCATACACCTAAATAACAACAGCTCCCGCAGTAAAATTACACATAATCAATAGTCTGTCCACTGATCCAAATGTCCCAGGGGCCCATTTCTGAAGATTTTATGGTATATCTATTCCAGGCGTGCGTACGGTGGAGCCTACTGATTCCCACACAGCTGTTTTTCTCCTGTTAGTGCATGCTTATTTTCAAGTGTTTTACTAGAACAGATGTTCTCAGAGCATGCTGAGTACACGTCTTTCCTCAACTTTTTTATTTACATACACAGCAGATTGCCATGTGGCTGTCCTTTTGATACTGTGGGGGGAGGGGTGCAGTCAGCCCACAATGTCAGTTTCCTTCAACAGTCTTCCACAGAGGCACTTGTGACGAGCTCCCTCCCTCAATCACTGCTCGCAGAGACCCTCTCAGTCTCTGTCCCTCTGTCACTTGCTCTTCCTCTGATCCTTTCTCCCATAACACTGTTTGAACTTGGTTTTTCCACACTGAGACTTTCTAAGCTGCAGCAAACTGAATACACCAATGTCCTATATAGAATGCAATTTTCTCTGTTGGGTTTATACCTGCTCCAGATAGCTGAATTTAGATAACAGCTTATTTCCTGAGAGTCAACATGTACTTCTGCTTGAACCCACTGCAAAGTCAATCCCATAGTGGTGCCACAGAAGCCTGTTACCATGGAAAATAATATTCTGCCACACATTCATCAAAAGAGGCTGCCAACCTTGTCGATTTTGCATCAGCAGAATGTACATAGCCCTAAATGGAAAAGTCTTCCCACCTAAAGGACGTGATTTCAGGTCTTTAAAGCAGGGACTACAGATGGATTTGTGCCTTCAAGAGGATGTTAAGTGATTCTCCAAAGTATCTTAGCAGGTTACTAAAGGTATTTTCCTGGCCCTCACTCCTTGCCACTTTATAAACTGCTTCTTTCAGGATTAACACAATTGTTCAAGGGACTTGAGAGTTTTTCTAAATGTAGAATCTTTGAGGAAGCTCATTGGAGGTGGGGAGAGAGTGATTACCCTTTTGAATTCCTCTCTGCCCTCCTCTTCACAGTCCTTAAATTCAGGACAGCTTTATTCTTCCCACAAATGCATCTTCAATTCAGAGCTTTAGGAATTGTCAAATGTCAAAATCAAATGGCCATTTCACGTCGAGCTGCCCTTCACAGCGAACCAGTCAGCTCACAGTCAATAGTTCAGTCAACATTAACAGAGTCCCAGTTATAATTTATGTTCTCTGCTACACGCTGGGCACCTTGGTGGGAGGAGACATGGCCAATTTCTGGTAGAGAAGGAACACATTACACACAATAAATAGACTGTTGAGCCACAAGAGCCTTGTGCAGAGGACAGCACCAAGGACACTAGGGAAATACTCATCCTCTCTCCACATGAACGAATGAACTCATTTTGAGGTAGAATTTCTATAGAAGGAACTTCCCTTTCCCCTTTCCATTCCATTGACTACTTCTGACTGAGGGCTAGCGTTGGTGAAAACAAATGTTAGCTATCAAAGCAGTGTGACAAGATGCTAAATGGGACTTTCCCTCCAATTGTGGCCTATCAGCTGAAGCATCGGGTCTGAAGACACCAGATGAGGAGAAATTCCTCTTTCTAAGGAGAGATATTTGAGTATTCTCATAAGACTTATTAAAGGTGGCAGAACTTGCCTATCAGTGTCCATCTCCCACTTCCAGCCCACATGAAAGAAGGCTAGAGATTCATGAAGGAGTTTATTTCAAGGAAATTTATAGAAGTGAAGAAGGTGGTGGCATAATGCTCCCCTCTGCCTCCCAGAGGTGCTAGGCCTGTGGGAAGGGAAGTGGCTTCTCCCCAGCAGACGGCTTCCTAATGAGAATATCAGAGGCCAGCCCTATGCCACCACTAAGGTTGAGTGAAACAAAATTCTTCGCAGAAATTAACACAAATTCCTAGATTTGGGGGAAATTCAATAGGCAGCCTCATGCCTGTGGAAGCATAAATGTAAGAGGCCATCTAAGGCAAATGGCCATGACAGAAACAATCATTACCGTGCAAGAAAGGAGCACAGCATTTGTTCAGACTTGAATAGAAATAAATCTGGAATTTCTGTGGCCAGGTAACACCTTGGGGAGTAACAAGGCATGAAATGCCTGGAGGGGCCTCACTTAAGAAGACTGACTGCAGCCAAGTGCTCCCAGCAGGAAGCATCTACAGTATACTGTTGGGGTCTGGCATATCTGAGGAAGGGTCACCATGCTCACTAACCCGCATGAGGGAAGAGTAGAGGGTGGAGGAGGGGAGCGGGAGGCACTAATTAAGTCACTCTCTATGCAGCAGAAGGAGATAGAAAAGTAGAAAACAACTCAAAACCTCTTTAGGGTCTGCGTTGGTCAGCGTGGGCCATAACAAAACACCATACCCTAGGTGGCTTAAATAACAGGAATTTATTTCTCACCCTTCTGGAGGCTAGGTAGTCCAAGATCAAGGTGCCAACCAGTTTGCTTGCTGGAAAAAGCTCTCTTCCTGGTTTGCAAATGACCATCTAGTCACAGTGTCCTCACATGGTGGGAAGAGAGAGGGAGCTCTCCGATGTCTCTTCCCACGAAGGCACGAATTCTCTCATATCAGGGCCCCATCCTTATGAATTCATTTAACTCTAATGACTTCTGCAAAGGCCCTAGCTCCAAATGCAGTCACACTAAGGGGTAGGCCTTCCACCTTTGAATTCTGGGAGGAAACAATTCTGTCCACAGCAGTTCCATTTAAAAACAAACAAACAAACGGACTGAGGGAAGGTATCTGATGAAAACGAAATCATAGGCACTCTCTACCCACACACAAAATGTCTTAAAGATAAGAGGTGGGGACTAAAAAGTGTCTGATTTTCTGCTTAACTCTTCTCTGAGGAAAAGAAATGGTAAGTGATCTTTAAGTACAAAAACGTGCCAGAAGGGAAGTTCATTAGCAAAGCAAATCGCAATGAGGGAAAGAGGAAAGGGAAACAGGGAGCATGAGCCTATTGTGTTCATAAGAAACTATATAACTAATTGAATGCATATGGAGTCTATGGTTGATTTATGGTGGGAAATAAATTTAAATATAAATGCCATGTTAAAAACGATGTAGGATCTTAAACTTTAAAACTTTGAGTTTGTAGAATACATAAGTATGTAGAAAAGTTTAAAATAAAACTGACTTGAAGAAAGAGAAATTATAGAAAGGAAAATTTCAACTGTGCATTTACTGCATTTATAAGAACCTGATTTATAACCAAATTTTTGAGGAAAATTTGTTGGCTTGCTCGGAAGAATAAAAGAAAATGTAAATATGCTAGATAAATGTGTGGATTATTTATTATAAAGTCTAAAATAGTCTGCGTTTCTTAAAGGAAAAAGAAACTAGAGTGAGATATGAATTTAAAGTAATAAAGTTCAAGATGGTAGACTCTGCATATGCCTTTGCCTCTTCTCCTTTGAAACTCATTAAAATGGCAGTTAAAAAAGACACAAGGAAGTAAATTCATAAAAGTGCTGAGAACATATGGGACATCAATGGACCAGATATTTTTGCAGATTTCTGGATGACAGAGTAGGGAATAGAATGGTTCTATGTATACATGAAAGCAGAGGGAGCCATCACTCAAACCATGATCAGAAGGGAGGGCTGACGCAGGAAGTTAATCGTGGAATTCTCCAGAAAGAGCAAGTAAAAAGAGCAGGAGGACCAATTGCCAAAATTTTTAAATGGCATAAAATGGATAGAAAATACAGTTGAGACATCCTTCGGACTACAGAGCAGAAAGGATGAAGAAATTGAAAATGTGAGCAAAAAGATAAGAGACATATAAAATCAATCCAGGTTGGCCAGCGTCTGATTAACAGAAATCCTATAAAAACTACACAGAGGTACAAAGGAAAAGATTCCATTTTACCCTGATGAGTGGCCTGGGGGCATGTAATAGAATCCAGAAGAAAAGAAATGGAATCCTAGCACACTACATGTCTCAGCAGTAAAAAATAATTACATACTTATAGTAATATAAAAGATTGATTATTTTTAGCCTCAAAGGCAACAAACATAGTCAGAGAGCACAGAAAGTATGGTTGTAATTGCAGAACAGAATGTAAATGTTATCAACCTTGACAATATAAAAGCCAAAATTAAATTGAAGGAACGTGGGAAGAAAAAAGAAATGTAAAGAAGAAGCAGGAGAGAGGGTGAAGGGACTAACACTTTCATCCCAGAGCAAAATCAAGTCAATTGACTAAAGTAAAGGGAACAAGAGATAGGATTATTGCTGTATTTTCTAAAGTTATGAGAAGAACCAAAAGTAAAACTGAAAATACTACCAAAGTTACTACCAAAGTTAAGGGAAAGGGTGAGGGAGCCAAATCATCATCTCTCACAGCAGGGAGTAAGGGGAAATTGTCCAAGGTCATTAAATTAAGAAATTGGGGTTGACAGATTTTTTTCAGTAACTACCAGAATTTCTTTTTAATGGTTCAAAGAGATGCTGGAGAAAATGAGCCTGGGAATGTGAGGAAGAGGGCAAGAAGTTTTCCCTCCTCATCATAAGCTCGTCTGTATTTCTGATTTCTTACTCTGGGTCCGTATTACTGGGACAAAAACAAATACATAAGAACAAATTCACCAAAACTTAAAATTAAGCCAACGCCAGCCAACTGTCTCCTTTTTCCAAATGCTGAATGAAGTTAGGGCCATAGCCAGGAGTGGGAAGCAGATTTTAATCTTGCAGGAAACTGACTGAAGAGTAAAACAGCCGAAGTAAATAACTCAAAAGAAATGTATAGGAACTGAAACCAAAAAAAAACATCTTTTATCCTGCCTCCTTTCTCTCTCTGTCTCTCTCTCTCACACACACACCCCACAAAATTTGCACATATGAACGTACCCCTGTATCTGGTGAGACACGCAACACAACTGTAAGGACTACTTCTTCATAGATTCAAATAATAAATCCTTGGATCAAAATTGACTCATTCCAAAAATAAACTGTGTGTTCAAAGACACAAAATGTGGAACAACTGGTAAACATCTTTTTACCAGCTTTCCCAAATAAAATTATCAGAATAGGCAAATACTCCAGCCAGGCTACTACACCCGTGACACCTGATTCAACCAAAGCATGGGTTAGCAACCTTTTTCTATAAAGGGCTGGAGAGTAAGTATTTTCGGCTCTGTGGACCATACTCAACACTGCCATTGTAGCATGAAAGCTACTGGAAACAATATGCAAATGAACGGGCATGGGTGTGGTCCAATAAAACTCACCTACAAAACAGGATGTGGGCAGTGTTTGGCCCACGGGATGTAGTTTGCCCACCCCTGAACTAAAGGATCAAGGACATTAAGGCAATTTCCAATTATTAAAAGGAAAGCACGTACTCCATAACCTAAATCACTTCTGGCTATTTTTCCAATAACAAACAATATCCCATCAGTTAGTGCTCTGTGTAATTTCTGATGTTCAAATGCCTTTTGAATAAGCCCTGGTCAAAAAAGAGCTAAAGTATACCATTGCATTCCCCTTTCCTTTCCATCAGTCACACAACAATAAAAGAAAAACAATGATCAAGTCAGCTGCCCCTGGTTAAGGGCCCCTTCTAGACAGCTAACATATTCCATCTCCTATTTCTCCACCAAAATGAGAAGCCCAAAGGCTTCAACTTTTGTTACATGTGAAAATATTGTTAAAGGAAAACTGTGGCACTCTCTCAACATCAGTCGACAATGACATCTAGCTTTAGACAGCTCACAAGGGATGATCAGGGCTTCAAACAGCTGACATTGGGTAAACATAGAGATGAGTACCTGACCAGGACAGAGATGGCTCGCTGACAACTATAACCTTAATCACAATCAAATCACATTTGTAAAGCAACCTGGTGTTCCGGGGGCCTAACTGAATACTAAGTTTGTTTGTTTGTTCAATGAATTGGCACTGTGGATAAAAGCAATATTCAAATATCAAATCAGCTTCCACACGAAAATCCTGATTATATTTGTGATGGTTGTGAACGAAATAGGGTCCTAAACACAGTTTTAGATAGCACTGAAGATATGACCAAAAAGGATGAAAAATCACAAGTGACAAGGGAAAGCACATTTGCTATGTGAGGGGAAAAAAAGAAAAAAAAGAGTAACAAGGGATATCAGGCTATCTTCCAACCACACACAAAGGAATCCTCAAAACTGACTTGGGCAGCTCCTATCGGATACTACATGATTATAATTACAATGCCCAAGTGCAAAGGGGAAAGACACCCAAACCTTACAAATGACAGGGTATCCAAGCTTGAAGGAGACTGAAAACAATAACTCTTGGCACATGTACGAAAGATTTAATTCTAACTAAAAATGAATGTTGTACTACAGTAGAAGACAGGTTTCGGGAAAGTGTATTTTGTTTTGTGTTTTGTTTGGTTTTGTTTTGTTAGCTTTAGAGAAAAATAAGTTCATGAACATACTCAGGGAATGCACACCTGGGTACATACTGTCATGTACACGAACAAAGCTAGGGAGGCTATTTGAGATTCAGTAAGAAGATTTTTAAAATGATCAATTCTCTCTGCAACCATTCCAAATCCTTCATAGACAAAGGATATTTCCCAATGCTAACCAGAAGAAAAATTCATGATCCACACACAAAGCTTATTTGTTCAAATCCTGCCACAACCTTCACACTTTTTAATCAACATGCAAATGAGGCATGCTTCCCTGCAAAATTACTGGTTCCTTATTTAATTTTAGCATCAAAATAATAATTGGCACCTAAAGACTCTTCCTTAGCCCAAAAGCTTTCAACATTTGAAAACTGTACGAGCACTAGTAAGCTCATTATAAGAAATAGGAGAGACCACCATTATAAAAAAAGGCTTCTTTTTTCTAGGAAAAAAAATGCAAAGTAAAAGTAGGTCTAAAGGAACACCTAGTCCCCTCTCTTGTCAGCCCTGCCTTTCCTCACTGTGTTCAGATACACACACTGTCCTATGAAATGACCCACATTCTTGATATTTCTTGTTCCATATTTTGTAATCAAAACTGCCCATTATCCAAGTGGGGGTGACCAGCTAAAGAAAGTCTTTCAACCAAAGCTATCACTGACTGGAAAGGAGAGTGTTAGCCCTTCCCAAATAACAAATGCATTTAACAAGAACCCTCCACGCTGTGGGATAGTGGCATTCTGCGGGTCCTGTGACTGACTCAATGGGACAAAGAGCTCAGGGCCAAGGGGCCTTAAGCATCCACGGAGTCACACCATCTATTCTGTTTTCGAGCTGACCAGCACACAGACCAGCAATGTCCATTTAAATGGACTAATCAATGTGGACTCTATTTGGTGACTTGGAAGTTCATGATAAAAGGCTAGAGAAGAGAGTTCTGTATGATAGAGAGAGAGGTGAAGTAGATAAACTCAATCCGCAGACAGAGTGGTTGAGATCATTGGTGAACTGGCATCTTCAAGCAAGACACAGCTTATATACGGTGTCGGTTTGAAGTTCATTTTTAAATCTCCATGAGCCTAGATGCTTGTATTTTGTAAAACATATTAAATAAATGTTTACCTGGGTAGCACAGTCAGTTAAGCTCTTGACTCTTGGTTTCAGCTCAGGTCATGATCTCAGGGCTGTGAGATCGAGCCCCAAGTCAGGCTGGCTCTGCTCTCTGTGTGAAGTCTACTTCAGATTCTCTCTCTCCCTCTCTCTGTGCCTCTCCCCCCATGTGCTCCCTTTCTCTCTCTAAAATCAATAAATGAATCTTTATTTTTAAAAAGTTAATATGTTCAAGTTATATATGTGAGATAAATAGACTGGTGATGGATAGATGATGGATACATTTCATACACTCATATATTTATCCCATTATATTATAGAGAAGAGAACAGAATTAGTATTTCTCAAAAAGGATCCAAGAACCACATGTATCTGAATCACTGGCTCTTTCTTTTAAAACACATATTCCTAGGCCCCACCATAATATTTCTGATACAGAATGTCTGGGCAAGCCAAAAGAGCTGCACTTTTAGTAGATTCCCTAAATGATTTTAACGATGGTATTTCCAGGGAATACTATGTTATATTGCTTCCGGGTCCTATTTTGTTTATTGATGCCCAACATCATGGTAACATGCAAAATGTCTTCAGAAATAAGGTAAGAGTTTCAAAACCAACAATCTGAAAACAGTAGTCATCTTCTCCTAAGGCCACCAGGACACTTGTCTTGGTGACAATGACACCACAAGAAACAAATGAAAACATCCAGTCCTCTTGATTGCCTAGGCTGGAATCTGGTATACGGTCACTTCTCCCTCATTTTAGTGGTTAAAGCAGCCACAGGGCCAAACCCAAAGTCACACACAGAGCACGATCTATTTTATAAGGATGGATACCTGACGACACGTGTCAAATATGATCAAGTAAGTGTTGACAGACTAGGCAGAAATGGGGTGGGGCTATGAGATGAAGGGTAATTAAGTGAGTGATTAAAACAAGAAGGAGCCTAATAAATCCCAATGAAAATAATGTTCAAGAAATCAATATTGAATATTGAAGAAATCAATATTCAATCAAGTAACTCCATGTTCTGCGAATAAATTTTGTACACACTCCCCAAAGAAGGGAAAAAAGAAAAAGAAAATAAACATCTTCATGCTGTTGCAGTAACTTACTCAGGTGATTTACTTCTCTAGGTCACGTTACTTACCTACTAATGACACCTGAGCTTAGGCTAGAAACCATTTGTCTCCCAGCTCTGCCCTGTGGATTCTCCTCCCTACAACAACATCCACCAGTCCTACAATAACACTGAAATTATTATAGTCTATTTTTAAAACAAGTTAATTTTTATTTAACAAGATATTAAGTGAGTGCTTAAAATATTTCCCACCTTTGAGTCTGATTTGATGAGCCTTTGAGAAACTTTTGATGGGAACTTAAATAGGCCAGATAAACCAACTATGTAAAAGAACACATCATTCATATTTCGTGTATTTCACCAACTATCCTCTTCTTTTGGCCTGTGTACTAGGCTCTGCAAAGGATGTGAGTCAGGGGAAGGGGTCACATGGTAAGGACCCAGAAAGAGATACAAAGTATAAAGGATTTCAAAGAAAGGAAAGATCACCTTAAAGAAATCAGGAAAGCTTTCATAGAGTAAACGGCACAGATGAGCCTTGAAAGATAAGTAAAACTTCAACTGGTTCAGATCCAGAAAATAAAAAAGGGCAAAAATCCAGGCGGTAAGAACAACATGAGCAAAGATATACAAGTAGAAGGTAGAAGTAAATTTTGCACATCACAGCATAGAGGTTGGAACAATATATCAAACATCCCACACGAGTTAAACCACAGCATCAGGGGCTGGAAATAGAAAAATTAATAGGACCTGAGTCCCCCTCTTGAAGAACTCACAGTATGGAGAGAAGCATGTTGGGTTCTTGATGGATGAGCTCAGAGGATAACCAGCAATGTGACAGCAGAGCCATGAAGCAAGGCTGCACATTGGAAGGAGAAGGAAAAGCCAAGGTGAGAAGGTTACACAGGAAGGACCTGGGGAAAAGCACTTGCAGCTTTCATTTACATCGCATTCAAAGATCAAGTACTCCTCATAAAGTTAAAACTACACCAAGATACTAATTCATACCAGTCAGACTGACAGAAAACCCTATGCTTGGCAGTTCAGAGTACTGTTTGCAAGGCTCTAAGGAAATCAGTGCCCTCATATTTTGCTGGAGGAAATGCAGAAATGGTACAACCCCTCTGCGGCAGGGTGGGGAGGAGCGGGATTTGGCAACATCTAAAATACTCGGTGCTCCATCCCACGACCCTGAGATCATAACAGGAGCCTAAATCAAGAGTGAGACACTTAACCAACTGAGCCACCCGGGCGCCCCTAGAAAACCTTAAATTACGTATGTGGTTTGCATTCTACTCCACTCGGCAGTGCTCCTGTAGATCTAATTACCACTTGGTAAAAAATTTGGAGGAGAGAAGGAAGGACATATTGAAAACACCCAAGGATACAATTAGCCAGGTTCAGGATGAGTAAAATTCTGACAAATGATTCCTATTCCAAAAAAGATGGCATGAACAGGGGAACTGAATTCAGACTGATTCCTGAATAATTCTAAGGAATTATCATTAATGCTTAGATGTGCTAATGCCATCGGGGTTTTGTTGTTTTTTTTTTTTAGTTTTTTATACGTTAGAGATACACACTGAATTATTGATAATTCAAATAATATGCAGTCTGAGATTTGCTTTAATCCCCTTAAAAATAAAGTATGGGGAGATAGGAAAATCAAAGCAGCAACATGTTGACCATTATTGAAACTGGCTGATAGGTAAACAGGGATTCATTATGCCATTTTTGCTTCTCCTGTAGATATTTGAAATGTTTCACAGTTGAAAAGTTTTTTTAAAAAAGGAATTACTGAAATATAACAGTATCATCTGGAGAGTGCCATGTCTTTGATGTTACCAGAAGGGAAAACTGAACATCAGCTTCCAGGACTGCAGAAAGATCCAGAAAGAGAGCACTCATAAAAACACTGGGCTTATCCATTTCTAGGACAATTGCAGTCTGACAAAAAGTGATAGAAAAGCCAGATTGCAAAAGCCTGGAAGAAGTGGTCAGGGGATGAAATGGCAAAAATATATAGAGACAATTCTTATAAGGTTTTGCAGCCATTATCAAGAAGAGAAATCTGTTGTAGAATACAACCAAGTGTCATGATGATTAATAATTAAATACCACAGTATCGCTGAGTCAATCGCATGTTTCTGAAAGTCACTAAGTCTTCAAATGTATTATAATATGGAAATGGCACTAGGTTAGGAATCAGAATATCTAGATTCTAATTGCAAACATTAACTGTAAGAGCATAGCCATCAGTGAAAAAAAAAAAAGTAGTAGTTTTGAAGACGTAAAACTATAGGAATGTGGTTTGGGATCATCCTTCCCTCAAGGTACCTAAGAAGTAGAGAGGATGTGAGCCATAAAAAAGAGCCAGAGAGGAAAATTCAATGTCTTGTTCAGCCCATGGGCTCAGGACACAACCATCATCTCTGCTTTGTACATGAGCAGAGAGTTGGAGGGATCCCTCAAACCAGAAGCAGAAACAAGGAACCAGGCCCAGACTGGAGTGTGAGTGAGTCTGCCTCTGGTTACTGCAAAGGAAGTCATTTATTACCATCGGGCTGTGGGGAAAGTTGGCGCTGACTTGGTCCACATGTCCCCTACCGTGAACTATCTCCAGATGTTAGCTAGAAATGCTACGCATCATCAAAAAGTTAAACAAGTCTAAAACATCTCGTGAATAAGCTCGAGGCAAGTTTGAGGGAAAAGGCCAAGTGTGAGGACAGGAATTCCTGGGGCCCACAGCTCTAACCTGTTAGCTCCCTCATCTGACTCCAAATAAATACCTTGTAACCAAAAGTATATCGTCATTTCATTTATTCCACAAACATCTCTTGAGGCCCTAATAGGCGTGAGACTCCACGCTGGATGTTAGAGACGGAAAAGTAAATGTTCTTCACCGTAATAGCACTGACACTCAGGACAGTATCCATACAGTTTTGAATGCAAGGGAGTTTTACTTACAGGTGAGGAGGACTGGGAGAAGAATCATGATGAGCCAACATGAAAATACCTTCCTGACTCAGAAGGAGCTGATCTGTTCACCCACACCTCGGGAGAAGACCAGGAAGCAGGTTCTAGCAGAAAGCGATAACAAACAAAGCATCCGCAACCTGTAAAGGAATACAGAGAAAAATGATTAATTTCATAGAAAACGGAGAGAATTGGTGGGGGGGGGGACGCACACAGAGAAATACAAAGGAAAATAACTGCACAAAAGATAATGTCCTTTATCAACACTTCCCATTTTGAGTAGATAACGACTTCCACTGGTCCTGGCAAGAGGCTCTGCATAGGATTTCAAATGTGGAAGTAGTTAAAACACACATCTACTTCGGGCTAGAAGGAGCATTGCCAAATTTCATCTGCAACTAGGCAGAGCAGAGTGTGGATCAGAAAATTACAAATGTGCTCAGGGCTAGGCTCTTATAAGTTCTAGGATACTTTCCCTTGGCTTTTTTTCAGAAAATACACTACACTTTATCTTGAACGCTACCACTTTATCTTGATTAGGCTGGACAAGTATGTTCTCACCTTGGTCAAAATCACAAAAGGAACATAGGATGGGGGAGTCCTAGCTCTTCTCCAAAGTAAGGTCCTGGAACTGGACTAGCTCAGAAACTGGCAAGAGGGATGTATTTTATGAGGCAGAAGACTGACATCAAAGATGGATAAAATTGGATTCTGCTTCCAAAGTAGGCAACTTCCTTAAAAATTCACCCTATGATCAACTTGAGTAAGAAGCTCCTTGCTCAACTGCTGCTTGATCTCCACTCCACAGAATAACCCCATCACTAACTCTTGCATCCTTCACTAGGTACTCCACCAGGTTCCACCTTCCTTGACCGGATTGGTTTGATCGGCAATTCCCCTACCTGACAGAAGAGGGCAATGTGGAGCTTTTGGCTTGCACAGGTTCAGCCCCTGTTAAACTCAGTGTTAACAATTCTGAGTAGAAACACTTAAATGTGCGCTCTCTCATCCACAAGTACAAAATCAGAAAAAAAGTTTGGCATATAAAGAAGACAAAGATGGGGAGCACTCATGTCAAAAAGAAAGAAGAAAAAAAAAAACAACGCTGAAAAGGGTTATAAATCGGGGGGTAGGAGTAACGACCAGCCCCACACAGAGAGTATTGTCTCAGTTAATCACATGCTCATGTGTTTCCTTCTTGAACTCGCTATGACAATGTCATTTGTCCATCTTTTGTTTATTTCACTTCATGAGCTCCTTGTCAGTTAATTAATGCTTTTAAATGAAACATGAAATTTCTTTATCAATTCATTTGAAAATATATTCTGACTTGTTAATCTTTCTCTTCTTTAACCAGAAGATTTCTATAGCTTACGTTACAAGAAATGACAAGGGCAATTATCATTAAAAACTGAGCAGAACAAAGCTATGGTAATGAGGAGTGCTACAATTCATTCACCAAGACGCTAGGTGATAAAAGGATAAAATGAACCTACCTCTGTCTTTCTGATAACAAAGCAATTACAACTTGTAAAGTAATACAGAGAAAATAATAATTTAATAGAAAACTGAAAGAATGGTAGGCACAGAGAAATACAAAGGAAAACAACGCTGCACAAAAGATAATTCATTTTATCAAAACTTTCCATTATGAGTCGAAAAAGACTTGCCAAAAATGTCAGGATGCATGGCAATATTTTTCCCAGGAAAAATAATTTTCTCTTATTAGTATTCAGAAGGTTGCTAGCAGAGTGATACAATGAAAAAAGTTCAATCTGTCTTTGAAAGTAGTGAGCAATAAAGCACAAGGAGAGGTAAAGCAAGGCTAGTATAATACACACACATGCAGATACACATACACACAGAGACATACATTGATTTGTACACACATACACACACACACACACACACACACACACATAACACCAACAAACATACTAAGGCTTAGGTTAGCATTCTAAGAATCACAGACCAGAGACCCCAGGATTAACAATCTGGGCAAACAAATGACATTTGGACAAAGCGAGAGATGGCAGCCCTTATGACCTTCCAAGATGCGTGGGAGTCCTCAGATACCCTCTGGTATATAGTCCTCTGGTATCAGCAGACCCAGCGCAGGGCCAGACATGACCAGTCGACAGAGCGCACATCAGTGGACCAGTGCCCGTTAAGGCTTGCTGCTTGAAAAGTGTTAATCAAGGAACTTCAGCATCAAACTGACAACGAAGGCACCCAAGCTTCTGTTTGTAGCCCTGAAACTCACACCCGGAGTCTTCAATCACCCCCATTGTTTCGTCTCTAAATTGGGAATGGCACTGCTTACCTGTCAGGGAGGCCATGCAGACCGGGTAATGATTACAAAGTACTCTGGAGCTCAGTATTAAATGTTACAACATACAACACAAGCTGGAATCTGGCCTACCCAGCTGACACGGGCTGCGTCCCGCTCCTGTCACAAATCATGTCACTCTCCCAGGTGTTCCTGATTGCCAGAGAAGAAGCCTGCAAATCAGGCTTTCCTTCCCACATTTAGGGTAAGTTGTGTCTTCCCACAATAGCTGTGATGAGGTGCTAAAGCGGATACAAAGAACGTACATCCTTTATGAGTGAAGAACAAAAGCAGAAGTGTTTTTCTGTTTCCTACATACAGACTGCATTTCTCTCTCTCATTCTCATTCTCCCCCCTCTCCACTCCCTTTCCCATGCTCCCTTTCTCATTCCTGCTTTTTCATGCTTTTCCACACATACACATATTCTTAATGGTAGCTTCTCAATTTACTATGAAATAAAGTTCAAGTCCCATTTATGCATAGCATAACATGTCAGCCCTTCCCAAAGCCCCCGTAGTCCTGGAACGGCCCATCACCATGACAACCTGTAAACCTCCACGTGATGAACATGTGGTAATTCAGTGCGGTCCCTCATCAGATCCTTGAATCCCCTCTGTGACATGCTTACATGCCTCCAGTGATGGCGAACTCACTCTACTTGCGCCCCCATTCCACAGACAAAATGCTTATTTGACAGTTGTTTTGTATGTTGGTCTAAAATCTGGTTCTCGATCGTTTTCGTCCTTGTTTTAGTTCTGCACTTTGGAGTCATGCAAATATCGAATCCCTTTCCACTTTATATATCTAAGAGCAATCACCCGTCCTGTCAAAACTCTACAAAGCCTTGCTCGGAATTCTTCAAAGCTTTGCCATTACCAGCATACAGCTTACTTGATCTTCGCAAAGGAGAGCCCTTTTTTGACAGCCACAGGGTCATTTCTTTTTTTTAAGATTTATTTATTGATTTAAGAGAAAGAAAGAGGAAGCTGGGCAAGGGGCAGAGGCAAGGGGCAGAGGCAGAGGGAGGATCTGCTGAGTGCAGATCCCAACGCGGGGATCAATCCTAGGACCCCTGAGATCATGACCTGAGCTGAAACCCAGAGTCAGCCGCTCAAGCAACTGAGAGTCCCAGGATCATTTTTAAAGGAATCAGGATCTTACTTCAATATTAAGGGCTTTAGCCATGTGTGCTTCTTTCTGGGGGCACGGCCAGATGACTGAGGAGAACAGAAGCGGGCCAGAGTTTCCGGGGGTGTCAAAGACAGCCAGAGATGCGACCTTGCGCCCCACACAGCTGGCCAGCAAGTTTGCTTGGCTTGAGAAGAGAGCCTGAGCTGTGGGAATACAGGTGCAGGTTGTGGGCAGGAGGGTGATAGACATCAAGGAGAATACAAAGCTCTAGAATGGTATATTTAAAATTGGGGACATGAGCAATAAAAGTTGCAAATGTCTGCTGTATTTGGTTGTCACTAATTTTCTAAGGTTTGGGGATACTATAAAAGTCATTATTTCACCAAATATTTGAGGAGTGTTTGTTAAGCACATACTGCACGGGCACTTTTCTGGGCACTGGGAACTCCGTGGTGAAAAAGATAGAACTTTATAGTCCTTGCCTTCGTGGAATTTACATTCTAGCAAAGGACACAAACAACATACAGGTAAATATACACAGATTACTGTAGAGTGCTCTCTAGAAAAAGAAAGCCATTTCTTTTTAGCTTCTTTTATCTTTATGCTTCTTATCCTTAAAATGAGCATAACAGTCCTTAAAACATAATGCTATTAGAAGAATTAAATTAGATAACATAACTAGCACCTGGCACAAAGTAGTTGCTCAACTAATAACTAAGGTTATTAGGTGACTTTTGCCATGCACTTTTTCCCCTGCCCCACACAGGGTTTGTCCCCAGCAATCTATGGGGAGAAAGAAGTTGGGGAGCTACACGTTACCAGCTTCCCAGTTCTGTCTATTCTGTAGCCAGATGAGTCTTATGCCAAGTAACCCACACCAAGAGACAGGCTGCTAACGGTCGTGTCTCCAGAGAAGAGTACTATGGGTATTAATGCTTCCTCCTGCCCTGCCTCCCCGCTCTTCAGTCTGACTTTACCTTGGGAAACTATCCTTCCTCACACTCAGCCCATGTGATACCAGTGAAGCAAGTCTGATCCAAGAGCCAAATCTCCCACTCTCCATGATTGTTTAGGGGTAAGCCCAGTGACCAGGCGTGGCCCCCCAGATAAAACCCTGGAACCTGCTGTCCAACTATCAGAAAGTGATACATTTTTTCCACTGAACTTAGAATAGGATGAATGTGAACCTGGATCTCTGAGGCACCCTTTGTTCAGACAACACCGTGGGAAGAAGAGTCAAAAGAGGGCCGGAGACTGGGTCTGGTAAGAGATTTGGGGCACCTAAAGTCACACTTGAAGCCAATGAATGTATGAATCGGTAAATTCCCTTTTTATTTAAGTTAGTTTGAATTTCAGTTGGAGCTTCTGGCAGTTAAGGCTGAAAATGTGCTTCTTCCCTGTTTAGCTATAAGCTTATCAAATTTTCCTACAGCAAACATGGCCCCGGACTTGAATGGAAGAAAGGTTAAGTGGTTCTTCAAGGACTTTCAGCGACTGTTCCAAAGCCATAAGAAATTCAGTGTCGGGTGGCTAGGGGAGCAGGGAGATATGAGGTGCTGGCTTCTGGTCAGCTACCTTGCCCTCTCAATACCAACCAGGGCAGACCTCCTGGGCTGGGCTTTTCCATTCAACGCAGACACTGTCCAAGTATTTCACGTGCACCGTCCTCATTCTCTCCCTCCTCCTTTGCTTCTGTTCTTCCCACAATCATTCATCCATATCCCAAAGCCAACACCGGGAATATCTACCCCATTCTCGCTCCTCCTTTCCCAGAACCCTCCATGACTCTCTGTGCTAGGGTCCTCCTCTCCTTTCTTCTGTCCTGCAAGTCTACAACCTCCAGCTTCAAATATCAGTGGCTTTTTGTGCTTTCTTGGGTTAGTGAAACTCTAAGGAAAGTAAAGTCTATCTAGCCCAATATCCACTAAGGAGAGAAGCTACAGCTCCTTTCCCCAGAGAATCTAAAATCTAAAAACGTTTTGACTCTGAAACTGAAATTATCTTAAAAGCATAAGCCTGCCTTTTTCCATTAGAAATTCCTATTACTACTATAGGCACCTAGGTGGCTCAGTTGGTTAAGCATCAGACTCCTGATCTCAGCTCAGGTTCTTGATTTCAGGGTCACAAGTTCAAGCCGCATGTTGGGCTCCACACTGGATATAGAGGGAAGGAAGGAAGGAAGGAAGGAAGGAAGGAAGGAAGGAAGGAAGGAAGGAAGGAAGGGAGGAAGGAAGGAAGGACTATTACTCCTATAAACGTAAGTTCTGCATTCTTTGAAAAGTAACACTTTACAGTCTTATTGTCTTCCTCTTGACCATTCCCTAACTTTCATCATTGAGCATTCTCCAAGCCAATTTGCTCTTCTCTGACTCTTATGAGGGACAAGGCACGTGTTTCAGATCACCTCTTCATGTTACCATTATTAATTTCTCTTTTGTAGTGTAGAAATAGTTCACCAGACTTTTCTCTGGACTAAGGGAAGTACTCTTCAAGTGGCCTAGGGGCCTCTGTTCTGCTACGATGCTCACCCGGCAACCCCTTGCCCCTCCTTCAGATTTCCTGGTTTCTGGGGTGCCCAGAAATGATACATTCTGGTCTCTGGAAAGGAATATCCATCCCTGTCAATTAATAAGCTGACATTCTGATTTACACACTGCATGAGTTTGGACAGTGTGAGTTAGAGTCTTGAAAACTATCAGCTTCTGGATATCTTGTTGGATGAAGTTTCTAGATCAACAAAGTTGGAATCAATGTTTGGATGTGATAACTCATATAACTTCCCCCGTTATATAATCCAGCCGGCAGCTCTAGAGGTATCTGTATATTTCAGTTCTCTCTAACTAGAACACGTAGTTTTGGGGACCTGCTATTGGGAGATGGAGGGAAGAATCATGGAAAGTGAATGACTAAACACCAATATAAACACAAATGTCTTATACCTCTCTGTTGGGAGGCTCAGGTAAGCTTTCCCTGAAGATCCCTTTTCACAAGGAACCTTAGACCTCAGGGAGCCCTGATATTCAAGAAAGGTGTACATCTGACATTCATTTCCTTTTTCCTACAGCACCTGTTCTTAAAAAATTCCCACTTGTCTTGCTTCAGTCCTACTTAAGCTCCTACCCTTGGTTTGCCTTTCTTTCATTTTTCCACTGGATTTAAGGATAGTTGCTCTGGTTCTTAGATATAAATGTACTCAGATACAATCCAACAGCTATTTAATATGAGATACCTAAGAAACCAACATCTTGACCTCATCATGGGGAAAGGCATTCCTGCACACCCAGTGGGAAGTATGCATTCACTGGTAACAAGAAGTAGGCTGGACCGAGAAACCATTCGTAATGAGGTAAAATTAGAAGAACAGGATGAGCAAAGATAGGAATTTAGGCATGTACATAGGGTATATGGGCAGCAGGAGACCAGTGTACTAGTGAGACTTCCCAACTGGTTCAGAGGGCTCATTTTTTAATAAGTGGAGATTGTGTTGGAGTACCAAGACAAAATGAGGTCACAGAAGCTAAGAAAGTTAGATTGAAATGTATACTCCACCAACACAGGCAATAGGAACCAACCGTGAGTTCTTCAGAAAAGAATCAAGAAATTGCAGCTAGAAATAGGAATTGGGCAACAATAAACAGGAAACGTTTGGAAAGAATGGGCCTAAAGTAGAAAAGATACTCTGAGATCTGTTGCAGTAATCCAGATCCTGGTGTGATTTTTTTAAATATTAAAAATAAGTGTACAATGTTCAACTATCTATAAGAAGAAATCGAAGGTCATTCTGATGATTTAAACCTAAAACACTAGATGAATGTCCAGTACCACACATCTTGCCCACCACCAGTAAACATCACCAAAGAGGGGATCGTAGAGGTTTGCCAGCATGCAAAACTCAGAGATGAATGCAACTTCTCATGTTAATTCTTTACGGCATTCGTGTCCACGCAAGAATCAATGAAGATATCGCAGAATCTCTATTCTCTAAGTGTTTTCTTGTGCTCATAAAGAATGTGCTCTCAGATGGACATGGATGGTAAGGAAATTAGGTGGGGTTTTTTTTTTCCTCTCCATACCTGGAGCATATCATTTGTTCTTTTTAAATGACAAACCTACTTAGGGACGAGATCGATGTGTTAGTGCAGCTACAACTAAAATAAATGAAGTCTGTAGGTTCTCTGTATAATCAAATAGGGGTAAGGGTGAATTCAGATCCTATGTACTATTTAGACATTCTCCCTGTGTCATCTCCGGAGCAATTTTTTGGACTCATCTCAAAAAAAAAAAAAAAAAGAAAAAAAGAAAACCCCACAAACTTGCTTGAAAAGTAACATTTTACTAAAAGGCACTTTTTTCCTTCTTCTTCTTGTCAAGAGATTAAAATAAACACTATACTTTCAGCAGATAAATAATCATTCCAAGAGACAGAAAATACTCTTGACATTTTTACAATAACAGGTTATTAATATAATTCACTGTGGCTGAAAGCCTGCAGAATACGTTTATAAAGCAGGCTGAATAAAGGTTAAGTATATTTTGTGTTTTACTCTGCATCAAACATAAATACCTGTCATTCCAATCCCTACAGTAGATGTAAGAACTTTCTTAGATATCTATGAATCCCAGAGGAAGAGGAGCCACTGAAAAAAATTCCTCTTCTCTAGATAAATTCCATAGCAAGTAGACCTAGAAGCCAAGACTAAAACAAGAAAAAAAAAAAAATCGCAATCAATCTCCAAGGTAATGTCTGCCAAGAATCACCGTCAATGCCCCAACAACACAACCGCACATCAGAATCGCATTGCCTTAATGCTCTCGCATCAGCTGCCGGAGAATGAGCAATCAAGGAAGTCAGAGCTGTCTCTTTCCATGAAGAAAGGGCTCTTGGTTTTGTTCTGTTTTGTTTTGTTTTCTCTGGGCCACTCCTTAAGAAGAACATGACCAAAGAAAAGTGCGTATCTTGAAACATACAGACGTCTGCCCCGTTCTTCTGAAAACACCTCTTCAGAATTCTCAAGAAGTTCTGATTCTCAATTAAAATGAAATCGGAGATTATTTGTATCAATGAGCGCTCTAAAAATAAGAGAGATGACGGAGAGATTGGGTCTTCCTACTAACATATTTACAGGCCAAAGAATTTGAAGGGAAGTGGCTCTTGTTTTCGAAAGAACTTCTTTGCTCATTGTCGAATCCTAAGTATGTATGAATATACATGGCTCTCAGCGCAATGGGGAACACTTCCCAACCACTAAAGGAGAGATTTACAAGACATATTTGTTTTCCCAGAAGATTCTGTACTTTATAAAGGGATGCACCCTAGGTTTCCTTTAAAAAGCATACTCCCTGCTGTGTTTAAAATTAGTCAATTTACAAAAACGTGAATTAGCCACAATTCTCCGGGAATACATTTGTTGCCTCAAACAAGGCGCCCTTACTGAAAACTGCAGGTCTGAATATTAGTTCTCAGGAAACATTTATTGCAAGCTCTTCAGTAAAATACAACAGCATTTAGAGTTAATAATCACTGGCTTGTATTATTAACCTGGCATAAGACAAAACAACTCCTGAAATCTTTAATTTTCCTTCTGCATGCGCTGGCTGCTTCCTGCCATTCACACCCGTCACCTGCCTTTTGAATCTACCCTAGAACACACAAAAAAGGCAGACTTCCCCTGAACTAGACTTTTTTTGCCCTACCACAGGCCATGCATGTCCATGGAGGCAGTTGCCCGCCTCCGGCCAACTGCCCCCCCACCCCAGGACTGTTCCACGTGGTTATGCTGTTCCTCTCGGCTTCTCCTACCCCCCCTCATTCCGTTAGGCTCTCAGCTCATTTCTTTAGGATGCATTCCTTCACACCACCTCAGACTAGATCTCTCTCCTATTCTCTCACAGCCACCTGTCTTTTTTCTTCACAGCACTTGTTCAGAGTTTGTATTTAAATTACCAGGCTTCTTTGATAAATATCTGTCTTCACTGTTCCCGGTTTCCTGAGGCAGAGGCCGTCTGTTTTGCTGACCATTGTGTCTCACTGCCTGGTGCCAGGTGTAGCACACAGTGGGCTAAACAAGTGAGGTCTACTCTCTCCTCAATTTTCTTCACCATTTTTTTCACTGGTTTTTTTTTTAAAGATTTTATTTATTTGACAGAGAGTAAGAGAGAGAAAGCACGAGAAGGGGGAGGATCGGAGGGAGAAGCAGACTCCCCACTGAGCAGGGAGCCCAATGCCAGACTCAATCCCATGACTCTGGGATCATGACCTGAGCCAAAGGCAGATGCCTAACAGACTGAGCCACCCAGCCTCCCTGTTTTTTGTGTTTTTTTTTTTTTATTTGAGTATAGTTGACACAATTTTCTTCACCACTTTTATCCTTTATCAGTAAAACTTTACTGAAAACATACACACATTATCAATCACACGCCTTCAAGGAGCTATACTCTACTGTCTACACCCATTCTTTTCTGCTCTTCTCATTGTCCTTCTACACCTAGGGCTCCATTGAAACTAGTCTCCCAAGGTTTGCCGATAACCTTCTCCTAATGAACAAATTCAGTGTCCACCTCAAGCTCATCCCCATTCACTTTCTTTCAACAGATGTTGATGTCCTGCCCTCCTTCCCTTGATTTCTTACTACCTATCTTTCTTGACCCTTTCCGTCTTCCTCTTGGCATCTCCTCAGGATCACCTTCCCTTCCATTCCAGCCTTCCCTTCCGACTGACCTCCCTATCTCTGCTAATGATTTTCTCATTCTCCCAGTACCTAAGTTTTAGAGCTGGCCTTGCCAGATACTCATTTAATCAGTTCCATGGGTTCCCTCCAGGGAAGATTCCTACAGCCCAAATTCCAGTTCAGGTTCTCCTGAAGACTGCTGGACCACGTCAACCTGCCTCCCCACTCTTGTCTGTTCCAGGCACCACACAACCTTTTTCAAACTTAGCCCAGCCACATCATCCCTCCTTAACATGGCATCAAAAACAAATAACAAAGCCTCAGCTTGACTCTCATGCACAACATGGCATTGCCCCCTAGACAAACTGAATGATTCCTAAGCATGTCTAGCTGTTCTCTACTTTCTCACGGTTGGTCACACACAAACGCGTAACTACATCCTCCCCGTTTCACTCCAGGCTGCCAAGTTTTATCCATATGTCAAGAACATTATAAATACCTCCTCCTCTCCGGAAGTTTTTCTGATGTCTTAAATGAATGGGATCTCTCACTCCTTCACCTCCCATAGGCCTTTGTACGGGCTTGGTATCATAATCATGCTCCAGAGACACTGTCCTCTTATAAAGTTTTTAAGAATAACAAGTATGTTTCACTTGGAAAACTCGAGCTCAGTGCCTTGAAATCCCAGTTTATACTGGAAATCTTCCTTTAAGGACTATATTTTCCCTAGTAAAATGATCTTCTGAGGGATTTGTTCTAAAAATTTATTTTATTAGGGCTTTTAATTATAAATAAATTATTTTGGAGAAATTGTTTAAATTGTCAATTGGCATAAATTGAATTTTCAAGGGTATTTATTTCAAAGGCTTCTAAGAGCATATGATGTTTTGATTAATAGTGCAAACAGGTGAAGGGGTTCAGAACACGTCACCCCCAAAATATGCCACTTTGGTAGAAAGCGCTTGAGAAAGACCTGGTACAGGAAGACTTCTATGATGTCTCCCTTCTACCTAAAAGCAAGTCATACAATTTCCCATGAGAAAAATGTCCTCCCTATATCAGGAGAGAATATTTTCATCACAGACTGATAGTTGATGCCAAAATGGAACTATCTAAACAAATCTACTAAAAATAACCCTTATCTCTGTTAGTTTCCTAGTCTCACTGTCCCACAATTTACTCCCCTCCAACAAAATTCCTTTGTCTCATCACTTCTCCACAAATGTATCAGTTCTTTGTTTTAAAAAAGTATATAAGTTCTTGGTTCTACCTGCTTCTTCAACTCTTCATTTCTCTTATGAGGACTCTTGTGTGCATGTAAAATATTAAATAAAATTTGTGTGCCTTTCTCCTGCTAGTTTAACTTTCAGGCCCAGGCACAGAACCTAAGAGGGTAGAACAAAGTTTAATCCCCCTTTCCCAGGATGGAAGAATTTAAAGTTTTGAAGATTTGGTACTGATACATTGAATAGAAGTGTGTTTAAAAAAAATTTTTTTAACCCATCACGAACACCTTTCTTAATTAACAAAGTATAAGCCAAAGACCTAATGCTCTCATAGGAGAAGATTCTTCATTCATTCAAAAGAAAGGAGCAGTCACTTGAAGAGAGATTGTTACTGGAGAACTACCAGTGGGGTCTAAGATCTCCCAAGCTAAAAGTAGATGGCCAGAACCTCCCTCTCAATCATTTTTCTACATCTGCTGCACAGATGAATAGGTAAAAGTAAAAGTCTATTGTGAGTTGTGCTAAGACCTCCCACATAAACATTGAGGATCATTATTTAGAACTGGTGGGCCCAAGCAATAAAGAGTACATGTGTTTGAATGTCTTTTTCCTATATATATAAGGTAATGCTAATCAGTTACATGATACGCAGGAGCAAGAACATGGGGTTTAATCAAGAAGAATTATACCTTGAGTCTTCTGTTGCAACAAAAGCTAAAACATTTACACATAGTAAAAATAAGTTTGTTGAATCTTAAAGTTTACAAACCATTGGAAAATATCCACAAATTAAAAATGAATATTCTAAGAGTTACAGAAGTTTCTGGAGGATCTGAAAACTGAGATTGGTTTATGGCAATCAATATAATTCCCCCCCAAAACTGAGTCTTTATTATGATTGTTTGGTGAAGTAATTTTTTGGGAAGTGAGAACATGTTGTAGTGCTTCACCAGACATACCCAACAGATCTAGAATATCCCCCCACACACACACACACAAACTTATTTTAAAGAAAAGAAATTTTGTTTTAATATCTATTAGACTATTTCTTGTGTCCTTGAAGCTATCAGACGTAGAAACATTAGCTTTTGTTGTGCCTAAATTTTCTTGTAATACTATTGCCTTTAAATTACTAATTTTAAGGGAGGGACAATGACATTGCTCCAAGCATTTTCCTAAAAGGGCTTACTCTCATGATGATGACTGAGATTCCATAGTTCCTGTGGAAAGGTAACCACACTGGAACAATGACAGTGGCCTGGAGTGCAGCGTTCAGTCTTTCCTGTCTTACTGCAATGGCCCGGGATGCCTGAACACAGATCTTAGGTTGTCTTTCTGGTTTCAGTTGCCCTGCTATGTGGGCATTGTTGCTGCTTTAATTCAAGTATTGTCGAATCTAGTACCTTCAGTTCCTTCGATAATTTGCATGCATTTTTTTTAAAACAATGAAAGAACTGTCACAATTATCTCACTTTTCAGAGGAGCCAAGTAGTCATTTGCTCAGAGACAGGGGTGCAAAATTGGGAAATCGGTTCTGTTTTCCATTTTAGAGTCAGCCACCTGAGTACCGCGACCTCTCTGCTTAAAAAATCAGTCAAGTATTTTAGGTTCTCCTTGAAGCTCATTGACCATCATTGCCCCGAGATTCTCCAGACATGAAATCCCTGTAGGGAGGGCACAGCTGAGTGCATCATGGCCTCTCTGAGGCAATGACTCTGAGGTTTGGTGATGGGGAAGTCCAAATCCCTTCCCTATGGAGCCCTCAAGCCCTCTCTTTATTCCCTCCAGGCCACAAAGCTGTTAAAAATGAATCCGCCCAGGCCTGAGCCAGGCCTGCTGAAGCCAGCTCTGAGGAGACCTGGAGAGAAAGCCCCTCCCCTTTATCCCTGGAATGGGGCACCTTGAGAAGCTGTGGTTTGGAGAGTCTCCCCAAGGTCAAGAGAGACTCGATTGCTGCTAGTGTCTGAGATTCCAAGTATGTTAAAAAAGGGACAAATGTGAAAATGAAATTTCAAAAATGGTAAGATATTTTTAAAATTTGAACACCTGCAAAATATGTGTGTATACATTTGCATATATTGTCATATGTACATATTTGTATACATACATGTGGGCATAATACATGTATATAATTATGCTATTCATATGACAGTGTCAGGATGTATTAAAAAATTCCTTCAAATTGCACTCCAGACAGTATGGCCTATTAATGGACCGAACATATAAAAATCACATTTTGAGTACATTCTTAGATTCTCCTAATGTATCCCTGTGCCTGTAAGTCAACCTAATTTGCAGAAAGCATCAAAAGTCAGAATTTGAGATCTTATGGATGGGAGTGAAAGAGGACTAAATGATGCCAACCCCCAACACAGGCCTGCACTTAGAGATAATGAACAGAAAGCACCTATCACAGTACCCAGAACAGAATAAATGCTGGCTATTATAATTAGTTCCTACTCACTTCCCACAATGCCATGGGGGCAAATATGTAAATTAAGAGACAGTCAAACTCTTGTGTTCATACATGAAAGTCCCAAGGTGATCTCTTGATCCGCCAACGTCTAATAACCGATGTTTTGTTAAATACGAATTTGATTACATCACTTGTTCAGTGTCTGCTTAGTTATATTTATTCTTATTTTTTGAAAGTGAAATTCTTTTGAGAGGAATCCTTAACTTTGTATCATAAATCCCCTAGAGAGATTGTGAATGCCATAAAATTCAATGTAAAATGTTATTATGTCTCTGTGTGCATTCCCCTTGCTTTGAAAGTGGCACCCATAAGATTTTCAAAGAGATTCATGACCTCCCAAATTTAAGATTTTCAATATAAACTATTGATATGACTCACATCCATTTCAAGTTGCACACACAGTGTGGCATCTCAGTTCCAGATTCTCAAGGTGCTTGACCACCAAGGACAAGCCAGGATCTGATCTAAAATGCCTTGGACAGCCAGGTCCCCTTCGACTCCATATGTGTTTCCTAGGGCCGCCATGACAAGGTATCCCAAACTGGGTGGCTTAATACAGAATTTTGTCTCTCACAGATCTGGAGGTCAAAATTCTGAAATTAAAGCGTTGGCAAGAACACCCCCCCCCCCACGAAGCCTCTTGGCTTTTTGTCAATTCCAGCTCCTGGAGGCAAGCGTCAAGCACTCCTTGTCTACAGGAGAAACTCCAGGTTCTGCCTCAGGCTTCATATGGCCACTTCTTCTCTGTGTGTCTGCGCCCACATTTCCTTCTTCTTAAAAGGACACCAGTCATAGTGGATTAAAGGTCCACCCTACTCCAGTGTGACCTCATCTTAACTAATTATATCTGCAACAACCCCACTTCCAAATAAGGTCCCATTCTGAGCTATGGTGGGTTAGGACGTCAACGTGTCTTTTGGAAAGGACGGATTTCAACCCATCACAGGCTCTCTTCTTCCATTTACTTTGCTGATAGACATGAAGAAAGGAAGGACAACGAGCAGGTACTGAGATTTTTCTCTGTCTTCAATCTGTGCTTGGTACTTTAGTCTTCACACACTCCATTTCTATCAATGAGGACACTGAGACTCAAGTAAATCAGGTAACCTATTTAGTGATAGAGACCCCTGAAAGGCCAAATTTGAAAAGGAATACAAGTTCCTCTGACAATATACTGCCATTCATATGTAGTTTCAGATAAAATTAATGCAATATACGACAACAGATCCCAGAGCAAATAGCTCTCTGGGCAAATATAATTGTGTTGCATGTTATAATGTGTTTTAGAAATAGAATAATACAGTGACACCAACGAATTAAATTAAACATTTATCATCTGGGTCAGAGATAATCACAAGTAGAGAAACACTAAAGTAAAAAAAGCTTACCATTAAAGGTGTTACAACTAGTATACTTAGTTACAGTTTATTCAGAATCTATAAGATAGCATTTCTTTCAAGTTTTATATGCTACTTTTTGGTTATTATGGTGTTTAACAGCATGAAGGGGAGACGAACCATGAGAGACTATGGACTCCGGGAAACAATCTGAGGGTGTCAGAGGGGAAGGGGGTGGGGGGATGAGTTAGCACAGTGACTGGTATTAAGGAGGGCACGTACTTTGTGGAACACTGGGTGTTATATGCAAACAATGAATCATGGAACACTACTTCAAAAACTAATGATGTACTAGTCCTGTATGATGACTAACATAACATAATAAAAAAATAAATAAAATACCGTTTTTCTTAAATTAGTAGCATCTTTACTTTTAAAAAGGTGGGGATGTGAGAAGGCGTGGTCAAAAATTATCTATTTGATGGGCTCCACACTGGATGTACAGCCTACTTAAAAATATATATATTTGAAAGAGCAATTACCAGTCTTTCATCAAAACATGGTGAACTGGCAGATTCAATTAAGACCAAAAGTAATATACCCTATCCCTTAACAAACAAACTCCAACTTTCAAATCACTGTAAGTTTATCATAAATGGAGGCCTAAAGAGAAAACAAATAAGCATAAAATAATCTTTCTTTTAAAAGGGCTATTAAGTCATTGTGGTATATAATCAAAGAACTAAGCTCATTTTACGACCAAAAATTGATCAAATTCCAGAAATGTGCTACCTGCCACGCTTAAACATGTCTTTGCTGAAACAGAGAAATGGCATGGGATTTAGAATCAGTTGTATGACCAGTTGGCAATAAATACTGCTTTGAATTGGATGTGATTTAATTTGCCATGACTTCTGCGTCTCCAGAAACCCACTAGCAGCTTAGCTGTTAAGATGAACTCAAGCATATAGTGCTTTTGTTAATCATTAATGGCCCGTGTTCCACCAAAATTAAATTTCCACAGCTGCCAACCACAAAAGTTTGGTTGTCTCCTGAAGGCTAGAGTTTAAGTCTGATCCAATAATGGACATTGTAGTTCACCTCCAGTTATAAACGATCACTCTGTAACTCTTAACCCTGCAGATAAATGGATCACAACCCACTAACCAAGCATAATGTCATCAAGAAAACTACTCACAGTTTTCCTGTTACAGCATCCGATCATTAAACATACTGATTATCTCTAGAGACAATTCAGGAAAAACAATCTATCTCCCCTGGCCCCGTTACTTCAACCCCTAATTCAACTTGTAAGACCAGTCAAAGTACAGTCATATTTGATGATAGGGAAATTATAATAGTTAGCATTTATGCAATGCTCTTATGTGTTTGATGTCTTACAATTACTCTTTTAATCATCACAACATACCCATAAAAGAGGTAGCAAATGTTAAATCCATTTTATAGATGAAATTATTTAAGAGTAAATAATTTCCCAAGTTCACACAACCAGAAGAGGGATTTCAACGGGCCCAGACTCCAGAGCCCATGGTTAAGAATACATGCTCCAGGGGCGCCTGGGTAGCGCAGTCCTTAAGCGTCTGCCTTCGGCTCAGGGCGTGATCCCGGTGTTCTGGGATCGAGCCCCACATCAGGCTCCTCGGCTGGGAGCCTGCTTCTTCCTCTCCCACTCCCCCTGCCTGTGTTCCCTCTCTCGCTGGCTATCTCTCTGTCAAGTAAATAAATAAAATCTTTAAAAAAAAGAAGAAGAAAAGAATACATGCTCCAGAACATCTATCATCAACATGAGAAGATTTCATTTATTTCTTTTTTGTGAAAAAAGATTTAACACTAAGATTATGTTTTTAAATACATATGTGTGCGTAAAATAAAATCGACATTTATCCATAGAAGAATATCGGAAACGACATACCAGAGGCATTAATGGTCCTCATTTCTGAGGGATAGAGTCATGAGGGAGAATTCATTTTTTTATCTGTATTTTCTACATTTTTTTTTTTTACATAGGATCCACATCCAACATGGGGCTTGAACTCATGACCCTGAGATGAAAAATCACATGTTCGGGGCGCCTGGGTGGCACAGCGGTTAAGCGTCTGCCTTCGGCTCAGGGAGTGATCCCGGCGATCTGGGATCGAGCCCCACATCAGGCTCCTCCGCTATGAGCCTGCTTCTTCCTCTCCCACTCCCCCTGCTTGTGTTCCCTCTCTCTCGCTGGCTGTCTCTATCTCTGTCAAATAAATAAATAAAATCTTTAAAAAAAAAAAAGAAAGAAAAATCACATGTTCTACCCACTGAGCCAGTCAGGCACCCCTGTATTTGCTAATTTCTCTACAATGATTTATATTGTTTTGATAATAAAAGAGAACAGAGTTATTTTGGTTATAAAAATAACATGCCAGAGTTTACATTGTCAGGGAAGGAAATCACAGACTAGGCATATTTTAAGGATGGTTCTAACAGAAAACAGAAAAACTGAAGGCCTGGATGAAAATTAAATGACTGTAAAATAGCATGAAAAGATGCTCGACATCACTCACGCTCAGGGAAATGCAAATCAAAACCACAATGAGATCTCACCTCACACCTGTCACAATGGCTAGGATCAAAAAGGAAATGACAAGGGTTGGCGATGATGTAGAGAAAAAGGAACCCTCGTGCACTGTTGGTGAGAATGTGAACTGGGGCAGCCACTGTGGAAAACAGTATGGAGGTTCCTCACAAGATTAAAAATAGAGCTACCCTATGATCCAGTAATTCCACCATTGAGTACTTATTCAAAGAAAACAAAAACACCAATTTAAAAGATATATGCACCCCTATATTTATTGTAGCATTATTTACAATAACCAAGATATGAAATCAACCTAAGTGTCCACTGATAGATCAATGGTTAAAAAAAATGTGATCTATATATAGAGAGAGAGTAATACTCAGCCATAGGAACGAATGAAATCTAGCCATTTGCAACATGTATGAATCTGGAGGGTACTATGCTAAGTGAAATAAGTTAGAAAGACAAATACCATATGATTTTACTTATATGCCAAATTTAAAAAAACAACAACAAATAAGCAAACAAAACAGAAACAGACTCATAGATACAGGGGACTAGTGGTCACCAGAGGGTAAGGGTATAGAGGGATGGGTGAAAAAGGTGAAGGGATTAAGAGTTATAAACTCCCAGTTATAAGATAAATAAGTCGCAGGGATGAAAAGTACAGCATGGGAAATACAGTCGATAATATTGTAATAACGTTGTATTACGTTAAGAGACGGTGACCACACTTATTGTAGTGAGCACTGAGTAGTGTGTAGAATTGTCGAATCACTATGTTGTACACCTGAAACTAATACCATTGTATGTCAGCTATACTTCAATAATAAAAAAAAAAAAAAGTTTTTAAAAGACTGTGAAATCGGTATGGATTAATAGAAGTTATATTAGGAAAGTCTTGTAGTTACATTTGAAATAGCTAAACACACAAATCCAGGGATCCAGTATTTTCTGAGGCGCACTTTATGAATCAATTTCTTTACAAGTCACAAATGAAAGACAAGAAGTATTATTATGCTAAACATGCTAAGAGGAGACTTCATTCATCTTAACAAGAAATTAACATTCTTGAGCAAAAATGATCGTAGGATCTGACCTCTGACCTCCCTCTGGAAGGAAATTATATGTTCCAAATTCCTCTGTCTCTGGATAGCATAACATTAAATCAAACAGTTGGAAATAGGGAAAGACTTCATATCTCTGATTGGAAACTCCTTATGAATCCAAGAGTAAATCTCCCTGGTTCCACAAACGTGTCAATTTCAAACTATGTTCCTGAATCCTCTATTCTTTTTACTGCTTGGTTTTATTACTGATTGAAATTTATATCAGTTATGATCATTATAGCTATCACGTATTGTAATTCATTTATAATTTTAATAATTCAGCGTACGCTATTACCCACATGCAATAACTTCCTAAAATAGAGTAAGGGAGTGAAAATCAGGGATGCTATATATTTCAGTATGTAGTTGCAGACCTGGATGCACTAATCATTTTTTTCTGAACATGCCACCTCTCAGAGTGGGCCCTCGGGCAGCTAATCCTTGTTCCTTTGCCTTTCTGTCTGAGGTCTAAGAGAGTGAGGATACAGTCAGTGTCCGTGAGTGAGGGTTAGGGGTAGAAATCATTCAATGTCTCCCACAAGACAGGAATGTGGTACTGAAGAAAAGAAGGGGGGCACCTTGGTGGCTCAGTCAGTTAAGGGTCTGCCTTCAGCTAAGGTCATGATCCCAGGGTCCTGGGATTGAGCCCCACATCGGGCTCCCTGCTCTGCAGGGAGTCTGCTTCTCCCTCTTCCCTTCCCCCTGGCTCTTGCTCTCTCTCACTTGTTCTCTCTCATAAATAAATGAATAAAATCTTTAAAAAAAAAAAGGAAGGAAGGGGTCAGGAACTCAGTCATTTGAAAAATCAGCATGATCACATCATGCTGTAGAAACTAGTGTTAAAAGATAGTTTTTAAACGGTAAAAGCATGATTTTCATACAAATACCAAATGAACACATGTCAAGATTTTATTTAACTCATTAATTAATGAAAGAATCAGTCAAATGTCAAAAAAGAATTCTAATGAGTATCCAAAGGATTTCCTATATGGGCAATGCTGAAATGAATTTTGCTAATAGATGCAAAAATGGTCAATATCCAAGGCAATAAAATGTAATATTTGGAGTTATCTCAAGGGGAGGGATCAGTTACATCCCACCTACTTGACAGAACTTGTTTGCATCTCCCTGAACAGGGACCAATTGCTTTATTCTGAACATCAAACCTCTGTATCACCCATTAATTTTTGTGCCCAGTTACAAGTACTTCACAGTTTTTCCTATAACACTAGTATAATCTAGATGTCCCCTAGGCCACTCTTCTGGGTGTATGTTCTTCTTTAATACCCACTTTAATATCCAAGCCCTGGCCCCTACACCGTAGGAAATCCTGCACCTCCCCGATGTAATTAACAGTTCCCCTTTTGTTACTCCCTAAAGCACCACTAACAGAAGGCTGTAGGATTTAACAGATTCCTCCCAAGGGTTTGGCAATAACTGAAGAGAAATGACAACACAGGATAGAACAAGATTTTAACATTCTTAATTTTTTTTAAAGATTTTATTTATTTATTTGAGAGAGAGAGAACAAGCGGGATAAGGGACTGAGGGAGAGGGAGAGAAAGAATCCTCAAGCAGATGCCCTGCTGAGCACAGAGCCTCACACAGGCTCGATCCCATGACCCTGAGACCATGACCTGAACCAAAATCAAGAGTCAGCAACCCAACCAACTGAGCCATGCAGGCTCGCCGAGATCTTAACACTCTTAAAGTTTATTTGGCTATCTCCACTCGTGGGAGTTTCTCCTGCTTTCTCCCATAGATCTCATCTGGTTGCTGAAACTCCACATACGTTAGTTCCAGGACAGACACCGCAGCAGAAGAACACCAAAATTTGACAGAATGCTTCAGCGTTTTTCTATCAAGGGGACTTCTTCCGATCACGGTGGCGGTGGTCAGGGAACTTGAGCTTCATAACCCAAAAAAGCCACTGTCAGGTTTTCTAAATAACTCAGCCTGAATTTCCATCCTTAACAGGGGAAGAACCAGCCAGAGCTTTGAAATTATAATTTTCCTTACCATGCTCCAGATCAAATCCACCACAAAAGAATACAAGAGAAGGAAGAAAGCGTAAAATGTATGTGTTCCCCATTTCTAAGCAAACCGCATGAGTCATGTCATTTTTGCTCCGTGATAGTACAGTTAGCATACATAAATTAGACTCTTAAGTACTTTTATAAGTTTCAAGGGAAAACGTAAACTATTAATAGGTAAAGCATATTGCACAATGTTGTTAAACCACCAGTTAGAGACATATTTTCTTCTGAACTTTTCTAGAAGTTATAACTACAGACTTTAGAATTTCTAAGACGTAGACAATGATAAAAGTCGCTCATTTTTAAAGGTATTAAGTATTCTTCCAATAAAGGAGCTAAGATTTGAAAGACCACGTTTTTGGTGAATTGACACACACAAATCTCAATCCTTTAAATACTTATTTAATTAAGTACTTTTTCACTGGGGAAGCAGTTGCATGGGAAAAGCTGAGGCACAGCCCAGAAGGGCCCCTTATTTGTGACTCCTCTTCGGCGAATGACCCAAATCATCAAAACCAAAGATGAAAGGACAAAAACAATATAGGAAAGAAAACGCAAGGAAGGAAATCTCACTTTTGTGTATTCTTGTTATTACAAAACCCTCTCAAGTGCAGCATGTCTTGATTTTCACGCCCTCACCTAGAGAAGGTAGGAGCCGTGGGAACATTGCCATGTAGACAAAATAACTCAGGCATACGGAGGCTAATGATTTATCCCCCATACAGAGAGTTTGAAGTAGGAGGTCCGGGTCTGGAAATTACGTCATCTGACTCCAAACACAAAGCTTATTCTTTTCCACCATGCCACTTTGAAGTTACAGAACATATTTTTAATTATTGCAATATAGGTGTAACCAACCCCATACTTTTGTCTAGTAAATTCAATTGAATTGTCTAGTAAATTCAATACCTTTCATAAGAAGACCCTAGATTTCAAGTTGACTAGAAATTTGCAGTAAAACTTCAGCACTCCAGAGAAATATCCTAGAACTATGAGACTCACAGCTGACAGAAGCAAATGTTCCCATAATCGCGATCAGCCCTCTAATCATGGTCCCCCAACTCTTCAAACCTTTTGCCACCTGGTTTTACTTCTATTCTATACCCTTGGTCTTCAATTACCTAACAACTGTAGAGTTGGGGACCCTGAAGTACCTTGTTCAGGGGACTGTGATTGTTACATCATCCTTCCCATTCAAATCACTGCACAGAAGAAATGTCGAGGGCAATGATTAAGCCCTCCCGTGACTACCTTGATAATCTGACAGTTAAATCCTTTGAATTGTACTGATCTTCAACCCAGGAACATCCTTACCTCCAGCCAGGCTATCATCCCAGGTCATTTCCCTTTCTAAATTGCTGTTACGTTTCCCCCCACATGCCTGCCTCTGCAGGATCAGCTCATAGTAAATCTACGTGCAGCCCAGGAAACGTCCCACAGATAATGAATTTTACTGATATCACACAAGAACTGTCAATCATCACAGCTCCATTACCCTCATGCTGGCAACATAAAATAAATTACCATGTTTGCTGGTGTTCTTATAGTGTGTGCTCTTTGGATGCTTTGTGTTATTTTTATCGTGGTTGTTCTTTGGAAATATTTGGTTATTCTGAGAGAGTTGGGAGAAACAGAGAAAGCTAGCACGTATCAGTTTCTCCCATGGTGAGATTTACTTACCTCACTCAAGATAATATTCTTTTTTCTCTTTTTTCTTTGTTTAAGTAGGCTCCACACCCAGGGTGGAGCCGAATGCGGGGCTTGAACTCACCACCCTGAGATCAAGACCTGAGTTGAGATCAAGAGTCTGACGTTTAACCGACTGAGCCACCCAGGTGCCCCCAAGTCTTGAAAAAATAATTTTTCCTGAATCATTTGGAACTTGCTGTTGGAAAAAGAATCTATTCTAAAAGAAGCTAGTACTTAATGTTTTAGAAAGAAACTGTCTTCTTAGAATTACAAAAGAAAGGAGGAATTTTCTGAGGCATCAATTCTGTTTTAAAAAATTATTCTTTTCTAGTGTCACCCACTCAAAGAACTGTAATAGGAAAGTAAATTCAACTCTCACTTAAAGTCAGCATGAAAAACTGGCTATGTATTTTTTCAAACTTCTTTTAAATTTCTCAAAATTACCAAATTCCAAACTCTCAATAAGAGCTGCTTTTATGGTCTAGCAATATTTCTTCAAATATCAAAATCGCATAGATTTGAGATTGAGATTAGACATACTAATAGAGGACAGTTTTACATCAATTTATGAAGCATCTTTCTGTGTCTTAGTAGATGGAAGCAAGAATAATTTATTTCATGAAATGAAACATCTTCAAAAGTTATTACATTTAAAAACATTTGCATATCTGAACCATGAACCACAAGCAAGGGGCCCTTCTGGGCTGTGCCTCAGCTTTTCCCATGCAACTGCTTCCCCAGTGAAAAAGTACTTAATTAAATAAGTACTTAAAGGATTGAAATTTGTGTGTGTCAATTCACCAAAAATGCGGTTTTTCAAATGAGATTAGTAGTTTGGGTTCTTCCCTTTAGTGAATAAGAATGTGGTCCATTCTTTCTTTAAAATTTATCAGGAGCAGTACGTGTGTGTATATATAATATATATGTAATATATATGGGTAATATATAATATATACATGGCTAATATATAATACATTCTATATATTAATATGTATGGGAACATATATATGGGAATATATAATAATATATAATATATAACATGTACATGTACATATGTATATATTACACATGTAATATATGCGCATATATACACATATGTGTACATATGTATTGTGTGATATGTATGTAATATGTGTGTCACGTGTATATATGTATATATGTGATATATGTATAATATATTATATGTGTGTACATATATATGTAATGATATATGTGCATATATAATAAACAATAAGGGAAGAATAGGCGAAGGTAGAAACAGAGAGGAAGGAACAGCAATTTTGCCAGAAATGTTAGCACACTTGTACTAGGTAGGATTCACCCAGAATGAAAGAAAAACAGGCATTGTAGTGGTAGGTCCAGAGCGGTTTAGACCAGCACTTTGCATGTGTATTCCAGAAGGTAACAGTGGCATCCATTCCCCATAGACATGCATTGAAATAATCAACCCTCTACACCATAAGCCCTGAAGCCCCTTTCCACCAGCACACAAGGGATCCAGGACCTGGCTGGGACTAACAGTTGTTCTTAAGGCATCCCTGGGAAGCCCCTACATTGGGTCCAAAGAATGAGGGAGCTAAACTTATAAGCCCAAGTCGTGCCTCTAAACGACTTCTGGGCAGGCTGCAAATCTGATGACATAGAGCAAGCACAGCAAGATTCCCACTCGCATGAAGACTGACAGCCAATGGAAACCGGTCCTAGACCCTGTGGGCTCCCGGGCACTCAGCCAAGCCTACGCGGACAGTCCTCTTGGCCTCAGCCTGCTTGGGTTCCCATGTTGTTACCCCACCCCTGGAGCCCCAGCACTCAGCCTTCTCCCTGCTCTCCTTCACGTGGCCAGCTTCACATCTGTGTTCTCTTTATCCAGATGCACCAGAAGGCTGCTCTCATTTCCCGTCAGGACACCTTGAATGACTATTCAGGAGTTTCAAATACCCATAAAGTAAGACTGCAATCATAAGCAATAAAAAAATGACTCCTGGGGCTCTTGATCTCGGGGTTGTGAGTTCAAGCCCCATGTTGGGTATGGAGCCTACTTTAAAAAAAAAAAAAATGACTCCCAATCCATGGAGTGTTGGGGAGTGGGATGGGGTGCAAGGAGAGATTTGCTTTATTGTCAGAAAACAGAACCATGTGATTCTTTCCTCTTCTTCCACTTACAGAAAGAATCACAGAGAAAGATTAAAATCACTATTGCCATCAAAATCACTATTGCAGCCACGCCACAAGACTCCGAAGAGAAAAAAAAAATCTACTCTTACTGGGGCAAGCGGGCAAGCTACAGAGAAGAAGAGGGAAAAGGAGAGGGCCAGAGCTCTCAGCGTGAGTGGAAGAAAGCAGCTTTTCTCTTTGAAAAGCAGATGAAGGTTAAGCCCTTGGGGAATTCTGACTGATGATTCTCTTTCATGAACCAGCACATCTTAAACACATTTCCCTTGAGAAGTGGCATCATCATTTCATTTCATGGTCAAGGTCACTAAAATGCTCCAAAAATAAGTTTGAAGCAGGGAGCAAAAGGAAGAAAGCAAAAAAAGCAGCTTTGATAACAAAATGATGATGTGAACAGGTACGTTGTACAGCGGCCCGAGGCTCCTAGACTGACAGGTCACTGAGCCCCTGCGGATGTGGTCTGTGTGTCTCTTTCTTCCCCTAATGACTCAGCCTCTTTTCAGCGGCTGCACACTCGTGGGAAGAAAGATGGCAGAGGACATGCTCAGTAATCAGAGCAATTAGTTTGGGAAGATCACATAACACGGATGCTAACACAAAGGGACACAGTTCAAAGAGAAACTTCTTCAGGGTCCTAACTGTCAGAGGCGCTGGACGCATGCGTGACAGCGAGCCTGGGCTGTTTTAGGGAGTCTGATGGAAATGGGCCCAGCACGTCAAATGCACCACCTCGCCCAAGCCACGCTCAGGGACTTCTTGGATGTTTATTTTTCAGTCTTTAATGCAATACCAAGTCCTGTTCCTGTAAAACTCTCTTTACCCCTTTTTTCAATTTCTGTTCGGGCTGTGGCTCCCCGACACCTCCCCGGGCTGCCTGCAACAGCTCCCTATCAGCTGGGCACTTCCAAACTTCAGTCCAGTCTGCATTTCATTGTCAGATCCCTGTTCCTAAACCACCATCTCCTCTAGTAAAACATGCTTTAGTTGCCCTTTGTTCTAACAACAACAACAACAACAACAAAGAACAATAGTAATAGTAGCTCTCTTAAGCATATTGTCTTCTCCAACCCACCACCATACTCACCTCTTTTCTTCATCATCATGTATTTGGAAAGCACGCTCTTCCCTCAGCGTCTACATGTCCGCAAACCCCCTTCTTCACCCCACTGTACACTGGCTTCTACTCCCTCCACCCCGTTCCGCTAAGGTTCTGCCTACTACATTCACCCACATGCTTCCACTTGTGAAACCAACAGCAAGATCCCATCCTTCCCCTTCAGGATCTTAGTGCAACTCATAACAATAACCAAGCTCTTGGGGAAACTCCCCTTGCCAACTTTCAAGATCACACTCTTAAACATCCTTCCTTAGATCTTCGTTTTCTGTCGTCTTTCCCAGCCCCTCCCGTCCTAACCCTCAAACTTTCGTGTTCACCAAGTTCCATCCTGAATGATACTTTCACTTTTTTATCCCAAGTGCCCAACATAATAGTGCCCCTTGCATATACCCCCCCTTAATTAACGCAGGTTACTGGCTTACAGACTTTTTTCAGGATGATGGTGTCGTTGATCAACCCACGAGCTCCCCATTATGTGCCAGGTAACGTTCAAGGTCCTCAGCCTAGAATTACAAGCTCTCTACCATCTATCTGTTCCTTCCTTGATACCTCCCTATTTCCTTTCTCCAATGTAAACCTTTCCCCAGAAATCCCAACACACTCCTCACTGAGACTTTGCTCAAGCAGTTTCCTTGTTCTGATAGACCCTTACCCTCTATCCTTTAATGCCTATGCGAGTTGTGCCCATCTTCTAAGATCTGGCTCAAATTCTCTCTCTTCTCCAAGGCCTGCCTGACCACTCAAAAGAACAGCCATCTTGCCTCCTCGTACCTTCCATCAGTTCTTCTCTATTATGCATTTGGATGTATGTTTTCACAGTTACTTACCTGTTTGGGACGGGATCTGGGAGGGATTGAAGGGTGGATGTGTCTGTAGTGGGGATGGTGACTGGGAGGCAGTGTACTCCATTATTTGCTAAAGGACATATCCTCCTGTCAAGTGTAACAACAGACCTCTATTTGGGGCTCAATAAATACTTGGTAGGAACCAATTTTAAACTGCCAGTCTTCATATGGTCCATCCTGAAGGAGCTCACTGTTATGGACTGAATGTTTGTGCCCTCCCCCCAAATTCATACGTTGAAATCCTAACCCCCAGTGTTATGGTATTAGGAGATGGGTCTTTGGGACATAATTAGGTCATGAAGGTGAAGTCGTCATGAATTGGATTAATGTCCCCGTAAGAAGAGACACAGGACCGCTTGCTTCTTCTCTCTCTGCTCTCCACCACGTGAGGATATGAGAAGTCAGCAGCCTCCAACTCAGAAGAACGCTCTCATCAGACCCCGACGGTGCTGACACCCTGATCACAGACTTCCCGCCTCCAGAACCGTGAGCAATACATTTCTGTTGTTTATAAGCCACCCAGTCTATGGTATTTTGCAACAGCAGCCCAAACGGACTAAGACACCATGAACCACTACATACTCTCCAAAAGAAAACCCTGGGTATGCAGCGTGGGGTGTGAGATCCCTGAGGACTTGGGAAAAGAAATCATCCAATGACTTCCTCCCAAAAAAACAACCCAGGCCCATCAACAGGTGAATGGATAAATAAACTGGGATACATACATACAATGGGATATTATTCAGTCATAAAAAGGCATTAAATTTTCGTATATGCTAGAATATGGATGGACCTTGAAAGCATGCTTAGTGAAATAAGCCAGACACAGAAGGACAAACACTGCGTGATTCCATGTATATGAAATACTGAGGGTGGGCAAATTCTTGGAGTCAGAAAGAAGAACAGAGGGCGGGAGGGGTGGGGGGTGCTGGAGGAGAAGGAAGTGGGAGTTGCTGTTCAATGGGCACAGCGTTTTTGTTAAGGAAGATGAAACAGTTCTGAGTATAGGATGGTTACACAACACTGTAAATGTATTTAATGCCACAGAATTGTACACTTACAGATTGTTAAAATGATGACTATTATGTTATGTATATTTTGCTACATAAAAAAAAAAAATACGCGAGGCCCCCCAATGAGCTGACTGTGGAGAAGGCAGGGAGCCCCACTGGCCTTGCCTGGCAAACACTTGACGTCCCCCCTGTGGACTGCACACGCACAGCCGACACAAGCCAGCTGGGACACAGAAAGTCTCACACTACCTCACAGTGTGCTGACACTTCCTTTGGCAACTCCATCGGGGGGCAGTTCCTCCCCAAAACAAAATATACGAGAAATTCCAGACACACTGGGGCACATCTCAGCAGCTAAGCTTCTCTGCAGGGGGAGGAGAGGATTTAGTCACCAGGAGGTGACTTTACCTCTCTCTTGAATAGTCTGCCATGTTGAGCAAGAATCTCCCTCCCTCTGAGCTTCAGCCCACCTACAGTAAAGTGGGGAAATGACACCTACCTTGCTGCGCCATTGTGCTATTTTGTAGCTCGACCGACAGACCTACGATACCTGAAACACTTGTTATGGAGTCTGGCACACAGCAGACTCTCAAGGAGGGTAATTAATAATAATAGTCATTCTTATTCGTAGTCTAATATTCTCTTTATTTTACCAGCACTAGGCCTCCCAGAAATGGAGTCCAAAAAGTTCTCCTTTCAAACATCATCATGACAACCAATACCTGTTCTCATTTGCTGCATCCCCAAGAATAAGGAATTGTCTACTTCTCAGAGATTTGACAGTTCTGTATCAGAAAGAACACCTTGCAAACTACTGACTGGCGTTGGCAGTCACAGAGAGTGACAAAGGAACAGACCTGGAGAGAAAATGTTCAGGACTGGTGAACCTGGAGACTCACTGAGTGACAAACTTCTCTAGACACCCCCAGGCTGTGCCTGTCTCAGCATTTCTGAGGGGCACAAGCAGCCATACTACTGCAGACGGTGAGACCGCTTCTAAATCTAAAACAGCCGACCTGATAATTGCCCCCCAAAAATGAGGAAATAACATTCATCGTGCACTTGAGATTCGGCTCTCCAATGATATGAGCCTTTCCTGTAAGAGGGGGAACTGTGTCCTTCACACACATTCTCTGGCCGAGGTGTGTGTGGAACTTCAAGCAGAGATAATGATGGAAATTAGGGATGAAAGAATTATTAGGTCAGCAGGCCCACTGCAATATTCAAGAGAAGGTAATTGGATCTTTAAAATGAAAAACGTAAAACAGGAAGAGTAGACACAGCTCCACGCTGAGCACTCACAGAGGAAAGTCAAGTGACCGCACAGTCAATCTTCAGGTTTGAAGACAGGGAGGGAATCCAGAACATTTTCCATCTTTGGGAGGAAAGGGCTCCCGGACTTTTCTGTACTGATCTTCCACTCACCCTTCACCTGTACCATTTCTGTGACCACACTCCGAGCCAAGTGCGGACAAAGAGAAACACAAGAACTCGGGGAGACTGGGGTAGACAGCAAGGCGTGTGAAGGAATGGTGGAAAAGACTCATTTATTGGAGTCTCCAAGGAACATTGATTGTAGAGGCAAAAGCTACCAGATAGAAGGAAAATCACTTTCTTCATAAGGGGAAAGAACAGAGATGTTGTGTTAAAGTCCTTTATTGTGTCTTTTGCTCAAACCTGATATCTACATGGACTTGCCACAGAGATATGCCCACACACCATGAATTATACAAACACATCTTCCAGATTCTGGATGGATCATTCCAGCAACTTAAATGCTCTCTAGACTTACAAAATACGTAAAAATATTTCAGGATAAAATGAGAGAAAAGGGGTAAGTGAAAAACCTTGAAAGCATCCAGCTTAGTATATTGTCTTTATGCCTTTGATAAAGAGCCTAATTTAGTATTTTATGTGATTTAACACATATTTGGTAATACAGCAATTTTCGTATAGCCAATGATGGGAATAGGAATAAGACATAGAAGGAACAGTGAAGATATTTTAGGTTTATCAGTGTCTATTACATGTTGTTATGCACACATGTATACACATACACACATAAGTGTATCCATATACATATATACCCACATTTACCATATACACATACATACACATGTAATAGAAAATAATATTTATCATAGATCCCCATAAGGCAAACATTTCAATATTCTTTTTTTTTAAAGATTGATTTATTTATTTTGAGAGAGAGAGCGAGCATGCAAGCAGGGGGAGGGGCAGAGGGAGAGGAAGAGAGAATCTCCAGCAGACCCCCCACTGAGTGCAGAACCCGACATGGGGTTCAATCCCACGACCCTGAGATGATGACCTGAGCCAAAACCAAGTTGGTCACTCAACTGACTGAGCTATCCAGGCGCCCCTCAAAATTCTTGAAATGTACTAATTTACTTAATCTTCCTAATTCCCCATGAAGTAGGTACTATCTGCACCCATATTTATACAGACAAAGAAACCAAAACAAAAGAAGTTTAGTAACTTGCCCAACATTTCCTGCAGAGCCCATTTGGAAGACAAACAGACTCCAGAATCCACGTCCTTAACCAACAAGAAAAAGGACACATACAAACACAAAGTATGGATAGCATTTGGACCTGCACATTCTCATGTCTAAATTAAGTACTGAGTACACCTTTGTTATTCACGGAACACGCTGAAACAATTGCAATAAATACTCCAACAAGCAATTGGGGAAAAAATGTTTGAAACTTAAACTAGTTTCGAAAAATCTGGAACAAGATAACCCACTGAGGTTTGAACATATTGCATTAAATATTTTTTCTTCCTCTTGCCTTTAAAACTGTTTGGGGTTTTCATGAGCTGTAAAGACTCAAGGGAACCAAAGTATCCTTGCAGAAATTCTGAATACCACTAAAACTAGCTGTCAACCATAAATCAGTATCTAGCTATTTTCCAACCTATTTATAAAAGTGTGGCTGTGAAATACATCTAAAATACAAATCTGAGCACATTTATCTAAAGATGGTACTTTTAGCAACAACCTTTTCAAACAAACAAATGCTGACTGTCTAAAGCAAAATAATTGCATTGCGTCAAAATGTTGGGGGTGGACTCTTTAAGTCACCCGTGAAGCTGGTATGATAAATAGTGGAATTTCACCGGATGGCAGCTTCATTCCAGCTACCCGAGGGCTTAACGCTAGCACCGGCCCAGATCTGATTTTTATTGAAAGAAAAAGAAATGTGTCAGAAGCAGACAACATTTCTGGATTTCCAGCGAAGAGTCTCAGAGGTACTAACATTTCATGCTCAAGATGAATTCAAGACTTTGCGATTCACTCTAGCATGTGTTCTAACCATATTCTGAATCAATTTTCTTTTCAGAGGTATTAGTCTATTGTCCTGGAAATTAGACAAATGCCACATGGTTCCAAAGCCTCTTCTACGTTCGTTCTCAATGACTGCACATTAGCTTTATTCAACAAAATCAACCAGGAAAAATCAATACAAAAAGAATTTTCAGCCTCTTTGAAGCTCAAGATTTATAGAAAAGTAGAGACATGCCAGGACCTTCCGAGGTTCTGAGCAAATGCAGATGTCACTTATGGTATTGTTTCATTCGACAACAATTTTTTGATCACTGGTTCATTGTCATCTATGTTCAACTGGAAAGCTCTGGGCATTTTGTTTAATTATAGCTGACAACCTGAAACACATAGAAAAGTCTGATCTCCATTACAATTCATAGCTCTTATGTAAAAACATGGGATAATCTAAAATATAGATCTCTGAACTGGTTTTGGAGGGGGGCACATTTTGTTCTAATTTCTAAGTACACAGAAATTCTCTTGATTTCTCTACCAACAAGAACACACAGCATTTAAAAACAACAGCATTGCAAATTCTGCCCAATCATTGAAGCCAAACATAGTCTTGATTGCAAGCATTTCATAGTTACCTATATGCATATATAAGATAAGAAACCTAAGTGGACAACAGTCTTCTTTTAAGAAGGCAATTTGGGCGCCTGGGAGGCTAAGTCGGCTAAGTGTCTGACTCTTGGTTTCAGCTCAGGTTGTGGTACTCATGGGTCCTAAGATCGAGCCCTGGGTTGGGCTCTGTGCTCAGCGAGGAGTCTACTTGAAGATTCTCTCCCTCTGCCCCTCCCTGTGGGCGCTTTCTCTCTCAAATAAACAAATCTTTTTTAAAAAGGCAATTCAAAATCCACATAGATTGGTAAAGATAACTACTAATTTTGCCATCATGCTAGATTCCAAAGGCAAACAAAATAAATAAATAAAAGCCATTTTTTTCCGTTATAACTGAAACCCAAAAAAGGTCAAAAGGCACACAACTTCATTCTGTGAGTTACCATTTTACATTAACTGTGGTTTTTCAAAATGCACTTTGTAGAAAGGAGTTAAAGTATAACTCATAAGCTTTTGGGTACTCTGACTTTATGCACACTGTGTGCGGTAGACGTCTAGAGGGTTCAGCACAAAACTACCTATAGTTAGTATTGTCAGGTTCTATCTCTTGAGTCCTTCTATCCAGCGTGCTGGGTGCTTTGGGTATTGGGTGTAATCTTAATAACAACCTTTTCAGATGAACAAACTAAGGCAGAGAATTGTATACACTTGCCCCAGAGACACCCGACACCACATGAAGAATGTCTGCTGGCCCCAAACCTAGATCTTCCTATGAAGCTGGCCTCTTTCTTCTGAATCACGTTCCTCCCAGATATTAATCCACGGTGCCCATCCTGCTGCAAATCACTCAATACACCTTGCATCTTCATTTTTAAAAGCCACAACAAGGGGTAACAAGGATGCTAACTAGACTTATTGTGGTGATCATTTCAAAATATATACAGAAATCAAATTATTACGTTGTACACCTGGAAGCGAAGATAACGTTACATGTCAATTGTAGCTCAATAAAAAAGTGGTAAAATTATATTACAGACAATCTCAAATTCCTGGCAAAAATAATAAATTTAATTTAAAAATAAATAACTTCAAAGAACTATGGAACAGAAAGCAAAGTCTTATGCTAATGGCTCCCCTTTACCAGTATAACTGCTGACCATATTAAAATTCAAGCTGTTTTAGTATAAATCTCATTTATTTTGGATTCCTTCCTCTTAGTTTAATTGGGACTTTCGGGGAAGAGAACTGTATGAAAGAGATCTGATATATTTTCTAAAAGTGATACAACTTCCCCTCTGTTAATATAGTCAGCATACCAGTCACTTGACTACTTTAAATGATTGATTTATTTTTAAAATGCACAGGCATTGGAAGGCAGAAAAATACATTTAGTAGGTCTACACAGCAGTGTGAACATGTGTATGTTTAGAGAGATGGGGGTCTATAGATCTATACATAAGGTAATTGTATAAAGTAAATTTGAAATTTTAATAATGGAAAGTTGTTAATACTAATGTTCATTTTATTCAATATCTGCTCTCAGGAAGATGTGAGTTGTTGATCCTCTTGTATAAAATATATACATGGTTTATGTGGTATTACTTGGAGATGTTATGAAACATTCCCCTAAATTAGGACAATTTCACTATTTTGGATTGTACTTCCTTTCTGCATGATTTTATTTCAAATAGCTAATGTTTCATCCATGATGTCTTTTTCACAAAATGTACTGGCAGACCTAGACAAACCACCTGGCCACTTCCTATTACCCCTCCCTCTTTCAGACTTTTTTTTTTTTTAATGGAACCTGTATAAACTGTCTCCTCATCAAAACTACACACTTTGAAGAAATTTAGGATTGCGCTCAGAGAGGTGGTTCATGAAATTACTCAGCACCAAATGGAGAATGTTTTCAACGGCTTAGCAAATCCAAAGGAACAACTCATCACTAAAGATGGTCCTTGGGCTGAAGTCTCGATATTTGAGCTGGAGAGTGTTGAAAACTCCCCAAAACTGGTTTGCAGGAGATGCTTACAGTTTGCTTCTGTGATATACAATTTATCAAATTTTAAAATGGCATGAGGAATTCATAAACACCCGGTAGTTGTTAAAAAAAAAAAAAAAGAAAGAAAGAAAAGACAACAAAACAAAAAGCCCGCCAAACCCCCCAGAGGAGCTCATTCACAGCACGAAAAGCAGAGGTCCCCATGTCACAGCTGTGATGTTCTCCAGGAGACTCATGGCAGTAGAGTTATAACTCACAGGCTTACTATTTAGGAGTGAACAAAATGCTCAATAAACGGAACGCCTTTGTATTATTATGTGGTCGTGGATTTTAGATAAGTTTGAGCACTTCCTCTTTACCTTTTAAAATAGTAACATTTGTATAACGTGTGCTAGTGGCTGACGCTAGCTATGTAGACATTTGGGAGTCTGGATAATATCAAGGGAGAAGTAGAGATTCAGAGTCAGAAAAATTTGTGTCCATGCCTTATGTAGATCTAACTCTAAGCCCATTGGATAGGAAATCACATACTTTATACAGGGAAGTTACAGATATTTTATTAAGAGATATCCTTAAGGGGCGTCTGGGTGGCTTAGTCGGTTAAGCGCCTGCCTTCTGCTCAGATCATAATTCCAGGGTCCTGGGATCAAGCCCCACATCAGTCTCCCTGCTCAGTGGGGAGTCTGCTTCTCCCTCTCCCACCCCCCCTGCTTGTGTTCTCCCACACACACACTCTCTCTCTGTCTCAAATAAATAAATAAATAAATAAATAAATAAATAAATAAATAAATAAAATATTTAAAAATAAATAAAGCTAGTTTATAGTTTCCTGATTGTTTACTTTTCTACATGCATTTAGGAAGTCCCATTTGAACATGGGCTTTGAATAGTGAGTTTAGTCTGTCTAAGAGGGTTAAGATTAGGGAGATAGAATAATAGCCAGTTACTCTAAATAACTAAATGCATATAGTTATAATAATAATTTTTTAAAAACCTGTACCACATGCCATGAACTGTTTTAATCACTTTGTATTTATTATTTTATTCAATACTGACACAATTCCTGAAAGGTGATATTCTTATCCCTATTTTACTGGTGAGGAAACCGAGTCTTAAGGCAGCAAAATTACTTTCTTAAAAGGATATGCTCTCAAATGGCAGAGCCAGAATTCAGGCCCAGTTCTGTCTTACTGCAAAGCCCTTGCTCTATGTTCTATGCCTTCTGAAAAATATCCTAAGTTACATCTCATCAAGTCCACAGTCACTTTTTTCACCTATATGACACGTTTAAATTGAAGGGACTCAGTAGAATTTTACCAAACCTCCAACATTAGCCAGCTTGGGGACCAGAACTTGACCACAGGCTGCAAGGAAAATCTGTGATTTAACTTTAAACCATAGACTTGTCAGACAGGAATACAAATCTGTTCATAGCCTAAACTGAAATGGAGACCTTGCTCTCTTAGAAAAAGGGAGGAGGGGATCTCCACCTGTTAACCATGAGTCAACAAACCACATCTTGTTCTGAAGCCACTCGGGTAATATTAACCTCAGATATGGGACAGGTTGGGACAAGAATACAATGTCTGAGGTGACTACGTGAAGAGACATACAACTCACTCGGAGCAAACTTTGTTTCCCTCAGTGGCATTTCCAAAGGAGAACCATTCACTGAGCCTGCCCTTCAGCAGCCATTGGCTCTAACGGTTGTACTAGGAAAGTTGTACACCAGGGTTGTGTCTAGAAAATTCTGACAGAGGGCAGCAACAACATCCACCCCAAAACACACTCCCATCCTCCATCCTCCATGATAAAGTCTCTCTCCTCCTTAGGACCAGCAATAAAACATGCGGGACAGCAGACCCCACTGAAACAGCACAGCCCCTTCAAGCACGGGGCTCGGGGAGACCACAGAGGTCGCGTTCCCATGAAGCCAGCTCTGTTTCTCCTTAACGACATTCCTACAAACACACAGAAAGCCTGTTGGGCTTGGGTGACTTTTATTCCTTTTCAACACTATCTTCTATGAGTCATTTGTGTTTTTGAGCTGGGTGACATCGTTGGTGAGCATGGGCTTCCTACGAGCAAGGCTGGGCCTCCCTCAGCAGCAGTCCACATGGCTCAGTAGGCTATGTCTCCACGGGCAAGGCCAAGAGCTCATTCTGGAGCCACAAGCAATGCATAACACGTTATTCAGAAGTCGGTGATCTGATGTGACTCTCTGAGCTCAGATTTTCAAACTGAGCTCTTGAAGATAACATGGTGTTTCTTAAGGCCCCATATCCCTTTAAGCATCGCTAACTCACAAGCATGCCTTTTGTTTGCTTGTTTTCTCAAAACGAAACACATTTGTAACAAAAGGTGTCAGGGCAATGTGTCCATTAATTCTCTTCTTTTTCTAAATCCAAAAAAAAAAAAAAAAAAGCCACAACACGCACTTCAACAGTTTAGTCCTCTTTTCGTGTTTCAAAGGTTCCCCACCAGCTGAGCGGCACGATCATTTGCACCATCTGTGCAAGGGTGAGAAACGCATTATTATCCAAGCCAAGGCTAAGGGTATTCTAGCAAGAAAGGCACCAACGCGTCAGAGAAAGGTTATGCAGAAAAGCTCCTGCCAGAAAACTCACTGTTTCTTCCTCTTTCCCTCTCTCTCTCTCATTTGAAATTCATGAAGATGAAGTGCAGCTTTTGTTTCCCATCAATGAGATGAGCCTTAATACACTCTTGCCAAAAGCAAGCTAACACAGAGTAATTGTTTTTCATCTAAATTGCATGTCCAACCTGCTTAGTCTTCAAAGAACATAGATGCTACAGCTTTGATACCCAACCGCAGAATGACAAAGGAGAGGGTACAAGGCACATAGGCACGATGAGAATTTTTAATCACCCCCTATCTATCAGCAAGCCCTGGAACTCTGGGGCAGTGAGAGCGGAGAAAAAAGAGCAGATTATTCACAAGGTAGATAAGGTTCCATATTTCATTCGAGACCAACTCCTTTTTTTTTTTTTTTAGGGGGAAAAAGTGATTTAGAAGGAATTAAGATTCCCCAAGGTGTTTTTAATCTCTTTTCACTCCAGGGCCAGGTGCCTCATGTAGCACTTAAAAGGGTTTCAAAAATGAAAGTAAATGCCTAGAACACAGAAAAGAGATATCCATCTACACAAAGCATCTGCCTTTGTTTAAGAAAAAAGTAGTTTCAGCTTTATGAACTTCACATCCAGACGTTTTATAAGTTTGGTGCATTAGTTCTTATAGACTTTTGCTCTGTGTACATTACCGTCAATACATAAAAAGAGGCAAAAAATCATCAATACCTTATATTTTTTAAGATATCAAACCTCCTTTATGTCAACGAGAGCAGTCATTTAATTGCACGTTACTGGAGAGTGTTTGCAAGGAGGTCTATGTGATGTGAATAAAAACCACCCAAAAAGACGGAATGCTCCAATCTGCTACCTGTTTACCACTTTTAGCAGGTAGAGATGCCATCGGAAAGCTGGGTGGATTTTGTCATTGATCCCTACGCTTCACTGAGTCACCAGGTGCTGAGACAAAAGATTTGATTCTGTTTATTGCATTTGTTCCAGTTAATTTAATTCTTCTTGCCTGGTTTAAACTTCTATTTTTCTAATTACCTTGCTAAGCTCTACCACGAAGGGAGGGCTGCTAGAGAATGTGGGCACAAACGATCTTGCGTCTGCGGCTGTCTGTAACTACAGCTACTGTCCTGTATCATGTCAACATGACAGCCAGTAATAGAAAGTATCTCCAGCATACGGGCAAACAAGAGATGGGGTACTAGTGAGTGCAAAGGCTGAGGAAGGCAAAGCAGGGGAAAGGATGTGGTTAGCGATGTGGGCATTAGGGTCAGCTCCGAGGCTAAACGTGCTACAGAGCATCACCTAAACCGTCTGAGTTCAGGGGTCACTGGCACACTAAGAGCCTTGGCCAATCTCTGAAATGACTCCACCACCCGTGCTGAAAGCCTGTATTTTCAATTTTGGTGCTTTCCTTTCTTACTGGAGAATCCATTCCAGTTTCTATTTCCAATAGAAACAGCTTTTATACCCTATGATTATTAAGATGTTATTAAACAATAGAAAGCATTGGCATTATGCAAGGGCTTTGAAAATACAATGTCAGGTTACAATGTTTATACTGCAGGTCCGGGTTTGTCTTGACACCAGATGAAGACAGAGAAAGGTGTGAGATACAGACGTTTACTAGAGACCCATCACCTGGCCTTTTCTAACACAGGTAGAAATGCTCTAAGAAATTTCTGTGAAACTGTCTTATGATTTAGAAACTGGACACTACACCCATCAAGGTCCTGGTATTTCTCAAATACCCAACTCCCCTTATGTATTAGTCAGGAAGTTGGGACTCTGGGTTGTGGTTTTCAAAAAACAAAACAAAATGAAACAAAAAAACAACTTAATAAGGGCATTTGGGGCACCTCAGGGGCTCAGTTGGCTGAGCATCTGAGTCTTGGTTTTGACTCAGGTCATGATCTCGGGGTTGTGAGATCAAGCCCCAAGTGGGGCTCTGCACTCGCCACGTGTCTACTTAGGATTCTCTTCCTCTCCCTTTGCCCCTCCCCCTGCTCACGTGCACACATGCTCACTCGCTCTCTCTCTCAATTAAATAAATAAAAATCTTTTAAAAAAAGAAAAGAAAGGAAATTATTGATTTATATAACCTAAATTTTCAGGGGTATCACTAGCTTCAGGCATGGCTGAATCCAGACACTGCTATCACCAGGGCTTGGTCTCTCTCGCTTTTAATTTATTGTCTCTGTTTCCTTGAATGCTTCCTGCCTCGTTAGGCAGCCTTTTAGTATATGGTAGCAAACATGCTACCTCTAAGCTTAAATGGAGGGTAGGCAGGAAAAGAACATCTATCAGCTTCAGATCATTATCTTAAAATTATACTTTGTTCTTCTGTCTTTATGTTAAGTTAGAGTAAGTCAAGCCAGTTGGTACTGTGTAGTGATAAGAGACCCAAACTGAAAATTTCCGAAGAAGGCAATATCACTACAGCAGTTCTTTAGGGACAGAATCTCTATTTGGTCTTTGCTAAAATAAACAATTTCCTTTTACACCAAGATCTCTTTGGCAGGATGCAATGGTGTCTTTAATGAACATGATCACAAAAGTCCTTTATTTTGCCCCAGTTTACAGAAAGACAAATACTATGAACTAGAGGTCAATAAGTACAATGAAAAGAAAAATGGGAAAGACAAGGATTCTAGTTCTGACCCTAGCAGTTTGAGAAGTCCATTAAGCCCTCGGTTTTGTGAGCCATAAAATAAGAGTGCTGAATGAAGTAATTCTAAGGCTTGTTTCAGGTTCTGAAATGTTAGGAATCCATGTAATGCTGACCTTGCTGTTATAATGTTGCAGACTTTGTTTTTTGCTTTCTTGATAATATTTTTCCCTTAACAAGGGAAACCTATGGTTCAGAACCCTAAGAAACACTGACCACGAAGTAGGTCAGAAACATCCTGCAAGAGATGAAAGCATTCGGAAGTTTGGCAGGAAGTAAGTCGCTGAGTCAGTGGCCCATTCTCCTGAACCCTTAGCCTTCCACGGGAAAATAAGCAAGCGGAGAAAGCAGTCAACCCAGCCCATGCAAGCTGAGTACCCACATATTGATCTTCTGTCTGACTGGGTCACGGGGTTGCTGGTATACATTAAGTAGGGAAAGGACTGAAAATTACATTAATTCAAATGGCTAAATCAATATTTAACAATGCAGTTAGTGGTAGTTGACCTTAAATGCACCTTTAATAAAACAAAGGTGATTCAGGCCAGCCTCCAGCATATGCCATTCAGAAATATGAACTAATGCAGAACAGATACGTTAAAGAGCCCTACTAACCCAGACACCTTTGCAGATCAGGCTGACTGCAAGGTCAAAGCTGCTCTCTTAACAAAGGCAACTTGAATTTTATTCATGTGATGCTGCATCTTCATTTATCACCTCCCTCCCTTGTCTCAAGGCTTGGGCAGCCTTGATCTCAGCCTGTTTAAAAGTAGGAAAAGGGTTTCTACAACTCTTTCCGCAGGAAATTATAAATCTTTAGCGATAGCTTTGTAACCTTGAGCACTCTCTTCAGGAGCAGACATAGATGTTACCAGTTGTTCCTCCAGGAAGCCTGTCTTACTGTAACCTGATTTGCATATATTTGCATATAAACATATCAGTGTGTACTCCCCTTGCATTAAGGATGACTGAAGTAAGTTTGCTTATGTTAAAAAGGCTGCAAAAAAGAAAAAAAAAAGATTAAGGAACAGATCAGGGCGATCTCTTCAAGATGTCAGAGAACAATCTCAGATGTTTATTAGCTATCAGGCTCACAGATGTGAGACTTTTTCAAATTGCCTTGCTGCCTGCAAACTACCTTAAGCTATAGTAGTGATAACTACTAAGGACTTGGTGATAACTCCAAGGAAAAGGTCAATCTAAGAATCTATTTCAATATACCTTAAGGCAGCAGGAGGCTCTAGGGAATTCCCGCAGGAGCAGAGGAAAGTTTCCATGATTTTGTGACCCAAAGATGCTTGGGCCAGCGGTGCCACTTCCTTCGCACCCTGGTTTGGTTGCAAGGACAAATGTGTGATAATTAGAAATCTCTCCTGAGACGGCTCCCTTTGATTTGTTGTTTGGTGATGACTACAGTTCCTCTGCAGCCTGGCTTCTCTCGGGTTTGTCTGCTGGTTACCATGGCAATGTGGCTTTGCGCATCCTAGGGGCTAAATCAGCATTCTGCCTCGTGCAAGCTGCTGGCAGTGGAACTTCACTAGTTTCGCGGGTGACTGTAAAACCAAATGCCGAAAAAATATCCGTACACTTGAAAGGGTGGAGGAACATTCCACAGAACGAGATCACAGTTTCTTTTGTCATCAAGGACAGAGAACAAATACGTGATCTCTCATAGGCCTAGCCACAGGCCCTCTGGTTGGGGAGGGAAGGGGAGTGCAGGCTGTTGGCAATAAATGTTAGCGTCCCCAGCTAATGACACAAACAGAAGTTGCTTGTAACCCCAAGAAAGGCAAGCAACAGCTTAGCTCCTGGCAATTGCCTCTTCCCAGGGCATCCCACATACAAACCACGAGGCACATCCAACTTTTCACATAGCTTCTATGTCCAAATATTCACTGAATTTAAAAATATTGTAGGAAATTCATAGTGATAAGTACATAAAGCTCATAGTGATAAATGCCTACACCAAGAAATAAGAAAGATTTCAAATAAGCAACCTAACTTTGCATCTCAAGGACCTAGAAACAGAAGAATAAACAAAGCCCAAAGTCAGAAGAAGGAAGGAAACACCAAACATTAGAATGGAACTAAATGAAATAGAGACTAAAAGGACAATAGAAAAGATCAATGAACCTAAGATCTGGATTTTTTAAGATAACACAATATTGACAAACCTTTAGCTAGACTCAGCAAGAATAAAGGAGAGAGGACTCAAATAAAATCAGAAATGAAAGAGGAGACATTGCAACTGATACCACGAAATATAAAGCATCATAAGAGAGTACTGTAAGCAGTGGGACCCCAACAAAGTGGACAACCTAGAAAAAAATGGATGAATTCCTAGAAACAGACAACCTGCCAAGACTGAATCATGAAGAAATAGGGAAGCTGAACAGACTAATTACTAGTGAAGAGACTGAATTAATCAAAAACCTCCCAACAAACCAATGTTCAGGACCAGATGGCTTCATTGGTGAATTCGATCAACATTTAAAGGCTTAATACCAATCCTTCTCAAACTCTTCCATAAAATAGAAGAGAAGGGGATATTTCCAAACTCAACTGATGAAACCAGCATTACCTTGATACCAAAACCAGACAAGGACATCAGAAGAAAAGAAAATATAGGCCAATATGCTTGATGAACATAGATGCAAAAATCTTGAACAAATATTAACAAACCAAATTCAACAACATAATCAAAGGATCACACACCATGATCAAGTGGGAGTTACTCCAGGGAAACAGGGATGACTCAACATCTACAAGTCAATTGACGCAATATACTACATTAACCACATGAAGGGAAAAAAATCGTGATCATCTCAATAGATGTAGAGAAACGTTTTACAGAATGTTAAAATCAGTTATATTTTTTTTAAAAAGGTCTAGATGAAAATGAAACGGAGTGTTAAAAATGATCAAGATTAACTTACTTTGCACTTTTCCCTATAGATTTGTTCATAATTAGACAAATTAGAACTCAAAAAAACATTGATTACTCTATTTCTCATCTCCCTGGCAATGATGCCTAAAATAGTCATAAATTCACATTTCCTGATAGACCTGCTAAACATTTAGGCAAAGAAGTCACAGAGATAACATGGTCATATAAATTATCCATGCAAATTATGAACTGTATGTAAATGATATTTATTTTTTTCCTTTATCAAAACAATGCCAATAACCTGATAACATCTATCAAAGGCCTTAGTCTTTAGGAGGCTAAGGAGAAAACAGATTATTGCAAACCAAACAATCTCTTCAAAAAACAATTCAAAATTCAATCCTTATCATTTTTATTAGCAAAAACCCCATTTTTAAAAAAGATTTTATTTACTTATTTGAGAGAGAGAGACACAGAGACAGAGAGAGATAATATGAGCAGGGGAGAGGAGCAAGGGGAGAAGGAGAAGCAGACTCCCCACTGAGCAGGGAGCCTGATGCTGGACTCAATCCCAGGACACTGAGATCATGACTTGAGCCAAAGGCAGCTGCTTAACCAACTGAGTCACTCATGTGCCCCACAAACACACCATTTTTTAAGAACAAGACCTAACACTTGCCAAACAAATATCCGGATCTGAGATGTTGGTTAATCAAACACAAAACACGTGCACTGGTTAAAAAAAAAAAAAATCAGTAATGTGTAATACAGAGAACAGACATTCTCACTTCTAACCAATAAACACAGTCTCCTTCAAAGCACGGAATTTCATTCCAGGATGCGACAAAATTTTAGTAGTGTCAAGGGGACTTCTGCTTCTACTGAAGATGTTGAACAAGTGTTAGCCAACTTTTTCTGTAAAAGGCTAGGCGGTAAATAATTTTTGCTTTACAGGCCATATGGTCTCTGTCACAACTACTCAATTTTTAGTCACAGAAAAGATGTAAACACGATGAGCATGGCTGTGTTTCTGTAAAACTGTATTTATAGAAACAGGTGATGGGCAGGATTTGGTCCAGAGATCAAAGTTTGCCAACACCGAATACAGAAAGTCACAAGTGAATGGTACTCTTACCCCAACAGTGAGAGCAAGCTGAAAGATATGCAAAGAATACTTTTCAAGCCCATCAGAGAGCCAAGGTCACTGGGCAAACTAAAAAACTAAAAGCCAGAGTGACAGGCTGCTCGAAGAAGAGACAAGAACCACTCATTATTTCACTTCTGGGAAAGCAGCAAGAAGTGGAGGAAACTGCCATGGATGGGAATAAGAAAAAAAGCTACAAATCTCACAAAATCCTGAAAGCCAAGTAGGGTTGGCATAACAAGTTAGGGTCCCTGGGAGCTCCAGACACACAGCATCTACACTTACTCGTCAACTTTTTCATAGGCCTAAACCAACCTGTCCTAAGAGAAAAGCAGAAGAATGGAGAGAGATCTGCTCTGTGGCACAGCCGTACAGGGCTTGCCTGAGTCTGACGGTGGAGCAGGTGAACGGGAGAACCCTTCCAGCATGGGGGATCCTGCATGAGTCCACAGCAGCAGTCTCCCACTGGGGAGGGACAGGAATGCTGAGAGATACCCAGCCCTGAGGCACAGACACACCGGACATCTTGAAGTCGCAGGGCAGGACATTTGAAGGAAACCCTCTGAGACCCCGGGCCTCATGCTGAGTAGGAAGCACCAGGGGACTTTGAAGCCTGTGACACAGTGATCGTAACTAATGCAACGACAAAGCCCAAACTCAACTCACTGCGGACTAGATTGTCCCAACCCACCACCTTCATGGCCTGAGAGAAGAAGGTGTAGTTCTTCCAGAAAATAAGCCTGATTTACCTCAGTCTCCCTGTTCTTACACACTCAAAAAAAAAAAACCCCAAAACCAAATGACAAGAAAATAGGACCCATCATCAAGAAATAAAATAATCAATAAAACCAGATGCAAGGATGGCACAGGTGTTTGAATTATGAGTCAGGGACTTTAACACAATAGTTGAAATGCTACAAAATAACATGACTTATTTCTGTCATATCTGAAAAACAATCCAGTCTTATTTAAAGGAGCAATATAATAGAATGATATATAATCTTAATACATTACCCATAATCGCTACAAAGAATAGATAAGATGCTACTGAATGACGAAGCCATACTAGAAACATTAATTAAGTGGGTAATGCAATACACCATTAAGACTAGGACAATCTTGATAACAAAAAGGGTACTAAAAATCACTATATAATTATTGAAATAATTACTGGCCAAAAAGAGGCTTGATTACATTAATGGTTCTATAAAATATTGCTATCAAAAATTATTCTCAAACATAAAATTTCTTTCTAAAAAGATTACATCTATGTATATTAAGTCACTTAGTACATATCCATGTTGTTCAACTTCTTGGCCATATCTGGTTGAAATGCCATGTTAATTTTTTTCTAAAGAGTGTATATGTTAAAGTGAGCTTATTGGTATTAATTTTTCACAAAGTTACCTGCAAATCTTTGTTAAATTTGCGTTGCTGGCTCATCAATTTAAACTTGTTGACACGTTCAAATGACCTCTTCTCTATAGACCGTAACATAATATTTTTAAATTAAGACTAAATTCTTTCTAAAGAGGCTGAGATACCTGATAAGCTCAGAGCAAACTCTGTCAAATGGAAGACAGTCCGAACTCTAATTTTTTTCCTTTTGAAATACCTTCCATAAATATTTTCACAGGTGCTATCTTTCTACCTCCATACAATGTACACATTATCTCTTCCTGTTTCTGATTCTTTTTTTTTTCTTCTGTTTCTGATTCTTTAAAATGCAGCAAAACCTTAGGACTTCTCCATTTCATTCCAGTCCAGTATATAAATTTATCTTACCAAAAACACAGCTCCATCAAAAGATTCGTCCAAAGAATTGAGATATTGCCAACCGCTCTTACAAAACTGCAAAATTAAAATTTGAAACCACTGTATTTGATTAAGTAGTTTGGTGATGTGCTTGCTTTTTAAGGATAACTTTCAATGTCTTCTTGTTTGTAAGTGTTATTTTCAGTTATTGAAATTTGCTAAACACGGAAATCTTGATGTGGTTCGTTGAATTGTTTGCTTGAAGATTTTTAGCTGATTCTGAATAATGTGCAAGAAGATATTGAGCATTTAATTATAAAAATGTTTAATGTTATTGTGAGACACTGAGGTCGGCTTACACTTCAACGTTTGAAGGCTCAAACATTTCCACAGTCTGAGTGATGATGGGCAGTAAAAAGAGGAGCTTACTGACAGTCTGGTGCCTTATTTCGCTCTGTGCACATTAGCTTTGCTACAAAACTATTGTTATTTTCTTACTCTATCTTTGTGTGACAACGACAGCTTTTTAAAAGTTCATTATTTTCATGTTGACCTTTGTTACTGAATCTTACAGGATCACCGCCAACAAGGTCATTTGTGTCATTTTCAACAAAATGAAGCCACAGTAATTTCACTTTAATTCCATAAATCGAAAGAACAAAAATTGAATTACTGTTGCAATTACTGATTTCTGTGCGCAGCGTCCAGTGACACTCACAAAATATTGGCGTATATCATTGTTTGCACAGTTCTCCTGCTAATAGAGCCGACGCTGTAAGAGCTAGGCTTCACTTTAGTATGGGCACAGGAAAACTTGAAGTTGAAAAGGAGCACAATTAATTTAGAGGAAGACTCATCTGATCTGAAGAAACATCCTACGTCACAGAGTAAATGTACTTTCTATGGGGCCATGTGTTAAATTAGTGCGTTCGGGCAGAGGCTTTAAAACTACTAACTTTCCAAGTAGTTGCTGATGGTCCCTCAGCAAATCAGCGTTTTCTGGTTCTGTTGGGCTTTTTAATAGACTTTATTTTGGGGAGTCGTTTTACGTTCACAGAAAAGCTGAACAGAAGGGACAGAGGTTTCCCGTATACCCTCTCTCCCCACAAATGCACAGCCTTCCCATTATCAACATCCCCCACCAGAGTGATGCATCGGGGAAAATCAGCAAGCCTACATCGCCACAGCATTATCAAAGCCCTTAGTTGCATTTGGATTCACTCTGGGTTTTGCACAATCTATGGGCTTGGATAATGTATCATGACATATACTCACAAATATAGTTAAATACAGAGTAGTTTCGTAGGAGGGGTTAATACAGCGGAGGAGTAGGGGACCCCTTTTTCAGCTGGTCCCCTGAGTCGAGTTGGATAGGTACCAGACCAGCCTGAACATCCACGGAATCAGCCTGAGACACAGGAAGATACATCTGGATCTCTACAAATGAACATCTCCAGCGCTGAATATTGAGGTACGAAGTGGGGAGCCGTGAAACCGCACACAGATATCGGAAGATAAACAGAAGGGGGAGGGAGCCGCCACGTTCGGGCGCCAGGAAGCGGTAGCCACCTGCACGGGGGAGCCAGCGGACTCGCAGACGGCACCCATGAGAAAACAGACTGGGACCGTGAGCGGGGAACGCGCGCCACCAGACTTCTCATGGAACTCCAGTGTGCTCACTGGATCCAGACTGAGACCGGGAGCTCCAGGAGCGCGCGGGGGCAGCTGGTGGCTGGCGGCTGGTGGTGTTAGAAACACAAAGGATAGGGAAGCGCTGGCCCGGGAAGTGAGGGCTGGGACGCCAGGTGTGGGGCGCACATCCCTGGACACTGCAGGGTTGAGCTGCACCAACAGAAACAGAGTTAAAGTGACCAGATCATCAGTGGAGAATGGTCCACGATCCCTCTGTTCTGAGACAGAGGCTGAGATTCGGCCACTGCTGCTCTGACTCTCAGAAGAGGCACAGCAAACCGCCAGGGAAAGCCGCCAGAGAACAAAAGCCTGGAAATACGGCTCACAGTGTGCCCATTCCCATCCCCCCTCGCAGGGGACATGGAGACTCTACCCAAACAGGGTTGCCTGAGTATTGGCGCGGCAGGCCCCTCCTCCAGAAGGCAGGCTGAAAAATCAAGAAGCCCACATCCCTAAGATCGCTATAAAACAAGAGCGCATGGCCTGGGTCCTGGTCAATAATTTGGGCTCTGGACAACCCCGCAACCTCTCCTCATCAGAATGACAAGAAGGAGAAATCCCTCCCAGCAAAGAAAAGACAATGAGTCTGTGGCCTCTGCCACAGAACTAATGGATATGGATGTAACCAAATTATCAGAAATGGAATTCAGAGTAACAATGGTCAAGATGATGTGTAGACTTAAAAAAAGTATTAACGAAAATGTTAATGAGAATATAGAATCTCTAAGGGCGGAAATGAGAGCGAATCTGGCAGAAATTAAAAATTCTATGAGCCAAATGCAGTCAAAACTAGAGGCTCTGATGGCCAGGGTGAATGAGGCAGAACAACATATTAGCGAATTGGAGGATAGGTGACTTAAAAAAATCCATGCCCACGAATGTAGGTTACGGGAGATTACTGACTCAATGAAACGATCCAATGTCAGAATCATCGGCATCCCCGTGGGGGTGGAGAAAAACAGAGGTCTAGAAGAGATATTTGAACAAATTGTAGCTGAAAACTTCCCTAATCTAGCGAGGGAAACAAACATTTGTGTCCAAGAGGCAGAGAGGACCCGTCCCAAGCTCAACCACGACAAACCTACACCATGTCACATCATGGTACAATTCGCAAATATTAGATCCAAGTATACAGTATTGAAAGCGGCCAGGGCAAAGAAATTTCTCACGTACCAAGGCAAAGGTATCAGAATTACGTCAGACCTATCTACAGAGACCTGGAATGAGAGAAAGGGGTGGGGGGTGCATTTTTAAAGTTCTTTCAGAGAAAAACATGCAGCCAAGGATCCTTTATCCAGCAAGGCTGTCATTCAGAATTGATGGAGAAATAAAGACCTTCCAGAATCGCCAGTCATTAACCAATTTCGTAACCACAAAACCAGCCCTACAGGAGATATTAAGGGGGGTTCTATAAAGGTAAAAAGGCCCCAAGAGTGATACAGAACAGAAAGTCACAACCGATACAAACAAAGACTTTACTGGCAACATGGCATTATTAAAATCATATCTCTCAGTATTCAGTCTCAATGTGAATGGCTTAAATGCTCCCATAAACACCACAGGGTTGCAGATTGGATAAAAAGAAATGACTCATCCATTTGCTGTCTACAAGAGACTCATTTCGAACCCAAAGATACATTCAGACTGAAAGTAAAGGGATGAAGTACCATCTTTCACACAAATGGACCTCAAAAGAAAGCTGGGGTAGCAATTCTCATATCAGATAGATTGGATTTTAAACTAAAGACTATAGTTAGAGACACAGAAGGGCAATATATTATTCTTAAAGGATGTATCCAACAAGTGGATATGACAATTATAAATATATATGCCCCAACAGGGGAGCAGCAAGATACACAAGCCAACTCTTAACCAGAATAAAGAGACATATAGATAAAAATACATTAATAGTAGGGGACCTCAACACCCCACTATCAGAAATAGACAGAACACCCTTGCAAAAACTAAGCAAAGAATCAAAGGCTTTGAATGCCATACTCGACGAGTTGGACCTCATAGATATATATAGAACACTACACCCCAGAACCAAAGAATACTCATTCTATTCTAATGCCCATGGAACATTCTCAAGAATAGACCATGTTCTGGGACACAAAACAGGTCTCAACCAATACCCAAAGACTGAAATTATTCCCTGCATATTCTCAGACCACAATGCTCTGAAATTGGAACTCAACCACAAGGAAAAATTTGGAAGAAACTCAAACACTTGGAGACTAAGAACCATCCTGCTCAGGAATGATTCGATAAACCAGGAAATCAAAAATCAAATTAAACAATTTATGGAGACCAACGAGAATGAAAACACAACAGTCCAAAACCTATGGGATACTGCAAAGGCAGTCCTAAGGGGGAAATACATAGCCATCCAAGCCTCACTCAAAAGAATAGAAAATTCTAAAATGCAGTTTTTATATTCTCACCTCCAGAAGCTGGAACAGCAAGAGAGGGACAGGCCTAATCCACGCACGAGGAAGCAGTTGACCAAGATTAGAGCAGAAATCAATGAATTAGAAACCAGGAGTACAGTAGAGCCGATCAACAGAGCTAGAAGCTGGTTCTTTGAGAGAATTAATAACATTGACAGACCTCTGGCAAGACTTATCCAAAAGAATAGAGAAAGGACCCAAATTAATAAAATTATGAATGAAAAAGGAGAGGTCACAACCAACACCAATGAAATTGGAAGGATTATTAGAAACTTTTATCAACAGCTTTATCCCAATAAATTAAGCAATCTGGAAGAGATGGAGGCCTTCCTGGAAACCCATAAACTACCAAGACTGAAACAGGAAGAAATTGATTTCTTAAACAGGCCAATTAATTATGAAGAGATTGAGTCAGTGATAAACAATCTTCCAAAAAATAAAACTCCAGGCCCGGATGGTTTTCCTGGGGAATTCTACCAAACATTCAAAGAAGAAATAATATCTATTCTCCTAAAGCTATTTCAAGAAATAGCAACAGAAGGAAAGCTACCAAACTCATTCTATGAGGCCAATATTACCTTGATCCCCAAACCAGGCAAAGACCCCATCAAAAAGGAGAATTACAGACCGATTTCCCTGATGAATATGGACGCCAAAATCCTCAACAAGATCCTGGCAAATAGAATCCAACTGTACATTAAAAGGATTATCCATCATGACCAAGTGGGATTCATCCCTGGGATGCAGGGGTGGTACAACATTCGCAAATCTATCAGTGTCTTAGATTTTATTCAGAAACAAAAATTCAGAAATCATATGATTCTCTCAATGGATGCAGAAAAAGCATTTGACAAAATACAGCATCCTTTTCTGATTAAAACCCTTCAGAGTTTAGGAATAGAGGGTCCATTTCTCAAGCTCATAAAAGCCATCTATGAAAAGCCTACAGCAAATATTATTCTCAACGGGGAAAAGCTGGAAGCCTTTCCCTTAAGATCAGGAACACGACAAGGATGCCCACTCTCGCCACTACTATTCAACATAGTACTAGAAGTCCTTGCACCAGCAATCAGACAACAAAAAGGGATCAAAGGTATCCAAATCGGCAAAGAAGAAGTCAAACTGTCTCTCTTCGCAGATGACATGATACTCTATATGGAAAACCCAAAAGAATCCACTCCCAAACCACTAGAAGTTATAGAGCAATTCAGTAATGTGGCAGGATACAAAATCAACGCTCAGAAATCAGTTGCATTTCTATACACGAATAATGAGACTGAAGAAAGAGAAATTAGGGAATCCATCCCATTTACAATAGCACCAAAAACCATACGTTACCTTGGAATTAACTTAACCAGAGACGTAAAGGACCTATATTCTAGAAACTATAAATCACTCTTGAAAGACATTGAGGAAGACACTAAAAGATGGAAAAATATTCCATGCTCATGGATCGGAAGAATTAACATAGTTAAAATGTCCATGCTACCCAGAGCAATCTACACTTTCAATGTTAGGCCGACCAAAATACCAATGACATTTTTCAAGGAACTGGAACAAATAGTCCTTAAATTTGTATGGAACCGGAAAAGGCTCCGAATCACCAAGGAACTGTTGAAAAGGAAAAACAAAGCTGGGGGCATCACAATGCCGGATTTCGAGCTGTACTACAAAGCTGTGATCACAAAGACAGCATGGTACTGGCACAAAAACAGACACATAGACCAATGGAACAGAACAGAGAACCCAGAAATGGACCCTCGGCTCTTTAGGCAACTAATCTTTGATAAAGCAGGAAAAAACATCTGGTGGAGAAAAGACAGTCTCTTCAATAAATGGTGCTGGGAAAATTGGACAGCTACATGCAAAAGAATGAAACTTGACCACTCTCTCACACCAAAGATAAACTCCAAATGGATGAAAGACCTCGATGTGAGACAGGAATCCATCAAAATCCTGGAGGACAACATAGGCAACAACCTCTACGACATCGGCCAAAGCAACTTTTTTCATGACACATCTCCAAAGGCAAGAGAAACAAAAGATAAAATGAACTTATGGGACTTCATCAAAATAAAAAGCTTCTGCACAGGGGCGCCTGGGTGGCACAAAGGTTAAGCGTCTGCCTTCGGCTCAGGGCGTGATCCCGGCGTTCTGGGATCGAGCCCCACATCAGGCTCCTCCGCTATGAGCCTGCTTCTTTCTCTCCCACTCCCCCTGCTTGTGTTCCCTCTCTCACTGGCTGTCTCTAAGTCTGTCGAATAAATAAATGAAAAATCTTTAAAAAAAAAAAAAAAAGCTTCTGCACAGCCAAGGAAACAGTCAAAAAAACTAAGAAGCAGCCCACGGAATGGGAGAATATATTTGCAAATGACACTACAGGTAAAAGACTGGTATCCAAGATCTACAAAGAACTTCTCAAACTCAATACGCGAGAAACAAATAAATCATAAAATGGGCAGAAGATATGAACAGACACTTTTCCAATGAGGACATACAAATGGCTAACAGACACATGAAAAAATGTTCAAAATCATTAGCCATCAGGGAAATTCAAAACAAAACCACACTAAGATATCACCTTATGCCAGTTAGAATGGCAAAAATCAACAAGGCAGGAAACAGCAATTGCTGGAGAGGATGTGGAGAAAGGGGATCCCTCCTATATTGTTGGTGGGAATGCAGGTTGGTGCAGCCACTCTGGAAAACAGTGTGGAGGTCCCTTAAAAAGTTAAAAATTGAGCTACCCTATGACCCAGCCATTGCACTACTGGGTATTTACCCCAAAGATACAGACGTAGTGAAGAGAAGGGCCATATGCACCCCAATGTTCATAGCAGCATTATCCACAATAGCTAAATCGTGGAAGGAACCGAGATGCCTTTCAACAGATGACTGGATTAAGAAGTTGTGGTCCATATATACAATGGAATATTACTCAGCTATCAGAAAGAATGAGTTCTCAACATTTGCTGCAACATGGACGGCACTGGAGGAGATAATGCTAAGTGAAATAAGTCAAGCAGAGAAAGACAATTATCATATGATTTCTCTCATCTATGGAACATAAGAACTAGGAAGATCGGTAGGGGAAGAAAGGGATAAAGAAAGGGGGGGTAATCAGAAGGGGGAGTGAAGCATGGGAGACTATGGACTCTGAGAAACAAACTGAGGGCTTCAGTGGGGGTGGGGGAATGGGATAGACTGGTGATGAGTAGTAAAGAGGGCACATATTGCATGGTGCACTGGGTGTTATACGCAACTAATGAATCATTGAACCTTGCATCAGAAACCAGGGATGTACTGTATGGTGACTAACATAATGTAATAAAGAAACATTAAAAAAAAAAATACAGAGTAGTTTCACTGCCCTGAAAACCCTCTGTGTTCCATCGACGTTTCCCTCCTCCCTCTCCGTCCCCAGCTACCACTGATCTTTTTACTGTCTTCATTGTTGTTCCTTTTCCAAAATGTGATAGAGTTGGAATCAAACAGTAGATAGCCTTTTCAGATTGGCTTCTTTGTCTTAGCAATATGCATGTAAGTTTCCTCCATGTCTTTTCATGGCTTGATGGCTCATTTCTTTTTAGTGCTGAGTAATAGCCCAGTGTCTAGATCTATCACAGTTTATTTACCCATTTCCCTACTGAAGGACATCTTGGTTGCTTCTAAATTTGGGCCATTATGAATAAAACTGTTATAAACCTCCATTTGCAGGTTTTTGTGTGGACATAAGTTTTCAACTCCTTTGGGTAAATACCAAGAAACATGATTGTGGGATCATAGAGTAAGAGTATGTTTAGTTGTGTAAGAAACTGCCAAAGGGCCTTCCAAAGGGCCTGTACCATTCTGTATTGCCACCAGCAATGAATGAGAGTCCCTGTTGCTCCACATTCACTCCAGCATCTGGTGTTACCAGTGGTCTGAAGTTCAGACGTTCTAATAGGTGTACAGAGGTACCTACTGTTGTTTTACGTTGCATTTCCCTGTCTTCTGGTTCTCATGTGGTTAGTGGTACCACTATGGTATTCATGGTGAATGGTAAATATTACCCATTCATTATCTAATTTTTTAAGAAAATTCTTAGTATTTAATTTTTATTACATGTCTATTTCCATCTTTTGAGGTCATTGCAGACTAAAAGGTTTGCTGCAACCCCAACTAACAATTCTCCAGAATAGGTACAGAAAGACCCCCCCAATGCTGTGCCCCTTCAATGGAATAATTCCAAACGTGTGTTTTGGACCACTCCCAGAGTTTCTCTGCAGAACTAAGCTCCAGCCATGTATTATGATAAATGGTTTAACTCTGCACCCTTTACTGGCCTCCTTCCTTTCTGATTCCCTTCCCCTCTACCCTACCAATATTACCTGCACTCCATAAATAAAGCAGTTGCACTCTAATCCTTGTCTGAAGTTTGCCAAAACTAAGACATTTGTAGATTTATACCATAAAATGAATAATGAAATCTCTATGCAAGAGCAGTCAGACTATTCTCTCCATGCACTTCTATTTCAGCTCCCATTTCACGAGCATCTAACCCAGAATTTCCCACTGATCCCACCTTATGTCAAATTCTTGGCTTCAAATGCCCTCAGGCTGAAGCACTGGGCTTAGTGTAACCGACTAGTCCACCAGGTGACCTAAAGGGGCAGCAACACCAAATACACCTACCACTGCTCCAAACTGAAAGGAGGTGTCTCTTGTCATCATTGACCAAGAACACTTCATTCTTATCACTGAGCACCCTGCATGCTGGTCTCGAAAGGGAGATATCGGTTACATTGCCAACACACTGCTCATAGGTCTCACATACTTCTAGACAAGACCATGGAATAATCCAGAAACACAACGTGGAGGTCTACTTAACACCTCCCAGCTTACTTTAAGGCAACTAACAGTAATAATATTTCATTTTTAAGTGGAAAAAGAAGCAGTACAAATGCTAAATTAGATGGGACACCAGAATGTTAGAAATAAACCAGGTCTATCTCAGGCAAACAGGCATATACTCTCTCAGTCTCATTAATGAGACTGAAAAGTCACCAGGGCAGACACTGAGTTTGGACTACACAAGAGCCTCTTACAGAATCCTTCTCCCATTACTCTCTCAACTTCACCAGTGGAACATTAGAGCACCTTCTCATGCTCCCTGCACCTATGGGTGGCCTCATGACCCAGTTCTAGCCACAGATGTGTATGGAGATGCTACTAGGTGGGACTTGGGAGAAAGCTTCTCAGAAGAGACAGGCTGGCATGCCCCTTCAGCCCTTGGCCACTCAGACTTCCCCTTTCTATTTTCTTATATTCAAAAATGATGGCTCCAGTAGCCCTCTTCCAACAGTGAAGAATAAGAAAAGATGGCAAGAAAGATGCTGGAACACTTGATGATATTGTTGACATCGTGGAGTAGCCGCACCAGTCTCTGGACCTCTGATCATATACATATACAATCCTGCTCTGTCCAGGTGGCTGTAATAGGGCTTACTTCTATTCACAGTGAAACACTTTCTTAATCGAAATGCCTCCAAGTTCTGTTAATAAAAATACCTAGAAGTGCTTCTTTCTCTACTAGTCTTTGCTAATTCTACCTAACTAGCCCTAAAATAGAATGGGGATCACTTATGACTGGTATATGTCAGGTCTAAAGTGTCATTTGAATTCAGTAATTTTTTTAAACCAAACAATCTTAATATACTTACTTTCTTTTCTAATTATCGAGCATTTTTTAGAAGTTGCCTGATACTTCGTTTTTATGCATAAGTCATCACAACTTCATTGAAAACTGCTTGAAAGCAGATCTAGGATCATATACTTTGGCTGACCTTATGACACTTATCAGTTATTAAATGGAAGCACTTTGCACATCCTTCTAATTTTTCTAGTATCAGGAACTGTTAGAAATGTTTTCTTAAAGTTTTAAATGTTTTTAAAAGCTCTAAAAACTTTCTATGATTCAAGTTATCCCAACAAATTAGCTTGAAAAGTAGATTTCCAGGGCGCCTGGGTGGCACAGCGGTTGGGCGTCTGCCTTCAGCTCAGGGCGTGATCCCGGCATTCTGGGATCGAGCCCCACATCAGGCTCCTCTCCTATGACCCTGCTTCTTCCTCTCCCACTCCTCCTGCTTGTGTTCCCTCTCTCGCTGGCTGTCTCTATCTCTGTCGAATAAATAAATAAAATCTTTAAAAAAAAAGCTAAAAAAGAAAAGTAGATTTCCTTCTTTCTTAGATTAGTTTTAGGTAAACTGAATTTTATATCCCCTTAAATTTTTTTAAGTTGATTGGCAAGAAGCCAGCTCTCAAAACTGTACAAATTAGCCACCTGCCTTAGTTATAAAAACAAGCAAATAATTCATTTGAATCCCTCCCCCCAAAAAGCTATTTTTTTACTTCCCTTAGAGTAGATGTGCTTTTAAATGAGAAGATGATTGTAAATCATTGTGAATTGCTCACAGTCTGTGCTATATTGTTCCTCAAGATGAACTTTTAAGAGGCATCTTGTGATTTATGTATTTGCGATTGAAATAAAGTCAGCTTTTCACTGTGGGAGTAATTTGCATCCATTGGGTGTGCTTAGTCAAATGCTAGGTGTACGACTGAGGTAGAAGGATGAAGAAAACGGAGGAATAGTAGGTCTTGGTGCTGGAACTTGCCTGGTTTTGTAAGATCTAAACATGGACACTTGATTGGTCACAGACTGCTCTGCGGGATCCACTCGATAATTTCTATGTATGGATCAGTCTTTTTCCCCCAACTACACCGGGGTACTGGCAGGTAGGAAACGGGTCTTGTATACGTCATTTTCTACCTCCACTGCATGATGTGCTCCTGGGCACATAGTTGAAAGGGAATGACTACCATTCAAATGATTGTCTGACACCTCATAAGTGGATAGCTTTTTGGGGAGACTAAGCCCTTCCAGTGATTACTAAAGAGAGAAGAAGAGAGTGTCCTTGATGCCCAGTATGGGTAAGCACATATTTAATAAGACAGCTCCTCAAGGGCATTTCTTTCCACTTTGAAAATCACTTGGAAAATACTTAGCACCTGTTCTTAGAATCGGTACTGACTTGAAGGAAAATGCTTGTAAATTCTTTCCGAGTTATTTCTTCTGTATTCTTCCTTTTCCTTATTGTATTCTCTTACTGCCAAAACCAAAAAACAAACAAAACTTCAACAATCTCAGTTCTGTAGTGAATTAAGCAACCCTTCACCTTGACGTTAAAGCCTCCCAGTCTGTCCTTTTAATTTTTCTGCAACGACAACTACTTGTTCCAGCCAAGTAACCTGAATTATACAGTCCCTAGGTGTAAATCACGTGTTCCTGCTTCTACCTTGTTTGGCTGTTCTCCTTACCTAGTACATTTTCCTATGACCGTTGCCTGTCCTGATTCTACTCATCTGTGAAGACATCATCCAAATGTTACATCCTCCATGATCTTCCCAAAGGGATAAGAGCTTTTCCATCCTTAAGCCTTCCTGGTCTTTTGTAAGGCTTCCTAGGGCTCTCGTTTGATTTTGTCATATAAAATCATGAGGTATCCTTTACATAATTTCGTCAGCCTGTTACATGGAACCAGAAAACACCATTTATTCAGTGGTAACTCTGCCTGGGACATCTAGCTCTCTGCATGTTGGCACTGAATCATCACCGTGACCCGTATTACTATCCGCATTTCACAGATGAAGAAAAGCTGAGCACAGAGTGGGGACTCACATTTAGGCTTACGTATGAGGTGACCAACAGTCCTGATTTGCCTGGCATGTGGGATTTTCTGAGATGCAGGACTTTGGGGCAGTCCTAGGCAAAATGGGATGGTTGGTGGTTCTACTTCCAGAACCCGTGTTCTCTCATGAACCCCTCAGTGCACTCCTCACACCCAAAGGCTCAGAAGTGGGAGAGGGTGGCTATTACCTTCCAGCAGGCAGGAGTGTCCCCTCCCATGCACACACCCCCTCCAGCCCCAGTCATGCACGCAGCTGAGTCACAGTGAGCTGCTACAGGAAGGGCAGCCCAGACTGGGGTGTGGGCTAAAGGAGGTCCCCCCACATCTAACCCTGTTCCCAACTGCTCCCCCTAAACTTAAGTTGGCTTCTCTCAGAGGCCTAACTGCCAAGTTCTGAGGACTTTGGTGGGTTAGTGGGTATTCGCTGCACTCTCAGTCCCTATGGGGGAAACACAACAAAATGCAGGTCTTTGTAGAGTGGCAAGAAGATGCTGGAAAAAATACATTTTACTCAAACACCTGATTGACCAAATCACTCAATCCCTTCAGACACATCAAGGGAAGGTCTAATGCCTCTGGAAACCCAGATGTACTGACAGACCCAATGCTAACAGTTCTGTCCATCCAGACAAGCGCAAACAACATTTGACATAACCTGGTCATCCAAGACTATCTGCCCTGCAGAAACAGACTACCACCCCCAAGTGTCCTGGACGGATAACTCACGCAGAACCAGGCCAGACTGACATTTCCTGGAGCTTCAAGTCCAGTGAGTACAGTTCCCATGGTTTATTCGGGCCTGACTATGATGTGATCTCTCAGGCTCAAAGGTTCCGATCCTGGGGTGCCTGGGTGGCTCAGTCAGTTAAGCGTCTGCCTTCAGCTCAAGCCATGATCCCAGGCTCCTGGGATCAAGTCCTGCACCAGGCTCCTTGCTCAGCAGGGAGCCTGCTTCTCTCTCTCCCTCTGCCTCTGCCGCTCCCGCTACTTGTGCTCTCACTCTCTCTCTGACAAATAAATAAATAGAACCTTAAAAAAAAAAAAAAAGGTTCCAATCCTGTCTACTCACTTGTGAAGATTTTAAACCTATGGATGACCTGACCTTTCCCCAGACAAATTAAATCAGGAAGTCCAGAGTACTGCACAGGTGATTATAACGTGCACACAGGGATCAATGCCATTGCTCTAGAGCAGTGACTCTTCCTGCACTCCCCCTGGGCTGGCATCACAGGCAGTGTGTTCTTATGCTAACAGGGAAAACTATGCTATAAGATCCAACAAATTCTGTGCTTCCCTTGACTCTCATTACAATAGAGGTGTTTCCGTCCATGGGAAAATGACCCAAGAGGCAGAGCTTGGGCAAGAAAGAGTTAATAAGCTATGTATCAGAAGATGTTTAACACAGAAATACAACTCTGTGATACTTAAGCCACTAGATTTCCCCTATCTATCTCCTCTTTTCTTCACTGGATCCAGCTCTGTCTTTGCAGTTTTGCTGGCATTTTCCCTAAAGTTGAAAGTCTCTTGAATGAGCACTCCCAGGTCACAGATTTAGCTTCCCACCGTGATCTGGAGAGTTGCCTCTCATAGAGCTATCATGGTTCCACACCCTATCGTAGATGTTTTAGTGTCCCAATCTAAGTCATGCTACAGCTACTCAGTCTTTAGTTAGGTATCAGCCTCCTGTTTACACTTGTTAATTTGAACTCGGAAGTTGGTAAAAAATTTCAGGACGTTGCTTTGTTAATTTCAAATACTTTATAGAAAAAAAATTATTGGAATGATACTCTGAAAATGTTGTGGTCTGAATTTTCTAACATTTACTTCTTAAAATTATCCTAATCACAGTAATTATTTTTCTAATCTTACATTAAAAGTGGCAGTTTAAAATGTTGGACAGGAAGAAGATGTGATTTAATGAAGGGCATATTTCTCCACATTGACAGGGATGTTAAATCTCTTTTTTTTTTTTTTTTTGAGATTCTAATGTGGTCTAATTACTTTAATTTAAAATTCTGGGTATGCATGTTTTATTCATGACTTTCTAGATGATTGAGAAAGTTTTTGCAGCTCCTTTGAATCTCTAACTTTGGAAATATAACAAATAATGAAGCCATCATATTTTCAAAATGCTCAGATAGAGGAGACTTTTGAAAGACAGTGTAATTGTGAATCAAAGCTTAATCAGCTGCTGTGAAATGAGTTTTTAATTATTACATTGCCCCTGATATGCTGGAGTTCAGCAAGATTAGGAGAATGACCTCAGACATATTTCCTCTGAAAGGGTAGAATGTTTTCCTTTGCAGGATATCACCTTGAATATTCAGAAACTAAGTCATTCTGCTTCCCATGAAAATACTTCTCAGAAACAATTTTTCACACTAACCCTTGGTTAATCTCACACAAAAATTGAAAAGTGTCACTTATTTTTTTCTTACTAAAATGCATCATTTTTGCAATGGACATAATGGCTTCTGAGCACTTCTGAGTCAGAGTACTTACCTACTCTCCCTGAAAAATCCACATGTGCCAAAGCAATCTGTAAGTTCATCAAAGAGGATATGACAAAGGGTGCTCAAAGCATCCATCTTTAGATTTCAAAATTCTGGATCAAAACAACTGGTTTTATTTCAAGTGGCTAAAGATAATACAGATTTTCCAAATGGGAGAAGTCTGAGTTTGCACAAGGAAGCTCTCTGGGCAGCCAGTGCCTGATGTCTCTTGAGGTCAAGTTCAACTCAAATTTCCATTTTTAGCAAGTGGTAATCTGCTTGAGTGGAGAGTGGAAGAAACACAGTGGACACAACTTCTCAAACATTCTGCCTCCAGTGTAGGTATTTATATCTATATTCTAATTTCAGATCACTAAATAAAACTGAGAGATCTGAACTTAAACATTTAAATATCAAAGAATCATAAGAAAATTGGTACATCATCACATGTCCAAAGTAAAATCAAAAGACTTGATTTCAATTCCATTATCATATTTTCCCTTTAGATTGTAAACAAAACAAAACAAAACAAAACAAAAACCCAATTTTTCCTGAATGAAAATCTAGGTTCTACAAAGAAATCGGCACTCACATCTTGACCTCTTCTAAAGCTCTCTCCCAATGAGTTTGAGCTGAACTTTCAGTGCAATTTTTAAGGAAGGGCATTTAACACATTTATGTGAAAGTCGAAATCTCTCCATTGCTTGAAATATATATATATATATTCAATCAAATCAAAGAAACAGGTGTAGACGTTGCATGAAGCATGACTCAGAGTTCCTACTGACAGTTTTCCTTTTTGAGAAGTGCAAACAACCTGAGGCTCATTTGACAAGAATAAGTAGGATCCTGAAATAAGTCTCACTTGGAGAAGAGTCGTCATTAAAATGCTGCAGAGGTCTGATTTGCATGAGATCTGATTACATTTGCTAGCTGTTCACGTATCTGTGCTGAATCAATGTCACTTCATCAACACACCGGTTATCTTTTCTGCTTACTGTAGAATGGCCTCAAATTCTAATTGAGAAATACAGCACTGCGCTCCCCACATGTCCCTCTGTCACAGGCGTTGTGGATGCTACTTCTTGGCTGAACAGGGAGATCAGTCAAATCTTATCCAGCATTTCTCATGTTGAGCAAACCTGCAGAATTTATTTCTTGAAAATGCCACCTATGAAATTATCGGACATCTCTGCCACTGGAAATGAGTGTGCTAAGAGTCAGCAGATTTACTAGAAATAATAATAGTTAGCATTTATTGAGCAATTACTAACTGCCAGATCCTAAGCCAAGTGCTACCCAAGCATTAAAATCTATCATTGAAAAAAATAAAAATAAAATAAAATAAAATAAAATCTATCATTGAACCTTCTGGCAGCTCCCGGTAATAATCTCATGTTTATAGGTGAGAAAACCACATCTTAAAGAGCTTAATTTGCCTAATATCGCAGGCTCCTCGTTGGTGGAGTCAAGACTCGAACTCTGAAGTCCATGCTCTTAAAAAGACATTTCCCAGGAGCTGAAGAGTCAATGTTCTTCAATTATGCAGATCCAACCAAAGTCAAATCAAAGACCTGCTCTGGTGAAAATTGAAATTTCAGAAGCAATTCCACCTCATTGAGACAAAAATCCTTCAGAGGTGTCAGCAAAGCGCACTGACCTCCCAATGACAACGAGCCCAGAATAAGACCTGAATTCCCCCGCCTCCTCCACGCACACACACACACACACACACACACACCCGCATGTTGGCTCTTCACATCTCAGGCACGACCTGCTCCAGACCTTCACATCCAACCACAAGAAAGGAAAATTGACAGAAAGTCAAAATGATGCTTTCTATAATGCACTGAAGCTCGGTTTCTGTTTAGGATTTCTCCTGCAGACATAGTCAGGAACTGGAGAGAATATGGTAAGCAAATAATAATGAACTAAAGAATTCCCCTGAATTATTATTGTGCCCTCGTGACCACCTGTGCCACTGTACAGCTAGCGATAAACACAAACGCGTCTTACACACACAGATACAACTATATATGTTAACACAAAGCGGACGGAGGCTGTGGAATTAGATATCCACCAACGTGCAAATGCAGGGCTTCTGTCACACATGGCTGTGGTCCCGGTTCCACCCACACTCCACTGGAACACAAGCAACGCATTTCTGCATAGTCTACTTCTCCAAAAAAGACTTTAAAACTCAGACTGTGAGCCCTCGCCTTTGTCAGAATGTTGGGGGCTTCCCTTGCCACATATACTGAATATGGAAGTAATTTAAATTGCTAGGAGCTGTGCCCTGCTGAAACACACCTGTGAAAACAACAAAAAAAAATCCACATTAAAATAAGGGATCATTTTATGTAATTAAGAGATCTTTGTGTGGCAGAATTAGAAACATACCAGCTGATAAGTAACATATACAATATTCCACAATGAAGACTATAGCTTCTGGATATATTTGCCAAGACCCGACAATTCAATCAATAAATATTTATTGAGTGTCTACTATGACCAAGGCACAAGGACAGACGCAAGGGAATATAAAATAACTGAGGCATGTGCTCCAGGGGCCCCTCCCCTCCCTGCCCACCAAAACCATCAGTATAGAGGAAGCTGGACCCGAACAGGGATCAGAGCAGGCTGACTCACCAAAGCCTCATCTCGGGTTGGTTTACAGGCTTTTACTTTGCAGCACTGTGTGCGAAGCTGTTTAGGGAGGCCCGGGCACTAGTGTGGTTGGCATTATGGATGGAAGGATTTTAATCAATCGAGCAGAGACTGTGGTCTGAATACAGGATACACAGTGTTGCCAATCCTGGAAACAGTCTCTTTTTCTAAGATACGTGAATGAAGAGTTGGTGTCTTCCCCAACAGGTGGCACCTAGGGTTCTGAGGAAATAAATGCATAAGCCTTATGCACGGACCTGTGCATAAACAACTTCTGAACAGACATACAGGGTAGCTTTTCTGAACTTACACAGCTGTACACGAAAGCAGCTCCTATTAAGCCTGCGTCAACAGCTTGTGGATTTTTTTTCACTGGTACATTTGAGACTTTTTCTTTTGGTTCATTAAAGTGTGAACATTGCATACGCTGGGGCGCCTGGATGGCTCAGTCAGTTGAACCACCAACTCTTGATTTCAGCTCAGGTCAAAATCTCCGGGTCATGAGATCGAGCCCCACGTAGGGCTCTGTACTCAGTGCAGAGTCTGCTTGAGATCCTCTCTCTCCCTCTGCCCCTACCCCCACTCATGCTCACTCTCTCTCAAACAAATAAATAAATTCTTAGAGAAAAAAAAAAGAAAGAATGAAAGTTGCATATGCTAAGTGTGAACGGGGAAAGAAAGCACATAGAAGGCAATTACTCTCTAGAAGAAACTACTACTGGACTTGCTCTTAAAACTAAGCTGAATTATTCATGAATCTATCTAAATCCCTGAGAGAAGACACAAGGTTTCCAAATCATTCCATCTCATCTGCTGTTCACTGGACTGCCAGAATTCACACAAAAGTAATATATTTAACAACCACCACCACAACAACTAAGCAGTGTTTTTCTATTTCAACTGAAACCCTGGACTCCAGATTAGTTTCCAGAACATTGCACATCACCTTTTAGCATCTCTAAGTAGCTTTTGTACCTGTCTTCCTAATCGGAGAAATCACTAATATGTATTACTCTTTCACTGAGGACCAGTATTTGACTTACTTTGGCCTGGGAAAAGGAGACATTTGAACAATATTTGGATCAGTTTTAGGTGCTGATTAAAGAACAGAAAGTTTCCATGCACGGTCAAAACAAGACCCTAATGAATGACAGACAGATACGGTAGATTGGCGGGGAGGACCTCCCCTCTCGGCTCTGAGCCTGCCGTTAGCTCTGTGGCTCCTCCCCTCTTTCACGTCTGCAAATATGGAACACATCCCTTTTTCTCCCCTCACAAATGCTGGGGAATGCATGTGAAGAAGCTGTAACTAACCCTCCCTCTCCACTCCCACTTTTTTAAATTTTATTTTATTTATTTATTTGGGGGGGGCAGGCAGAGGGAGAAGCAGGCTCCCTGCTGAACAAAGAGCCAGATGGGGGACTTGATCCCAGGACCCTGAGATCATAACCTGAGCCAAAGGCAGATGCTTAACCAACTGAGCCATTCAGGCGTCCCTCCACTCCCACTTTTTTTTTTTAAGATTTTATTTATTTATTTGAGAGAAAGAGAGCACAAGCAGGAGGAGGGGCAGAGGTAGAGGGAGAAGCAGACTCCCTATTGAACAAAGAGCCTGATGCGGGGCTTGATCCTAGGACCCTGAGATCATGACCTGAGTAAAGGTAGACGCTTAACCGACTGAGCCACCCAGGCATCCCTTCACTCCCACACCCTAATAGAATTCCTGGTTTCTCTGCTTGTATCGGTTATTATAAAACCTTTTACCTGGTGCCTGGCCTCCAGCCTCAACCTCTGAAAGTCACCATAAATCATCACCTGCTTAATCTTCTCTGCACAATGACTTCAGCCTCCAGTTACTCATCACTGCCAGCAGAGTAAAATACAAAACTCTTCAACACAGCATTTTAGCCCCTTCACCCCGAGGCCCCTGGGCAAATGCACGTCAGCCATGCCCCCATCAAGGTCATTGCGATACCTGAAATATGCCCACACACACTTCCGAACACACCTAGAGAGACAGTATGTCTCCAGGGACACACAGACAAGCCTCACGTTGCTCTGTAGCTGCCCACAATCAGCCCAGGTCTGCTTCTAACCTTGTATACACTTTCCTGGGAGGCATCTCACCTAACGTACGCTCTGAGACTCCTCCGTTAAATACTTTTTTTTTTCCTCAACGCACATAGATTAACAGGAAAAGACACATAAACATTAAACAATTTGAAAAATGTCCGGATGACACAGGGGTCCCTAAAGTGCTAAGAGTTTTGTAGAAGAGGACTGTCATGTGAAATGTGCGTTACTAGTCCTATTTCCCCTGAAGCCATAGCAGGAGTCGTTGTTCTATAACAGTGTAAGTAGAGCAAATCCTGGCTCTGCCTTCCCCAAACTTCCCAAATTGGATTCTCCCTTTTCTCTTCTACTCATATCTTTATTGCCCCGATTCTGCGAAAGCTTGAGGATATTTTCGCTTTGGCATTTTTGAAAAATAACAACACGACTTCCCGGGAGCACAATACTGTAGAAGGCTTTCAATTCGGAACTCCGTGAGAGTAAACACTGTTTTAATTATATCTGTGGCTTTATTTTCTAGCCAGTTGCCTGGTCATTATTAGGGTAAGAACAAGATGGGGAAAGCATGTGGTGGAAGGCAGGGATTTCAGCCCTTAATCTATCACCTACCAACTGCGATTTGGAGCAAAGCTCTTAACCTGAGTCTGAGTTTGTTCAGCTGCTAAAGAGAGGTAGTGGCACCAGCTGTTTCACAGGATATTGTTATGGGGACTAAATGTGATAATATATTATAATGTGGTTTGCACAGGAGAAACACTCCATGATATTAGTTGTTATCACTCCCAAGTACAGGCTTAAAATCAGAAAATGAGTAGAAGATAAGCTGAGCCACTGCAAAACAAACGTCAATCATGAGTGACAACACCAATGCCTGAAAAACGTCTCGTCCATTGGAAAGTCTTGCAGTAGCAGGGCTCTACAAGAGAAGGGGAAATAAAAGAAGAAAATGTCTTTGAAATGTGGCAAATTGGATTTGGTTTCTGTTCTCCCAGCTGAATTGGCCAAATCCAACAATAAATGGAAACAAAAACTTTTGTTTTAAAATGATGTGGCTTATATGTCAAAGTCATTGGTATTAGACTGACCCGCCAAATGAAAACAAGTATAAGAGATGGATAAATTACACAAAACAGATATTTGGAGTCCGTAGAGATCAAGTAGGTCAGCCAGAACTTGAAGGACTAAATCCCAGAGAGAACACAGGTAGTGTGTGTGCGTCAGAGGTAATCTTGACATTAGCCTCCACATTTTCCCCGATACCATTTTCTGATTCATTGTGGAAGAAAAGAGCCAAACTGAAAGCAGTAGCTTGGACTTCAAAGCAATCTCACTGAAGATGACTGATGATTGATTGATTGATAACCAAATTTAAGGATTTCACCGACAAATTTGATAGCATATTTAAAAAGAAAATGAAAAAGATCACTGACAAACTGGAAGATAGATCTGCAGAAATGTCCAGCTTGAATCTTAAACAGAAAAATGGAAGGACAATACAGAAGAAAGCATCAGATACTGAGTAACACATAATTAAATGCTCTAACATACATATAATTAGAATCTCAGAAGGAAAGGGGAAAGAACAGGGCACAGCAACATGGAAAGAACAAATTACCAACATGGGAACTGAAATGGGAGATATTCCTACAGATATCACAGAGCCTTAAAAAAACAAGAAGGTAGTATGAATAACGTAATGTTCATGGATTAGTCTCAATGTTGTACAGCTATTATTTGTCTGCAAATTGATCTAAAGACTCAATGCAATCAGAATCAAAATTTCAGAAAGAGGGGCACCTGGCTGGCTCAGTCAGTTAAGCCTCCAACTCTTGGTTTCGGCTCAGATCACGAACTCAGCATCGTGGGATCCAGCCCCACAATTGAGCTCTGTGCTCAGCGTGGTGCCCCTCCCGCCTCTAAAAATTAATAAATCTTTAAAAAAAATTCCAGAAAGACATTTTATGGAAACTGAATAAAGTGTTTAAGATGGATATAGAAAAACAAGGGAACAAGAGCAGCAAAGACAATTTTAGAGAAGAACAACAATGTTGGAGGACTTATAGTAGGAGATATAGGACATACAAAGACTAACTTAAAATTATAATAACTGGTGCACCTGGATAGCTCGGTCAGTAGAACACATGACTCTTGATCTTGGGGTTCTGAGTTCAAGACCTACATTGGGCATAGAGTTGGCTTAAAAAAAAAAAAAGCAAAAAAATAGAAAAAAATTTTTAAATAAGTGGTAAAATTATAACAATCAAAATAGTACTTTATTGGCACAAAGCCAACAGATCAACAAAACTGCGTCCAGAAACCAATGCATACATATATGGTTATGAAAGTGCCATCACATTGCAATGCAGTTTAAACAGTGTTTAGAATAAATGATTTTGGATCATTGCATATCCATATGGGAAAAAAGTTACTGTCAGTCCCTACCTTACACCATAATACCAAAAAAAAAAAAAAAAAAAAAAATCAGTTCCTGTTAGATCATAGATCTGAATATAAAAGACAAATAATAAAGTTTCTAGAGGTAAACACAGAATATATTTAGAATCTCAGTACAAAGAAAGATTTCTTACATAGGACATGGAAGGAACATAAAGAAAAACTTTGACAAATTGAATTTCATTATAATTAAGAAAAACTATACATCAAAAAATACCATTATAAGAGTGATAGAGAGAAGCCGCCAAGTAGAAAACGATATTTGCAATATTCATCTCCAAGAACTCATGTCCAGAATGTATAAGGAAATATTACAAATCCTTCAGAAAACACAGGAAACCCAGTTTTTAAAAAATGGACAAAAATTCTTGTATGAGTATTTCGGGTGTGTGTATATATATGTGTGTATGTGCGTGTGTATATATATATTTATACATATATATTCGACAAATTGCCTAATATATGAAAAGATATTTAACGTAATCCATCATAAGGAAAATGAGATACCACTACATAATCACATTTTTTAAATGACAATACCAAGTGTTAGTAAAAATTTCAATCATCTGGAACACTAGCAATAGGAGTAATATGCTAGTAAAACCACTCACTGTCAGTATCTGCCAAAGCTAAACAAATGAATCCCTAATATCTGACAATTTTACAACATAAAAGCATACATAATGCGCAAGAGACACATATAAGAATGTTCACAACAGCCTATGCATAAGTTGTCAAAGCCATACCAGCCCAAACGTGCATCAAGAATGGAAAATGGTGGAACAGTCTTTGAATAAAATACTGTGCAGCAGGGGTCAGCAAACTACAGCCTGGGGATTGAATCCACCCATGCCCACTGACAGTATTGTCTAAGGCTACAGAGTCCGTTACCTGCAACATACACCATAGGCCTACAGAGCTGGAAATGTTGCCTATCACAACTTTACAGAAGTTGGCCAACCTCAGCTAAACAGCAATGAAAAGCAACGAGCTACTACTTCTACTGCTACACACAATAAGACAAACCCAAGAGCTGTCATACTGGCAGGGGGGTGGGGGGAAGCCAGACATGAAAGGATGCGTGTGAGGATTTAGTTTATATTAAGTTTAAACATAAGTAAAATTAACAGAAGTGACAGAAGCTGCAATGCTCGTTACATTCTAGGAAACATCATAACTTGGTTAGAAGGCAATGGTACAGCTGACCACTGTCTTTAAATGTGACCCTGTCATTTATTTCTTTTATTTATTTTTTGAGATTTTATTTATTTATTTATTTGACAGGGAGAGAGCATGAGCAGGGGAAGCAGGAAGGGAGAAGTAGACTTCCTGCTGAGCAGGGAGCCCGATGTAGGGCTCAATCCCAGGACCCCAGGATCATGACCTGAGCCAAAGGCAGACACTTAACGACTGAGCCACTAAGGCACCCCTGACCCTGTCATTTAAAAGTGAGGATGAAGCAAGCAGAACTGGAGAGATGAACCCACACCTGACTATACCTTCCCTGCCATACCACGGACGCCACTGGCAAATCTCAGAGCGTCAGATCCCACGATGGCTCCCAAGCTGGGAAGACAAAAGGAAGTAAATCGATCATTCAATAGCTCCCGGGCAGTTAAGATAAAATCTTGTCACAGATCTCCTCTGATCCCTATAGGTTTTTACTTCTTTTTACTTGAACAGTAGGAAAACACACACACACACACACACACACACACACACACACCAATGAACTATAACAATTTACACTAAATAGTGTTTCAGTATCAACTAAAAGACTATATCCACCCCAAATCCACCTCCTTATTCAGATGAGTGAATGGAATTGCCTGAAGCTCGTAAGAGTATTGATTTTGGAACAATAATTAAAATCTAATGGAGTTAATCAGGTGCACATAGAACTATAAGTTTCATCTAAAGACATGATAAATCGCTGAATAAGAATATCTCACTGCTCATCTACTCAATTTTTAAAAATTCAGATTTCATTTTCTGACAATGTTATTCATTTTAACTGAGAGAACTATTCAGACCATCTGAAGTGCTGGACGTTTTATTCTAAGAAGGGGAGGGAGAAGAGAATCGTTTGGTTCTTTATGGGGGTCAAATTATACATCAAATAAAGTATGAAGTTCCTTCACCAGATACATTTCATAAAGTTAAATGGTTCTTTCAAGATTATGCTGACAATAGAGTCTTCAGTCTTTGTTATAATATAGTCTACGACCTCACTAATAAGGATAATAATGTATCATCAAAAAATGCTGTTAATTGAAAACTGCAAGTCTGATTAACCAGGGATGTGACCATGCATAACATATTATTAATAGAACAAAAAGATCGCATTACACCAACGCTACACAGAGAAAAACTACAAGGACAGTCCACAGTTCAAAGCCTCTTCACATCCATTTTGGCAAAAGTTACTGATGGTATTTTCCTTTCATTAAACTGTAGGCTTCATAGCAAAATGACTTAAAACCAGAAGAAGAAAGTCGAGCCAGATTCAAAAGATGGGTCACAGGGCAGCTGCTTGGGATCCAGTCTATAAAGGATCCCCACACACGGCTGGACAACATCAGAAATACGGTGCCAATTAACTCATGTTTCCATGTGAAACTCCTTACATAATGGGTAAAATGTAAATGGATCCCACTCCCAATGAATTAGTTCCCTCTAATGAAAAATATAAATACTGTGTCCTCGTGCTCACTTCTTCCCATTGAGTTATTTTGTGATATACACATGCACATTCACTACTGTGGGTCACGACTATGTCTGGAACCAAATGTGGAAAGAGCCAGCTGAGAGTTACCGGAAGTCAGCAGTTATAGGCAATTAAATTTCAACAGTAAAAGAACATGTGGTCCAAGACTGTCTCTAGAGAAAAATGGATTTACATTATTAACTAAACTTTAAATTCTATGCCTCTTAGGATGTTCCCTTAGAACAGGAAAAGCCTTTTTAAAGATCTAACAAGTCAACTGTACTATGGGAAAATGGAACTCATTTTGCCAACATTAAAAGAGAGAATCCAGATCAAGATGACTTATTGACAGCATGTTAAAATCTCCCCCTTACAGCAGCTATACTTAAAACGTTCGATTAAATAGCATGGGTAAAGATAGAGATATGTAAACACATTTATTTGTTGAAGAAAAGACAGTAAAGCCTCCAAGCATTAGAAATAAAGAGGAACTCACTAATCGATATGAATGACTCATGGCTCAAAGGAATTCGGTTGTGAGTTTGGGATACTGAGACTAGGACCTCAACGGTCTCACAGGATCGCTTTCAAAGACAGGTGGCTCACACCACGCTCTCCTGCTATTAAAGCTGGGAGCTGCTTGTCCAAAATTACCTCTGCCCACCTGTGCACAGTTATGGCTGGGGGAAAAGTAGACTCTCCCACAGGAAACAGAACCCAGGCCGACCCCATGTAGAGTACAGAGCCCAGGGTCACCCCACCCGCACAAAGCAAGAGCCCACATTAAGCAACCAACAGAAGATCCATTCCATAGGGCTGGGATGGAGGGGTTTTAAGGACTTCCTAAAATCCAAGAGGTCTCTGTTTATTGAGCAAGAGCTAATTTTGATTCTTTTGAAATAAAGAATAATAAAAAATAAAAGTAAATAATACTGAGTGAGGCAGAATTTCAGAATATGGGGAAACCAAACGACTAATCCAAAAGTACTTCAGGTGCCCTTTATTCTCTATCATCAATAGTTAAGCAATAATCGGGTTCTACCACAGCATTGCATTAGTTTAGCCCTCTGTGAGACGTATTTTGCTTTAGATAATAGAGAGGAAGCAGATCCCCATATCCATTTTGCATTTACAGAGAATAGACAAAACCGTTTTGCCCACAGCCAAGAAATGGCTCCAAATTGGGGTAATGTTCTCATTCGTTTTGTAAGCTATCCCAAGTTAGTGACCATTCAGTAGTACCCATGTCTTCATCTGAGCATGTTCCATGAGCCCTCTCTGTTTCATAGTATGAAAACTACATAGGAAGCTGGAACTATCTTTCCAGAGAGAGATTTCTTCAAGGGAATTCTGAACTCACTAAGTTTCTCTTGCTGCAATATTTTAAAATTTTATTTCCGGTCAAGGTGTGTATAAATCTTAGTGTGATTAGCACCAGTAAAAGAAACAACTACAACAATTGCTATATTCATTTGCTTCCTACAAGGAATACATATGGGAAGGGTTAGTAGGCTTCAAACCTTTCAATAAAAATTTGACCAAAGATCTTCTGAAACAATCCAGTTTTTGATGTGTTGCTTTGATAAGTTCATCTTTTTATTTTGTTCAACCAATGAACAAGATTTGAGGCTATCTACATATATATAAAATAAAAATAATAGTGGATGATGTGCTGAAAAGAACTTTAAAATAAGTGTTCAAGATCTTTAAGGATGGGTAGTAAGGAGGGCACTTGTGATGAGCCCTGAAATCTACACCTGAAACTAATATTGCACTGTATGTGAACCAGCATTTAAATAGAATTCAAACCAGAATTTAAATAAAAACTTGGTGGGGAAAAGATCTTTAAGGGTGTAAGTGATACCCATAAGTGATATTATGGGTTCATAAAATAAAAACAAGAGTAATGAAGCAAGAGGTACCTAGAAATGAACATTGTAATCACTGAAATTTAAACATTTGATAAATAGACTATATCATGCATTGGGCACAGCCGAAGAGAAAACTGCGAAAGTGGAAGATGGAATTGAGGAAATCTTCCAAAGCATACCATAAGGAGATAAGACATGGGCATACGGAAGGTAGACACAGAAGTCCCAAATACACTGAACAACACCAGAGGGAGAGAATGGTGGAAAAGCAACATTCAAGGAGATAATTACAGAGAATTATATAAAATTGAAGAAAGATATAAAACCTTAAGTTGAAAAGCCCACTGAGTGCCACACAAAATAAATTTATTTTAAAAATCCATGCCTAAGCATATTATCACTAAAACAAAAAGTTTAAGAAGCTAAGATTCTCAAAAGCTTCCAAAGGGAAAGGCATTAACTGCCAAAACTGGCAGATTGGCGTTAGACATCTTGAAACAGCAACATCAGAAAAACATTTCAGGAACAGAATTCAATGGACAAATGTATTCAAAGGTATACAGGAAAATAACTATGAACAAATTGTCATCTTAAAGTGAGAGCAAAAATAATACTTCAGATTGAGAACTGAAAACACTATCCATAGACCTTCAATGGACTGTGCTCCTATGAGCAAATAGAAGAAAGTTCTAGAAGCAGAAATGGGAAATAAGTACAGTCAGCAAAGACAAGGATAAAATGTACTGGCAAATTTAAATGTGTCAATTTTTCAAATAACAACAACATTATGCAATTTTTTTTAAGTGTTAGAACTTAAATCCTGTGCAATAATCATACAGCATTGTCATCCAGTGGCTTGTGGAAGACAGTTGAAGCTTTTCATTTTTTTCAGCAGTAGCTGGAGATACTTACTCATTTTCGGATTTGTCAGGAAAAAAAATACTATTCTCAACTAATTCAAATTTAAAGTAACAATAGAGGGGCACCTGGGTGGCTCAGTCGGTTAAGCATCTGCCTTCTGCTCAGGTCATGATTTCCAAGTCCTGGGATCCAGTCCCGCGTTGGGCTCCCTGCTCAGTGGCGAGCCTGCTTCTCCCTGCTTGCGCTCACTCTTTCTCTTTCTCTCTCTCAAATAAATAAATAAAATCGTTTTAAAAATAAAATAAAATAAAGAAGGTAAAGAGGGAAAAGTCATACTGAAAACAGGACTACTCCCCTATATGATACAGAAAAAAAGAACTTTCAAGCATATCTTGGACCATACATGTGAGTGTTTCCTACATTTCCTGAGTATACTAGCCAGTTACAAGTTGATTTCATGGTCACGATTAAAAGGTAGTTCTGAATAAAATACAATATTATATTTAGTTCACATACCAAATATCTAATTTTTTAAAAGATTTTATTTATTTATTTGAAAGAGAGAGTGAGCACGAGTGGAGGTAAGGGACAGAGGGAGAAGCAGGCTCCCCACTGAGCAGGGAGCCGGACATGGGGCTCTCGATCCCAGGACCTGGAGATCATGACCTGAGCTGAAGGCAGATGCTTAACCGATTGAGCCACCCAGGTACCCCTCGAACTTCTATTTCGAATATATGGAAATATTTTAAACAATTGTAATGAAATATAATTCGCCAATATTCATATTAAAGCATTTCTAGGTACCCTACACCCCAGGTGATTCACCACAATCAATGCGTTCAGCATCACCATCGCTGAAATATCTCTACTAAGATGAATGAAAAACACAATTCTCCTTTTTCAATTCTCAATTGAAATAGTTTTCTTGTTCAGCATAATGAGGTGAGACTTATTTTTGGTAAAGCCCCTTTTAAAAAATATGCATAATGAGCTTCCTTTTAGAAAATATGTGTAATAAATTTGTATATCAGAATACAGCCACGGAAAAGGGGAAAAAATTCTTGGTACGGTACAAATTTTCTCAATTAGCAATATCAAGGCTCAATTAACATTACTGTCCTGCTCACAATGTAAAAAGCACTGTTTAATCTACCTTAACCAGTGTCCTCACATCTTAGCCTTCTTAATAAACTTACTTTCTTACTAAATTTACTAAGCTTACTGAAGTTTTTCATTTCAAGGCCAGAGTGCCTGACGATGAGCTGCCGAAAATTGTAATTACTATTCCCACATATGCACAGTCATACATAAGAAGAATTCAAAGCTCTTTCAAGTCATGAATATTGCCGTTCTCTGTTGGGATGAATTTTTCCATCCTATAAAACAGAGATTTGAACGTAGGAGAAATAAAATGTCTGTTTCCCACATCACACAGTGAGACAAAGAGCAAAAGAAAGCCCAAGGCTTTTGCAAGTTAAGTGTCTTGTTATATTGGACACCATAATAGTATGCAGAGATTTCAATGCCATATACAATGTTCTAAATAAAACTAAATTTAAAAAAAAAAACACAGAGAAACAAAGAACCTTTCCAACTTCTTGTAGAAAGCAATGTTAACAGAACAGCTCAGCAAAGACAGTTTTCCACCTTGAAGAGAAAGGTTGTAGTTGTAATTTTTTACTTTTGAATAAGTTCTTCCATCTGTATTGTACATGCTTCAGTCTAATTGAAAATGAAAAATCTCCAAGTTGGAGAAACACAGTGACATTCAGAGCCTCAGGCTTGACTCACAAGTAATTCCACCAGTAATATTTTTATGGTTGCAGAAAGTGGAAAAACACAGATATTTTGGCTTGTAGTATTAAATTTAATTCATAAAGTTTAGTAGCAATACTTCTGAGGACAGAGAAAAGTCAGCTTTCAATATAGTTAGTCCAGAAAAAGAAAGATATATTGCTGTTGCAAAATTGCCTGCTCAAAATTTCAAAGTATAGGCTTTAGGGTTCTGAAACAGGGGGAGATATAAATAGTTTATTACACATCTCAGATTGCAAAAGTATCAAAAAGATTCCCTTGGGTTAATATAGCTACCTAAAATCAAAGAACAAAATAAGAGAACAAAGAATGGAGTTTTTTAATTTTTATTAGTTCTCTTGTCATTCATAATAAATTAATAGAATTCCGGTTTTTCTAGTTTCCTGCACAGATATTATGAGGACCATATGAAACAGCTTAGAAACTAGCTTATTTTTACAAAGATATAATACATTTTTAAGAAAATCAAGGGAAGAAAAGTCTTGGTTTGTGCATATATGCACATATATATCAATTGAGGGATTCCCCGAGTATAACAGAAACCATTTACAAAAATTGAACCACATTCTTTCATTGTTATTTGCCCAAAGATTATTGTGCTGACCCATTTGAGACTGTTTTGCCCGAAGAATGAGTATAAATATGAAGAAAATTTCTCCCAAAGAGTAAATTCACCATTTTGTTCATGTAGGATGTTATCTATATTAGGGGAAAAAATGCCAACAACTTCAAATATTCAAGTAATTACTTCAAAGGGGCTTTGCAGTTTGCATTATAATGTACACCTGTAATAAAAAAAAACAAAGCCCTTTCAAAATACATTGAGAGGAAAATAATTACATTTATAATTTAAATGAAATTCTGCAATTCTTCATTTTTAAGGGAGTATAATTTTTCCATTATCTACCTGATTCAAAATCTATTTCATCTTCAGAAAGAAAAAAAAACAAAACCCTGTTTCATCTTTTCAGAAGCCCAGCAAACATTTTATTTTATTAATGGTAGCTAATTTTCAGTCAACAGAAATAGGTCCTGCCAGAACATTTTCCCTCACTGTCGCCAACCCTAAATTCCTTATTTTTTCTGGTGTCCTCAGTGAACGCAAGATTCAATTAACACCAATTACCAGCATTTTTGTTCTACCAGCTAATCAATATTAAAATATAATGTAGCTTCATCAAATAAATTTGCAGTGGCATAAAGCTTATTATAGCATATTTCCACACAAAGACAGAAGTGTAAACATTAAAAACTGAAAAAAAACTAATATAACATGTTAACTACGCTGGAATTAAAATTAAATTCAATTTAAAAAGAATATTCTACATTTTGGTCTAAGTGGTGGTTGCAAAGAAGCAAATGTGTAAAATTTTGTCAAACTATACACACAAATACTTTAAACCACAGTTAAGGAAACAAGTGTTTACAATGACTATCTGATTACAGACTTATTAGTGATTTTTTCTTTTTTCTGTAACTCTTTTCCAAATTTTATACAAAGAATGCATGTTTTCTGTAATGAGAAAAAATGATCAATATTAATGAAACATATCTCTGAAAAAAAAAGCCATTAAAGGGATCTCCAACAAGAGTTGGTTTCATGGATGAATTTTTTCAAATCTTTAATAAACTGATATTTTGATCCTATTTATACTTTCCCAGGCCATAAAAAAATTTTACAGAGCTATCATAAGAATGATACTAAACTTAATAAATACAGCATGAAAAATAAACTACCAACCAATCTTTCCCTTATTATATATGTACAGGTGCTAAATTAAATATTAGCGTATAGACTTAGGAGTTTTATTAACAGATTATTATGCCATGACCAAATAATATTATCAGGAATAAGAGGATGGTTGAATTTTAGAAGACTGTTGGATGTAGCACCCAATATTTGTAAAACACATGATTATAGATGTGAAAACTGAAAGATATTTTCTTTAAAAAGCTATTAAAATCATGCGAAAAGATGTAAACTGATTAAAAATCAATTGCATAAAAAGCAGATGTTCTGTGTAAAAAAATCATAAAATGTACCTTAAAAAAGAAAACTTCTGGAAAGGAAAAGAAGATGTATAAATTAAATAATAAATGAGTAGAAACTACATTTTTTTAAGGTTTAATTGGGGATAGAAGGAGATAAAAGAAATCTTAAATGAGAAGACCTATTTTTAGCGATGATTAGGGAATTATGAAGCCTCTTGAAGTTAATCTAAGATTCAATGTAATATAACCAAAACTCCTACAGATTTTTTTTCTTTTCTTCCTGTCTTTCTCTCTTTTTTCTTTTGCTTTTTTTTTTTTCACCTCGACAGAAAAAAATTTAAAGTCATTCTGAAGTTTACTTGAAAGACTAAATGTTTTTAAATGACCAGGAAAAAGTCTTAACAGCTAAATCAAATGACAGGGGAGTAGCTCTTCCAAATATAAATATAAATGTGTCGTTGGAACAACACAGGTTTGAATGGCACAGATCCACTTGTACACAGATTATTTTAAATATGAATAAAGAACAGTATTATGAACCCATTTTCTCTTCCTTATTATTGTCTTAATAACATCTTCTTGGGGCACCTGGGTGGCTCAGTTGGTTAAGCATCTGCCTTTGGCTGATGGCATGATCCCAGGGTCCCAGGATGTCTGGCTCCCTGCTCAGCAGAAAGTCTGTTTCCCCTCTCCCTCTGCCCCTCCCACTGCTTGTGCTCTCTCTTGCTATCTCTCTCTCTTTCTCAAATAAATAAATAAAATCTTTAAAAATCTTTTTCTTTTCTTTAGCTTACTTTATTGTAGGAATGCAGTATATAATACATATAACATACCAAATATGTGTTAATCTTTTGTTGTCAGTAAGGCTTCTGGTCAACAGTAGGCTATAAGTGGTAAGTTTTGGGGGAGCCAAAAGTTATAGGCAGATTTCAACTTCCCAGGGGGTTAGTGCCCCAACCCCCACATTGTTCAAGGAAGAATCATGGTATATTATAAACTACAATAATTAAAACAACATGGCATTGCACCGAGGGAGAAATGGATCAATAGAACAGAATTTTAAAATCTAGAAAAAGACCTAAGTATTATTGTTCATTTATCATCTGATAAAGGAGATATTTCCATTAGAAAATGCTAGACCAGAAAAGATGAGGACAACTTACTAGTTATTTAAAAGAAAAAAAGTATTGGAAGCAAGAAACCTACCTCACTGTTTACTCCAAGATAGTCCCAAATGGATCACACATTTGAAATGCTTTATAAGAAAAATAGAAATACCAGACAAATCCATGGATTTAGTAGAGTGGAATGAAGAAAGCCTTTCCAAACATGCCACAGCTCCAGACCCCATAAATAAAGAGATAAATAAATTTGGTCACCTATTTTGTAAAAATAAATTTATACAGAAAAAAGTTTAATAGACACTTAAAGTCAAAACACAGAGAAATCTTGGAAGAATGATTTGCAGCCCTATAATGAAAAGTAAATTTTCACCTACAAAGAGCACTTACAAATCAACAATAAAAAGGCTAAGAACCAGAATGAAAAACAGGCAAACATATGACCTACACACGACCAAACAGTCACACAAATGTTCAACTTGCCACCTAAAGAGATGTAAATCAAAACAAATATCTACCAGTTTGGCAAAAATTAAAAATCCTTAATACCCAGTGTTAGGAATACTCTGGGCAAAGGGAGGTATAAATTTATTTACTTTTTGGAAGATAACATGTCATATATATCAAAATATATCAAAATGTTTAGGATACAATCCCCTTGATTCAAAAATTCTTTATCCAGAAATTTAACCTACAAATATGTTCACACAAGAGTGCAATTGCATATAAATACGTAAATACAAACACACACGAATTTCTTCACTGGAATATTTATAATAATAAAAGATAAGAGGTACATCACTTATCTATTACAGAAATATGTACCAAAATTTCTGAAAATGTAGCTGCCTAAAACCACAGTAAACATTGACTACTTTCCGTGGTTTCTACAGGTCAGAAATTTAGGAAAACTTCAACACGATAGTTTGTCTCTGGTTTCCTCATGGGCCTGCAGGCATCCGAAGGCTTCACTAGAGCTGAAGGGTCCACATCCAATTAGACACATTGGTGCTGACTTCTGGTGAAAGACTGGCTTCCTCTCCAGAGGATTGCTTGAGTGTCCTTACAACATGGCAGCCGATATCCTATATAGGACATGTAGAACATAATCCAAGATCCAGGGCAAAGCCACAATGTCTTCTATGACTGTCTCAGAAGTCATACACTGCCATTTCTACCCTATTCTGTTCTTTAGAAGTGAATCACCAAATCTAGCCCACACTCAAGGGGACAGAAATTAGGTTCCATCTTGAAAAAATGAATGTCAAAGAATTTGTGGATGTATTTTAAAATCCTATAGTAAAAAACTTAAATATCTGTTAATGAAAGGCTGGGAAAAGGAAGTATGGCCATCATTTCCAAACATTTTTTACAGCACACTCCTTCAGTACAAAAAAAAGAGAGAGAGAGAGAATTTAAACACACAAGTCTGATATGAAAACATGAAATATATTTTCCGATTATATACATAACATGAATTACAGTTATTTTCCATATATATATACACTTGGTAATACAGTGTGTATGTTACAAAATAGACACCAAAAATTGACTTTTCAATAAGATAAACATAAGTGGAAGAGCTAATAATATTTTCTTCCCACAACTCAATGAATCATTTTGAGGTAACTGTATGTACTTAAAAGACCACTGAAAGATATGTAGTCATTGAAAAATGAAATGATTCTATGAATACAAATGAAAAAATGCACCCAAATAAAAAAAGCAAAATGGTAAACATTAGGTATCAGTTGATCCTGTCTTTGTAAATAAAGAACATAAACATACATGCTGACACACGCACACATAAAATTCATACGAAACTATAAAAGAAACTTAAGAATGGTCCTCTGGGAAGCAGATTTAATCAGATGAGAGATGAGAAAATACGTTTTATTTATCTTTTTATTCCCTTCCATAACTTCTGAACTTGATATGTACGTTTTCATTTTGATAATTACTTCCAATGTTTAAAGAAAATATATGCAAATTTGTATAAAATGAAAGCAATGCAATAAAAAAAGAGTGAAGGACACAAAAAAATAGTTCTCAGGGGAAAGAATTAGTAAAAATGCCTCTTAAACATTTTTTTCATGTTCATTTTCACTTATAGTAAGAGAAATGTAAATCAAAACTGCACAGAAATAGCACTTTTCCTTTATCAGATTGGCAAAGACCCTGAAGTTTGATAACACGCTGCCTTGGCAGGGGGCAAAGTCACTTTGATTCAGTGTTGTGAAGACTGTAAACGGATACTACCCCCGTGGAGGGCCATTTGGCAATATCTGCCAAAATTTAAAATGCACATACCCTTTAACCCAGCAATGCCACTTCTGGAAATTAATCCTACAGACATATGCAAATAACATATGTCCAAGGTTCTTTGTTACAGCACGGTTAATAACAGCAGAAGATGAGTGGTAACCTAAATGCCCATGAACAGGCGTCAAGTAAGATAAACTACAGCAAATCCTTTCCATGTGGTATGACACAGCAACTGGAGTAAGATCCTCTTGACATACATGTATATAAGCTCAAAAACATTATTAAGTAAAAGTTTTAAAGCAGCAAGGGCAGGGCACCTGGTTGGCTCAGTCGGTTGAGCGTCTGACTCTTGGTTTCAGCTCAGGTCATGATCTCGGGGTGGTGGGATTGAGCCCCATATCGGGCTCTGTTCTCCACAGGGAATCTGCTTGAGATTGTTTGTCCCTCTCCCTCTGCCCCTCCCGCTCGTACACTCTCTCTCTCAAATAAATAAATAAATCTTAAAAAAAAAACACAAAAACAAGAGCAGAGTTTTCCAAATGGCAGCACACTATACACATTCTACAGTCTATAGACTGCACTCTACAGTGTGTATAGTGTGCTGCCATTTGCAAAACAAAGTGGGGAGGATATATATTCACATTTGCTTATTTAGATATAAAATCACTGGAAGGAGAGAGAAGAAAAATAAATGCAAGTGGGCGAAAAATCTGAACGGTGGGCAGGTAGGGTCAGGAGGCCGACTTTTCACTCTCTACACTTGTACACCTTCTGATCTTTGATCCATTAAATACAATAACATAGTATAGGACAATGATATTAGTAGTCACTTAATAGTCACATGTCTTGTGCTAGACAATCTACTGTTTCACATATTATTTTATTTAGCTCACACATTTTACAGATGAGGACACCGAAGCCCAGGAAGATGAAGAAGGAGACAAAGACGTACCGTTAATTAGTCAGGGGTGGGCCTCGCATATTATTCCCGGAGATCCGGGCCAGATGCCAGGCCACCTCTCACAGCTGAAAGGTGATAACCGTAACACTTCGTTAGAAGGCATGGTTACTCACTCTTCATACCAGTCAATAATTATCAATACAGAAGTGATTTTTTTTCAGTGATATTATCTTAAGACTTTATGGAGAATAGTCAAATGGAGTCACCGGAACTGTACTAGAAACAGCAATCAGGAAATGTAGATCTTAGCGCAACTCTGATGACTTTAATTTCTCTTGGCCTTCATGTCTACACATAGAAGATGGACCGAGGAAATATCTTAAGTTTCCTTCCAAAATCCGAACCCATGATGGGACCCGAGTCACCTGAATGATCACAAGTTGTCCACCATCTCTGGCGGGTCACCCTTTCCTGTGCACCAAGTCGAACGACTCAAGCGCTAACCCCAAGTCATGACGGACGGAACCTCCCCACCTCTTCCCCCTTCGAGAGGTCACATTTCTAACGTGTTTAAGGCAACAGGAGTCATTTTGTCCTCAACCCCAAGCCAGACCACAAGGAAGCCTGCTTCTCTGCTGCAGCCATACACCGGCCCGTCCTGCGATGTGCTTCCGTTCCTTCCTCGTGATCACTGCCAAGAGCTTGGACGCCGACACCTCTCTTTATCCCACTACAGCCCCACTCACGCAGTAACAAACACCTCCAGGCATTACTGAGAGAATATAAAGCAAGACAGAAACAGCTATAAACCAAGAATGAGGGAATGCCTTACTGTCTGTTGAGTATTTGAAGCACTTTGCTGCAGGACAGGCTGAGGGCAATGCCTGTTTCTAACGAGGAAACACAAGCCGCTCTACTCCTCCTTTTCTAAGCCCACCCTTACAATAAAACTCCCTTTATGAAAGGCACAGTAATTTGTAGAGGGAGTCTGAAGCCAGAGAAGTTTGGTTTTCTCTGGGGGTTCCTAGTAGTGGAATGCCCAAGGAAGTGCCCACCTAAGAGGGTTCATAAGCTTCCTTGTGTCTAACCATCCAACCCCTGAAAGTCATAAACTTAATAAAGAAGGAGAAAACAGCTTCCCTATTTCTCTTAATTAAAACATCATCTCTGTAATAGATGAAAGCAAAGCCTTCACGCTTTCAAGTGATTTAAAAATTCCTTCTTTCAACAATGTGACAGAGAGCAAGAAAATTTATACACCTTTGGGGCAAGACACTGAAAATATAAGACTGTCCTATGCAGGTAGATGCAAATTGCTGAGTTTTTTAGGTACAGATGTAAGAAGAAAGCACTCGTCAAATCTGTTAATAAATATTACAGGGCACACTGTATATCTTTTCCAGAAATAAAATGACCTCAGATCTTGTATTAACAACGGTAGGAACACTTTCATTATATCAGTGGCAACCTAGAGTCAATCTCTCAAAATCATTGAAAATGATCATATGGAGAGGCCAAAGGGCAAAATACATGGCATCTTCCAGATCTTTAATGAAGCTAGCGGTCTCTCAGATTACCTCCAGCATTCTGTATGATTTTGCATTAACTCTCCAGATAAGCACCCAAATCCTGGCAAGCAGTGTGAGCTCCAGTGCTGCCCTTTTCGAATTTCCATCCACAGTTGTTTTAAATTACTCGAGTCCCTTCTTACATGGCCGCTGGCTTTCTCCTTGACTTGGACAGATGAAAAGATAATTATGTCAGGGAAACGAATGGCTCCATTTTTCCTACTTCAGGCATGAGAAGCACCTCTTTTTCTGGGCTCACCACCTCATCGTCCAAACCCAAACAAAGATATTCAATGATATTTCCTTCAGAATGTGCTGGGCTTTCCTGGTGAGTTCCAAGTGGGTCTAATCCCACGTCTAGTAATTTTCCAAAGGAGAGCATACTCTATTGTTCCGTGCCCAATGGATTCCAACTTGGGTATGAAGTCCAGTGTCCTAGCAAGGATGGGCACGGGCAAGATCCCCTGAAGTCAAGCCAGGGCTTCAGGCTCTCCCCCGCCCCTCACCTCAGGGCCCTGGCAAGACAGTGGTCATCTTCGAGTCATCGTTTCATCAGCAGGAGGAGGCAGCCGGTGGACCATTTGTTAGCTGGGCCCAAGATGATGTGATTGAGCAACCGCTGGGGCCGCAGAGTATACAGCAAGGCAATCAGAACACTTTCAGCACAACAGGAGGTAGAAAGGTGTCCACATGGGGAGCTCAGCTGCGTGCCAGCTATATGGTATTAATTAAGTAGAGATAATAGTTCAATCATGAATTCCTTTTGAGCACTAAATGAGTTTGTACATATGAAGCACTGGGAACAGTGCCTGGCACAAAGTTAATAAATGCATCAAGTACAATTAGCTATCAATACAATATTTTTGGTTCTTAAAAGCCTCGAGGCCATGTCATGGAACAAACGTTCTGACTCACACTGATATTCTCAGGGGCCGGTGCCATGAACTCTCTCGGATTAGATGGTATGGCCTTCATTTTGCAGATCTCATTTAAAACAGGCAGCAGGTATGTGGGTACGGGGGCTGTAATTATCTACCCGTACAAGCCAGGTACGGTACAAAAGCCATGCATTTTTCCTTACGTACTTGCCTAATTCCATGCTACGTGGTTTTCTAAGAAGGGAGACATTCGACCATTCCTCTAACTACAGTGGCTACTCTTTCTTTGCTCCCGTCATCCGAATCAGCAGTTCGGATGGATGGAGAGGGATGGAATACCGCAGATTCCCCACTAAGTCAGCTCAAGATGCAAATAAATGTCTTCTTCCCATCAACTCTGCTCTTCACTGCCAGAGCCTGGCTGGGTAGCAGAGTAGGAGCTCCTTCTTAATAAATACTGAAAGGGGTGGAGATCTGCCTGTTCCTTATAAATCTCTGTGGAACATGGGGCCACCAAGTGCCAAATGCCCTCAGCTTTGGGCTTCTAGATCACAAAAATGAGAATAAGAAACTGTTACATTTATACCCGTTTTTGCCTGGTGACCCCTTTACCTCTAAAAGCATTTGGACGCTCCAGGTGACCCACAAAACCTCAGTAAAGCTATACACAATGACGGAAAGAGCCATTTAGAGTCCCTTTTGGGGTCAGCCAGCAGAGGAAATAGTATAGCATTGAGCGTTAAGAATGGCCACTGATCAAATATAACCAAAGGCAAGTTGGCTTGACTCAGAACTTCCCAGAAAGAGTAAATAAGAAATAAAATTGACTCAATTCATTTTGGCAACCAACAGATAGAATTCGGTTTATTTCCTTCTGCCCTACAGAATAATGTGGTTTTTGGGGGGTGGTTTTTTTTTTGTTTGTTTGTTTTTTGTTTTTTAGCAAGGGGAAAATAAATTAGATGAAAGGAACACGGCAAATCCAAGATTGATTTTTTAAATTCTCTGCTTCGTCCAAAAGATGTACGGAGCTCACATCAGGCATAAGAAAACCAGGATAAACAGCAGACAATTGAAAATTTAATCAATTGTCAATGCCCTTGAAGGCCACGAGCTACTAACAGCCGGCAGGACTTTGTAAAAAGCAAGTCAAGTCAGAATGCAAACATCCTGTCCTCTAATGGGGACACACGCTCCAAGGAGAGGTGATGCATATTTGCTCCGGATTTCTGACAGGTTTTTTTATTGCGTCACACACAAGGTAATAAGGTAGTGATCAAGGCTGCCTCCAGCCTTAGGGCTTAAAATACACCTAAGCTCACACAGTACGCTAAGGAGTTGATTATCAACCATTATTTTAGAAAATATAATGTCTTATGTCTTGGGTGTGGGGTTTATACATTTATCATTTCCTACACCAGACACACTGACGGCTCTCCCCTATAAGGATAATTAAAAGAAATTATAAATGTCTTATATGTGCAGCATAATTATCACTTTTACCTTACAAAACACAATTTGCTGCCCACACATTACCATCTTATCTGGCCATTTAACTGCAGATAATGATCCTTTATGAATCTAGCCCACAACCTGGAGATTTTCTATCTCATGTTCCTTTGGACCCTTGCAAAAACAATATAGAACGCCTGCAGTGTAAAATTAGGCCTAAACTTAATTATCTTGCAGGCTATTTCCTGAGTTTAATTAACTTTTCTGAGTGGTTTCTACTGCAATGAGAACTAGGCCCATTTGGTATTATTTAGTGTCATAATTTCTCTTCCTTCTCAGTTCCAAGGACACCACAAGCTCCCTCCAGCCCTAATTGCCATGGCAAATGCAGAGAGATGAGAACTGAAAAACAGCTATAACCAAAATTAAGAATGTGCTGCTGTGCATACTAATATAGGGATGGAAATCTCTGAGTGTGCTATCTATAATCCCTTCTAGCCTCTAAATGAACTGACTTTAAATATTTAATTATCTTGTTAAGTAAATTCAGATTATAGATTCAAATCCTCGTCATTACAGATCATCGGGCTATTTCAGAAGTAGAATAAATTGAAGCCCGACCAGCAGCCTTTTATAAACTAGATTATGACACACAGTTTACAATAGACGCCATTCTCCTTCTCCATAGCTTATGTAGGCTCCTTCTCTGGACTCTAAGAAGACTAGATATGGCTAAGGCAGGTGGCCTCTAAAAAGTGTCTGAACCCGTCCCCATGAGTGGTAGAGTGGCCTTAGGAGCCCAGCTGATTGAAAGAAATGCACACTGTTCCCTCGTTAGCTCTGCAGCCATGGGCAAGTTACTCGTCTCTAGTGGCCCAGGTTGGTCTGCTGTTGAATGCAGATAATAGTAAATGCCCCCCTGGTGGGTTTCAATGATTAAAGAGATAACCAGTAGGCTTCCTCTACCCATCCTCCCTCCCCCATAAAAAATGTTTTATGGAAGAAAACAGTTTCCCTCCAGGGAATTTGTGGGTTGACGTTTTTTCTTTTTTTAAGATTTTATTTATTTATTAGAGAGAGGGAAAGAGAGAGCCAACGGGGGGTGGGGGGGGTGGACGAACTGATGGAGAGGGACAGACTCCCACTGCTCAGAAGGATGCCTTGACCTGGCTCCATTTGGTGGCTTCTTGGTCCCTCCTTGGCTAGCCATGGGGAATTTCCCTCCCACACCGACATCCATCTTTTAACTGTCCAGTCTAGGTACAAGGGGAGGTAAAACAAGGTGTGCTTAAGATTATTCTGAGCCATGGAAAGGGGCACGTCTACTCAAGGAAGATGGGACAGAGATTGACATCAATAGTGATGGGCAGGCACTGGCCACATGAGACCCCCCCACACACAGGAGAGCAAAGAAAAGGACAATCACTACGGACTTTTGTCTCAGGTGACACTCAACGGGACGACATTGGCTAACATCAACGCTAAGGAGTGATGTTCACGATGACCCTCCCTAAGTTTTTGTTCAGACCCTAAAACGCTAAATGTCTCTGGAAACATTCTGTTCCCCTGTGCTCCACGTCCCATATCGGAGGATCTTGGGGTTGAACTAGGCAGTGATATGGACTGAGATCGTGGTGGTTTTAGTACTGGTATTGTGCTCTTTTTACATCCTCTCATAGACCAGGAAGAATTCCCTTCCACACATTCATCTTCTTGCTGCTTTTATTCAGAATTTTCAAATCCACCTTGTCCAGGCAAAAAATCCTGAAGAATTAGTCCAATATCTGATTCCATCCTTTAAAAACAGACACTCCTGGATAACAGAGGGCCTTTATTCTTTCTCACATTCAGTCCATATCCGTGGCTACCAAAGGCCCTCACCGTCTATGTCCTTGTTCCTACTTCACTGTAAATTAAAAGACTTTGTCTTGAGAGTAGACTGAAGCACAGAGGACTTGTACCTGCCGTGCTCCCGCCTGCGTCTCTTTCCCCAGCCTCCCACACACTCCACTGCACAGCCCTTAAATCATCCCGCACCGCGCGCTCTTGTACCTACTAACATCACCCACTGTCTAAATGCAGGTAGCAGCTGTTTATTTACAATTAGATCTGCCAGCTGGAAAGCAAACATTCCACGTTACCGAATCAATCAATGTTACAGGGAGGGAAAAAATCGGGTACAGCATGAAATGGAGGACAGGAACATTACATTATATTGCAGCCGTCCTTGTCCAATGCCATTAGATGTTCTCAGCACCAAGAATTAATATAACCACAGTCTATGATCAGCTGTCTTCCAGGCACAGATTGGACACCTGAAAAATACAGCCTACCACAGGTAGAGATCTGGGCGTTGGATGCCCAAGGCCTTCATCTGATGACACGAGAAATACTGACCTCCAGGGGGTTCTCTATCACGGAACCTGGGCTTCTGCCCGAGACTTGGTTTATCGATTGTATTTCCTCTTTGATTCCAGCAGCAGTTGGAGCTGAATCACACATATGAATGTCGGGCCTTAAAAATAGTCTCATATCACCATGTAGAGTCCTTGGAGGCACTCTCTCATTTTGGAAACCTCAAAGAATGATGAGGAACTTCTCTTTGTCCTAAAGTGGATCGGCATAAGTAATCCTCCCATTTTTTACTGATTTATCTAGTTACTGATGTTCAAGACCTTGATGTGAGTTTGGCTGTGAATTCACCAACGTATGCTCGGTGGATGCATGCACTCGCCTGGCTTAGTCCTCCAAACTAGTAAAGCAAAAGGCAGGAACCCTTGAGTAGGAATACAGCAACAAAAGCTTAACAGTAGGATTGATGACGCTCTTCACCTACCTGTAGAATTTCTGTTGGGTTTGTTGTGCCATTTTTTTTTAATAGTAATTGATGGGAATCAAGATGGGGGAAGGAAGGGGTACTAATTATAAAACTGGAGGGTCACTAAACATGAGATTCCATTACACAACCCAATATTTGTAACCCACAAAAATTCCTTATGAACGCATGCATACTGCTCCGCGCCCCCTAAAACTCACTGCACTTTGACGGTGCAGGATTTCAGATAAACCCTATAAACGTCCTCCTCTGGCCCTGGCGTGCTGTGAATTTGAACGCTTCCCCTCTCTGTGCTCTGGCTCCTCATAGGAAACTCCACCGCACTTTGTGTAAACACAGAAACATCTGCTATGGCCACTAACAGCTTATTAAAAACGTACGGCCAAGGCTGCTGCAGACCCCTCTGCCCTCATTAGAAAATATGCTGGCAATCAACAGAAATACAATAAAACTCAGAGAGCTTAAGGAATCAGGAAAAGACAGTGAAGGCCTTTGGGACAAAAAATAAAACACTCCCAGCCAACTGGTGGGATTAGGAGTACGGGGATTAGCCATTAGTACATGTAGAGCCTTCATTAAGAACCTCCCATTCTCTGAATCCAGGCTTGCTTAAAACTGCAGGCCCAGAATCTACCCTTTGCATTTAAATACCTCGACCCCAAGGGCAGTAATCTCCTCTTATACAATCTGGTTCACTTCATGCTCCAAAGGAGCCTCATGAACACTGGGCTTTCCAGAGCCCACAGAAGAGGATTTTCCAATTCTCAGCAAATGCTGGTGGGTAGTTAAACTGGAGGTGTATGTAGGGAAATTCTATGAATCAGACTGAAGGGAAAGCACTTAGACCATTG